>NC_044551.1:1273955-1901333 GCF_007565055.1 Rhinopithecus roxellana
CAAAATCTTAAAAAACAAAAAAAAACCCCACATACATAAAAACCATCTCCTCTGATAGAAGACATGAGTGACTGTGAACACTGCTTTAAGCAACTAAATAGAGAAAGACAGAGAGAAAAAGCAAATCCTAAATGTTTTACTTTTTACCTGTGGCACAAACTGAGTTTAGGATGGTCTCTCGATATGCCACCTGGAGTGGCCCAAGATAGGTCTCCAGTCCATATTCCCTCTTGATTCGATCATGAATAATCTCTATATGTAACTCCCCCATACCACACAGAACAGTCTGGTTACCAGAGGAAGGAAATAAAAGATTAAGGGTAAATTATATTTATTGCAGAACACTATATAAAAATATGATGTTAATATATATTTATTTTTCATTAGTTTCCTTTGTAATTCTTTTTGCCCAGGGGCTCTTACATCAAAACATTGCTTTTGACTTTTCTGACTGGAATAATGAACCAATAAAAAGTGAATTACTTAGCCATTCTCTCCTCCTTCTTTGAAGTTAAATTATCTGCTGGGCAAGTGGCATCTGGCTAAGACTAATGATGCCAACACTTAGCTAGATACCAACATTTCCCAACCACAAAGCCAAATTTCTGGCCAGTGGAAGATGAATATAATTGATGTGGACAGCTTCTGGGTGGTGCCTGCAAGAGGGGAGTAAAGCCCTTTTCTTAACGAAAATGTAGACAACTGTCATGACACGAGAATGAGGGCTATACCTTGTAAATGGGCGGAATAACCTTTCTCCAAAACCTTTCCCAACATCATGGGCATTTCCCAACCATCCACGGCACTTTACAGCTTTGTAAGCAGTCAAAACCTTTGGACTAGCTTGAACCTTCATATGAGGGAGAAACTGACTTTTATCTTTCTTGAACCAATGAGGACTAAAGGTATTAGTGTATTAGCTTGGATCTGTGGAAGGGACTGGAGACTAAAGGTCAACGACATGGACAGTATGTGATCAAGCCCCAATAATAATTCTGGCCACCAAAGGCTTGGGTGAGCTTCCCTGGTTGGCAATACTCTGCCAGGAGGGTAACATGTCCCCGAGGATAAAGGAAGCATTGCAAAGGTTTAAAACCCTCCCAGACTTTGCTCTATGTGTCTCTTTGGCTGATCCTAATTTAAATACTTTTGCTGTAATAAAACTGTAATCACAAATTTAAAAAAATCACTTGGTATAGGACTGCTATACTTCAAGTTACAAAGTGAACTATTTGGGGAAAATAGTTGTAAAATAATACAAATAAAATGACTTGCTTATAGATATCTGTACATATATACTTACAAAAACATATTATGCTGCATAACACAGCACAGCAGAAGAACACATGTTTGAGTAAAAAGTGTGAAAGGCACAGGCGCTGTGGCTCATGCCTGTAATCACAGCACTTTGGGAGGCCAAGGCGGGCAGATCACCTGAGGTTGGGAGTTCGAGACAAGCCTGACCAACATGGAGAAACCCTGTCTGTACTAAAAATACAAAATTAGCTGGGCATGGTGGCGCATGTCTCTAATCCCAGCTACTCGGGAGGCTGAGGCAGAATTGTTTGAACCTGGGAGGCAGAGCTTGCAGTGAGCCAAGATCGCGCCACTACATTCCAGCCTGGGCAACAAAGCGAGACTCTGTCTCAAAAAAATAAATAAAACTGTGAAAGGCTATTCACCAAGTTTTCAGTGGCTACCCTGCAGAATGAGATGGAGGAACTGAAAAACGGACTTAATTATTTACTTGGTAGATTTGTGTATTATTTGCTGTTATTTTTAAATGTAGTGCCAGTTTTTATTTCATTTATTTTTACTTACTTTTTTCAAGACAGGGTCTCGCTCTGTCACCCAGACTAGAGTACAGTGGTATGATCAGAGCTCACTGTGGCCTTGACCTCCCTGACCTCCCAGGCTTAAGCAACCTTCCCACCTCAGCATCCTGAGTCGCTGGGACCACAGGTGCATGCCATCACACCTGGCTAATTTTTATTTTTATTTTTATTTTTGTAGAGACAGGGTTTCCTTATGTTGCCCAGGCTGGTCTTGAACTCCTGGGCTCAAGCGATGCTCCCAAAGTGCTGGGATTACATTTCGATTATTTAAATAATCGATTTTTTAAAATAAAACATTTCTGTTTTAATTACGATTATCATACTCTTCAGTATCAATTAAACTAAATTACTACCTCATTTGGCTGGCATTTTGGGAAAATAAAGTACTCCATGCTTTCCAGGTTAACTATGTCAGTTTATCCTTTTTAAAGACAAATTTATAAACTTTTTAAGAAACTCCTTCTAAAATCTTATATAAACATCACCCTATCCTCCTAAAAAGAGGATGCAGAATGTAATTTAATCTTTTCTTGATGAATCAAAACATCTGTTCTACTGTGCTATATTATACAGCGCAGTTCTGCACCTACTTTAACACTCTACTTCCTCTCACATTGTTACACTGTAGTCTATCACTTCTCTCCCAATTTAGGTGTTTTACTGTCTTCAAAAGCACCTTCCAATCCTCCTCCTAATATGCTTCTTTTATAAACCTTAGCATAAAAGGCTCAAGGCTTTGTCTTGATTAAACCTTATTTCAAAATTTCACAAAAAGCTGTCTTCAGGAGGGGTAAAAAATGTTGGAGAATAGTTTATATATGTGAAGTGTAATTAACTACATAGAGATTAAGGAAAATGTGCTTATTTAGCTTGATAGTCAACATAAAAGCAGAAATTAGTATTATGAGAGAATTTTTAAAAGGCTTTTCTTTCGGGGCACAGACTTAATCAGTGCTTTAGACAGACAGACATAGACACACACACACACACACACACACACACTCTCTTATAGAAAGGCTTCTGGAGTGAAGCAATAATATACCTACTTGTCCAGAGTCAGGATCTAGCCTCACTTTCAAACTTGGATCTTCACGCTGAAGACATTTCAATGCATGTTCCAAATCTATGGGATAAACAACTGTTATATTTACATTTCATTTTTTCAAAATAATTGTATGTTCTAGTGGGTAAAATAGATGGATAAGCAAACAAATTTTGAAAAAGAAATTTCAACCAGGTGTGGTGTCTCACACCTGTAATCCCAGCACTTTGGGAAGCTGAGACAGAAGGATTGCTTGAGCCCAGGAGTTTGCGACCAGCCTGGGCAACATAGCGAAACCACGTCTTTACAAAAAAAAAAAAAAAAAAAAAAAAGAAAAAAGAAAACTTCAAACAGTCATACATACTGCAGAGACAAAAATAAGCTGACATAATAAGGATGGGAGGCTACTTGAGATTGAGTGGTCTAGGAAGGCCTCTCTGGGGTGATTTAAGTAAAGACAGAAATGAATAAACAAACTATAAGCAAAATCCTGAAGAAAAGGAATCCCAGATAGAGAGAATGGCTATACAAGGAACAATGTGCTGTTGGGAAAAAGAGCAAGAAAACTAGCAGCTAGAGATCAGTGGACAAAAGGAAGAATAGCATCAGATGAGGAAGGAGATGTGTGGCAGGGATCATATCATGTAAGGTCTTGTAGGCCATGGTGAAAAGTTTCAGTTTGCACTGCGAAGCCACTGAAAGGTTTTAAAAGGAACAGTAACATCATCTGATTATATTTTCCAAAGATCAATTTAGGAGCTGACAAAAAAGTAAAATGCTTTCAGAAAAACTGGCAATAATGAAGTGCCAAAAGGAGGCTAAAATTACATCATGAATAAACAGGTATTAGTATAACTCTATGATGATAAATTATCACAACCACAGAAAAAATAATGTATATTTTAGATGGTATTAAGTATGCCATCTAAAGTGATATTTTAATACACTCATGTATACTCTACCTCTTTTTATAAAAGAAATATGTTAGAAGTTCCACAGACAAAGTGTAGCTAAAGAAAAGAGCTGAGCACTGGATTAATGAGCTAACCTTATCAGTCACACATTCAAAGTATCTTAGGTATACAAATCAGGCATTTTAGACCCACACTATCCAAATGGTAACCACTAGCCATTTGGAGGTATTAATGTTATTAACTGCCAAGTGCTGTAAATGTAAAATAAACACCAGGCTTCCAAGACTTACCATGAAAAAAAGAATGTAAAATATCTCAGCAATACATTTTAATATTGATTATATGCTGAAATAATATTTTGATATACTATGAAAACTTATTTCACCAGTTTGTTTGCTGTGGCTATAAAAAAATTTTACATTATATATGTAGATCACATTATATTTCTACTGGACAATACTGTTCTAGACCCCTGACATCCCAAAGTGGGCACCAAGGGCCAGCAACACTGGTAACACCTGGAGTCTGATGGAAATGCAGAATCTTAGGTTCTGGACCTACTGAGTCAGAGTCTACATTTTAACAAGAATCCCAAGAGATGCGTATGCATGTTCAAGGTTAAGAGGCATTATTGTAGATAATATTTTATTTTAAGCACATACAGATACTCAAAGACAGTACATGTGTATGACACTACGTGACTTTCGGGATAAAAGTAACTACTATAAAATAAATTCATTTAAAAATATTTACAATGTTAGCATTGTAACAGGTATCAAGGGTTATAACTGGACTATGGGGTAAGTACAATAAAAGCACAGAAAAAGAAACATGTAGATCTGTCTGAAAGAAGTCTAAGTAAGGGAGCTTTGGTAAATCCCTTCCTCTTGGGGGCTCAGGACCCCTAAGCTAATGCCCATTAATGAGACTTTGGATACCAAACTTTTTCTCCTAAAGTAGTTAAAGGCTTGAATTCTTAGGTGCAAAACTGGCTGGTGCAATTTAACTGCAAGCCCACAATTTGAATTTAGGTGCTCATGCTGCATCTGAAATATAAAATGACTCTCAAATATATTTCAAAGAATCCATGGGTTACTTTGCTTGGGCAGCCCCTGCTGTTCAGTGCCTGGTCACTCCTGATATAACCAGCTTGGTTAACTTTGATAATTAGGCAGCCAGATTCATCACCACCCCATCCTTTTCCACTAGAGTAAAAACTATACCTGACTGGCCTCAGAGCATTTAAAGTAACAGAAAAACTGTTGTTAGGCCCTTTTTAACTTAAATGCTGTTCCTTCACCAAAGTGGACACAAAAAGACTCAGTTTCGGTTTCCTTCGGTCCTGGGGGGCTGTCTTACATCTATACTCAGATTTCTTTCATGTGAACTCCATCTGGGGAGGTGAGCAACTGTAACCTCTACTGGGCTATCCCTTTCTCCCCACAGGGTCCTCAGGAAGACAAGGGGAGGCAACAGAGATTGCTTTTTTTCTCCTATAATCTGTGAGTCCAACTTGTTTTCAAAGGAAAAAGAGCTTCTAATGCCACCTCTAGAACCAGAAGGTTTGTCCTTAAACAGTCTAATATAGGAATTCAGTGAGAGCCTCATAAAGTGTGATGCTTGAGATGAGACCTAAAGAAAGGGTAAACAGGGTAGGGTGCGGTGGCTCACGCCTATAATCCCAGCACTTTGGGAGGCCGAGGTGGGCGGATCACCTGAGGTCGGGAGTTTGAGACCAGTCTGACCAACATGGAGAAACCCTGTCTCTACTAAAAATACAAAATTAGCCAGGAGTGGTGGCGCATGCCTGTAATCCCAGCTACTCAGAAGGCTGAGGCAGGAGAATCACCTGAACTTGGGAGGCGGAGGTTGTGGTGAGCCGAGATCATGTCATTGCACTCCAGCCTGGGTAACAAGAGCGAGACTCTGTCTCAAAAAAAAAAAAAAAAAGAAAGGGTAAACGTTTTCCAGGCAGGTAAGTTCATGGGCTACTATTATAGTGCAAGAAAGAACAGAAGAAAAGAAATAGCGATGTAAAAAAGAGTACAGTATCTTCAGGAAATCACAATTACTTTACTGTGGGAGCATAACGTGTGGCTAGGTACTATAGTTTTATTTTTCTTTAGGTTAAAGAAGAGAGTCAAAAGGAAGGCGGAAGTTTCAATAAATGAAGCCAGACAAGAAGGCGGTGGCAAAGGCTACTAGCAGCCTTCCACTCTACTCTGCTGCCGCCTACTTAAAAGGCTGCTTTTACCAGACTTCCTTCCAACAGGTGGCCATATGTCTCAGTGCTGGCCAATGACACAGAAGAAATCTTAAGAGAAAAGGGGTATATCTTCTTCCTTCCCCTTACTCCTTTCTGTTGTCAGCAACTCCAAGGTGATACCCGAGGCTGCAGGAATTATGCACTCAGATAAGACAAAAAGATTAGAGCCTGGATCCCTGACAACACTGTGGAGGCACTCTAATCCCTGGCTACCAATTCAGGGCTTCTGTTATGAGATAGACAGAAATAAATTTTTGTCTTATTAAAGCAATTGTTATTTGGAGGTTTTCTGCTATATGTAACCCAATCTAATTGGAAATTATAATTGGAATCATGGGCTTTACATACCACACTGAAGAGTTTGGGTGTGTGCTAGAAGTAATGAGAAGCCACTGAAAAAATCTGAGCTAAAATGCTAAAGAACAAAGTAACAAACAAAAGTTCAAACGAGGTTATCCACAGTATACAAATTTCTTCATTGAGTTCTAGAGGTTGAGGTAGAAAACAAGGTAAAACAGCATTTTTATACATGATGATGAGAAAATGAGTGGGTTATGAATCAGTTACTGCCTAATCTAATATACTAGAAGGGCAGTTCTAAGACCAGTTACTTAGAATCCCATAGATAGCACTACAAGAGTAAGGAAGAATATGAGAAGAATGGCCAAGAAATAAGAGAAAAAAATGAAGGCATTTGTAAAAATCGAAACATCTTAAAAAACAAGACCAACCACAGGAAATGTTTACCAATATATTCAGATAAAATTTACCTCAATCACATAAGAAATCTCTTGAGGGTATATTGTAACTATTTTATATAAATTATCAGAGCACTAATTAGTTGACACACTAGGACCATTTATACCTGGCTGCTTAGACACTGACGGGGGTTCTATGGTACAGAAGAAAACAGGTTCTGGAATCTCCACTCCAGCCAATAAAACTCTCTCTGCTTCATTGTTTTGTCCGTGCTTCTTTTCTCCCTCCCTTTCGGCTCTACGAGCTGCAGCTAATGCGCTGGACTTGGATGAGACAATGGTGTCTCCAGTAGCAGTCTGCAAGCAAACAAGATGACTTGGAACAAAAGTGGCATTTAGCAAGTGCTCATCTTCCACCAAGAATCACAATATAAGAATTTTTTTTTTTTTTTTTTTTTTTTTTTGGGGAGACGGAGTCTTGCTCTGTCGCCCGGGCTGGAGTGCAGTGGCCGGATCTCAGCTCACTGCAAGCTCCGCCTCCCGGACTTACGCCATTCTCCTGCCTCAGCCTCCCGAGTAGCTGGGACTACAGGCGCCCGCCACCTCGCCCGGCTAGTTTTTTGTATTTTTTTAGTAGAGACGGGGTTTCACCGTGTTCGCCAGGATGGTCTCGATCTCCTGACCTCGTGATCCGCCCGTCTCGGCCTCCCAAAGTGCTGGGATTACAGGCTTGAGCCACCGCGCCCGGCCCGAAGAATTTTTTTTGTGGCACTTTCTTTCCATCAGACCTTAAAAGATAAATAAAATTCAAAAAGCTCATTAATAACTGCGTAAGTAAAGCTAATTTAACTTGCATAAGAATTCTATCCAAAATATTATTGTAATAAATTCTAACAAACAATAAAACACACACACATACACATTCAAAATTATTTGGCAAAACAAATGTACCTTCCTAAATTTTCAATCGTAACAAGACAGGTTAGGGAGAAGTCCATTAGAGTGTTCTACCACCCATAAGAATTTATTCTTTTTTACAGAAAATCTCCTATTAACTAAAATAATTAACCAGAATACCCTTAACTGTGCAGATTGCTGGCTTCCATGTAGAGCCAGTTATCTTTTAAAAACTGTAATTTCACTTTTAAACTTTTATATTGTGAAATTCTGTGCCAGTTTCCTTCTCTGTAAAAACAATCCTACTAGAGCAATAGTCCCAACGTATTTGTAGAGCTCCTTCAAATACATACAAGGAGCTCCTGCCTTCAGGGAGATAGAGGGGACATTCCAAAGTCCAGTAACCAGTCAAATAGGAATTTTCTACTGAAGGATTTTCTTTTTTTTTTTTGAGACGGAGTCTTGCTCAGTCACCCAGGCTGGAGTGCGGTGGCACGACCTCGACTCACTGCAAGCTCTGCCTCCCGGGTTCACACCATTCTCCTGCCTCAGCCTCCCGAGTAGCTGGGACTACAGGCGCCCGCCACTACGCCCGGCTAATTTTTTTTTTTTTTGTATTTTTAGTAGAGACGGGGTTTCACCGTGTTAGCCAGGATGGTCTCGATCTCCCGACCTCGTGATCCGCCCGTCTCGGCCTCCCAAAGTGCTGGGATTACAGGCGTGAGCCACCGCGCTACTGAAGGATTTTCAAACTTGAAACTAATCATGAAGAGGTAAAATGTTTAAAATAACAATGTTTACTACATAAAGGTTAATGAGAAAATTATATTTTATTTAATCCATATAAATGAACAATCCTTAGTTTTAACCTATCAAAAATAAATACAGCATCAAGTATTTTCATTTATTCATCCTACAGTTATCTATGGAATGTCTACTATATGCAAGCACTGATCTATGGACTGTAGAGCCATGAACAAAAAAGACAAAAATCCTTGCTCTCATGGAGCCTTCACTAACAAAACATCTTGTTATTACCTGATCAGTTGTAAGTCTAGGTGAAATTTTCTGCAATGCTCAAGATAGGAATAAACCCAATGGGAACAAAACAATATTTTATATAAACTTAAAACACACATATATGTATATACATAAATACCTATAAACAGTATGCTATTTTACTTGGATTTCAACTTTGTATGAACACAATCCATCCTGTCTGTGGTCTTCTGTAATTTACTTTTCTTCCTAGTAAATGTATGAGATTCAGCCATGTTGATAAATATGCCACAATATTCTTTATTCTACTATTGAGGGACATTTGGATTGTTTATGGGTTTTTGATATTACAAGTTGCTTACTTGTAATTAAACATTTAAGCTGTTATTTCCTAGAGAAATCATTTGGTCACTTACATGTTTAAGCCCAACAGTCAAAGCAATGTTACCAGCAGTCAGTGAAGGGATTTCTACATGTTGGTCAGCAAACGGCAAAAGCAGACGACTTATTCTCTCCCTGTAAAATCATGATTTTATATTAGTAAAAGTATTTTTAAAGAAATGAGTACAGTTTTATAAAGTAAACTAAGCTTCTACTTACGTGCAGTTTCCATTAACATTATGAATGGCCAACTGGGGTTTTATTGTGCCTGAGTAAATGCGCATAAAAACCAGTGGTCCTCGCTGCTTGTCATGGAGAACTTTAAATGCCAATGCACATAAGTCATCCTTATACCACTGCCTATAAAATAAACATTCCAAAAAGGCCTATAAAACATACTTCCCATAACTGCAGAAACGTATCCTTCATGTCCCCAAAGATCTTTTATCTTCTAGTAGAGCTACTTAGAGCCACTAAATGTCTTTGTTACATAACTCTCTTTTTCCATTGACTAAATTACTCAATAGAGATCTTACCATTAATTCCTCAAAACTAAAAATAATGGATTATCTTCCAAATATCACCTCTATTTGTGAATAATTTCATTGCCAAGAGCTCTCTCCATGAAGACTACACCTGGGAATATCACACCACTTATCAAGAAATCAGCACAGGGTAAATAAACAGGTACTTTCCAATTATTGCTTTTATGCTCTCCTTCCACTTTCTGTTCTTACATAACCATAAAAATCTATATTATAAACTTGAAATTGTTCACATAACCAACACTCACAATAGAATGATGTTCTTAAACTGGTGATCACTGATAAGTTTTAGAATTGAGTTCTCCTGCAATTGCCAAATTTTGTGCATCTAAGGAGAGCTCCATATTTTCATTAGTTTCAAAGGAGTTCCTAACTTAAAGTAGTTTAAACACTTCTGTGACAGAATTTCTCCAATCTTATTCCCATTTCCTCCAATTTTTAACTTTAATAATACTAATATAGAGCTTACTATACCAGGCACTGTTCTTTGTGCTTTACAAATCATTTAATTCTTACAAGAACACCATGAGATAGGTCCTATTCTTTGCATTTTATAGATGAGACGTTAAGCAACTTGGAAGAGCTAGGATTTAAATCCAATAGTACAAAGCCTGTGTTCTTCACCATCATGCCTCTCCAATTTAGAGGTATGAAAAGTTATTAATGTCAGAATTAAGATAATTAAAGTCCATTTCTCTGCCATTTTACACATTGCTTACTGAGATTTTAAAGGACTTACTACTTAAGTACAAAGCTTTTAGTGACAATAGGGGTAAAACAATGACCTTTCTTTATAGCCACAAAATATTCTGAGCTTATGAAAAATCCTGAAATCTAGATGAATATAAATATAACTACAGAATATTTAACAAACATCCCCAGGATATCACTTTTCTAAGACTAAGATGGCAGGGTCAACAGTTAAACTTTTACACAGTGGAAAGACATACCTCTTAGCTCTATCTGTAAGATATTCTCTTTTTACAAGAGATGAACAATGTTTCTTTCAAGCAAAAATTACTATGGTTCCTTATATCATTTGCAATAACACTCACCATTATTATTCAAAAATGGTGATTTAATTACTTTTCATAAAAGTATTTGCCTACTTGTTTCTTCAAAGCTAAGAATTTTAACATATGTGATTGCATACTTACAGAAATTCATAGTTACGCTCTTCAGGTGAAGGCAAGTACATAGTAACAGCATCTAACAAGGGCTGTATCCCTTTGTTTTTCAGGGCACTTCCACAAAGCACAGGCACTGCTGTCTGAGCTAGTGTCACTCTATGTATTGCAGTCTGTAGCTACAAAGCAGAGAGACAAATGAGCATTTATTTTGTGTTCTGGTCTTGGCCAGAAGCTCAAAATTAGAGGTTTTCTCTAACCAGCCATGTACACAGCACTGCTCACCACACCTCCATCACTTTGTTGGCCTAGTTTTTCTTTTTAACACTAATCAGTACCTGGCATGTTAGATATTTATTAGTTTATCTGTCTCCCATTCGCTAGAATGTAAAATTCATATGAGCATTACCCCTGGAAATACTGCTAAATCCCCAGAAACGAGAAAAGTGGTTAAAATAGGTGCTCAAAAATATTTCTTGACGAAATTAATTAACATACTTATGATTTAACCTTGATAGTCTAACAGAGAAACTGGTCATAAATAAAATATATACATCTGAGTTATCATTTCTTCAATTAAATTAAATCCATATTAAACAAAATCCAAGGGAAAAAAGAGAAATCCAAGTAGGAAAATTTTTAGAAAGATTTCAAAAAACCAGAAAAGCTTGAGTGTGTTTGCAGGCTATTATTGGTGGGTCAATCCTACTTTAGATTGTGAGCTCTCTGAAAACAGAAATCATGCTATGTGAAGATAGGGTACAATAAATACCACATTTAAACATCCAAAAATAAACAGTTTCAAAACTGACATTTCATTCAAAAGAAAAAATCACTTTCATTCTAACTTTTGAGTGGCTCAAAAATATGTTTCAGCTCTTGTGTTTTTAATTATTCTAATGAATACTAAGTGAATTTGCTAGGCTCATCTTTGGCTCATTTTACAGATTATTACTTAGAAACACTTTGCTTGGCAATTCTTATGTTTCATAGAGAAAAATAAAGAGTAAATTTGCCAAATTCATGGGGAATGTCCTTGGCAGAACAAAATAGCATTTCCTTCAAGAAATCTGTCATAATTCAATTACTATCAATATCTTAATTGCCTCTTCTCTGGCTTACTGTATGTCAAAAGACAAAAACAAAGAACTGTAATGAGTTTCAATAAAAAATTTAAAAAGATTCAGAAAACAATGCTCTGAGAAAAATGATCATTGTAGTAGCCTGAAACAACAGTAAATTTTAATACAAACTTTCTGTGATCTCCCTAAACATCCTTAGAGGAATTGTCATGATGAAAAGACTACAGAGAATGAGTAGTTAACTAATGCTGACTCAATAGAAGTTAAACAGATTCAATTTTTAATTTTGTAAAGTATGTTTGAAAGTGATAAATCACTGCCATTAAGTATTGTATTAGTAGTGACTTTAACTTAATGTTCTCCTAACTTTAAACTTACAGCTTTCTAACAACATGCAAAGTTTAAAAAAAAATGCACACACATCAAAGGCAGAGAAATCAAACTACATCCAATTAGTAACATTTTGCCAAAGCTATTGAATAATAAAATTTACCTTTTCAGCTGGTAACAAATCAAAATTTTCACTAAATTCTTCTAAAACCACGTCAGCAAATTCATCATCCAAATCTGCAACCTATAAAGAAAGGTTCTAGAGTTCTATAACTTGCATTTATCTTCATAACTATTAACTTGTCCAAACCCCATAAACAGACAATATTCAAATATTTCAAGACAGCTACCTTATCCAGACCAAGCAACTCTTCACTTCTTCTAATGAGATAAAGAAAAATGTTTTTCTTTGAAAGGAAAGGAAATGGAAAACTAAAGATACTATTAGGAGTTTCCTAATTCACAGAAAGTCAGAGCCTGATAAAGCATCTTAATTAAGTGCTATCAGTGTGCTCAAAAGAAATCAAAGAAAATGTGCAACTTACAATGATAGTACATACAATGGATTGGCCTTTTTAAGATAAATTTGGAGGTTTTAGATTATAAAAAAGTTTCATCTGGTTTTCCTCTAATATCTGAATGTTCACCAGATCTCCCAAGTCGGTGAAACTAAAAGAATTAATGTTGCCGTAATTCTGCACTGAAGAAATACATTTATATTAGGGAAGGGAGGCATAGGCAATATTTCAATAATAAAAATGCAATAGTCTATTTCACATTCTTTTCATAACCATCCGCCTATATGAAATGGGATCATTCAGCTGACAAATTAATAAAACAGCTTCAAAAGCGTGTTAACAGTACAAGGGAGCAAAACATTCAAACTTGGTAAAAAACCACACTGTTAACAGGATTAAGTATAGCAGAAATGTACCTAACCATCCTTCTGGAAAGCATTATATGTGATGTTTAAGCTCTACTTCTGGAATCAGACTATCTAGAAATGGTTCCACCACTTACTAGCGTGTTCAAATTTTGGTCAAGTTACTTCACCTCTCTGCCTCAGTAACTCACAGAGTAGTATCTTACTTCTTGAGGCTGTTATAAGGATTAAATAACCAATTCAAATTATGCTTTAAGAATATATACTAGTGTATAATAAGTATTAGCTATCATTACTGCGTACCTTCAATATTGGAAGTTGATTCTATTCCACATTAATCTTATTCACTAAAGGAAAATTTTAAATTGTGACAAAATATATAGAACATAAAAATTGCCA
The DNA here is from genome assembly GCF_007565055.1 of Rhinopithecus roxellana. Lineage (NCBI taxonomy): Eukaryota > Metazoa > Chordata > Mammalia > Primates > Cercopithecidae > Rhinopithecus > Rhinopithecus roxellana. The sequence goes on from NC_044551.1 coordinate 1,287,354, forward strand.
TTGTGCTTTTTTTTTTTTGATATGGAGGCTGGTTCTGTCACCTAGGCTGGAGTACAATGGTGCAATCTCGGCTCACTGCAACCTCTGCCTCCTGGGCTCAAGCAATTCTCCTGCTTCAGCCTCCTGAGTAGCTAGGATTACAGGCGCGCACCACCACACATGGCTTTTTTGTATTTTTAGTAGAGACAGAGTTTCACCATGTTGGTCAGGCTGGTCTCGAACTCCTGAGCTCGTGATTCACCTCCCTCAGGCTCCCAAAGTGCTGGGATTACAGGCGTGAGCCACTGTGCCCGGCCCATTGTACTTTTGTACAGTTCAGTAGTGTTAAGTACTTTCACATTACTGCACAATAAATCTCCAGAACTCTTTTCAACTTTCAAAACAAACTCCATACACATTAATTAAACAACATTGTATTCTCTCTGCCCTTCCCCAGCCCATAGCAACTACCATTCTACTTTCTGTCTCTGAATCTGATTACTCTGGATCCATGGATTTGGGTTGCTTCTATCTACCTTTTGGCTATTTTGAAGAATGCTGTTAGGAACATGCATGTGCAAATATCTCTTTGAGACTCTGTTTTCAGTTCTTTTGAGTACATACCCAAAAAGCGGAAATGTTGGGTAATATAGTAACTCCATATTTAATTTTTTGAGAATCACCACACGGTTTTCCATAGTGGGTGCAACATTTACATTCCTACCAACAGTGCACAAGGTTATAATTCTCCACATCTTTACCAACACCTATTTTCTGTTTTTGACAGCAGGCATCCTAATGGGTGTGAAGTAGTCTTATTCTGTAAATTTTATACATACTTATGTGTTTCTTATAATCAGCATATGATTAGCTACTGACAGTCTCAGATTTTCTGAGATTTCTGTCACAAACTGTCACATCCTAGAAGACCATGAGATATGGGCAAGTGTGTGTTGGCTCCTCAACTAGATTACAAGATCCTTCTTAAGTTTATTCTTATAGTTCTTCTGTATTAAAACAACACCAAAAAAACTCAAAGAGGAATGAATTATTAATAAATGTCGGTTACACTTTTATATTTTCTATGCTCCCCAAATTAAAAAAGCAGTATAACAAAGCAGGTAAGAGCTTTAGCTCTAAACTGAGATTAACCTGGGTTCAGATTCTAGGTCAGCCACTTTATTAGCTGTGTGACAACTTATTTAAGCATTTGAGCTGCTGTTTCCCCACCTGTAAAATGCAGACAATATAAGGTTCTTGTGAAGGTTAAATTAAAAAGTATACATAAAGCACTTAACCTAGCATATAGTAGGCCCTCATTGACTCAATAACAAAAATAATTATTATGTTAATGATAAAGTTGCAATGATTACTACAGTCAGGCATCAGTTAGTGACAGGTATAAGTTCGGAGAAATGTGGTGTTAGGCAATTTCGTCATTCTACCAACATCATAGAGGTGTACTTAGAAACCTAGACAGTATCGTCTGCTTTTACACCAAGGCTATAGTCTATTGCTCCTAGGCTACAAATCCGTATAGCATGTTACTGCACTGAATACTGTAGGCAATTGTAACACAATGGTAAGTATTTGTGTATCTCAACATAGAAAATGTACAGGGAAATATGGTATTACAATCTTATAGCACTGTCAACATTCATGTGGTCTGTTCTTGACTAAAATGTCATCATGAAGTACATGACTATATACTTCAAAAAAAAAAACTACATACAAAAGATGAGTGAAAAAAAATTAATGCTGACAGAATTTATTTGGACCAATTCAATTTAGAAGTGAAAAATCAAGGGCTCAGATTCCAACATTTTTCTCTACCATAATATTCAAGAAATTTAAGGTTTACTTATTGCCATATATACTAACAATATAATATAAATATTACAAATATTAACAATCTTGCTATTTTCCATTATAATTTTAAAGGTGGATGAGGTCCAGAGCTATATACCAACTATAAAATTGACGGTTTTAAAATTTTCTAAATAATTTCACATCTGGTGAAAAGTAAAAGACATTCATATCCTTTGACATAGCAACGCTACTCCTTAGTTTAATCCTAAAGAAACCATTGCCCATGTGCACAAGGAGATAGATACAAAAATGTTCATAGCCACATTGCTTGTAACAGCACAACCTCAAAGCCCATCCACAGGAGAACACCCAATAAAGTGTGGTAAAATCATATATTAGAACAATATAAGCCAGGCGCGGTGGCTCAAGCCTGTAATCCCAGCACTTTGGGAGGCCGAGACGGGCGGATCACGAGGTCAGGAGATCGAGACCATCCTGGCTAACACGGTGAAACCCCGTCTCTACTAAAAATACAAAAAAAAAAAAACTAGCCGGGCGAAGTGGCGGGCGCCTATAAGTCCCAGCTACTCGGGAGGCTGAGGCAGGAGAATGGCGTAAACCCGGGAGTCGGAGCTTGCAGTGAGCTGAGATCTGGCCACTGCACTCCAGCCTGGGCGACAGAGCGAGACTCCGTCTCAACAACAACAAAAAAAGAACAATATACAAGATTGAAATGAATAGACTATACACATAGCAACATGGATAAAGTTCCAACAATGTTGAGCAACGTCATAAAATACAAACAGTATCATTTCAGTTATGTGAAGTTCAAAACATGTAAACCTAAGTTCTTTAAGGATTTATGGTAAACTACAAGGAAAAGCAAACGAGGCCCGGTGCAGTGGCTCATGCTGGTAATCCTAGCACTTTGGGAGGCTGAGGCAGGCAGATCACCTGAGGTCAGGAGTTCGAGACCAGCCTGGTCAACATGATGAAACCTCATCTCTACTAAAAAATACAAAAAAAAAAAAAAAATTAGCTTGGTGCTGTGGTACATGCCTGTAATCCCAGCTACCCAGGAGGCTGAGGCAGGAGAATCGCTGGAACCTGGGAGGTAGAGGCTGCAGTGAGCTGATTTCGTGGCAGTGAGCTGAGATCGTGCCACTGCACTCCAGCCTAGGCCACAAAGCTAGACTCCGTCTCAACAACAACAACAACAGCAAAAAAGCACATGAAAGAGAAATACTGAAATAATAGTTTGGGGGACAGGTAGATGATTAGTGGGAGAGAGAAATGAACACAAAATGGCACACAGCATTTACATTGTATTAGGTATTATAAGTAATTTAGAAATGATTGAAAGTATAGAGGAGGGCCGGGCGCGGTGGCTCAAGCCTGTAATCCCAACACTTTGGGAGGCCGAGATGGGCGGATCACAAGGTCAGGAGATCAAGACCATCCTGGCTAACACGGTGAAACCCTGTCTCTACTTAAAAATACAAAAAACTAGCCGGGCGATGAGGCGGGCGCCTGTAGTCCCAGCTACTTGGGAGGCTGAGGCAGGAGAATGGCGTAAACCCGGGAGGCGGAGCTTGCAGTGAGCTGAGATCCGGCCACTGCACTCCAGCCTGGGTGGCAGAGCAAGACTCCATCTCAAAAAAAAAAAAAAAAAAAAAGAAAGTATAGAGGGAGACATGAATAGGTTATATACAAATACTACATCACTTTATATCAGCGACTTGAGCATCTGCAGATTTTGGTATCCACAGGAGGTCCTGTAACCAATCCCCCAGAGATGCTAAAGTATGACTATATTCTATTTAAGATGAGTGGTGCACACACTGGTGTTCATTTTATCATTCATTATACTTTACTTGTTCAATTAAGGCATTCCTTGCTTCAGTTGTTTCCTTCAGCAATTCAGGATCACTCATTTCCAAGAGGGGCTTTCTCTCAAAGTCTTTTCCATCATTTGAATTGCTATTCCAAAGAAGTTTTTCTTTCGTTACTACATCCACCACTCCTTTGAAAGTTCTGGCTTCACCAATTGGTAACTGTAAGTCAGAGTGAGATTAACATTATTAAATGATCACTCACTGAAAACTACATTGATGACAAGTCTTTTCTAATTGTACCATTTTCCCCAAAATGTCTATTATCACCATTACTATAATCTGTGGCTATTTTTATTTATACTCCAGCTTCTTAAAAAATGATTTGAGATGGCTTTGGAAATGTATACATTGTCACAAAATAAATTAATGAGGAAACTGAGAAGAAGCTGATGCTATTAACCAATTTACCTGTAAAAGCAAAGGCTTTGCCTTTAACTTCTCTCTGATGCTTTCAACTGCATACTTAAAGCTGTAGAAAGCAAAATAATTATAGTTAAAAACATGGTTAAAAATTATTTACCAAAGGTATCAAAAGAAGAAAGAAAACTCTTACAGGTTTTAAGAATGTTTTCTAAAATTTTAACCCACTTTATTCTCCTTAACGCTCACTATTTAACAGTTTTCCATAGGAAAATGTCTGGAATAAACTTTTATGTCAATTTCAGATATCAGAAATTACCCTAATCCAGCCACAGAGCTGTTTAGGATATTATTATTGTGAGCTTCACATAACTATACTTTGCAATTAAGATTAAATGAATTGATCAAGGTAACATGGATAATAAATTGTAGTTGGGATTCCAATGCAAGATTTGTGATAAGCTAAGGATTCTTTCTTCCACTACTAGGTTTGCTATCATACAAGGCTACCAGCTTTCTTCCAAGAGCCTGCCTAGTCTTTGGCATTCTTCATATCCTATGCTATGCTATTCATTTCTATGCTAACACTGCAGCTGGCTACCTCTAGAACACATGCCATCTCTGGCACATGGGCTGATTTATACATACATGCAGGTCATTCCGGTCCCAGTGTTTTTTTCAGAACCAGCCTATTATCCAGTCATCTCCCTCCCCATTGCCAAAGGCACTGTCTGGCAATAAATAAGTACTTCCATCTACCACAAGGAACTCCAAGCAGAAAAGGGTCAGAACTTGAGGCTAATACATTTTAAAGGTTGCTGGGCTATTATTAATCAAGACAAGGTCCTTTAAACCAACAGCCTCAGAATTACTACAGAGAGTGAGAAAAACACAATGCATATTAATTACTGTGTAGTTGTAGGGGAGGTATAGTTTATGTTTCATTTTTGCCATTCTCCCACCACAGGTCACAATCTCTCCCTATCACATTTGTTGTAAAATTTTTAATATTCTTGATTTTCTCCCTTTCATGTTTTCTTCAAATCTTTCATATATTCTTGATTCTCTGAATTATGTTCTCAGAACAACGTATCCACCACTCTATAGTCTCTGACTATGGCCACTACATTTCAGCATTAACTCTCTTCTGCCCTACATGCAGGTCTTACAGCATCTACATTCTCCTCTTCCAGTTCTTTATTGAGAGTATCTTACCCAGTAGCTAAGAAAATCAGAGAATAAGGAAGAACACCTTCAACTGCAGGAAACAATTCTCTATTCTCTATCTTTAGCAATGATGGGAAGTGCCATACCTTCAGCAATATAGGGACTATACTATACAGTTCTAAAGAGAATCAATGGAATCATCAAGATGCCACTTTGATCCTAGAAATATGATTCGGTCTCTCTATACTACAAACAGGATTCATCATCATCTATCAGCTATTAGTCCCAAATTGTTACATAACCTATGGATTAGCTGCTTTGAATTTTTTTATGGGAATAAACTGGGATTTCATGGAATATTTATATCCTATAATACAATAAGAAAAAAGAGCTATTTCTAAATTTAAGCTATAGTTCATTAAAAGTTCAAATTGTAGTTTCACTCTGATAAGCCAACTGAAACACATTTTAAATACCTTGCTCCAGTTTTGTCCATCTTGTTTAAAAAACAGATTCGAGGTATATTGTGTTTATCAGCTTGCCTCCATACTGTGAGAGTCTGGGCCTAAAGCAAAGATGAGGAAAAAAATACATACTGAACAAAAGTCACAATGTTACTAGACCCAGAATGAAGAGATCCAAAAATCTACTGTCAGATAAATCGGGCCCTATTCTAGCAGAGAATTAGTGCAACTGTACTTATATTTCTAGGGTCACTCTTCAGCTATCAAGTTAACACAGCCGGGAACGTGATGAAGTGTAAAGAGGAGTGTGCTTCAAACTACTTGAGAATACTCTGGGTGAACTAGGTGGCCACACAAAGAAAATTAACACCTAGGAGGTACTGAGAATCACAGAAAGTGAACTTAACTGAGAATCAGGAGACCTACTTTTTGTTTGGCTTCACTTTTCCTAGTAAATGTCATATGACACTTAATTCATTTAATGTCAGGTCTCTGATCTATGAAATAGGAATTTTGCCTTAATTATTTCAGATACTTGTTTTGAGGTAAAAGAAATATAGCAGTGTACTATAAAGAAGCCAGTTTATTTTTTAGGTAAAATTTATATACAATAAAATACAGATATTAAGTGTATATATAGCTCAATGCGTTTTGATAAAAGTATGTTTGTGTAACTATTACCCCAATTAGTACGTAGAACACTCTATTATTCCTGAAATTTTTCTCCACCCTGTCTCCTACAAGCAACCTGTTCTGATTTCTGTCACCACAGCTTCAGTGTCTTATTCTTGAACCTCATATAAAATAACGAGGCTTCTTTGGTTCAACATGTTTTTAACATTCATCCACATTGTTAGGTGTATCAGTTCTTTTTAATTATATAAATGTACCAGTTGGTTTTCCTATCCACCTGTGGATATGCACTTGGATTGTTTCTAGTTTGGAGCTCTTGTGAATTTAGCTGCTATAAACATTCTGAATGTGTCTTTGCTGGACAAATGTCTTCATTCTGTTGGATAAAGATATAGGAGGAGAACTGCTTAAGTATATTTAAACTTTACAAGAAAATTCCGCCGGGTGCGGTGGCTTACGCCTGTAATCCCAACACTGTGGGAGGCTGAGGTAGGTGGATCACTTGAGATCAGGAGTTCAAGACCAGCCTGGCCACTCTGTCTCCACTAAAAATACAAAAATTAACTAGGCGTGGTGGTGCACACCTGTAGTCCCAGATACTCGGGAAGCTGAGGCACAAGAATTGCTTGAACCTGGGAGAGAGAGGTTACAGTGAGCCAAGATTGCACCACTGCATTCCAGCCTAGGTGACAAAGAGTGAGACTCCTGTCTCAAAATAAATAAAATAAAATAAAGAAACTTCCAAATAGTCTTCCAGAGTAGTGGCATTATTTTGCAGTCTTTTTTTTTTTGAGACAGGGTCTCACTCTGTTGCCCAGGCTGGAGTGCAGTGGTGCGATCACGGCTCACTGCAGCCCCAACCTCCCCGGGCTCAAGCAATTCTTCCATCTCAGCCTCCTGAGTAGTTGGGACTACAGGTGCATGCCACCACACCCAGCTAATATTTTTTTTGTATTTTGTAGAGATGGGGTTTTGCCATGTTGCCCAGGCTGGTCTCTAACTCCTGGGCTCAAACAAACCCACCTGCCTCAGCCTCCCAAAGTGCTGGGATTACAGGTGTGAGCCACCATGCCTGGCCTCTATTTTGCAGTCTTATCAACAATGTGTAAATTTTCTAGTTGCTCCATATTCTCACCAACATTTGCTATCATTCTTTTTAATTATAAGCATTCTTTTGGGTGTGAAATTGAATCTGTGATTTTAATTTGCATTTTCCTGATGACTAATGAGATTATGCATCTTTTCATGTGCTTACTAGTCATTCACATGTGTTCTTTTGTGAAGTGTCCATTCAGGATTTTTGTCCATTTTTTTCTGGGTTGTTATTATTGATTTATAGTTCTTCATATAGCCTGGATACAAATCCATGGTTATAGATATGTACTGTAAATACTTCAGCATTTATTTTCCAAGATGATCATGTTCTCTTATATAATCAATACTATTATTGCATTCAGGAAATTTAATATTTGTATAATACGTTTATCTAACATTACAAGTATTTTCTCATAGTCTATGCCTTGTGTTTTTAATTTTGTTTTAGTGAACAGCTGTAATTTTGATAAAGTTCCAGGAATCAACTTTTGTTATTTATGTTTCGTGCTTCTTATGTCCTCTAGGAAATTTTTACCTACCCCAAGGCTGTAAAGAAATTTTTCTTCTAGAAGCTATGTATGCATAACTTAACACTGTGATACACTCCAAATTAATTTTTGTGTATGATGAGGTATGTATGTGAGGGGTAGGGGGTGAATATCATAAATTTTCAAAGAACAAAAACATATTGCAAATGAAAACAAACACAAAACTCACACCATCCCACCTGCCAGCTAAAAGCCCATCCATTGTTTAAAAGAAGTGCCTTCTCCTTCATGAATTCAGAAACTTCCTATTCAAGCACATTTCAATCTTGTAAGTAATGCAATCTGTTTGAATGATTAAGCGTCACATTTATGTAAAGTTATAACAACAGAAAGGTGGAAGTATTAGGAAATAAAGTGACAGAAATAACAGTGTATAATCAATCTCACACCATAGCGTCTTCTGCCAGAATGCATGAAACTGAGGCAGGCTAATTTGATAGCTTGAAAGTAAGGTAGAATCTCTGATCCTTCCAAGTTCTTGACACTACCTTTCATATTTCTCCTTTTACCATGAAGTATCTCAGATCACATATAGATTACATCTCAATATTAAATTCTGATTTCCTTTTACCATTATTTTATTTACATGAACTTACCAAATAGATGATTACGGTTACTAAATTTGATATATTCTACTTTTTAAAAACTCATGCTGTTCTATTTCCCTTTATTCTGGCAATATTATTTACCTCTACACCAGCAGAAGCATCAAATACAGCCACTGCACCATCCAACACTCTTAGGCAGCGCTCAACCTCCAAGGTAAAGTCCACATGACCTAAGAAAAAGATAAGACGTATAATGCCTAAAATCTTTTTAACAAAACAAACAAAACCATCATATGATCCAGCAATCTCACATCTCACTCCTAGTGGGGGGTGTATGTGTGTATATCCAAAGGTATTGAAAGCATAGTCTCAAAGAGCTATTTGCACACCCATATGTATAGCAGCACTGGGAGACAAAAGGTGGAAACAACCCAATGTCCACTGATGTATGAATGAACAAAATGTGATATATACATACAATGGAATACTATACAGAATAAAAAAGAAGCTATTGTAGCACATTGTCACATGCTACAATACGGGAAAATTTGAAGGCTTTATGCTAAGTGAGATAAGCCAATCACAAGAGGACAAATACTGTATGACTCCACTTACATGAGGCATCTAAGCTAGTCAAATTCACAGGTATACAAAGTGATCTGTATTATTGATTTATAGTTCTTCATATAGCCTGGATACAAATCCATGGTTATAGATATGTACTGTAAATACTTCAGCATTTATTTTCCAAGATGATCATATTCTCTTATACAATCAATACTATTATTGCATTTAGGAAATTTAATATTTGTATAATACGTTTATCTAACATTACAAGTATTTTCTCATAGTCTATGCCTTGTGTTTTTAATTTTGTTTTAGTGAACAGCTGTAATTTTGATAAAGTTCCAGGAATCCACTTTTGTTATTTATGTTTCGTGCTTCTTATGTCTTCTAGGAAATTTTTACCTACCCCAAGGCTGTAAAGAAATTTTTCTTCTAGAAGCTATGTATACATAACTTAACACTGTGATACACTCCAAATTAATTTTTGTGTATGATGAGGTATGTATGTGAGGGGTAGGGGGTGAATATCATAAATTTTCAAGAACAAAAACATATTGCAAATGAAAACAAACAAAAAACTCACACCATCCCACCCCTGGTGGTTAGCAGGGGTGAAGAGAGGGGGCAAAAGGGAACTGTTGTCCAATGAATATAATTTCATTTCTGCAAGATAAAAAAGTTCTGGACACCTGTTTCACAGCAATGTGATCATACTTAACACTACTAAACTGTACACTTAAAAATGGTTAAGATGGTAAATTTTGTAACATGTTTTTTACCACAATAAAAAGCAAAACAAAAACCCCATACAACAAAAAACTCCAAATGATGCAGCATCTCTGTATTACTGCAATAGTACCATACCTGGTGTATCAATTAGATTGACTCTATACCCCTTCCAATCAAACGTAACAGCAGCTGATTGAATAGTAATGCCTCTTTCTCGCTCTTGGGCCATGAAATCTGTCACAGTGTCTCCATCATCAACATCTAGCCAGGAAAAAGATGATAAAATTTAGTCTTAATGGCAAGTGTATTTTATTGGTGCTCAATATCTACCTGACACAGTTTAATCTGCCTTAAGAAAGATTTTTCCTAAAATATTTGGTTTAATAGAGCCTTTACTCTTTCACTAAGTAAATCCTCATGGTAGAAAAAGTTTTTCAGCTAGATTAGTATTTTTGCCATAAAAGTAATTTTTCACCAAGATGAAAATCTTTTAAGTTTACTGAACCATATACTTCATTTATTTCTTACATAGCTTCACTATCATTACCCCCTCTTTATCTGATGTCCCTCCCTCCTGATCCCTTGATAGAAGGCAGACTGGTACAATGAAAGAGCACAGTCATAGCTTTAAATCCCAACTTTACCACTTAGCACTCTATGATCTTGAGGCAAACTACTTAATCTAGTTTGTAAAATAAGGCCAATAAAGTCATCCTTGCTGGGTTGTTACAAGGATGAAATGAGACAATATATATAAAGTACCTAGTCTAGTAGATGATAAATGATAGCCACATGGAATGAGATAGATAAAAAAATTCATCCAATATTAAATTATCCTTTACAAACCCATCTCATTACTAAATTTTCCAAAGAGAAGGGATTTATTTGTACAAGTGCAAGTAGTCTCATACAACTTCTACAGTATAAAGTCACAAAAAAACTATCCTGAACTTTATCCAAAAAGTTCACTGAAATTATTCTGCAGTAAAATTCTGTAGTTGAATTATGTATATTATTCTAATTAAATTTATAGACAGTAAAAGAAATAAAAAAGTTGTTCTTTACCATTATCATGGCCTTATACTATCATTTATTTCAGCATTAAACCCCTAAAATGGTAGCTAGTTGCCCCATGTATGTGTATGTGTGTGTGTGCATATATGTATTAATATGTATACACACACATAATCTACACACCAGAGGAGGAAATAGCAAGAAAAATGTATTTGACAGTAACTCGAATATAACTCTATGTTAATATCTATAATTATATTACTGTCAGTTATTCCCAACATCACTGCCAAAGAAAATAATATCATTAAGGATACAAAGACCAAATAACTAACTCTAAGTTCTAAATGAGACAGCAAGTTTTAAAAACACTTACACAGTACTAAGATTTTTCACAATTATAAAGATCTTTATTTCACATTATCTTTATGATTATTCATATGACTAATGAAGTCAACCTTGGATCAGCAAGTTCTACAACAACCTGGATAGTTTTTAGGCTATGATCTGAACTAGAAAAGAACTTCAAAAGATAGCCGTACAAAAACACATGGACATCACTGCAGTTTGGCTCTCAGGAAGCCCCATCCTTAGGGGAAGTGGGAGAGCCCCACATCAAAGGAGCACCCCGTGAAACAAAAGAATCTGAATAGTAGCCCTTAAGTGCCAGATCTTCACTCTGACATAGTCTATCCAAATGAGAAGGAATCAGAAAAACAATTCTCATAACATAACAAAACAAGGTTCTTTAATACCCCCCCAAAAAATCACACTAGCTCACCAGCAATGAATCCAAACCAAGACAAAATCTAAACTGCCAGAAAAGAGTTCAGAAGGTCAATTACTAAGCTACTCAAGGAGGCACCAGAGAAAGGTGAATACCAACTTTAAAAAATTGTTTAAATATTACAGGATATGAAGGGAAAAATCTCCAGAGAAATAGCCAGCATAAATAAACAATCACAACTTCTGGAAATGAAGGATACACTTAGACAAATGCAAAATACACTGGAAAGTCTCAGCAACAGAATTAAGAAAGTAGAAGAAACAACTTCTAAGAAGTTTAGGATTATGCTGAAATGACCAAACCTAAGAATAACTGCTACTTCCAAGAAAGAAATCTAAAAGTTTGGAAAATGTATTTGAGGAAATAATCAAGGCAAACTTCCCTGGCCTTGCTAGAGATCTAGACATCCGAATACCAGAAGCTCAAAGAACACCTAGGAAATTCATCACAAAAAGACCATCGTTTAGGCACACAGTCATCAGCTTATCTAAAGTCAAGACAGGAAACAATTTTAAGAGCTGTAGGGAAAAAGCATCAGGTAACCTATAAAGGAAAACCTATCAGATTAACAGCAGATTTCTTAGCAAAAACCCTACCAGCTAGTAGGAATTGGGGTCCTATCTTAGTCTCCTTAAACAAAACAATTACCAGCCAAGAATTTTGTATCCAGAGAAACTAAGCTTCATAAATGAAGGAAAGATATAGTCTTTTTCAGACAACCAAATGCTGAGAGAATTCACCACTAGCAAGCCAGCACTACAAGAACTACTAAGAGGAGCTCTAAATCCTGAAACAAATCCTTGAAATACACCAAAATAGAACCTCCTTAAAGCATAAATCTCACAGGACCTATAAAAAAAAAAAGAAGGTATTCAGGCAACAAATAGTGACAATAGTAACCTCACATCTCAATACTAACATTGAATGTAAATGACCTAAACTTTCCACTTAAAAGACAAAGAATGGCAGAAGGGATAAGAGTTCACCAAGTATCTGCTGTCTTCAAGAGACTCACCTAACACATAAAGACTCACATAAACTTAAGGTAAAGGGGGGAAAAAGATATTCCATGCTAATGGACACCAAAAGTGAGCAGGAATAACTGTTCTTATATCAGACAAAACAAACCTGAAAGCAGCAACAGTTAAAAAAGACAAAGAGCAATATTATACAATGATAAAAAGACTAGTCCAACAGGAAAATACCACAATCCTAAATACATATGCACATAACATTGCAGTTCCCAAATTTATAAAATAATTACTACTAGACCTAAGAAATGAGACAGACAGCAACACAGTAATAGTGGGGGACTTTAATACTCTACTAACAGCACTAGACAGGTCATCAAGACAAAAAGTCAACAAACAAACAATGGACTGGCCAGGCGCAATGGCTCATGCATGTCATCTCAGCACTTTGGGAGGCTGAAGCACGTGGATTACCCGGGTCAGGAGTTCAAGACCAGCCTGGCCAACACAGTGAAACCCTGTGTCTACTAAAACATACAAAAATTAGCCAGGCACGTTGGTGGGTGCCTATAATCCCAGATACTTGGGAGGCTGAGGTAGGGGAATCACTTGAACTCGGGAGGTGGAGGTTGCAGTGAGCCAAGATCGCACCATTTCACTCCAGGCTGGACGACACAGCCAGACTCCATCTCAAAAACAAAAAAGAAACAATGGACTTAAACTATATCCTAGAACAAACAGACTTAACAAATATTTATAGAACATTCTTCCCAACAACTGAAGAATATATATTCTATTCATCAGCATGTAGAACGTTCTCCAAGATAGACCACATGACGGGCTAAAAAAGAAGTCTCAATAAATTTAAGCAAATCAAAATTATATCAAGTACTCCCTCAGATCATAGTGGAATAAAACTGGAAATCAACTCCAAAAAGAACCCTCAAAACCATAGAAATACATGGAAATTAAATAACCTGCTCCCAAATGATCACTGGGTCAACAATGAAATCAAAATGGAAATTAAAAAATTATTTGAACTAAACAATAATATTGATGCAACCTATCAAAACCTCTGGGGTACAGCAAAAGTGGAGCTAAGAGAAAAGTTCATTGCATTAAATGCCTACATCAAAAAGTCTGAAAGAGCACAGACAGACATTCTAAGGTCAAACTTCAAGGAACTAGAGAAACAATAACAAACCAAACCCAAACCCAGCAGAATTGAAATAACCAAGATCAGCACAGAACTAAATGAAATTAAAACAAACAAAAAATACAAAAGTGAAACAAAAAGCTGGTTATTTGAAAAGATAAATAAAATTGATAGTGAGATTAATCAAGAACAGAAAATATCCAAATAAGTTCAATTAGAAATGAAACAGGGGATATTACAACTGATACCACAGAAATACAAAAGATCATTCAAAGCTACTATGAACACCTTTACACACATAAACTAGAAAACCTAGAGGAGATGGATAAATTCCTGGAAATATACAATCCTCCCAGATTAAACCAGAAAGAAATAGAAACTCTGAACAGACCAGTAACGGTCAGAAAGAAATGGTAATTAACAAGTTGCCAACAAAAAAAGTCTACGACCAGATGGATTTGCACTGAATTCTATCAGATATTCAAAGAATTGGCACCAATTCTATTGATGCTATTCCACAGATAAAGAGGGAATCCTCCCTAAATCATTCTAAGAAGCTAGTATCACCCTAATACCAAAAGCAGGAAAAGACACAACGAAAAAAGGAAAACGACCAATATCCCCGATGAACATAGAAGCAAACATACTCAACAAAATGCTAGCTAACTGAATCCAACAGCATATCAAAAAGATAATCCACCATGATCAAGTAGGTTTCATACCAGGAATGCAGGGATAGTTTAACATCTGCAAGTCAATAAATGTGATACACCATATAAACAGAATTAAAAACACAAATCACACGATCATCTCAATAGACTCAGAAAAAGCATCTGACAAAATCCGGCATCCCTCTGATTAAAACTCTCCACAAAATTGACACAGAAGGGACATCATACTTTAAGGTAATGAAAGCCATCTACGACAAACCCACAGCCAACATTACACTGAACAGGGAAAAGTTGAAAGCATTCCCCCTGAGAACTGGAACAAGGCAAGAAGGCCCACTTTCACCATTTCTATTCAACATAGTACTGGAAGACCTAGCCAGAGCAATCATACAAGAGAAAGAAATAAAGGGCATGCAAATAGGTAAACAGGAAGTGAAACTGTCACTGTTTGCTGATGATATGAACGTATACCTAGAAAACCCTAAAGACTCATCCAAAAAGCTCCTAGGACTGGTAAATAAATTCAGCAAAGTTTCAGGATACAAAATTAACGTACACAAATCAGTAGCCTTGCTATATACCAACAGCAACCAAGCTGAGAGTCAAATCAACAACTTAACCCCTTTTACGATAGCTGCAAAAAAACAAAAATAAAATACTTAGGAATATACCTAACAAAGGAGATAAAAGTCCTCTACAAGGAAAACTACAAAATACTGTTGCAAGAAATCATAGATGACACACAAATAGAAACACATCCCATGCTCATGGATGGGTACAATCAATATTGTGAAAATGACCATACTACCAAAAGAAATCTACAAATTCAATGCAATTCCCATCGAAATACCACTGTTTTTCACAGAAGTAGAAAAAAAAATCCTAAAATTCATATGGAACCAAAAAAAGAGTCTGCATAGCTAATGCAAGACTAAGCAAAAAGAACAAATCTGGAGGCATCACATTACCAAACTTCAAACTATACTACAAGGCCATAGTCACCAAAACAGCATGGTACTGGCATAAAAACAGGCACATAGGGCCAGGCATGGTAGCTCACGCCTATAATCCCAGCAATTTGGGAGGCCGAGGCGGGCAGATCACTTGAGGTCAGGAGTTTGAGACCAGTCTGGCCAACATGGTGAAACCCCATCTCCACTAAAAATAAAATTCAAAAAAATAGCTGGGCATGGTGGTGGGCACCCATAGTCCCAGCTACTTGGGAGACTGAGGCAGGAGAATTGCTTGAGCCCAGGAGGCAAAGGCTACAGTGAACTGAGACTGCACCACTGCACTCCACCCTGGGCAACAGAGAGAGACTCCGTCTAAAAAAGTAAAAATGGCACACAGTCCAATAAAATAGAATAGAGAACCCAGAAATAAAGCCAAATACTTACAGCCAATTGATCTTCAACAAAGCAAGCAAAAACATAAAGTGGGGAAAGGACACCCTATTCAACAAATTGTGCTGGGATAACTGGCAAGCCACACGTAGAAGAATGAAACTGGATCCTTATCTCTGACCTTATACAAAAATCAACTCAAGATGGATCAAATACTTAAATCTAAGACCTGAAACCATAAAAATTCTAGAAAAGATCATTGGAAAAACCCTTCTAGACATTGGTTTAGGCAAAGACTTCATGACCAAGAACCCAAAAGCAAATGCAACAAAAACGAAGGTAAGTAGACAGGACTTAACTAAACTAAAAAGCTTCCACACAGCAAAAGAAATATGTGTATGTTACCTGGATGGAAATGGAGGCCACTATTCTTAGTAACTCAGGAATGGAAAACCAACATCATTTGTTCTCACTCATAAGTGGGAGCTAAGCTATGAGGATGCAAAGGCATTAGAATGATACAATGAACTTTGGGGACTCAGGGGAAAGGGCGGGAGGGGAGTGAGGGATAAAAGACTACACATTGGGTACAGTGTACACTACTTGGGTAACGGGTGCACCAAAATATCAGAAACCGCCACTAAAGAACTTATTCATGTAACCAACCACCTGTTCTCCAGAAGCCAACTGAAATAAAAAATAAAATAAAATAAGCCTTAGGGGAGAAAATTGTTAACCTTGTTGCTTTTTAGAATATAAAGTCTAAGATTCTTTATCTTTAATTATAAATATAATAAACCAGTTATGATAAGGACATAAACTTAAGGGCAATCACAGAGAAAACGTGTGTATATAAAAAAGAGAGAGAACATTCTATGTGGGTTCTATTTTTATATATTCAGTTTTTTGACATCATAAGACTGTGTACATGTCTAGTTTATCTTACTATGAGAGCAAGGTCTTGATATTCTCCTTTCTAACTGTAAATAAGTTATTGCCATGACTTTTGTAGGTGATTTTTCAGCTTAGTGACTATAATTACTTTAAAGCTTGATTTCCTTCTTGTTATAGTAAACTGCAATAGTTTGAAGTAAATAAATAAAAACACATGGAATATTATTCAGCCTTATAAAAGGAATCTTCACTTGAGCCCAGTTTGAGACCAGCCTGAGCAACATACTGAGGCCCTGTCTCTACCAAAGATACAAAAGTTAGCCAAGTGTGGAAGCACCTGCCTCTAGTCCCAGCTACTCAGGAGGCTGAGGCAGGAGGATCTCTTGTGCCCAAGAGTTCAAGGCTGCAGTGAGCTGTGACTGAGCCACTGCACTCCAGCCTGGGCAACAGAGCAAGATCCTGTCTCTAAAAAAAAAAAAATTAAAACATAAAAAAGGAATCTTGACACATGCTACAACATGGATGAACCCTGAGGACATTGTGCTATGTGAAATAAACCCGTCATAGAAAGACAAATACTTACGATTCCACTTATGTGAGGTACCTAGAGTAGTCAAAGTCAGGAAGAAAAAGTAGAAGGGTGGTTGCAAGGGACTGGGGAGAGGGGAAAATGGGAATTGTTTAATGGGTATAGAATTTCAATTTTGTAACATGAAAACATTTTGAAGACTGGTTAAACAATAATGTGAATATACTTAACACTACTGAACTGTACACTTAGAAACAGTTAAGATGGTAAATTTTGTGTTTTTTTAACCACAATTAAAAAAAAAAAGATAACTAGGTTAAGGATTAACAAAATCCTCTCCTCTTTGACATGAGAATTTAACTTCTGTTACATTTTTTGGTTCTTTTCTTCTAGAAACCAGGTAACAGAGGTATGTCAACTACATTCCTAGGCAATATATCTTATGGGAAAAATAACTTCTGATTGGTAAACTAAATCTGAACTGCGAAGAACTATAAATGAATTATATATATAAGTACCTTATGGAGATACAAAACTCTGAGCTTCCCTGGCTATGGCATGTACCTTATGTGGCACCTGGAAGCTATGCCTATGAAGTTATAACAAGAGATATTCATTCCTATAGGGCATGAATCTTCTAAGCTACGGTGGCTCCTATGAATCTTGTCACCTTGCACCTAATCTGTCACTCTGGGGCAGCCAAAGAAGATAGCTCCCAGATAGCTACGGGGACTGCTATAAGGACTCTTCTAGAAAGAAACACCTAATGCTGCTCTGTTGGCAAGCTATGGTTCCTGTCCTGTTGCATTCTGAGTAGATGAGTGTCAAATGGGGCCTATGATAGTCTTACAAGTCTGAATATTTAGTTGAATCTAAGAGACCCTTTGGTGGATATTGCAACTACCTTATCTTTAAGTTGTGGTTTAGACATCAGTAGCTCTATGCCATATTCAAGGTGTGTAGGTTGACTTCTTAATCAAAATATTTTCCAATGATGCTTTTGCTAATGGGGAGTGGGAAGAGGAGGAATCCATTCTAACCTCCCAGTGATCTTGTATATCCAGAATAGTACAGTATTCTTTCTGTGGTGGTAGTTTTGCCTGCATCAATATGAGCCATAATTCCAATATTACGGATTCTGTTTAAAAGGAAAAAATAAGGTAGACATTACTAAAATTGTAAAACCAAAGTATATATGCTGTCCAAATTTCAAAGCTGGTATTTCTATAATTTATAAAACTGTAAAAACTAGAAAAATGGAAAACATTTAGAGTATATCCACATTATTAACATAGCTAAGTAACAAAAGGGCTAACTACAACCTACAATTCTGAGACTATCTTATATTCATTCTATGAAAAGTGTGCTGTTGTTACATTAAAAAATTTTAGCATTGAGAAAAATAGCTAAAATACATTATCAACATCTATTTAAAATTGGCTAGGGCAGAAAGTCATAAAAATTACAGCATTCACTCTTGTCCATCAGAGAAAAACTGCAAATTTTCGTGACAGTCTATGGAAAAGTGTGATATCAATGATAGTACTTACTTAGCTATGGGAGGATTGATGATGGAATGAAGGGATTTGATATCATTCCCTATTAAGCCTAATGAAAAGAAAGGTAAAATTGAACTGTTACATTTATGAAATTTTCCTTTAATTTATAAATGAAAGACTTTAAAATAACTTTAAGCAAATACTGTAATTCCAAATAAAGTAAATAAAGTAAAATTCAAGCTAAATAAATCTAAAATAAACTAAAATTTATTTCCTTGCAATGTATAGGGAAAGCTATGGATGACAATACAACAAGGTAAAAGTTTTAAACATCAAGTTTTAGATCATATCCTTAGAATAATACAGATTCACCCCAATCTCTGCCACCTACTTCACTTCCATTTACAAAACTGTAGAATTAGAATGCTCACAATAATAATCTTAAGGCACTGATCCTGAATCAAAGAAAAATTTTTAAATGCATAGTCCTATAAACCTGCCTTTTCCAGGGTTCGAAGAGCTAAGAGTGATCTTCATGTCAGTTGATAATGAATTATTATACAATGTGGAACTTGCCTTTCTCAGCAATCCCAGGACACAATACCTTTAAAGACAGCCTGGGAGGTTTCACTGAATAGAAGCTGTAACAATTTAATACTTTTGAAAGGCCAAGCAGTATTTCTTAAATTAAAAAGTCCATATGGTTTATTCTATGCTTAACATATAGTTTACTAATATTAAGAAGTAATTCTAAAGAAACAAGGCAGTTATATTGGTAAATTTAATTAAAACCCTCCTGTTATTTAAACCATTTCTCCCATGTTTCTATGATACAAAAAGGAGAATTTTACATTATTTTTGAAACTTCATGGTGGTTTGAAGATCAAAAGATAATCTATACTACTACAGTCAAATTCACATGAGCAAAATACAGAGACCTAGATACACACCAACAATGTAGCCCATTAAATTAATCTTCCTTGTAAGTCAACAGCCAATCAGTATTTTTATTCTATTATTCTCACTTGACAAAGACAGTAATGAGAACAGCAACAGAATTAAACTAATTTCACAGAGTCTACCACACACTTGCTTGTTTCAAACACAGAAAGGACATTCAAAAGTAAGTCAGCTCCTCCATCTTCCAGCTTTTGATGCCATGTATCTAACCTAAACAATCCCAAATACTTAACCAAACTACTTATAACAATCCTCAAAATAAATTATTCTAGTAAATCTCTCTTGACAGAAAACACTTGCATAAAAAAAGAAATAAACTAGAAAAAAATATTTCACAAGACCACTCTACAATTACATTCACATGTTAAAACTTCCAAACTAGCTACTAAAGCCACCATCCTTTCCTTTGCTCGCTCATTCGCATGTTCCTCAGATGAGGAGCACAGCTCTACTAGTATTTCCTTCTGGCACCTATCCGAATACTCCCACCCCTAATACTCTCTTGGAAATAGCCAAGAAGTAAAAAATGGTTACAGAACCCTAATAAGAGCGATTCTTGCAAACAAGAGAGAGAAAAGAGATAAAGCGAACAGCTTAGATAAAATTAGAAGACTCTAACATTTGTACCTGGTAGGGAACTGTAATTTCTTCCAAGCGGCACATGTGGCTTTAACCTTTTTAAACTTGCTCTTACTTTATAGCAGCATATATTCTAGTAAAGAGAAAAAGAAACGACATTAATTTTATTTTAGCATCACTTATTACAGTTTTAACATTGTAATTATGCTTTGTCAGAAGACAAACTATTTTGTATAGCTTTAAAGTAGTCCTAATTTATTAACTCCAATTCTTTTAAAAAGTGACAACCCAAATATATCCTAGGGGAAAGAATAAGGATAAAATTAATACTGATTTGCTATTTTGGGCTGACCTTAAAACAATGGTTCTCCCCAACCTGCAGCATTAGCATGGGCAGAGGGCTTGTTTGAAACACACGCTTAGGCTCCACTCCAGACAAGAGAATCAGAAACTCTTGGGGATGGAGCCAAACAATCTGTTTAAACCAGCTCTCCAGGTGATTCTGATAACTATAGTTTGAGAACCACAACCCTAAAGTTCCAAAAGTCAGAAGCTGAGAGAGTCAGAAAGGTTAAATAAGGTATCTCACCCAGGATACACCTTGGTTTTCCTCTGCATCTGCTGAAAGGTCTGTGCGGGGCAATGAGCTCTAAAACCATTAGATGTTTTCAGGATTTATTATAGTAGTTACACATTAGAATCATCTGGAAAGCTTCTTGAAGACACGGGTGGGGAGAGAAGAGGAGAACTGGAGGAGCTGGGCAGCGGCATTTTAAAAAATTCCCAGGTTGTCTCCAATGTAGCATTCAACTGAGAATTACTAAGTTAGAGCAGGTCTGCTTAAGGCCAAGCCTACCTCCCCCACCTTAGCTGCTTACCTAACCTTCTCGTGTTCTCACGTAGAGGCTGAATATTCTCCACCTCAGTTTATGCCCAGACCACTAGATACACATTTAATAGCTGCCAATATAGTTGGAATTGTTAGTGTATGTAATGATTTAGGGCCACCACAATCTGCTTTGTGTTTCATGAACTGCATATCTGTGCTATCTATATTATTTCTAGGTTAGTTACCAAGTTTCTGGCAATAATATGCTACTATCCTTAGAAAATATTTCCACTGCATAATGACTAGGATAAGACCCACTGTCTGTCACAGAGTGCATAGTCTGAAAGTGTCAGCAATCAAAGCACTGAAGAAAAACTGGGTAACTCCTTGTTCCACTTAATGAGATCACAAATGGAATATAGAAATATATCTTCTTCAAAAGGCTGCTCAGGTGATTTTAAAGTAGCAAAAAAAAAAAAAAAAAAAAACTGTAGACAGATGATAAGGCTTCTTAGGGTTACAGGTTCTCCACTACAGCAGTCATACCCTATCCACAGGGGGTATATTCCAAGACCCCCAGTGGATGCCTGAAACCTCAGATAGTACTGAACCTAATTACTGTCCATCAGAACATGTTTCTGTTCATGTCTTCTGCCCACAAATTGAATAGCTTTTCCATCTTAACTAACCTCTTATCATTAATGTGACCATAACTTTTGCAGTTTGAAGTATAACAGTAAAACTAGCAAAAATGTCTTTTTCTTCACAATTTCACGGATAGAAGATTCATTCCTATCATAGATCTTAGCAACCTCAGCATATGACTTTTTTTTTCCTTATAAAGCCAAGAATTTTCACCTTTTCACTTAAAGGGAACACTTTATGGCTTCTCTTTGGCATATCCAAATTTCCAGCATCACTACTCTTGTGCTCTGGGACCATGATTAAGTAAAATAAAGGCTACTTGAACACTAGCACAGCAATATCACAATCTGATAACCCAGATGGCTACTGACTCATGGGTGGGGAGTGTATACAGTGTGGATATGCTGGGCAAAGGGATGACTCACCTCCCAGGTGGGATTAAGTGAGATGTCATGAGATTTCATCACAATCCTCAGAATGGCACACAATTTAAAACTTATGAATTATTTCTGGAATTTTCCATTTAATTTTCAGACCACAGTTGACTTTGAGCAACTGAAACAGCTAATAGCAAAACCATGAATAAGGGGAAACTATTGTACTCCCTGTTAAGTCACTGAAGATAAAAAGAAATAACCCAAGCAAGCTTTAAAGTAATCTCTCACTTAGCTCTAGATAGAAGGGGTATTATTACGTTTGAGGTTTAATATCTCTGAAATATACTGAAGACGCGATAGTTCATAAAATAATTTATAGTGTTTCGGAGAGGATTCAGGAGTCAGACCAGAGCTTAAAGACTAAAACGATGTTCCTGAGACAAAGATCAGACTACCCAAGAAGTTGGCTTCCAACAGCTCTGCAGAAGTCAGCCAAAAGTAGTTTTATCAACCACTGTACAATTATGTTATACTTTGATGTTAAGAGAAACTTTATTTCATAAGAGTCTTAATCTATAGATACTTAACATTACATAGCACATTTTTTGTTAAAGATGTACATTAAGTGATGACATTCTTAGATATAAAACTGTACCCTTCCTTCAAAAACAACTGGCATTTTAGTACTCCATGAGACCAGCATTTAGCTACCACTGTTCTTTTACTTTTAAATTAAGGTAATTTCCTCTCATATTTCTTAATAAATTAAGGTAATTACTTTCAAATTAGTTTGGCTTGAAGATTTCCAAAGGTTATGACTCAACTAAGTCTGGAATCAACAGCTGATGAGATATACTGGGCATTTTAGGCAGTAAAGTAGCTGAGGCTGTTAAAGGACATTTAATTTGATAAGAAATGCTTACATTAATATGCACACTGGGTATTGTCTGATGACTCACTGCAAATATCCTCAAGTTGCTCAACATTTTGATCCTCCAAACAGTTATTGTCTGAAAAAATAAATATACAAAATTATAAAACTAAAGTTATGTATTACATGTCAGCAAGGCATATGTAAGTTAGACATATGTAAGGTAAAATCTATTACTTTTAAAAAGTTGGAATGATATTTTTAGCTACCAAAAATTCAATGCATCATTCAGAAAATGAAAATTCTGATTAAATATGAGAAATATGGTTCTTAGGCTTAAAATGTCCCTTTTTGTTAATGTAATGTTTAAAGGAAGACATGGAGATATATTAGAAATCAACTTATTGAAATTACAAAACACTGTATCAACCAAAATGCATTGTTATGTAAATGAATAGAATTAAGTATAAAAACTAAGAATCCACACTTGGTAATTTCTAATTGGCAGTAAAATTACTGGTTCATTTGTATATTCTGATTTTCCTACCATACCATGTAAAAACTAAATCATGTAAAAAATATATAAAAGTCCTCTTCCTCTCTGATTATAGAAACTAAGCATCTTTAATTTAAAAACATTTGCTAAATATTCACTATGTTTCAAGTACAATATCATTAGAAATCTAAGGACGCAGCTGAGACTGGGGGTGCTGGGGAGACAAACAGATCACGTTAAACCAAGTTTGTCCAACCCGTGGCCTGCAGGCCACATGCAGCCCACGATAGCTTTATATGCAGCCCAACATTGTGAGATTTTTTTTCTTGCGATGTTTTTTTAGCTCATCAGCTATTGTTGGTTACTGTTAGTGTATTTTATGTGTGTGGCCTAGGGAAACCAAAAGATTAGACACGCTTGTGTTAAACCATTGTGATCCACGTTATTAAGAAGATATGTCAAAACTCATTACTATTCCTAAGTCTGTTCTTTTCTGGATTTTAGCTAAGACACATTCACTACTCTTATTTAGAAAGTCATCTAATACTTTCATTTGATTTCCTAAACATATTTGAATCTGTTTCCTTTTTTTTTTTTTTTTTGAGACAGGGTCACCGAGGCTGGAATGCAGTGGCTCGATCTCAGCTCCCTGCAACCTCTGCCTCCTGGGTTCAAGCGATTCTCCTGCCTCAGCCTCCCGAGTAGCTGGAACTACAGGCATGTGCCACCACACCTGGCTAAAGTTTTGTATTTTTAGTAGAGACGGAATTTCGCCATATTGACCAGAGTGGTCATGAACTCCTGACCTCAAGCGAGCTGCCCACCTCAGCCTCCCAAAGTGCTAGGATTACAGGTGTGAGCCACTATGCCCGGCCTTGAATCCATTCCCTCTTCATGGGTAATGCCAAAGTTCAGGGCCTCATAGTCTCTCTACAGTTACGACTGTAATAGACATTTAATAGACATTTTCCTCTTCTTACTTTAACTCAGTGGTTGTCAAATACAAAGATAATTTGCACAACCCAGCCCTCCCCCGCCCAAGCCTATTCCTTCCCATTTATTCAAAAAGAATTTACTATGTGTCTGTCTACCCACTGCTTTCTAGATATTGGCGTTACTGCAGTGAACAAAAGACAACAATCTCTGCCCTCATACTGCCTCTATCCTAGTCAGGGGATAGAGACAACAAACAAAAGTAACAAATACAATACACAGTCTCTCCTATGATGATAAGTGCTGTGGAGAAGAATTAAGCAGGAAAGAATTGGGACAGTTAGAACTGAAGTAAAGAGATCAAGGAAGGCCTCATTCAAATAGTGACATTTAAGCAAAGACCTGAAGTAGATGAGGGAGGAAATTCGGGGGGTGGGGGGGTGGGCCGCCGGGAGGGGTGCATTACAGGCAAAGAGATTATATAACGTACTGTACCTAAAATATACAAATGCTAGTTATTATTTCTGGTTTTAAAGAGAATGATGATATCACCTTAGAAAATGGAGCCTTAAAAACTGCTTCAAAGGCCGGGCTCAGTGGCTCATGCCTGTAATTCCACCACTTTGGGAGGCCGAGGCTGGTGGATCACCTGAGGTCAGGAGTTTGAAACGAGCCCGGCCAATATGGTGAAACCCCGTCTCTACTAAAAATACAAAAAAATTAGCCGGGTGTGGTGGCGGGCGTCTATAATCCCAGCTACTTGGGAGGCTGAACCAGGAGAATCGCTTGAACCCGGGAGGCAGACGTTGCAGTGAGATGACATGGCGCCATTGCACTCCCGCCTGGGCGACAAGAGCGAACTCCGTCTCAAAACAAAACAAAACAAAAACTGCCTCAAAGCCGGGCGCTGTGGCTTGCGCCTGTAATCCCAACACTTTCGGAGGCCGAGGAGGGTGGATCGCTTGTACCCAGGAGTTCGAGACCAGCCTGGGCAACATGGTGAAGCCTCGTCTCTATAAAAAATACAAAAATTAGCCAGGCGTGGTGGCGCGAGCCTATAGCTCGCTACTTTTGAGGCTGAACTCGGAGGATCGCTTGATCCCGGGAGGTCGAGGCTGCGGTGAGCAGCGCTCGCGCCCCTGCACTCCAGCCTGGGCAACTGCGCGAGATGCGGTCTCAAAAAAACCCACAAAAACAAAAACAAAATACTGCCTCAAATCCAAGCACTAAGAATTAATGAAAGTATTCTTTTGGTACAGTTCTTTTTGTTCATCAACTGAATCACGTTGCAAGCTGTGAAGTAATTAAGGGAACTTTACTGCAACTGTGCAGTAAAAGGGTAAAATTGGCAGTGTATTCAAGTAGACGTATTTTTTCTTGTAGTGAATTACTTCTTGGCCTCTAGGGGGCCACTAAATACAAACCCACTCAGCATTTGATTCGGTGCACCAAAATGTCCTCAGAAATTTCTGGAATCAGTCCTGTACCTCCAAAAAAACAGAATGTTATCTTCGTCTTTTCTAACAGTTGCGAAAGCCCAGTAGTTCTATTTTTCTGTACACTAAGTTTTCATTCCTCAGCATCCTTCACAATCGTGCACACATTACACAGAGTGACCGGAACAAAGATGAGTCGCCCTCGCCGAATGACAGAGAAAAACTTCCATATTGAGCGAACACCGAAGGGAGTCCGGAGGCCTTGTTGTCCTCCTCCGTGGCTGGCTGTGTCTGTCGCAGCCTGGAAGGTCAGCAATACCCAGCGCGGGACAGGGTCACAGGCGTGCAATGTCTCACAGCTCGGAGCATTACTCACCTGGCATTAGGCCGCGTGCCGCAGGCCAGCTCGTCACCGCTGGGCTGTTGAAGCAGGAGGCGCGAGCCGCGCCAAAGTCTGCAAAGGCCTCAAGTCTCGACACCAGCCTAGACAAACGGCCTTGTACCTAAAGGAAATGAAGCTAGGATTTTTCCGCTCTGCCGCCTCAAGCAGCCACACCTCCACACTTCCGGCGGTGTACCGGCCAAATGCCGCCTGCCAGCAACTTCCGTCCTCCTAGCCTAAAAGCAGAAAACGGAGGCTCGGAACCGCTGCGTGGTTCTTGCTCTTCACTCGGCCGTTTTAAAGGGTGACCCTTTCCTGTCCCGGCCTGCGTGGCGTGGGCTTGTGGGTCTTTTGAGACGCGAAAATTGAGAGCGTTTTCGCACCCCAGGGGCTGCTCCTGGCGGCCCTGCGGCCGTCACCATGGTAAGGAGGATGCGTCGGACGCCCGCGACATACAGTTTGAGTTAGTGGGACCTGAGGGCTCTGGGGCGCTGGGGCAGGGGGGTGAGCGGTGGTAGGCGGAAATGAGAACTGCTAAGGGAAAAGGATGGTGGACTCCATGGGGTGGGCTCTGAGGAGTAAAAACAGCTTCACATTCGAGACACAGAGGGTATTTGCCAGAACACAAGCTTTGGAGCAAGATTTTACCCTGTCTTTTTTCTTTTTGATCCACCGCTAAGAGCACTAAAAATTACTGATTTCACCACAAGCGTGGTTATCAGCACCAGAGCCTAATGGGAATATGGTTGTGCTTTGTACAATCTTAGATGTTAATCCCACCCCTTTCATTTTACTGTTGAGGAAACTGAAGGCGTCAAAATGAAGGGGTCCTTGCCAAAGACCAGACAGCTAATGAATTGCGAAGCCGGACTTAACGGCCCAGATCTAACTGCCAGATCCTTGCTCTTTCTGTTAGTCTCTATCTTGCCTTTCTTTGCGAAGTGGCATTCCATACACCCTTCATGTGATTGCTGCAAAGTTTATGTGATAGCAGTTGGTAGCAGCATGGCTTGCTATTTGTTGCCTAACACTGTTCTCTGTGCGGGACTTGGTTTTGTATCATTTTTATTTTTGCAGCCTTAAAATACGAATAGACACGCCTGGCCTCGTGTTTAAAATAAAACGTGTCTAAAATGCAAAAAGCATCCCATACATTGCTGGTGAAATGAAAAATAATGCACTTTGGAAAACGGTCTGGCAGTAAACACGTCTCCACATGAAGACTTGCATGCAGTTTATTGCAGATTTATTCGTAATCACCCAAAACTGGGAACAACCCAGATACCTATCAACTGGTCAGTGAAACAGTGGTATATCCATACAATAGCATACTACTCAACAATAAACAGAATTGAAGTACCTATACCTGCAACAAATTGGGTGAATCCCAAACCAGATTCAAAAGGCTATGTACTACTGTTGATCCCTGTTTCTTTCTGGGAAAGGCAAAACTAGGGATAGGTATCAAATTGAGGGTTGGAAAAGAGGATTGACTTCAAAGCGACATAGGGAATTTTAGGGGGAAATGGAAATTCTCTATTTTGATTGTGGTGGTTACAGAACTGTGTAGTTAGTAAAAACGTAGAACTTCGCGGTGGCTCACGCCTGTAATCCCAGCACTTTGGGAGGCTGAGGCGAGCGGATTACGAGGTCAGGAGATCGAGACCACGGTGAAACCCCATCTCCACTAAAAATACAAAAAATTAGCCTGGTGCGGTGGCGGGCGCGCCTGTAGTCCCAGCTGCTCCGGAGGCTGAGGCTGGAGAATGGCTTAAACCCGAGAGGCGGGGCTTGCAGTGAGCAGAGATCGCACCACTGCGCTCCAGCCTGGGTGACAGAGCGAGACTCTGTCTCAAAAAAGAAAAGGGGGAAAAAATAAACTTAGAACTGTATGCCTAAAAAGGACAGGTTTTACTGTGTGTAAATTATGCTTCAATAAAACTGACAAATTTTTTTAATGTGAAATGAAGATGTTATTTAAAAAGCAAATTATGTCAAGGAAAAAAGATACTGTAATCAGTTCATCCCTTTTGTGGTCCAGTAGATTTTGGAACACTCCCTACTGAGATTATTAGAAATGTAAGCCCTGATGCCTCATATCATTCAAGATCAAAATTTAGCTTACATCATGTGAATAGACTTAATGGTGCAATAATCATTCAAGTAAGTGAACATTTGGATGAAACAGGATCTTTATGCTGTGTACAAGCAAGCATTTTAGAATAATTGTCAGTACTTTTAAAAACTAAAATAACATTTCTTGCATCATTATAGCCACAGAACGAATATATTGAATTACACCGTAAACGCTATGGATACCGTTTGGATTACCATGAGAAAAAGAGAAAGAAGGAAAGTCGAGAGGCTCATGAACGTTCAAAGAAGGCAAAGAAAATGATTGGTCTGAAGGCTAAGCTTTACCATAAACAGCGCCATGCTGAAAAAATACAAATGAAAAAGACGTAAGTGGTCTCATTTATTTGTCATAACAAATTAACATCTTTTGAGTCATCATTATTAAAACAGATAATTTTGAATCTTTTTTCCTTCTTGGTAGTATCAAGATGCATGAAAAGAGAAACACCAAACAAAAGAATGATGAAAAGACTCCACAGGGAGCAGTACCTGCCTATCTGCTGGACAGAGAGGGACAGTCTCGAGCTAAAGTACTTTCCAATATGATTAAACAGAAACGAAAAGAGAAGGCGGTAAGCAGTAACAATTGAAGTCTTTGTTTTGTTTAGGAGAATTACTTAAATTCAAATTTGAGGTTCTTGTTTCTTGGTTTAATTTCAAACATGAAGTACAGCTATTATTCCCACTATTTAGATGTTGAAGTCTTTGTAAAATTTAGTAATAAAAAAACTTGCTTTCTCATCATAAGGTTTTAAAATTTAAGTTTTAAAAAAATTATTAGAATGACATGAAATTAAAAAGCTGATAAGGAGTGAATTTCAAATTCAATATTTGTCTTCCTGTTTGAAAACCCACAATGCTGTGCAGTCATAAAGGAAAATACAAATGCTTCTTTGTGCTGTCCTGTAGTGCCAAAATTGGTTCAAAAGCAGAATGGTGGAAAACTGAGTTATCACAAAAAATGTGGCTTTTTAAAACACCTGTGAATAGATTAGCAGAAATCCAGATAAAAGAATCTATATTTAAAGAATTCTTTCTACTGCCTTACACTACTTCAGTTTTTTTCATAGAATTTGCACTCAAGGGAGGCATAAAACATCTGGTGAGGACTTTGTCTTACTATTAATGTAATCTACAAATCCATTTCAGGAAGAAATACAGACATATTAAGAGGTGGAAACACTCGTCCAATGTTATGCTATTAAACATTAGTAAACACATACACTGCTTATAGAAGTCACCATCGACTGGGCACAGTGGCTCACGCCTGTAATCCCAGCACTTTGGGAAGCCGAGGCAGGTGGATCACCTGAGGTCAGGAGTTCAAGACCACCAGCCTGACCATATGGTGAAACCCCACCTGTACTAAAAATACAAAAATTAGCTGGGTGTGGTGGTGTGTATCTGTAGTCCCAGCTACTCGGGAGGGTAAGACAAGAGAATTGCTCGTACCCAGGAGGCAGTGGTTGCAGTGAGCCAAGATCGCACTACTGCACTCCAGCCTGAGCAACAGAGCGAGACTCCATCTCAAAAAATAAAAAATAAAAAAAAATAAAAAATCACCACCACATTACAGGTGGTATTTTCCCACCCATAACACAGCAATAAGATTTTTAGCTTAAGTCAACCATTTATTTAATGTACCCATGATATATAAACTTGTTCTGTTTAATTTGCAGCTTATGAAGAGACAATACAGAACTCTAGAGTAACAGTTGAGCCAAAGATGGTTAAGCAAAAAAAATAGATCTACTGCTTTGTACAACTAAAACATACTTGACTTATTCTCATTGTCCTTTAATAACAATATAAACTTTTAACTGTGGCATATTTTTAGGGAAAATGGGAAGTCCCTCTGCCTAAAGTACGTGCCCAGGGAGAAACAGAAGTATTAAAAGTTATTCGAACAGGAAAGAGAAAGAAGAAAGCATGGAAGAGGATGGTTACTAAAGTGTGCTTTGTTGGAGATGGCTTTACAAGAAAACCACCTAAATATGAAAGATTTATCAGGCCAATGGTAAGTCCTTGGAAGAGTGTAATGACTGAAATATTAGTTCACTTTGTTAAATTGGATCAAGAACGTTATAATTTCCTGAAATTCTTTAAATTGATGTGGAACAGATTGGAAGATTTTTACGCTATTTTTGTTATTTTAAGTTAGTGATATAAGTTATTTAGTACTTTTCCCACTAGTTAAGAATCTTCAGCCGGGTGCACTGGCTCACACCTGGAATCCCAGCACTTTGGGAGGCTGAGGTGGGTGAATCACCTGAGGTTAGGAGTTCAAGACCAGCCTGGCCAACGTAGTGAAACCCTATCTCTACCAAAAAATACAAAAAGCAAGCTGGGTGTGGTGGCGGGCGCCTGTAATCCCAGCTACTAGGGAGGCTAAGGCAGGAGAATCACTTGAACCTGGGAGGCAGAGGTTGCAGTGAGCCGAGATCACACCACTGCACTCCAGCCTAAGCAAGAAGAGCAAAAATCCATCTCAAAAAAATATATATATATATTTTCAGCTTCATAAGAGATTTGAAAAAGTAGTGTCATAAGACATTGTCAGTAAATTCTGACTTTTAAACATATTAGAATCTTCATTTTCTTTATATTTTCCTCATTCAACTAGTGATCTGCTATATGCCTAATATTGTCTAGGTCTCAAAACACTTCTTGTCTTTGACAACAGTTCGAAAACTTGACTAGGACTGTTTTGTAAGAGTCAGTTTCAGTTTGGTAAGGAAAGTATCCAAATGCTGTTGAAAATCATTGAAAAGCCAGGCACGAGCCTGTAATCCCAGCACTTTGGGAGGCCGAGACGGGCGGATCACGAGGTCAGGAGATCGAGACCATCCTGGCTAACACTGAAATCCCGTCTCTAATGAAAAAAAAATACAAAAAATTAGCCGGGCATAGTGGTGGGCGTCTGTAGTCCCAGCTACCTGGGAGGCTGAGGCAGGAGAATGGCATGAACCTGGGAGGCAGAGCTTGCAGTGAGCAGAGATCACGCCACTGCACTCCAGCCTGGGGGACACAGCAAGACTCTCTCAAAAAAAAAAAGGAAAAGAAAATCTTTGAAAAAAGGAAGGTAATTTAATATAGCTTAATTTCTGTTGAAGGCAGCAATAGTAATATGACCCCAAACTTCCCCACCCCTGGGGAGAAACATAATTGAAGATGTATTTTTGCAAAATCCCTTCAAAGAGACTGAACTATTCTCTGTTAGATACACAGCCTCAAAAAAACAAAGTATCAGAGAGAAGAAAGTTGCAACATGCCCAAATCCTAGTGTTCAACCTAATTTTTTTTTTGTTTTTGAGACGGAGTCTCCCTCTGTCGCCTAGGCTGGAGTGCAGTGGCACGATCTCAGCTCACTGCAAGCTCCGCCTCCGCAGTAGCTGGGACTGACTACAGGCGCCCGCCACCATGCCTGGCTAATTTTTTTGTATTTTTAGTAGAGATGGGGTTTCACTATGTTAGCCAGGATGGTCTCGATCTCTGTGATCTGCCCGCCTCAGCCTCCCAAAGTGCTGGGATTACAGGCATGAGCCACCGCGCCCGGCCAACCTGAGTAATTTCTAATAGATTAAAATATTGGCAAACAGCCTGTTTCTGTAAATAAAGTTTTAATGGAACACAGCCATGCCTGTTCATTTACATATTGTATAACCCCCACCCCCAGAATTGAACAGTTGTAACAGAGGCCATATGGCCTGGCAAAGCCTAAAATGTTTCCCTTTTGGGTTCTTTACACAAAGTGTTTGCCCACCTCTGGATTATATCATGGAATCGACTTGTTTTGGTTTCATATTCATATTCTGAATATATTTTTGTAGCCTTACCAGTTCTACAGGGAGAGAATATACAAGTCAGGCTACTCTAGGTTTTCTGTAGTTTCACAGATTTGTCATTATGAATTAATCAGATGGCATCCTGAATGGTGTCAGTTTCTTACGAGCTTCATTAATGAATCTGTTACTAAGAAACTGATTTAGTGTTGTTTTCTCCCCATCCCCATACACACAAAAATCAAGACTGCAGAATGTTGTGATGTTTGAAGTACTACACCCTAAAAGACCCTATTAGGTGACTGGGTGATTCCATAACCAGTTTCTGTAACAAAGACCTCTCTGGGCCTTCTCCAGTCTCATATTACCATCAACCTAAAGAAAGCTAACAATCCACTCCTTTTTTCATCATGGAAGGTAGCTGAGGTATATAAAGACTTGGAATCAGGATATTTAGGTTTGATTCTGTTTACCACTCACCGTTTAATCTGGAAACAAGTCATTTAACCTGCTGATCCTTGTTACATCATTCAAAAACAGGAGAGAGAGAGATGTGTTTGTTGTGAGGTTATTGTGTTTACGTGAGCCAGTTGTGAGCTAGCATAGTGGCCTGGTATATGTAAAGTCCTTAGTAAGTCTAAGTGTAGATGACTAGACAGTAAAAATCTGAGTATGTTGCTAGGTAGCTGTTACAGGGCAAAAAAAAAAAAAACTCTTCGGAGGCTAGCTGTGGTGGCCTGTAATCCCAGCACTTCGGGAGGCTGAGGTGGGTGGATAGGTTGAGAGCCCAGGAGTTCAAGACCAGCAGGCAACATGGCGAAACCCCATCTCTACAAAAAAACCACAAAAATTAGCTAGGCATGGTGGTGTGTGCCTGTAGTCCCAGCTACTCAGGAGCCTGAGGTGGGAGGATGTCTTGAGCCCAAGAAGCCCAGGATGCAGCAAGTCAAGTCATGCCACTGCACTCTGGCCTGGGCAACTGGGCAAGACCCTGTCTCAAAAAAAAAAAAATCTTAGGTATATGTGTGGGTGTTTGCCCCACATATTTATACTGTAACCATCAGGTTTTTACTTTGTAGAACATATTTTATTAGCTGCTTTAAGATGACATTATGCAACCATAGTTTTTTGGAGATGGTTGAAAAAGATAAGCAAAAACGACCACTACTTATCACTGTTAACATTTTGGACGTGAACATTCTTATGTTGTGTTTGACTTACTAGGGCTTGCGGTTCAAGAAAGCCCATGTAACACATCCTGAACTGAAAGCCACCTTTTGCCTGCCGATACTTGGTGTAAAGAAGAATCCCTCATCCCCACTGTATACAACTTTGGGTGTTATTACCAAAGGTACTGTCATTGAGGTAAATGTGAGCGAATTGGGCCTTGTGACGCAAGGAGGCAAAGTTATTTGGGGTAAGTGAATTTTTGAATACAGGGCTGTTGCTGTTCTGCAGTACTAACAGAAATACTCTTCAAGTTGATGTATTAAAATACACAGCAAATTTTTTTAATGCAGTAGAGCTAAGTTAAAACAATGTAAATCAGATGTAAATCTTTAGTAAAAAATACCTTATAGAAAAAGTAGTTATAAATACAATTGTTTTAAAATTTAGCTTACTAGTTTTAGTTACCTAAGGTGTAATACATTCTGTTAGATTTATTTTGATCCTTTTTGGCCAAGCGCAGCAGCTCACGCCTGTAATCCCAGCACTTTGGGAGGCTGAAGGGGGTGGATCACCTAAGGTCAGGAGTTTGAGACCAGCCTGGACAACATGGCAAAACCCGTCTCTACTAAAAATACAAAAAAATTGGCCAGGTGTGATGGCAAGTACCTGTAATCTCTGCCATTGGGAGGCTGAGGCAGGAGAATCACTTGAACTCGGGAGGTGGAGTTTGCAACGAGCTGAGATTGTGCCACTACACTCCAGACTGGGAGATAGAGCAAGACTCCATTCTCAAAAAAAAAATTTTTTTTAACCTTTGTAATAAAAATTATTATAAGGGAAGCAGAGGCAAAGTTATAACTAAGAAATATTGTAAGAAAATAGAATAAATTAACCATGAGCAGAGCAAGGGAGGCATGTATCAAACATATTTTAAAAGCGAGGTCAGCTGACACGAAGTATTAGCCAATGACTTAAGATGTTTTCTGTATGAAAAAATTTCTTTTGCCATAAGTTTACAAACATTGTGTAAATACTTCTTATATTTATATGCTAACATTAAGAGAAAATACCTATTAAATTTAAAGAAATAGAACTATCTGTCCCACACAGGTAAACTGATAACTAATTGAAACTGCCAGGAGTGGTGGTTCAGCCTGTAATTCCAGCACTTTGGGAGGCTGAGGCAGACAGATCATCTGCGGCCAGGAGTTCAAGACCAGCCTGGCCAACATGGTGAAACCCCATCTCTACTAAAAATACAAAAATTAGCCAGGTGTGGTGGCCCACGCCTGTAATTCCAGCTGCTTGGGTGGCTGAGGCAGGAGAATCGGTTGAATCTGGGAGGCGGAGGTTGCAGTGAGCTGCAATCGTGCCATTGCACTCCAACCTGGATGACAGAGCGAGACTCTGTCTCAAAAAGTAATAATAATTGAAACTGATTTAACACAGTTTAGTTCATTCTGTTAATGGGATTCTCCTGACCTCCCAGAAATCACGTAGAAGCTTCCAGGCTTTAAAAAGCCCCCTTGCTATCCGGGCGCAGTGGCTGACACCTGTAATCCCAGCACTTGGGGATTCCAAGGCAGGCAGTTCACTTGAGACTGGAATTGGAGACCAGCCTGGTCAACATGACAAAACCCCGTCTCTACTAAAAATACAAAAAAATTAGCCAGGCATGGTTGTGAGTGCCTGTAATCCCGGCTACTCGGGAGGCTGAGGTGGGAGAATCGCTTGAACCTGGACCTTGCAGTGAGCTGAGACCATGCCACTGCACTCTGGCCTGGGAGACAGAGCAAGCCTCCGTCTCAAAAATAAGTAAAATTAAGATATTCTGATCCTTTTTAATAAAAATTGTTTATTACAAGGGAAGCAGATGCCTTCGAAGTTATAACTTAAAAAAAAAAAAATTGTAAATAGAATAAATTAACCATGAGCAGAGGAAGGGAGGCATACAACAAACGTGTAATCGCAATAGATCAGTAATAAAACAGAAACGTGTCATGCACTAATTTTAAACGCCCTCATTTGCTTAGTTTTCCACCTTTAGTACCAGATCCAACTACCAGATCCAACTTCTTTGAAAGGGAAGAATACACACTACAACTTCTTCAGTGATTGGCTTTTACTTCATGTCAGCTGACCTCGGTTTTAAGATACGTTGTTACCTTGACTTGAAACTCATTTAAAACTTGATACATTTTCCGGGAATAATTATGTGAAAAAGTGACAATGCTCAGGTCAATCCACAAAAGCCTGTTAATGCAGTGTACTAATAACATGGAGCTGACCATTATTTGCAAAAACACTATTTATATGAAAATTGTATTCAGAACTCGTTCTTAAATGACTGAATTTTGTAAAATCTCATTTATCCTTTACAGTTCATTTCTTACTTATTAAAAGTGGTAATTAGTAATATTCTAGGCATGGTTGGGCGCAGTGGCTCAAGCCTATAATCACAGCATTTTGGGAGGCCAAGGCAGGCAGATCATTTGAGCTCAGGAGTTCGAGACCACCCTGGGTAACATGGCAAAACCCCATCTCTACAAAATACAAAAACAAAAAAATTAGCCAGGCAGTGGCGTGTGCCTGTGGTCCCAGCTACTCAGAAGGCTGAGTCAGGAGAATCGCTTGAGCCCAGGAGGCAAAGGTTACAGTGAGCCGAGATCACACCACCGCACTGCAACCTGGGGAATAAGAGTGAAACCCTGTATTAAGACAGAAAAAAAAAGGGGGGCAAAAGTTATATTCTTTAAAATTAATTTTTATTAGCTAACAACCCTCCCTTTTCCCTTTTTTGGTTTTGTTTTCCTTAGGAAAATATGCCCAGGTTACCAACAATCCTGAAAATGATGGATGTATAAATGCAGTCTTACTGGTTTGACAGCAATTTCATATATAATTATCGAGGACTACACACCAATTGAGAAAACTGCCATTACTGTGATGTTTCTGAATACTACCGAACAGCCATACATGTCTGCAATGAAGAGATTTATTAAATTGTAAACGTTAAAATGGTCCTGTTCTATAAATGGTCTTTATTTTGAAATCTGTCTAGACTCCATGTTCATAAAATTGAATGATTGAAAAAAAGCAAATGTACAAATACCCTACTTCATCAATATCTGCATTTGTGTGTGGGTATTCGGTAATTTCCTGAAAACACCACCAGTGTTCGTTGAAAATGCCTTTCAAAAAGGTTAATACACAATTATGTGTCTGAGAATTTAACTGAAGTATCTTCTACCTCATTAATCATTAATCCTAAAAAAGGTAGCATTAATACAGATGTTAAGTTTACAGTGTTTACACTAAAGTATGTGAGAAGACACTAAAAAGTTCAAAACTCTCAGAGAAATCTTTTCACCTGTGAAATCCAGTACAGCAAAAGGTCTAGTGAATTACATTCTAAACATTTTCATTTCATTTACCATGTGTAATAATACGTACTTGGCACTATTTTCTACTTGAATCATGAAAATGAAAAAAATATACTAAAGTCTTTGTACTTTCTTAGCATTTTCTGTATTCTAAACAGTATATTTATACTTTCAGAATGGTATTGAGAATTAGTTTAAGTAACTCCAGCTAAGTTTTAAAAGGAAAAAGAAGACTGCACTGATTCCTTGAGGAGAAATTTATTTGCAGTTACTTAGATGATGTAAGAAGGTAAGGTTTTAGGGTTGTAACTTGGTGAAAGCACTTTTGTGATCTGTTATATGTTGTGGCTTATAAGGGTGGCAGTATATTACATTAATCTATAATCACCACATTGTTTTAAATTGTTTATTTTTTTTTTTTTAAGAAGTCTGTCTTCAGAGTACAACCAATGTGATTAATTGTGCCTTTAACAAAGTCATTCAATGTCTAAACAAGTTCAGTATCTGAAACATCTTCATGAGGAAAACAGAAGGAAAAGAATTTCAAAACACAGACCAGGAAACAATCACAAAATATAGGTTTAATTACTACTTTTAAACTTAAAAAAAAAGGAAAATAAATATAAGTACTCCAGTAAGACTTGCTACTCTGAATAATGTAACATTTTTTTCTAAGTTCTATAAATATACTAGAAGTTTTAGAACACAGACACTTAAGAAAGGCTAGTTCCTTGGAAATGGCGATCCAGGATGATACAATCACTTGATGACAGAA
The DNA here is from genome assembly GCF_007565055.1 of Rhinopithecus roxellana. Taxonomy (NCBI): domain Eukaryota; kingdom Metazoa; phylum Chordata; class Mammalia; order Primates; family Cercopithecidae; genus Rhinopithecus; species Rhinopithecus roxellana. The sequence goes on from NC_044551.1 coordinate 1,324,763, forward strand.
GGTAAGCCTTTCTTACAGTTAGATTTTAGCAGATAATTTTGCCACTAATATAAATGGGTGATGTGTGGATCACAAGTTCTACAAGGCGAATAAAAATATTGACTCCAGGTAATTTCTGGATACTACAAAAATGAAGTTTGCTTGTTTTTTTAGAACCAAAATTACTATCTTGTAAGGTACAAAGAAAGCTTGATATTAAGTATGAAAACATAAGCATAACACTTGTAACTAAACACACCCATGAAAGACTAGATGACACCTGAAACAATTTCCAAAATACTGTAACACAGATGAGTAATACTAGTATAAATTCTTTATTTACATTAAGATCTGTTTCAGTTTGCTGGTGTGACCAAACCTTAGAAGGTAATCCCAAGGGATAAAGCAGAACGTAAGAGCAGATATTTAGATATTAGTACAGGCTCAATTTGATGTAATCATAAACCTTCAAGATTTCTAGTCACTGAAACCCCATTGTAAGTAGTGTTCTGGAATCTGCTAAAAGTAAATCTTTAATGACTAGATGTTTTCCTTACCATCTACACTGAATGGAAATACCATGAATATAGACACATTTTAAGTAGAAGACCGACGTTCTAAATCATGCTGTTTGATTTTATAAAAAATCATAATAGACCCTCTCACCTTTAAAAGTTGTAGAGGAGCTTTGTAATAAATTCTTAAATATACTAATTTCTGTGATGTCTAGCAATTGAATAATTTATAACTTGAAAGAACTAAAATACTGCTAATAACCATCTGCTTTATATTACACAAGGAAATATACACGTATGTACACAAAAAGTGAACTTCCTTCACAAACAAATAAGTTCACAAAGGACTATGTATAATTTGACTGGACATTCAACAACTAGACTAGCTGGTTGAAATCCCATTTTCAGTCCCCTGTAATTGTGAAATTTTTTCTAATGCCTTGCAAAAACTACAGATAACTGATTAAATTCATGTAGGTTCCTTATTGAAGATAAACTGGTATAAATTCTATACTCAAGTTACTGAACATGAGTTAGGTTTTTCCAAGTGATCTAACTTTTCCTTTTATAATCTATAAATCCCAAAATAACATTTTCTGTCAGAGATCATCTGTAACAGAAGTGTTCTTGTGTGCTAAACAAAAACCTTAGAAATTGCTTAGAATTCACTTACTATTTAACCCAAACAAGTTTAACAAGAATAAGTTTATACTGTTAGCCCCCAGTGGTCATATATGATTAAACATTTTTTGTAAACTCAACTATATTCACACATCAAGAGTTGAGCCAGTGAGCTCAATCTTTAAAAAACTACACTTGCTTAAAGAAAGTCTTTTAGTGCTCACTTCAGCAGCACATATACTAAAATTGGAACAATACAGGGAAAATTAGCATGGCCCCTGTGCAAGGATGACACACAAATTTATGAAGCGTTCCATGTTTAAAATAATTTAAAAAGAAAGTAGTTTAAACAAACCCAAGTAAAAATAAAATATCTAAAAGTGTTGTTTTCAAATCTAAGAAACGAAAAATGTAAAGGTTAAGAATTTACTGAATCTTAACAGAATATTTCCCTTTGTGATACAGAAGTTTCTCATAAAATGTATAAAACAGCATAAATGGTAGATTAATAGTAGTCATACTTTTTTTTAACTTAGTATTAGATCTGTTGAGAAAATAAATGGCCAAAGTGCTTTAATTTTCATTTAGTATGAAATAATCTGGCTTACCTCTGACTAATAATTAAAGAAAACATAGAATACAGGTGTTCAAAATCTAACACAAATAAGAGGGTTTACTATTTTGTCTGCTTAAAGATTTTAACTAATTAGATCGAAAATACCAACATCCCCAAACAAAATTTATTGACATGACATCAGCTTACTATAGACTGAATAAACTTTCAACATCAATCCTTAGCTATCTCAAATAATGACACAGTCGTAATGTTTCTTTTGTGTAAGGATCAAGATCAAGCTATTTTTAAAACTAAATGGTCTCAAAACATTCTCCAGCTTAAGTGCAAACTTGAGTACACATAATATTTCCCAAGAGTAGAATTGTTTTTAGAATATCTTTGGATTCTAATAACCATTTTGTTCATTTTTAAATAAATTACAAAAATTAACAGTTCAGGGTTTTTTTTCTTCAAATTTTCCTAGGCCTTTGCTATGGCAACACAACATACACTTAACAGGCCAGCTTGCAACCAGTACTCACAGTACAAATCAAAGGATGACTGAAGCCTCTTCCAATTTGATTGAAGCCCTTGTAACCATAGCTCCCCAAGGCAGTTTTACCCCTGCCATGTAGATCTAACATTGTGGAGTGCACCTCCAAACCTACCCAAAAATGGACATCAAGGGCATAAGCCAGCAGGCAGGAAGATCTGTTGATTGGAGAATCACTCCATGAGTTAGAGAAGTGATGAAAGCTGTGGGGGAATAGAAATAAGACTGTAGTAGAATTAGGGAGGTGGCAAGATTTAAGGAGATGCCTTAGGAAGGAGCCTCATACTTCTGAAATATAGATGTTAACTGGGTTGGGATAAAAGTAAAATCTCCAGCTTAATTTATCTGTCTGATCAGGACCAGAAGTCCAAATTAAACTATGTCTCTAAATTATAGTTGTGATTTTTACCTGATTAAAGGTGAAAGTGAAGTCTAAACTTCTAGGCATCTGCACATATGCAGACAAAAATTATAGCAAATACTTCAAATGAAATTTTAAATAATTAGTCCCCACATGCCACAGTTAAATCCCTGACAGTACTGTTAACATCAGATGATAGAATGAATCAGAAACAGATTTTATGTGTACCTTTCCATAGTGAAGTCAAAGGAAAAAAACGCATCTATATCTAGGATTAAGAGGCCAAAACCAAAATATCTTCATGAACATTTGACCGTAAGTTTGTTCCTGTTTTTGTGCTCTCGTTTACTTGAAGTTATATTTATTCTAATTTATTGACACTTTTGTTTAGGCATGCCTACGTTTTAAAAAATTGGTGATTAGTTTTGAAATTTAAAACTTCTAGAACCCTCACCAAGTTTTACTATTAAAACCCTTAGTATAAAAGATTTCTGTGATCCTTGTAAGTAATGGAAATTCTACTACTTTCAGTTTTTGTTTTTGTTTTTTTTTTGAGACGGAGTCTCGCTCTGTGGCCCGGGCTGGAGTGCAGTGGCCGGATCTCAGCTCACTGCAAGCTCCGCCTCCCGGGTTCACGCCATTCTCCTGCCTCAGCCTCCCGAGTAGCTGGGACTACAGGCGCCCGCCACCTCGCCCGGCTAGTTTTTTGTATTTTTTAGTAGAGACGGGGTTTCACCTTGTTAGCCAGGATGGTCTCGATCTCCTGACCTCGTGATCCGCCCGCCTCGGCCTCCCAAAGTGCTGGGATTACAGGCTTGAGCCACCACGCCCGGCCTACTTTCAGTTTTTTAATTATATTTTTGAAATAATGGTCAGATGTACCACCTGATAAAGAAAATATAATATGATCTGGTTTCCCAAAATTGAAACATGGTTAATAAAAATAAAAAATTGCATTTACCAAAAATAGCCTGAATAATTAAAAAGAATGGTGAATTCTACGTTCTAAAGGGAAGCGAAAAACTGCATAGTAAGTTCAAATTGAAATTTTGGAAATTTTTGTCCTGTGCCCCATGCTGTTTATTAATTACCATATTTTAAAAACAATTATGTTACAAAGAAGAGGGTTTATCATCCACTTTTCTTCTTCCTTCAGGTCAGCTTAGCTTTCTTCTTAGCAGGTCCTTTATGCCCTTTGGCCTTTCTTCTTAAATTCCGCCTGTCTACCACAGGCACTTCCACTTCTATTTCCTCTGAGCTGCTATCAACAGCTTTTTCTGCCGATTGTGTAAACTGATCCAGTTGCTCAGAAGATGCTTCAGACTGCTCCTCTGACTGGTTCTTCTGTCCTGCATTCTGTGAAAATGGCACATCTTCAAGTTCAACCTCTATCAAAGAACTCTGAGGAAGAGCAGTAGATGTTTCCTGGGGCTCAGCTACCCCCTCCTCACCCTGGTCTTCCAATGAGGAAGTAGTATTGGGAGAGAAGTTCTCAGAGACTGGTTCTTCAGAAAATTCGGCTATCACAGAGTTTGGAAAACCACCATCAGATCGTTCTTCATGTGACATAGTAGCAACATTATCTGAACTCCCAAGGTGTGCTTTCTTTCTTGGAAGTAGGGACAGTTTCTCTTCCATGTGCCCCTTTACATCAGATGTGCCTTCATCCATCAACATTTCTGAGTCAGGTATACGTGGGGTCTGAAAATTAAAAACCTAGTCAACAAATAAACTTGTAATACAGTTCTAAAAATAAATTCTTCTCAGGCTCTAATATGCAATGACACTGAACTATAAACAATTCGGTATTCATTACTCAAAATCGTGTATTTTTTTGAATTTCTGTTCTGCTAAATGTGTATATATTCTGAATACAACTCAATTTCTTCAAAATTGTGTCACATGGTAATTTTAATACACTTAAGTTCTTTGAGGATATAATGAAATAATTATTTTGTAATTAAGACACATTAAACTTCATATCAAGATTCTTCAAAATCATGAATCAACTCAGTTTTTTTAGTTTCCTGGTGTTACTGGAGCCAGAACCAAAAACACCTTGGGACTTCACTGTGCCACCACACTTAAGTCTGACTACGATTTCATTAGGTAAGTTAGGGCAATGGACGTTTTATTCTTTTACTTAGGTGAGACACTAATAAATAATCCCATACAACAGTTTTTTAGCCATAAACTGTAATATTCAAAAGTAACAAAATTAAATTTCTTTTAAAATACTCCGGGATATTTTCCCCCACTAACCTAATCTGTCTGCCTAATTAAAACAAATATAAATTACTGTTTTAGTCATAGACTATATAACCAATATAGGTACTCAAATATTTGGTAAATAATGCTTTATCTATTTTTCTAAGCATTTCCTAAGTACAAAGTATTAAAAGTAATAAAACTCATTTTGTTACCACATATCAGATAGGAATGTTTATAATTATTTGAATTTATAGAATATTACTGATTACATTTTCTTATAATATCAAATTAGTATAAAGTTAATCTTCCTAAAGCACTGTACATGTTAAGGTGGAAGCAAATATATATACCATGCACCCTCCCCCCTAATGTCACCAACATTGGTATACTTTATTAAAAAATAGCTCATCGCCCCCTTACCTTATCTGTTGCATCTGCCTCAGAGAGTTTTGAAGATTCTACCACCAGTGGAACAAGATTTGTAGAGTCTTCACTGGAATTAAAAGGCTGCAATTTTAATTCTTCATCTAAAACTTCACTAGTGGAGTCTTCCTCTTCTGTTATAAGTGAGGTCTTAAGAGAATCATCCATTATCTCACCATTCATAGGCTCTAATTCAGATTCCTACACCATGAGAGAGGGGAAAAAAGGACATGATTACAAACTAACTTATTTGTCATACATGACGGGTCCCTTCTCAGTGCCTACCTATCCTATACCAAGACTCAAGTTTATATTATAGAACATGGGTTAAAGAACAGTCTTACTGGGGGAAGAGGGAAACTCATAAGGCAGTATCAGCAAAATAAAATAATCCTGAGTACCCCATACTCCCACTGCTCTTAAGGAAAGATAGGGCAGGACCAGGATGCTCTGTGGATACACAGTATGGGTCGGAGATTCAATGAAAAGACCCTACCCACTTCTAGTTCTTCCTTCTTATAGGGCAATCATGGGAAGAACCTTTTCAGGAAAAAGGCACCAGAGTATAGACTTGATGCCAGTTCTTTACATAACACCAGCTGTTCAGCATCTGGAATCTTTGGGGCCTATGGGAAATTACAGTTTATTGTGCCAGAGGTAGGAAGCACTAACAGTCTAATGGGAAGTTCAGTTTAGGTGCTGCTTCTTGCTGGGAGGAGAGAGCCCCAGTCTCAGTCAATGCCAGGGTCATTTCTGAACAGTCCTTGCATATCATTAAAGTATGGAGATGCTATTTGATAACATGAACTCTCCAATTTCCTAAAATTCTTCCAATGTTTATCGATTAACTTATATTTAATGTCAAGTATTTCTAATCCTGACATTCTAATAATTAAGGGGAATTTTATTACCATTATTAAAATTATAAAACTGATGCACTCAAGTGGTCACAAATAGATGTGACTGCATTGTGTAGGACCCCTAAAAGCATATCAAGGAAATTTTTCCAAAAGAGAAATCAGAGATTTTAATTTTTCTATAGTAAGAAAGCAAATTGTTCTAAAATAAAAATCATCTATAAAATAATATCTATTTTATTACACCAGATGATACACAGAATAGAGTGCACACAGAAGGTAATATAAAGCTCATAAAAATGACCAGAGTGGGAGAGAGATATAAGTCTAGAGTTACTGGCCATTCCCATAGATAAAACAGTTGAAGTCATGAGATTGGATATATTTTCAAAAAAAGAAAACATGAACCAAAGTTCAGAAAATCAAGGACTTTTTCCAGAGTGTCCACAATAAGGGGGAAAAAGCAAGTATGAGAAGAGTCAAAAAATAAAAATAATACTTCAGAGATAGAAAAACCAAGAAACCAGCCTGGCCAATATGGTGGAACCCCATCTCTACTAAAAATATAAAAATTAGCCCGGTGTGGCGGCACTCGCCTGTAGTCCCAGCTATTCGGGAGGCTGAGGCAGAAGAATAGCTTGAACCCAGGATGCAGAGGTAGCAGTGAGCCAGAGAGATCGTGCCACTGCACTCCAGCCAGGGGAGACAGAGCAAGACTCCGTCTCAAAAAAAAAAACAAAAACAAAAACCAAGAAACCAAAGTGCAGTAGTGTTATGAAGTCAGGAGACCAGAGAACCTCAGGAAGAGAGGATAATCAACCCAGGTTAAAAAAAAAAAGTTAAAATGGAAGTTGTCACTGGCACTGCTGTATATCTTATTGCATGAAACAGGTTCCATGAAGTATGTACAATATAATCTTAACTTTTTAAAAGTGAAAAAAAGGACAGGCGTGGTGGCTCACGCCTGTAATCCGGGCACTTTGGAAGCCAAGGCAGGTGGATCATGAGGTCAGGAGTTCAAGACCAGCCTGGCCAAGATGGTGAAACCCCATCTCTACTAAAAATACAAAAATTAGCTGGGTGTGATGGCGGGCGCCTGTAGTCCCAGGTACTGGGGAGGCTGAGGCAGAGAACTGCTTGAACCTGGGAGGCAGAGGCTGTAGTTAAGCCGAGATTGTGCCACCACATTCCAGCTTGGGTGACAGAACGAGACTCTGTCTCAAAAAAAAAAGTGGAAAAAAAACCTCCCACAAATACATATTTCCATAAACGTCTAGATGCATACAAATCCTGTTTTTAAAAAATTTGAGGTTTAACTTCCCATATGTGCTTTTTTTCATTTTCTCAATTTTCTACAATAAAAATATCATTTAAAAATATAGTTTCCAGCCAGGCACAGTGGTTTACGCCTGTAATCCCAGCACTTTGGGAGGCCAAGGGGAGCGGATCACTTGAGGTCCAGAGTTCAAGACCAGACTGGCCAACATTGGCAAAAACCCCATCTCTACTGAAAATACAAAAATTAGCCCGGCATGGTGGCACATGCCTGTAATTCAAGCTACTCAGGAGGCTATGGCATGAGAATCGCTTAAACTCAGGAGATGGAGGTTGCAGTGAGCTGAGATCACGCCACTGTACTCCAGCCTGTGTGACAGAGTGAGAATCTGTCTCAACACACACACACATGCATATATATAGTTTCCTATCAAAAAGTGGGATAAGGACACGAATAGACAATTCTCAAAAGAAGATACACAAACGGCCAACAAACACTGGAAAAATGCTCAATATCACTAATTGTGATGGTTAATACTGTCAACTTGATTGGACTGAAGGATGCAAAGTATTGATCCTGGGTGTGGCTGTAAAGGTGGTGTTACCAAAAGAAATTAACATTTGAGTCAGTGGACTGGAAGAGGCAAACCCACCCTCAGTCCAGGTGGGCACCATCTAATCAGCTGCCAGCATGGCCAGAATAAAAAGCAGGCAGAAGAACATGAAGAGATTAAACTAGCTTAGCCTCCCAGCCTACATCTTTCTCCCGTGCTGGATGCTTCCTGCCCTCAAACATAGGACTCCAGGTTCTTCAGCTTCAGGACTCAGAGTGGCTTCCTTGCTCCTCAGCTTGCAGACAGCCTATTGTGGGACCTTGTGATCGTGCGAGTTAACATTCCTTAAAAACTCCCCTTTATATATACACCTATCCTATTAGTTCTGTCCCTCTAGAGAACCCTAACAGACTTTGGTACCAGGAGTGGTTCTAGAGGAACAGAATATTAAGGATGGAGTTCTTTTGTCGGTGGGTTTCTGGAGATGGCTCCTTAATATTTTGGGAGACCCCAAAATGCTAAGGACTCTACTTCTAATAGTACGGAGAACACTGATAGTCCTTGGCATGAACTGTTTAGAGTGATGCAAAATAAATGCATTTGACACTCCTGATTCACCACTTCTGAGAGGGAAGAAGTTTGGTGACTCTCCACATAATACCTTGGACCATATGTGGAGAACCAAGGAACACAATGAAGTTGGTTGGCTGCTCCTAAGTTCACTGGACAAAGTGATGAAAAACAATGATGAACTCAGGGATTCTAACTCCAGGCTTCAAAAGCAGATAGTTCAAAAGCCCTGAGTGAGAGTCTTGTCTCCTGTAGACAAAGCTGAAATTGTGGAAAATCAGACACAACCTCTTATCTTGTGAGTGGCTAACCTGCAACGAAAGGCACATGCACAGCCTCACCAGGTGTTTACTGTTAAAGTGAGAGCCCTGATTGGAAAAGAATGGGAACCTACAACTTGGAATGGGGACATGTAGGAGGACCCTGATGACGCTGGGGACACAGAGCTTATAAACTCTGATGAGCCTTTTTGCCAGAAGATGAGCCTTTTTGCCAGAAGAAACAGCTTCACCATCCCAAGTAGTGGTAACATTACCTCAGGAGAGAAGAATCAGCCCTGTTTGCTTCTAGACCTATAACTGGACTAAAGTCCCAGCGGCCCCCTAGAGGTGAAGTTCAGAGTGTGACCCACAAGGAGGTGTGCTACACTTGAAAAGAACTGAGTTTTCTAATTTATATAGGCAGGAATCTGGAAAAAAGGTGTGGGAATGGATGTTAAGGGTGTGGGATGATGGTGGAAGGAACACAAGAGTTGCATCAGGCTAAATTTATTGATTTGGGCCCACTAAGCAGGGACTCTGCATTTAATCTTGCTGCTCAGGGAGTTTAAAAAGGTTCTAATAGATTGATTGCTTGGTTAGCTGAAATATAGATTAAAAGATGGTTCACTCTGAGCGAGCTGGAAATGCCTGATCTCCCTTGGTTTAATGTAGAGGAAGGGATCCAAAGGCTTAGGGAGATTGGGATGGTGGAGTGGATTAGTCACTTTAGACCTACTCATCCCATCTGGGAGGGTCCAGAAGATACACCCTTGACCAATGCTTTGTGAAAGAGATTTGTGAGGGCAGCACGTGAATCTTTGAAGAGCTCTATGATTGCTCTTCTCTATATGCCAGATCTAACAGTGGGAACCACAGTCACTCAACTACAAAATTTAAATACAATGGGAATAATTGGATCCAGAGGTGGCAGGGGCCAAGTGGGAACACTCAACCATCAAATGCAAGGTGGGCGAGCTACCATAATGAACCACAGAGGCAAAGCAGCAATCAGAATAATCTGACTTGTGCAGAGCTTTTGCACTGGCTAATTAATCAGTGTTCCCAGAAGTAGAATTGATAGGAAGCCTAATGAATTCCTACTTAATTCATATAAATGGAAAACTTCCAGGTCAAGTGGACAGAAGACTAATTTGAATTACAGAAAAAAAGAGAATCACAGCCCCTCAATTTCCAGACTTGAGCCACTTTATAGACCCAGAACCCCTTGAATGAAGCCCCTTGAGGAAGGACTCCACTACAATACCGACAATTTATGCTGTGAATCTTTCTCCCATCCTTCCCCAAGGGGACCTCTGGCCTTTGACCAGGTAACTGTGCACTGGGGAAAGGGAAATGATCAGACATTTCGAGGACTACTAGACACTGGCTCTGAGCTGACGTTGATTCCGGGGGACCCAAAATGTCATTGTGGTTAAAGTAGGGGCTTATGAAGATCAGGTAATCTAATGGAGTTTTAGCTCAGCTCTGACTTACAGAGGGTCCAGTGGGTCCCCGGACTCATCCTGTGGTCATTTCCCCAGTGCCAGAATGCATAATTGGTATAGACATACTTAGCAACTCGCAGAGCCCCCACATTGGCTCCCTGACTGGTGGGGTGAGGGCTATTATGGTGGGAAAGGCCAAATGGAAACCATTAGAGTTGCCTCTACCTAGAAAAATAGTCAAACACAGTATCGCATCCCTGGAGGCACTGCGGAGCTTAGTGCCAACATCAAGGACAGTGCAGGGGTGGTGATTCCCACCACATCCCCATTCAACTCTCTCATTTGGTCTGTGCAGAAGACAGATGGATCTTGGAGAATGACAGTGGATTATCATAAGCTTAACCAAGTGGTGACTCCAGTTGTAGCTGCTGCACCAGATGTGGTTTCATTGCTTGAGCAAATTAACACATCTCCTGGTACCTGGTATGCAGCCTCTGATTTGCCAAATGCCTTTTTCTCTATTCCTGTCCATAAGGCCCACCAGAAGCAATTTGTGTTCCACTGGCAAGGCCAGCAATATACTTTTCCTGTCCCACCTCAGGGGTATATCAACTCTCCAGATTTGTGACATAACCTTGTTCAAAGAGACCTTGATCGCTTTTTGCTTCCACAAGTTATCACACTGGTCCATAACATTGATGACATTATGCTGATGGGATCCAGTGAGCAAGAAGTAGCAAGCACACTGACTTACTAGTGGGACATTTGCATGCCAAAGGATGGGAAATAAAACCGACTACAATTCAGGGACCTTCTACCTCAGTAAAATTTCTAGGGGTCCAGTGGTGTGGGGCCTGTGGAGATATTCCTTCTAAGGTAAAGAGTAAGATGCTGCATTTGGCCCCTACTACAGCCAAGAAAGAGGCACAACACATAGTTGGCCTATTTGGATTTTGGAGGCAACAAATTCCTCATTTGGTTGTGTTACTCCAACCCATTTATCAAGTGACCCGAAAGGCTGCCAGTTTTGAGTAGGCTCCAGAACAGGATAAGGCTCTGCGACAGGTCCAGGCTGCTGTGCAAGCTGCTCTGCCACTTGGGCTGTATGATCCAGCAGATCCAATGGTGCTTGAGGTGTCAGTGGCAGATAGGGATGCTGTTAGGAGCCTTTGGCAGGCCTCCATAGGTGAATCACAGAAGGGGCCTCTAGGATTTTGAAGCAAGGTCCTGCCATGTTCTGCAGATAACTACTCTCCTTTTGAGAGACAAGTACTATTTGGAGCCTTTGGCAGGCCCCCATAGGTGAATCACAGTAGGAAGCCTCTAAGAATTTGGAGCAAAGCCCTGCCATCTTCTGCAGATAACTGCTCTCCTTTTGAGAGAGAGTTCTTGGCCTGTTACGGGGCTTTGGTAGAAACTGAATGTTTGACTATGGGTCATCAAGTCACCATGCGACCTGAACTGCCTATCATGAACTGGGTGCTTTCTGACCCATCTAATCATAAAGTGGGTCATGCACTGCAGCATTCCATCATCAAACTGAAGTGGCATATATGTGATCGGGCTTGAGCAGGTCCTGAAGACACAAGTAAGTTACATGAGGAAGTGGCTCAAACGCCCATGGTCTCTACTCCTGCCACTCTGCCTCCTTTTCCCCAGCCTGCACCGATGGCCTCATGGGGAGTTCCTTATAATCAGTTGACAGAGTAAGAGAAGACTAGGGCCTGTTTCACAGATGGTTCCACATGATATGCAGGTACCACCCAAAAGTGGACAGCTGCAGCACTACAGCCCCTTTCTAGGACATCCCTGAAGGACACTGGTGAAGGAAAATTTTCCCAGTGGGCAGAACTTCGAGCAGTGCACCTGGTTGTGCAGTTTGCGAGGAAGGAGAAATGGCCAGATGTGTGACAATATACTGATTCATAGGCTGTAGCCAATGGTTTGGATGATGGTCAGGGATTTGAAAGAAGCATGATTGGAAAATTGGTGACAAAGAAATGTAGGGAAGAGGTTATGTGGATGGACCTCTCTGAGTGGTAAAAAACTGAAGATATTTGTATCCCATGTGAATGCTCACTAAACGGTGACCTCAGCAGAGGAGGATTTTAATAATCAAGTGGATAGGATGACTTGTTCTGTGGACACTACTCAGCCTCCTTCCCCAGCTGCCCCTGTCATCGCCCAATGGGTCCATGAACAAAGTGGCCGTGGCGGCAGGGATGGAGGTTACACATGGGCTCAGCAACATGGACTTCTACTCACCAAGGCTGACCTGGCTACGGCCACTGCTGAGTGCCCAATTTGCCAGCAGCACAGACCAACACTAAGCCCTTACTATGACACCAGTCCTCAGGGTGATCAGACAGCTAATTGGTGGCAGGTTGATTATACTGGACCTCTTCCATCATGGAAAGAGCAGAGGTTTGTCCTCACTGGAACAGACACCTACTGTGGATATGAGTTTGCCTATCCTGTATGCAATGCTTCTGCCAAGACTACCATCCATGGACTCACGGAATGCCTTATCCATCATGGTACTCCACACAGCATTGCCTCTGAAGAAGGCACTCACTTTATGGCTAAAGAAGTGTGGCAGCGGGCTCATGCTCAGGGAATTCACTGTTCTTACCATGTTCCCCATCATCCGGAAGCAGTTGGATTGACAGAACGGTGGAATATCCTTTTGAAGTCACAATTACAATGCCAACTAGGTGATAATACTATGCAGGGCTGAGGCAAAGGTCTCTAGCAGGCTGTGTATGCTCTGAATCAGCATTTCAGTATATGGTCCTGTTTCTCTTATAGACAGGATTCACAGGTCCAGGAATCCAGGGATAAAAGTGGAAATGGCATCACTCACCTTCACCCCTAGTGATCCACTAGCAAAATTTTTGCTTCCTGTCCCCATAACATTACGTTCTGCTGGCTTAGAGGTATTAGTTCCAGAGAGAGGAATACTAGCACCAGGAGACACAACAATGATTCCATTAAACTGGAAGTTAAGATTGCCACCTGGACACTTTGGGCTCCTGCTACCTTTAAGTCAACAGGCTGAGGGAGCTACAGTGTTGGCTGGGGTGACTGACCCAGGCTATCAAGATGAAATCAGTCTACTACTCCACAATGGAGTTAAGGAAGAGTATGCATGGAATATAGGAGATCCCTTGGGGTGTCTCTTAGTATTACGATGCCCTGTGATTAAGGTCAATGGGAAACTACAACAGCCCAATCCAGGCAAGACTACAAATGGCCCAGACTCTTCAGGAATGAAGGTTTGGGTTACTCCACTAGGAAAAAAAAAACACAACCTGCTAAAGTGCTTGCTGAAGGCAAAGGGAATACCGAATGGGTAGCAGAAGAAGGTAGTCATCAACACCAGCTTCAACCACGCGACCAGCTGCAGAAATGATGACTGTAATTGTCATGAGTATTTCTTTCTTATTTTGTTTGCGCATGTATACACTTGTAATAAGAAAATACTTTCATTTTATTTCCCTTTTCTTTCATCATGTGACATAAGATTTATTGACTTCATATGAGCAATTAAGTGTTAACTTTGCATAATATTATTTGGGTTGGGGGTTTCCAGTTGTACGAATGACAGTTGTATTGTGTTACGCATAATTATTACATTATTGTCTTTATTTAAAGACTATGTATGATCTCAGGAAGTGTGTATGGGTTCAAGCTGACAAGGGGTAGACTTGTAATGGTTAATACTGAGTGTCAACTTCACTGGATTGAAGGATGCAAAGTACTGATCCTGGGTGTGGCTGTAAGGGTGGTGTTACCAAAAGAAATTAACATTTGAGTCAGTGGACTGGAGAGGCAAACCCACCCTCAATCCAGGTGGGCACCATCTAATCAGCTGCCAGCATGGCCAGAATAAAAAGCAGGCAGAAGAACATGGAGAGATTAGACTGGCTTAGGCTCCCAGCCTACATCTTTCTCCAGAGCTGGATGCTTCCTGCCCTCAAACATCAGACTCCAAGTTCTTTAGCTTTGGGACTCGGACTGGCTTCCTTGCTTCCTTGTTCTTCACCTTGCAGATGGCCTACTGTGGGACTCTGTGATCATGTGAGTTGATACTCCTTAATAAACTCCCCTTTATATACATCTATCCTATTAGTTCTGTCACTCTAGAGAACCCTGATATACTAATTATCAAGGAAATGCAAATCAAAACCACAATTTGATACCACCTTACTCCTGTAAGTATGGCCACAATAAAAAAAATAGATGCTGGAGTGGATATAGTGAAAAGGGAACACTTTTACACTACTGGTTGGAACGTAAACTAGTACAACCACTATGGAAAACAGTGTGGAGATTCCTTAAGGAACTAAAAGTAGAACTACCATTTGATCCAGCAAGCCCACTACTGGCTATCTACCCAGAAAAAAATAAGTCATTACATGAAAAAGACACTTGCACGTGCATGTTTATAGCAGCACAATTTGCAACTGCAAAAACTATGGAACCAGGCTAAATGCCCACCAACCAATGAGTGGATAAAGAAAATGTGTATATATAGGCCGGGCACGGTGGCCTGTAATCCCAGCACTTTGGGAGGCCAAAGTGGGCGAATCAGGAGGTCAGGAGATCGAGACCATCCTGGTCAACATGGTGAAACCCCGTCTCTACTACAAATACAAACATTAACTGGCTGTGGTGGTGTGTGCCTGTAATCCCAGCTATCCGGGAGGCTGAGACAGGAGAATCACTTGAACCAGGGGGTTGGAGGTTACAGTGAGCTGAGAGTGTGCCACTGCACTCCAGCCCAGCAACAGAGCAAGAGTCCATCTCAAAAAAAAAAAAAAAAAAGTGGTATATATAGACCATGGAATACTACTCAGTCATAAAAAATGAATGAAATAATGGCATTCACAGCAACCTGCATGGAGTTGGAGACCATTATTCTAAGTGAAGTAACTCAGGAATGGAAAACCCAACATCGTATGTTCTCACTCATAAGTGGGAGCTAAGCTATGAGGATGCAAAGGCATAAGAGTGATATAATGGACTCTGGGGACTTGCAGGAAAAGGTAGGAGGGGGGTGAGGATAAAAGACTACACATTGGGTATAGTATACACTGCTTGGGTGATGGGCGCACGAAAATCTCAGAAATCACCACTAATGAATTTATCGATGTAACCAAACACCCATCTGCTCCCCAAAATTACGAAAATAGGCCGGGCGCGATGGCTCACGCCTGGCTAAGACCATCTTGGCTAACACGGTGAAACCCCATCTCTACTAAAAACACAAAAAATTAGCGGGACGTGGTGGCGGGCACCTGCAGTCACAGCTGCAGTGAGCCAAGATTGTGCCACTGCACTCCAGCCTGGGCAACAGAGCAAGACTCTGTCTCAAAAAAAAAAGAAAAGAAAAGAAAAAGAAATATTACAAAAATAAACATTAAAATATCATTTCATGAGGCCAGCACTTTGGGAGGCTGAGACGAGTGGATCAGGAGTTCAAGACCAGCTTGGCAAACATGGTGAAACCCTGTCTCGGCAGATCACGAGGTCAGATCATCAAGACCATCCTGGCTAACACGGTGAAATCGCATCTCTATTAAAAACACAAAAAATTAGCCGGGCGTGGTGGTGGGCGCCTGTAGTCCCACCTACTCGGGAGGCTGAGGCAGGAGAATGGCGTGAACCTGGGAGGTGGAGCTTGCAGTGAGCCAAGATGGCACCACTGCACTCCAGCCCGGGTGACAAAGCGACACCCTGTCTCAAACACACACACACACACACACACACACACACACACAAATTAGCCGGGCGTGTTGGTGCAACTGTAATCCTAGCTACTTGGGAGGCAGAGGCAGGAGAATTGCTTAAACCCAGGAGGTGGAGGCTGCAGTGAGCTGACACAGCATGTCATTTCATCATGAAATAGAGGAAGCAGGAGCTAAATCACAGTAACTTAAGAAAACAAAACTAGTGGGGCATTGTAATCCCATGCTTTTTAACACTAAACACAATTTCTAAGACTCTAAAATATATCAGTATACTTTTCTAACAATATATGATTACGAAAGGTAAAATTTAGTTTACTTATTTTCATTTTACTGAGTAAGTGATCTCATACCTTTTCACCATCTTGCTTCTCTTGCTGTGGCGGGGTTTCCAGTGCTGGCCGTGCATCTTTATCACTGCTTTCATCCTCAAATTCAATCCCTCTCTGTTCGGGTTCTTCTTCCAGGAATTCTTCTGAGCTCTCTGATGGGCGTGCAGTGGACTCCAATCTAAAAAACAAAAGAAAACCATTCTCACTTGTTTTATTAAGCATAAATATAAAATCTCAGAAGTCTTTTGTTAAAGTAACATTTTAGAGAATCAACTATGCTGTCAACAACTTCAGATTTTACAAGTCTAAAACCAATCTCTTCATCGTCTTATAATATTACCATCTTCTCAATTATGTAAACTAGACCGTTCTTCTTTTATTCTATCCATATCTTATCGGATCTTTTGTTTTTTTTTTTTTGTTGTTGTTGTTTTTTTTTTTTTTTTTTTGAGACAAAGTCTCGCTCTGTTGCCCAGCCTGGAGTGCAGTGGCGCGATCTCGGCTCACTGCAACCTCCACCTCCCAGGTTCAAGCAATTCTCCTGCCTCAGCCTCTCCAATAGCTGAGACTACAGGCGCGTGCCACCACACTCAGCTAATTTTTTGTATTTTTAGTACAGACAGGGTTTCACCATGTTAGCCAGGATGGTCTCCATCTCCTGACCTCGTGATCCACCCATCTCGGCCTCCCAAAGTGCTGGGATTACAGGCGTAAGTCACCGCGCCCGGCCTGTATCTTACCTTTTTTTTTTTTTTTTTTTTTGAGAGGGAGTCTCGCTCTGCCGCCCAGGCTGGAGTGCAGTGGCCGGATCTCAGCTCACTGCAAGCTCCGCCTCCCGGGTTTACGCCATTCTCCTGCCTCAGCCTCCCGAGTAGCTGGGACTACAGGCGCCCGCCACATCGCCCAGCTAGTTTTTTGTATTTTTTAGTAGAGACGGGGTTTCACCGCGTTAGCCAGGATGGTCTCGATCTCCTGACCTCGTGATCTGCCCGTCTCGGCCACCCAAAGTGCTGGGATTACAGGCTTGAGCCACCGCGCCCAGCCACCTTTTTTTTTTTTTTTTTTAACCTCATTTATACTGAAAGACCATGGATCTTACTCTATTAGAATCAGCATATATCCCGGTTTACCTGGAGCAGTCCCAGTTTACAGACTTTTGTCCATAATTATGGATACTGGCATAATTATTAATAATGCTCCTTTCATTCTCAAAAATGTCACCTTGGACAACACACTATATGGTTTAGTTCTAACTCCAAAATTGCCCTTCAAATATATTCCTGACTTTCTATGCCCATTTTCACAGGTCTGCTTCAGGTCCCAGTTCTCTCTGGAGCACTGTAGTTCTTCCCAATTCATCTTCAGACTTGCAGTACATCTTCATCAAGGCTTTCAGAGCTGTCTTTCTAATGCACATTATCTATACCTGTGATAGCCCAGCTCAGAAACTTCTGGTGGTTCTCTATAAGCTCAGTGAATAAAGTGTACCTTCTTTGAAAGCCTAACATATTTGTTTGTTTTTGTTTTTGAGGCAGGGTCTCCCTCTGTCATCTAGGCTGGAGTGCAATGGTGTGATCTCGGCTCACTGCAACCTCCACCTCCTGGGTTCAAACGATTCTCCTGCCTCAGCCTACTGAGTAGCTGGGATTACAGAAGTGTGCCACCATGCCGGGCTAATTTTTGTGTTTTTAGTAGTGACAGGGTTTTGCCATGTTGGCCAGGCTGGTTTCGAACTCTTGACCTCAGGTGATCCACTCGCCTCGGCCTCCCAAAGTGCTGGGATTACAAGCATGAGCCACCATGCCCAGCCTAGACCCTTATATTTACCTTATTCATCAATTATCCTTAGTAACATTCCTCCTAGCTTTGTGCCTTTGCTCATGTCAGTGCTTTAGTTGAAATCTGTACTGATACAATAGCCATGAGACACACTTCACTATTTTACATTTAAATTAAAATTAAATGAAACAATTCAGTTCTTTAGTTGCACTAGCCATACTTCAATGGGCACACTGGCTAATGGCTATTATACCGGGCAGTGTAAATAAAAAACATTTCCATCACTGCAGAAAGTTCTACTTCTCAGCTTTGGTGTAGAAAAGGGATCAGCAAACCTTTCCTTTAGGCATCGTGGGCCATATGGTCTCTGTTCCAACCATTCAACTCTGCCGTTCCAATGCAAACATAACTAAAAATATATAAGCTTAATAATATATAAAAATATATGTATGCTTAATAAACAATAATTTAAAATATATAAGCTTAATGAGCATGGATGTCTTACAATAAAATTTTATTTACAAAAACAGGTGGCAGGTCAGATTTGGCCTACAGGCCATAGTCGGTGGACCTTTACACTAGAAAGTCTTCTGTCTCAGCTCCACTTGTTGGGTTTCTATTTACCTTTGATGCCCAGGCCCAAATGCCAAATCTCTCCATTCCCTCAATTAGAATCTAACACTCTTTCCTCAGTATCCACAGCATTCTGCACTTTCCATTATTGTACTATTGCAATCCACCTTACGGTGCTCTTAAACTGTGTACGTATCTCTCTTTATCCCTAGGCAGTCAATCCTTTGAGGGCTAAGATGATGTTTTGTTGTTCATATGTTTGAGCAAACAGTCAAGCGTAAACTTCTACTGTTCTGCTTATGAAAAGCAAACAACACTCCATAATAATTCTGGGAGGCTAAATTTAAAATACATTGTTACCCTTCTAAAAAGGGCACTACATCAAAATATGGCTCAGTGAGAAAACCAGTTTTCTAAACTCATTTTTTAATTACTAGATTTAAATATTTCCTTATATCTATCTTTAACATTACAAATTTTTCACCAAAACAAACATTTACAAACCTAATTACCTAAATTTAAAATTATTTGCGTAATAGGATAAGCACAGCTACAGAATTCTCTACTTGACTACAATAATTTGACAGTTAAAATGGCGAAGTTTTGAATTAACTAAATGGTTGACTCAGGAACAGCTGGCAGAACTGTTAGGGCAGAAATCTAATTTTATTATAAAAGTTAGAGTCTTGCTTTAAGATTCAAAGACAGGATAAAGTTGAGACTCAAGTGTTCTGTTGATTCAGCTGGCAACTAAATTCCTGAAGGAACTGACTGTACTATTTATGGTTATCACTAATTTACAAATTACATCCAACAGCCCAGTAAAATGAATCAATAAAGTAAAACTGAGGGTATTTTAAAACTGACTAGAGCCTGTTCACGTCAACTGCCCAGTCTGCGAATCCTCTGCTCTGAGACCGTCCAGACTGCCTCAACCCCAGCTTTCTCTCTTTTGAAAACACTAAGAATAATGTCACTGCATCAGTTTTTACTAGAGCCAATCAACTGTCATGCCTGAAACAGGGATCGTACTCAGATTGCCCTCAGTCTCAATAATCACGAAGTGCACATCTATAAGAAGGAACACCAGTGGGTGAAAGCTCATGAACTCAAGGAGCACAGTGGACACATCACAGGTACTGACTGGGCTGCCAAGAGCGACTGTGTGGTCACTTGTGGCGCAGACCACAATGCCTATGTCTGGAGTCAGCAAGATGGTGTCTGGAAGCCAACCCTGATAATCCTAAGAATTAATCACACAGCTACTTTTGTGAAGTGGTCCCCTCCAGAGAACAAATTTGCTGTGGGAAGTGAAGCACAACTCATTTCTGTTTGTTACTTTGAGTCTGAAAATGACTGGTGGGTGAGCAAGCACATTAAAAAGCTGATTTGCTCCACAGTCCTCAGCTTGGATTGGCATCCCAACAAAGTTTTGCTGGCAGCAGGATCATGTGACTTCAAACACAGTGTGTTTTCTTCCCACATTAAAGAAGTGGATGAAAAGCCAGCCAGCATGACCTGGGACAGTAAGATGCCTTTTGGGCAGCTGATGTCAGAGTTTGGTGGCAGTGGCACTGGTGGCTGGGTCCACGGGGTCAGCTTCTCTGCCTGTGGGAGCCACCTGGCCTGGGCCAGCCACGACAGCACCATGTCTGTTGCTCATGCCTCAAAAAGTATGCAGGTCTCAATCTGAAGACGGAGTTCCAGCTGCTCCTGAGTGTGTCATTCGTCTCAGAGAACAGTGTCGTGGCTGCTGGCTATGACTGCTGACCAATGCTCTTTAACTACGATGACTGTGGCTGCCTGACCTTTGTCTCCAAGTTAGAGATTCCAAAACAGAGCATCCAACGCAACATGTCTGCCATGGAATGCTTCTGCAATATGGACAACAGGGCCATGACTGAGGGCTGCAACATGGCTTTGGAGATGCTGCACCAGAACAGCATCGCTCAAGTCTCTATTTATGAGGTAGACAAGAAAGATTGTCACAAATATTGCACTACTGGCATCGATGGAGCCATGACAATATGGGATTTCAAGGCCCTCTGGATAATATGAAGCTGAGTGAGCCTCCACCATCCAGCATGACAGACAAACTGTGGCTGACCGCAGCTGCGCCGTGGCACCATGGCAAGGAAGCCAGCCCCAAGGAAACACAAAAACACATAGCACGCCAATACCGTGTGGTTTTGTTTGAATATAAAATTGGTGAAACAGTTGGTATTTTAAAAGCAATGGTTTTTTGTTTTTGTTTTTTTGCAATTTCATTCCATTCTTGACCAAAGCTTCTCTTTAAGTAGTTTATTATGGAAAACTGTCACACTAACTTAAAAGACAGCATGAGGGAGATATGTAAACTGTCCACTAGAAAATTAAAGAACTGAATGTGGGGGGAAAAAAACTGACTAAATCTCAGCATTACTTAAAACCATACCATCAAATTGAGCATTGGTGATAATGACTAATTAGGGATAATATAACCACTAGATATTCTCCTAGATTTTCACACATGAAGTGAGTTTATGCCAGTCTCTTATTAGCAACTTCTCCCAATAGCATTGCCAAGGTAACACTTAGCATTGATAAACAACTAATAATCTTGTACAAGAATTTAAATATGGATAATTCAAATATAAACTCCTAAACCAAAGTCATCTGCTACACAAACAATGTAATAAATAGCCTCTACCTCAAATGTTAAATACTAATATGAAAGTACAAATAAACAAAAAATGAGAGTAAAATAAACAACTATTTACTTGTTTAATGAAGCTGTAGGTGAAGTCTGGGAGGTCTTTTCATCTTCGCCTTGAGAACTGCTAAATTCAGAATCCTGAAACCGCTTACCAATCTTTGGCCGCTTTAAATTACTACTTCGAGTACGAGTGGAAACTGATGTTTTATCATGACCTGAGGAGAAAAACAGTAAAACTGCACTTAGTTGATTATATATTAAAAGGACTATCTAGTTAAAATACACAGAAATGCAAGAACTACACTGGTTTACACATATTCTCCACATTACACAGATTCACCCTCCTCTCACATTAGGCTAAGAAAATTATTTAGATTATTATATAATCTAAATTATATAATAATTTTGTCAAGTTATATGAACTGTGTAATTAATTTCTCACATTTCCATGTTACCTTGGGTTTTGCAAAGTGTTTTTGTATTTTACTTGCATTCTCTCCCAATAATCTTGAAAAACAATGTAGACATTACCATCCCTATTTTATAGCTAAGGAAATAAGGAAGAGAGAGGTACAATAGCTTACTCAGTGTTCAGATAGCAAAATCAGTGGCAGTGGTGGCGTGAGAATCTAGATCTAGATTTTAGAGCTGGTTAAGTATTCACTTACTCAGGGTTGACACACAACATGCATGCATATACACACACACTGCCCTAATTTGAAGTGTCTCAAATACTTACTGATGCATCAGTTGAATTTCTTACCTTCAGAAGTGCTTGCAAAGGCATCTTTTAGAGAATCAATCTAAAAAAGAGATAGATTCAAAACCAAAGTTTTAGACTATTTTTTCTCCCTATGGATCTATTTATAGTTTCAAAGAAAAACTTGTAAAATGTTTTTCAAATAGCACTTTTTGTTAAGAACATTTACTTTAAAAATAAAAAGATTATAGTTCAGCTTCAGTTTAAAAGACTGAGAACATATGCAAGTCATCTAATATGTCACAGTGTGTACACTAGTGTCTCCTAGTTCTGTCCTCAGCCACCCTCTCTGCTCAGTCCACATGCTCTCCCTTCGCTATGCTTACTTCAGTATCTGCTTATTGATGAATTCAAATATGCGACTTAAGCCTCCAAACTTTATTCCTGATTTCCAAAGCTCTATTTCCAATGAAATATCTCCCAGTGGATGTCCCATCCAAATCATTTCCAAAATGAACTTTATCTTTCCCCAACATTATTCCCTATCTTGCTTAATGACAATTCAGTCAGTCATTCTAGCCAGAAAACAGTGAGTCAGTAATGACCTCTTCCTAACCCACATTTAATCAATCACAAAGCCTTTCAATTTTAACTGAAGAATCTCTCAAAACTGCCCTGTCCTTTGTATTACCATTGCTTTAGTTTATGCCTTTACTCTCTTGAACTTCAACTATTCCAACAGCCTCCTCACTCATATCCCTTGCTCTAATCACATCCAGTCTACACCCCTCCACCCTGATGACAAAGTGATACTTTCAAATCACAAACTATACCATGTTTTTGCTGAAAAAAAATAAGAAAAAACTTTTAATGGCCAACCACTGCTTAGAATACAAACTCTCAACCTATTCAATACCAAATACCTCTTTCATATCAAACATGCCATTTCCTTTACACTTCTGCAACTTTTTTCACATGCTATCCTCTGTAATGTCCTAACAAAATTCCCACCCACCCTTTAAAAGTCATCCTCTCCTATGTACCTCCAATTACTTGCTATAATAAGGCAATTATTATGCTATAGTATATTATATATTTCCAACAGTGACCATCTAGTTCTCCCATGTCTAAGAACCATATCTTTGTATGTCCAATGCCTGCCATAGTAACTACTTCATTCATCCATTACATGCTTACTAAAACTCCACAATATAGTGGGCACACAGCCTTCAATTTATAGAACAAAAGCAAGGGAGCAATTGTGATAAATGGTATGACAAAAATCTTGCTTCAAGAAACTTGTAGTTCAACAAGGTTAAAATGTAGATTAAGATGAATAAATAAAAGGTGCAAAAAGTATAAGAGAAATATATGTAATGTTTTATGTATAAAAATAGGAAAAAGCACATAACAATACCATCATCGCCTAAAGAATAAATCATCTAGTTGAAATAAACTAAACTATTTGTGGTTACTAACAAAAAGAGATATAACATAAATAGTTTAAAACGATAAACATTTTCCTTCAACTATTTAAAACATTAAAGTAATATGAAGAATATGAATTTCTAAAATCTTAAATAGGTTAAGATTCTAAAATCTAACTGATGCTGTCAACTGTATGATATAGTACCACTGTAATATATTCTCACTCAAATGACACATCTAAAATTATTTGGCTTAGTATTAAAGTAAATCATTGCTCTCATTACATTTATAGGAAGAGGAGATTTTCTACTTTCCTTGATTTTACAACTGGCCAGTACTAAATGAATCTGTGTATATCTGAGGAATTTGGACTGCAATAGAACAAGAGCTTATTCTCAAGTTTGAATTTCCAAAAGTAGGAAAAAAATTCCCAAAAATCTAACTCCTTATATATATAGTTATTCTTTAAAATGTTAACAAATTTTCCACTCATAGTCAACTCTCATGTTAATTAAGACAGAAAATAAGCACAAATAATTCCCTAAAGTAGTTGTTTCTAAAATATGCCTATGCATTTACATAGACATATTCAACACTCACCAAAAATAAACTTAGATACACAGGTACAAAAATATGACTGCAATAAATGACATCCCCCAAAACCCTAGACTGCTAGAGTCCCATCAACGGGCCTGTATTTTAAGCAGTATCAAGTACCACAAAACATCACTTCTAGAAAAGGACCTGGTAAGTCCTGTGGAGTTTGGTAATGGGATCTGTCCTTCTACTTTCAGGACAGCTAATATTTGCAAAGTGCATTACATTCTACAAAGACCTAGCATATACAGCCTCAAACTTTACATAACAACTTCATAGTCTTTCACCTACTAATTCCACTTCTGGAAATTTGTATGTTAAGAGAAGTAATTACATATGCACAAGGATTCATATATAAATGTGTTTGCTCCTGGGTCATTTAAAAATGTTAAAAATTTAAGGATCCTATGTTAAGGAAACAAATAATGATAGTTACATAAAACAGATAATAGAATAGTGTGCTGCTATTTAACAATCAGTTTTAATGATTTAATGCCACAGAAAATGCTTCCAATATTACATTAATGGAGAATAGCAGTTAAGTAATCCAAGAGAATAAAAACAAAAATACAATATGTACAGATATATGCTTTATAATATGCAATATTAAATATATATGCAAAAATGTTAACAGTGGCTATATCTGAATAGTGGGATTATAGATTTTTATTTTCTTCTATATTATTTTATGTTTGTCCTAAATTATCTTTAATTAGCTCATAATACTTTTAATATCATTAAAATTATTTTTCAAAGAAAATTAAAATTATTTTTCAAAGTCTTTAGTAATATTAACAGAAGATGCCAGGAAAACTAACACAGTAGAAATTACATAGCTTTGTTGAATGAACTATGACATTTAAAACTCAAATATAAACTGAATCTATTTTTTAAAAACACAAAAATTATTTACAACAATAAACATACGACAGTGTACCTACAGTTAGCTGCATCTCACTAGACTGATTGTCTTCAGTTCTTGCTTCATATTCTGGAACATATGCAGGACCATATTCTCCAGACATAGGTCTTTTAGGTTCATTTTGAGAAACTGCTGTGTATAGAGGAATTTAAAAAACTGTAACCCAATCAGTATTTGGTTTTAAGTGTAACATTGTACTGATTTTCCTAACAGCTCTGAAGAGCAGCCTGGACAGAAAGGGTCACAAAAATCTAGGTGTGAGATGTTCTCTTCACCAATACCTTATAATGCAACATTGCCGTTATATACAATGTTAAATACTTGTTTTAAGTACTTAGTAGCTTTGGGGAGAAGTGCATGAGATTAGGGGGTACTCTGGACCCCCTGGTGACTATTCTATGCCATTTCAGTAATCTATGTTTATTTCTTACCCACCAATTCCTACTGGGCTGTTCTAGGTCTTCTTGTTACTAGGGACTCAAAAGTTAATACATCACAAATATTCAAACTTTAGACAAGAGAGTCTGTTACCAGAACAATCACATTATTATAATACACCACTACTCTGGACTCTAAGACACAATCATTACTAGCCACTGCTTTTTAAACTGGACTTACATGCCAGCAAGGACAAGTTACCAAAAATAAATACATAAACTGAACTCAAACTGAAAACACTCTTACCTGGAATTTTAAGTGCTTCTCTTTGTAATGCTCTGGTGACTGGTATTCGCTGGTACCAGTGTCCAACACCTTCAACTTCCCAAAGGAGTTCATGGTCTCCTGGGTACTTCTCAAAGTATTGCTTGCAAGCTGAAAAACACATTTAGAATTTTCTAGACATCCCAAATATCCACTGTTTTGAAAAACAGAAGATGAAAAGTAAGCTTCCCAACTCACTTCATGGAGCTAGCATAACCTTGATACCAAAACACCACCAACACAACACAAGTATACAGTAGTTTCATTTATAAATAAAAATTCTAAATAAAAATCCCAAATAAAAGTTTTAACATGGGCCGGGCGCGGTGGCTCAAGCCTGTAATCCCAGCACTTTGGGAGGCCGAGACGGGTGGATCACGAGGTCAGGAGATCGAGACCATCCTGGCTAATACGGTGAAACCCCATCTCTACTAAAAAAATACAAAAAAACTAGCCGGGCGAGGTGGTGGGCGCCTGTAGTCCCAGTTACTCGGGAGGCTGAGGCAGGAGAATGGCATAAACTCGGGAGGCGGAGCTTGCAGTGAGCTGAGATCCGGCCACTGCACTCTGGCCTGGGCGACAGAGTGAGACTCAGTCTCAACAAAAATCCTTTAAAAATGTGCTTCCCTTTTTTTTTTGGAGATGGAGTCTTGCTGTGTTGCCCAGGCCGGAGTGCAGTGGCGCAATCTGGGCTCAGTGCAACCTCCGCCTCCTGGGTTCAAGCAATTCTCCTGCCTCGGCCTCCCGAGTAGCTGGGATTACAGGTGCCCACCACCATGCCTGGCTAATTTTTGTAAAAAATGTGCTTTGCTTTTAAAGAAAAAAATGATTAAATGTTATTGAGGGACACAGAAGAACTGAATAAAAAGACTGTCAGACTCAATAGTATAAAAATACCAGTTCTCACCAAATTGATCTATAAATTCCATGCAATTCCAAACAAATCCCAACACAACTTATTTTTTAATGAAACTTGACAAAACTTGATCCCAAATTCAAAAATGAAAGAACAAAGGATAAGAAAAGATTCAGTGTGTACAACTAGCATACATCAATTTAAAAACTACAAAAAAAAAAAAAAAAAAAAAAGAAATAACATTCAGGTCAATTCTGAAGAAGAAAAATAAGGACAGAGACTTGTCCAAGTAGATACCAAGTATTTGAAACAAGTACCAAGTATTTGAAACCAAGTATTTAAAACCATAGTAATGGAAACAACCTAGTATTGACATAAGGATATATAAAGGGACTGGGGATGGGAGGGAGAAGGAGAAGAAAGATACCAAAAAACAAACAAAAAACCCACAAATAAGTAACAAAGAAACTCCACTAGGAAAGAACCATACATACACTACAACTTGCCAAATGACAGAAAAGGCATTATATTTCAGCAAAGAATGGATAAACTATTAAAATAATTGTGCTGAAATAAAAATCCATGTAAAAAAGCAATAAAGTCAGATCCTGACCTCACATCAACATAAATTCTAAACAAATTCTAAGACCTAATGTGAAAAACAAAATGTTTAAAAGAAAACATAGGAGAATACCTCTAAGACATTAGGGTCCAGATGGATTCCTTACAAAAGACACAAAAATCACAGTCCATGATGAAAAATTATGATCTATTAAGATTTAAAACCTAATGTATCAGGACTGTACAACAGGACTTTCTGTGATGACAGACATGTCCTACTATCAGCACTGTCCAATACAGTAGCCACTAGCCACATGTGGCTACTGAGGAACTGAACTTAAACTTATATTTAAATTAGTGACTACTGTATTGAACTGTACCATTCTACATGAAAATGATACCAGGAAGACACAGATTAGGAGATATTTAGAGTAAAACAAAGGATTAGTACTCAGAAAATATAAAGAATTTCTGAAATTGAATTCAAAAGACAGTTATCCCAAAGAAAAACTGACAGAGACTATGAACAGGAATTTCACACCTAATGAAATCTGAGTGGTCAATAAACAAAGATAAAGATGATAAACCTCACTAGCTGCCAAGGAAAGGTAAGATATGATTTTTTTTTTTTTTTTTTTTTGGAGGCAGAGTCTTGCTCTGTCGCCCAGACTGGAGTGCAGTGGCCGGATCTCAGCTCACTGCAAGCTCCGCCTCCCGGGTTTACGCCATTCTCCTGCCTCAGCCTCCCGAGTAGCTGGGACTACAGGTGCCCGCCACCTCGCCTGGCTAGTTTTTTTGTATTTTTAGTAGAGACGGGGTTTCACCGTATTAGCCAGGATGGTCTCGATCTCCTGACCTCGTGATCCACCCGTCTCGGCCTCCCAAAGTGCTGGGATTACAGGCTTGAGCCACCGCGCCCGGCCAAGATATGATTTTTACACCTGCGGGATGACAAGCACCAAGAATAAGGGAAATGGAAATGCACACTCTGCTGGTGGGATAATAATTTTGCAACAGTAAAGTAGAAGAGACCTTTATGATCCAATTCTACTTCTAGGTAAAAACCCTAATTCCTTATACAGATGCTCCCTGACTTACACTGGGGTTACATTCTGATAAACCCATCATAAATTGAAAATACCACTAAGTCAAAAATGCATTCACTACACCTAACCTACCAAACATCATAGCTTAGCCTCACTTACGTTAAATGTGTTCTGAACACTTACAGTTCAGAACACAGCCTACAGCCTACAGCCTGGCAAAATCATCTAACACAAAGCCTATTTCACGATAAATTATTGAATATTTCATATACTTTATTGAATACAGTACTCTGTAGAGTATTGGTTGGTTGCCCTTGTGATAACCTGGCTGACTGGGAGTTGTGATTGGCAGCCACTGCCCAGCTTCCTAAGACAGTATCATACCACATATCATTAGCACAGGAAAAGATCAAAATTCAAATGACTGTTTCTACTGAATGAGTATCACTTTTGTACCATCACAAAATCAAAAGCCAAACCATCAGAAGTCGAGGGCCATCTGTACATACGCAAAAAACACTTATAATATTCATTACAGGACTAATTTTAAACTAGGATGACCAGACGTAACCTAAGTGTCAAACAGTAGGGAAA
Source organism: Rhinopithecus roxellana (assembly GCF_007565055.1). NCBI lineage: Eukaryota > Metazoa > Chordata > Mammalia > Primates > Cercopithecidae > Rhinopithecus > Rhinopithecus roxellana. The sequence continues at coordinate 1,353,478 of NC_044551.1, forward strand.
TATATGAATAAACTGTAATGTGTATGTAATAAAAATACTATATAGTATTTAAAACAAATGAATTATGGCTACTTAAATCAATATTGATAACTCTTTTAAAAATGCTCAGTAAAAATCTGGGCCAGTAAATGAACAAAATGATGCCACATATAAGAAGTTTAAAAAAACACTAAACAAGACTTGGGCGTGGTGGCTCACGTCTGTAATCCCAGCATTTTGGGAGGCCAAGGTTGGCAGACCACGAGGTTAGGAGTTCAAGACCAGCCTGACCAACATGGTGAAACAGCCATTTCTACTAAAAATACAGAAAATTAGCTGAGTGTGGTGGCTACTCAGGAGGCTGAGGCAGGAGAATCACTTGAACCTAGGAGGAGAAGGTACAGCCACAGTGGAAAACAATTTGGCAGTTCCTCAAAAAGTGAAACACAGAATTACTGTATGACCCACCAATTTCACCCTCAGGTATACATCAAAAGAAACGAAAGCAGAGACTCAAACAGGTGTCTGTACACCAACATTCATTGAAGCATTATTCACAATAGCCAAAAGGTAGAAACAACCTAAGTGTCCATCAATAGATGAATGGCCAGACAAAATACGGTATATTCAAACAAAGGAATACTATCCAGCCATTAAAAGTAATGGAATTTTGATACTGTATATGCTACAACATGATGGACCTCAAAAACATTATGTTTAGTGAAGTAAGCCAGACACAGAAAAACAAATATTGTATATAATTCCATTTAGATGAGGTAGCTAGCATAGGCAAATTCATAGGGACAGAAAGCAGAAAAGAGGTTACCTACCAGAAGATGGGGATAGGGGAAAAGGGGAGTTAATTGTTTAACGGGAGAAAGTTGATGTTGCGGATGATTGAAAAGTTTTGGATATAGACAGTGGTGATGGGTACAAAACACAGTGCATAAGAGCCACTGAACTGTTCACCTACAAATAAGGTATTATATATAATTTTTTACAATAAAAAGTGGTTTAAAAAACAAGAAAGCACACTAAATAATATTTTATTATGTTTACAGACATAAATAGGAAACAATAAGCAGGAAAATAAACACTAACTTCAGGAGTGCAATTATCTCTGGGGAGGAAAGGAGAAAGGAGAATGGTCTTAGGGAAGAGTTCAAAGAGAACATCAATTGCTTCTTTTATTACAATCAATAAACACTGTATTTTGTTCTCTCTTAAACTAAAACAAATACAGCAAAATCTTCACATTTGTTCAATCTAGACTTGGTACGGAAATTAGGACACTAGACTATCATTTTTTCCCTATATATTTGAAAATATTTCTCATACGTTCTTGGTTTAGTTTCCAAAACTAAAAGGAAGGAAGAAGCTGGAGAAAACCAAGGCCACAAAACAAAACAAAAAGGCATGGCTAATAAACCAACTGTTGAGATAAAATAGAACACTGATAAATACTTCCAAAAGGAAAGAAAAAAGGAGAAAGAACAAATGGGACAAATGAAGAATAAACAGTAGGATGGGAGATTTAAACATTTAAATATCAAAACTTACTTGCAAAAAATGCACATGGACTAAAGAAAACATTAAGAAAATGAAAAGGACATGGGAAACAACTAACAATACACACATATAACAACTCATATCCAGGATACATTAAGAACTCATAACTTGGCTGGGCACGGTGGTTCACGCCTATAATACCAGCACTTTGGGAGGCCGATCCGGGTAGATCACGGGGTCAGGAGATAGAGACCATCCTGGCTAACACGGTGAAACCCCATCTCTACTAAAAAATACAAAAATTTAGCCGAGTGTGGTGGCAGGCGCCTGTAGTCCCAGCTACCCAGGAGGCTGAGACAGGAGAATGGCATGAACTCGGGAGGCGGAGCTTGCAGTGAGTCAAGATCGTGCCATTGCACTCCAGGGCGACAGAGCGAGACTCCATCGCAAATAAGAAAAAAAAAAAAAAAACTCATAACTCAATAAGAAGACAAGCAATTCAATACAACATAAGCAAAAGATGTGAACACACACCTCACTTGTTCTACTCTTTTTTAGGGTAGATGATTATCCAATAATTACATGAAGAGATACTCAAAAATCTTTAGTCTTCAGAAAAATGCAAATTGAAACCACATAATGAGTGAGATACCATTATCCACTTACTACTAGGAATGACTAAAACTAAAGAGATTGACAAAATCAAGTGTTGGTGAGTATGTAGAGCAACCAGAACTTCCACATACTTATACTAACGGCAATGCAAAATGACATAACTACTTTAGAAAATGTTTGCAACTTCTCAAAGTTAAACACAATCATAAAACCCAGTAATGACACTCTTAGGTATTCGCTCCAAACAAATGAAAACAAATGTCCATCATACAAAGACATTTTCATGCAGCTTTATTCGTAATAGCCAAGAACGGAAAAAAACCAAATGTCTATCAACAGGCAAATAAATTGTGGTATAATCAAAGTGAGCAATACGCAGCAAAATAATAAAAAATTAAAAAAGGAATGAAGTACTGAGACATGCAACATCAACGAGCCTCAAAAATAAGATGCCAGATACAGAAGTTTAGATACCGCATATTTCCATTTTTCATGAAACTCTAGAAAAATCTAAGTGGTACTGACAGAAAGCGTTATCAGTGCTTGCCTGGAGTGAGAGTTTGGAAGGGAAGGAAGCTGGAGGACTGGTGCACAAAGGGAACTTTTGGAAACAAAGTTATTATCTATCTAGATTGTGTCTACAGTAGCTAGGGTCCATGTTTGTCAGAAGTCATCAAAAATGTACCCTTAAAAATTGGTACATGTTATTGTATATAAATTATAACTTAATAGATATTTGCCTTTTTTTCTTTTTGAAACAGGATCTGAATCTTTTCCTGAGTCTGGAGTGCAGTGGCTCACTGCAGCCTTGAACTCCTGTACTCAAGTGATCCTCCTGCCTCAGTCTCCTGAGTAACTGGGACTACAGGCGCACACCACTAGGCCTGGTTGTTTTTTTTTTTTGTCTTGAGACAGAGTCTCACTCAGTCACCCAGGTTGGAGTGCAGTGGCACAATCTCGGCTCACCACAAATTCTGCCTCCCAGGCTCAAGCAAAATCTGGTGACTCAGCCTTCTGAGTAGCCGGGATTACAGACATGTGCCACCATGCCCAGCTAATTTTCGCATTTTTAATGGAGATGGAATTTCGTCATGTGGGCCAGGCTGGTCTTAAACTCCTGGCCTCAAATATCTGCCTGCCTCAGCCTCCCAAAGTGCTAAGACTTTATGGGAAGACAGAAATTAGCTGATAATCATCTGTAAATCATTTGGTATTCAATTGATTTATCATTAACATCACAGAAGAGAGTAAGTACTAAGGGATTCTGCCTGCAGTTGATGTCTCCACATCTCTCCTCAAATTCAGTAAAGCACTAATTAGGGGGTAATGCATTTTAGGATTATCCAAGGGCACACAATGCCCATCCCACTCTCATGTATGGATTTAGACAGAAAATATGATTCAAGATGGGCATCCAATTCAGTACTTGGTTCCTGTTTTCTGGATTGCTTTTGATATTAAAGAAGGTGCGGAAAATTTGGAATAAAAATATATTCAGTGGAAATAAATGTCCACTGTTAGACTGAAATCAATAGTAAATAATACTTTAAAAGAGTTTCTAGATTAATTACTATCCAGCATTAAATCTTACCTCATTGAGTAGTTGTATACCTTTACACAAATGCAAAACCAAACCCACTAATGGTTTTAAATCACCACCAAGTGATATGTCCATAAAATGGAATATGGCATTGAAAATAAATGGAACTATATGAATCTATATGGATGAATCTCACAAATATAAAGATGAGTAAAGAAAGCAAACTGCAGAATTCATACAGTACATATTTATAGTTTTTAAATATATAAAGTAACCTGATATACTGTTTGAGAATACACACATATGTATTACAAGTCTAAGAAATGTATGAGAAAAATAAAGCCAAGCTAGGTACAGCACTCATCCCAGGGAAGGGAAATGAGTCTAATTGGGTAGAAGTACACAGAATGCTTAGACCATATTGGCAACAAGCCATTTCTCATGGATAGTACATGCTGACATAGTACATGAGTATTTGATATCTTATTTTTATATCTCTTTAGTTTTTTGAGATAAGCTCTCAATTTGTCACCCAGACTGGAGTGCAGTGGTACAATCTCGGCTCCCTGCAGCTTCGACCTCCTGGGCTCAAGCAATTCTCCAGCCCCTCAAGTCACCAGGACTGCAGTCCCTCAAGTCACCAGGACTACAGGCACAAGCCACCACACCCAGCTAATTTTTTATAGCGATGGGGTTTTACACCAGGTTGTCCAGGCTGGTCTCGAATTCCTAAGCTCAACGAACCACCCACCTCGGGCTCCTAAAGTGCTAGGATTACAGGCATGAGCCACCATGCCCAGCCAATGCCTTACTCTTTAAACTTTTTTTTTTCAATTGAGGTGAGGTCTCACTATGTTGCCCAGACTGGTCTCAAACTCCTGGACTGAAGCAATCCTCCCACCTCATCTTTTGGAGTAACTGAGATAACAGGCATACACCACCATTCCCAGTTTCTTTATTCCTTTTTGTATGTCTGAAATTTATTTTTGTTAATTTTAAAGCTACCATAAACAAATAACACCACCCCCCCCACCCCGCCGACCAAAATGGTCAAAGGATCTGAACAGATTTCTCCAAAGAAGATACACAAATGACCATTAAGCACATGAAAAGATGTTCAACATCAAAGCAAAGCAAAACTATAAGATGTCCCTGCACATCCACTAGGATGCCTGTAATAACATATACAGATAATAACAAATGTTGGTGAGGATGTGGAGGGCTATAACACACAGATAACAACAAACACTGATGAGGACGAAGATGTGGAGAAACGGTAACCCTCATATAACATTGCTTATGGGAATGTAAAATGGAGCAATCACTTTAGAACAAGCTGTGGTACAGCCATACAATGGAATATTATTCAGTCATAAAAAGAAATTAAATAATAATTTATGCTACAACATGAATGAACCTTAAAAACATGCTAAGTGAAAGCAGCCAGACACAAAAAGTCACACGCTGTATGATTACATTTATATGAAAAATGTCCAGAATAAGTAAATCCACAGAGACAGAAAACAGATTAGTGGTTGCTACAGGATGAAGGGGAAATGGACAGTGACTGCTAATTGGTACAGGGTTTCTTTTTGGGGTGATAAGAATGTTCTGGAACTGCTGGCTATAATTGAACAACTATGAATATACTAAAAACTACTGAATTGTACACTTTTAACAGGACAAATATTATGGTATTTTTTGTTTTGGTTTGGTTTTTTTTTTTTTTTTAGATGGAGTCCTGCTCTGTTACCCAGGCTGAAATGCAGTGGCACGATCTCGGCTCACTGCAATCTCTGCCTCCTGGATTCAAGCGATTCTCCTGCCTCAGCCTCCCAAGTAGCTGGGATGACAGGCACACGCCCCATGCCTGGCTAATTGTTTATTTTTAGTAAAGACAGAGTTTCATCATGTTGGCCAGGCTAGTCTCAAACTCCTGACCTCAGGTGATCCACCTGCCTCAGCCTCCCAAAGTGCTGAGATTACAAGTGTTAGCCACTGTGTCCAGCAATTTTATGGTATACGAATTACATTTAAAGTTTTTTAAGACTACCAAAACCCCAGAGAACAAATACATAAGGGCATATTTGCAAAATTAAGTTCTAGAGAGCCAAAGGTTCCAAATTTATGTGATACTGATACATACACATTTACAGTATTCTGGAGAAACAAGTCAGAAGTGACACAAAGACAAGATTACCATTTTTTAACTTAGTCCATTTACCTGTGTACATGAGAGAAGACAGCGGATACCGCAAGCCAAGTGCATCTTCTGTAAAGGAATCAACAAAGTCCTCCAGCATGTGAAGCCCAAAATCTTTACCTCTGCATTTCTTTCTTAGAAACATTGTATCAAGAACTGGCAGTTGGTAACTTTGGGTAAGAAAAGAGGCACATATGCTTCCTGCAGTAATAAGAACAGAAACCCAATAATTTTTCACATTAAAAATATATATATACATTTAGTGACATGAGTTAACAGTCTTTCTAAAAATGTTTAATTTTTTTCCCATATCAAACAATGTTAAATAATAAATGTTATAATATAAAGTGTTTTTCAGCTACTATTAGACATTATAATGTATACATGTAATAATGAAAGGAGTGATGTATTTTATGTTTGCTAGTAGTATCATCAAACATAGGACAAACAGCTCAGTACCATATTCTAAAATACATACTTCATTATATGTATTATATATACCATCACTGTCTATAGACTTAAGCAACTTTAAAACTCATCAACTATTGAAATTTCAAATTTGAAGAGTATTTCAAGCCTATCATTCCAACCTTAGTACCTGGATATCCTTTTTTTTTTCTTTGAGGATGTCTCTGATCTGCATTTTATTTCATTTTTTTAAACATTCATATTTTCCCTCTACATTGTTCCTAATGAGTACCAATTCATTTTTATCTACTTGATGATAGTAAAGAAGTGAATTAGTTCTCCAATTTTTTAAGGACTGTAGATAGGGACGAATTGGAAACATTTGTCTTAGACATGGATATAATTTCCTGTAGATACAATGCTAAATACATTTTGTATGTTTAAAGTTAAACAGGAGAAATAATTTGTAGTGTCTATATATCTCTCTCCTTATTATACAGCCATGCTGATGTGTCTTTTAAGAACCCTGCTCTATATCTGGGTTTTGACCATTCCAATACATGTATTAACTCCTTTAATATATCAAGGTAGTTTACAAGTTGAGGGAACGTGGTGGTGTGTCATACTTCCTGTTAATATTAGAATTCATAGTTATCAGTCATTATTCTATCATTTTTGCCTCAAATAAAATAATCTATTATTCTCAGATTATTCATACGATTTTGGATAACTCCAATAATGTAGTTCAAGCAAGAAACAAAATGTCAAATAAACACCTCACAAATTGTCTTACCAATCATATCATTTAATGAGTCGATCAATATAACAACTTTTCTTCAGTTCAACCAAGTGATCTGAATTATTTATGACTGAATTGGATTACTTACATAACCTTCTGGAACAATCTCCGAGACTACCAACTAATTTAAATTCAGAATAGGTAATGCATATGGTAATATACTTACATCTTTTTATTTTCTCTTTTTTTTTTTTTTTTTTTTTTTTTTTTTTTGAGATGAAATTTCACTCTTGTTGCCCAGGCTGGAGTGCCATGGTGCGATTTTTGTCTCACTGCAACCTCCACCTCCTGAATTCAAGCAATTCTCCTGCCTCAGCCTCCCAAGCACCTGGGATTACAGGCTCCCGCCACTACACCCAGCTAATTTTTGTATTTTTAGTAGAGACAGGTTTCACCATGTTGACTAGGCTGGTCTTGAACTCCTGACCTCAGGTGATCAGCCCCGCCTTGGCCTCCCAAAGTGCTAGCATGAGCCACTGTACCCAGCCAATATACTTAGATTTTAACTGCTGACAGTTAGGCTATCTAGTTAGCCTATCTAGTTACTGTCTAGTTAGAAATCTAGACAGTAAGGGTCTAGATTTCTTGTACGAATCTAACAAGTAATCTTGTCAGAGGTGTTTGAACCAGCACAACTCCATCTTAAATATGAGCTGGGTAAAATGTGGCTGAGACCTACTGGGTTGCATTCCCAGACAGTTAAGGCATTCAAAGTCAAAGGATGAGACAGGAGGTTGGCACAAGATGCAGGTCATATACACCTTGCTGATAAAACAGGTTGCAGTAAAGAAGCTGGCTAAAATCCACCAAAACCAAGATGGCAATGAGAATGACCTCTGGTCATCCTCACTGCTACACTCCCATTAGCACCATGACAGTTTACAAATGCCATGGCAACATCAGGAAGTTACCCAATATGGTCTGAAAAGGGGAGGCATGACTAATCCACCCCTTGTTTAGCATATCATCAAGAAATAATCATAAAAATGGGCAACCAGCAGCCCTTGGGGCTGCTCTGTTTGTAAAGTAGCCATTCTTTTATTCCTTTACTTTCCTAATAAACTTGCTTTCACTTTACTCTATGGACTCCCCCTGAATTCTTTCTTGTGCAAGACCCAAAAACCCTCTCTTGGACCCCTTTCTGGTAACAGTCTCATCAACAAGCTAACGCAACCATTATGTTTTTAATACCTTGAAATTGAGGGGTTTTCATAGTAACAACAGTAGTCATCACAAAATTAAGAGACATTACTTTATAAGTAGTAGTAGTCAAGTTTGAAGTACAAAGCAAAAATGAATGAGAAGAGAAAGCACTGTCTAGTTCTAGTTCTCAACACAAAGTCTGAGGATCTACGGTTGTTCATTACTCTGCATGTTTCAGGCTCCTTACAAAAGAATACTACTTATATGCAGAAAGTTTCTCATAAATTGATTTTTTTTTTTCTATTTTCACAGAAACATTCCTTCTAGTAGAGAAAAGGGAAATTCCAGCATCTCAGACTAGTGTTAAAATGGCCAGTTTATGGAACAAGCAATGCGTTCACAAAGTTTAAATGTCTTCTACTATTTACTTGCCATGTACATGTTCCTTTCAGAAAATCAGAAAATTATGCGGTTCTCTTCCTTCTCCTACACTGTGCATATTAATACTTCTGCTCTCCAGGGTCTGACTCATACAAATGCAATCAAATAAAGAGCAGAAAAACTTTCCATATTATCAGGGACTTTTAAGATCCACCAAAAGCTGTGGATTTACCTAGTAAAGCAAAAACTATAACCTGTTGTCTTAGGTAAAGTTTTCATTAAATTTACTAGCTCAGATTACATTTAATTTAGCATTGCACATGTTAGATTGCTTATATTCCTCAAAATTCCATATTTAGCCTTCTCTTTTCTATGTGCTCTGAGTATTGTTATTCACCCCCAACCCTTCTGCCATTTATCCAAATGCTGATGACTAATGCCTATCTTTAACCTCTGTAAAGCATGAGACTTCAAAATCAAAAATGAAACAGCTTATCTGAATGTAAATAAAACAAAAGCTACTTGATCATCTCAATAGCTGCAGAAAAAGCATTTGACAAAACCCAACCTTTCATGATAAAAAATACTCAACTTCCTCAAATACAGGGCATCTACAAAAAAAAAACACAGTTAGCATGATAATGGTGAACCACCAGGTATTTCCTCCTACGATCAGGAAAAAGACAAGGATATTTACTCTCACCACCTGCATTTTGACATTGTACTAGAGGATCTAGTCAGAATAATTAGGCAAGAAAAAGAAAGAAAGGGCATTCAATATCAGGAAGCTAAATGCAAAACAGTCTTTATCTGCAGGTAACATGATCTTATATATAGAAAATTCTAAGGAATCCACTTTAAAAAAAAAAAGAAACCATTAAAACTAATAAGTTCAGCAAGGTTGCAGGATACAAGATCAATATATAAAAATAATTTGTATTTCTATACATTAGCAATGAACAATCCAAAAAATGGAATTAAGAAAACAATTCATAATAGCATCAAAAAATAAATTTAACAAAAGACATGCAAAACTTGTAAAATAGAGATTACAAACACTGTTAAAAGAAATTAGAGAACACCTAAAATAAATGGAAAGACATCTCATGTTCATGGATCTAAAAACTTAATATTGCTAAGATGTCAATGTTTCCCAAAACAACCTACAGACTCAAAATCCTACCGAACTGTTTTGCAAAAATTGTCAAATTCATCCCAAACACATATGAAAATAAGGAGCCCAAATAGCCAAACTAATCTTGACAAAGAACTAGGTGGAGTAGGTTTTGGGGCTGTCTATGCAAAATCTGATTATAAATGGTTTATTGGGCCAGGCACAGTGGCTCACGCCTGTAATCCCAGCACTCTGGGAGGCTGAGGCGAGTGGATCCCCTGATATCAGGAGTTTGAGACCACCCTGACAAGCATGGTGAAACCCCACCTCTACTAAAAAATACAAAAATTAGCTGGGTGTGGTGGCAAGTGCCTGTAATCCCAGCTACTTGGGAGGCTAAGGCAGCAGAATTACTTGAACCCAGGAGGCGGAGGTTCCTTGAATCGCATACAAATTTTAACTGCAAATGGATTCTAAACCTAAATATAATATCTAAAACTACTAAAATTCTTAGAAGAAAACACAGGTGCAAGCCTTTGTCACCTTGGGTTAGGCAGAGCCTTCTTAGATATAAAACCAAAAGCACAAGTGACAAAAGAAAAAGCAGATACATTAGACCTCATCAAAATTAAGAACTTCTGGGCTTCCAAGAACACCATCAAGAAAGTAAGACAACTCACAGAATGGGAGAAAACATTTCCAAAGTATATATCTAACAAGGGTCTTGTATCTAACATGTATAAAGGGCTCTTACAACTCAAAAAGAAAAAGACAACCCAGACTGAAACTAGATTAGCGGTTTCAAGGGACTGTGGGGGTTAAGTGAAACGGGAAGTGACTGCCAGTTAGTACAGGACTTCTTTCTGAGGTGATGAAAATGTTCAGGAATTAGATAGTGGTGATAGCTGTGTAAATATATGAATATACTAAAAGTGACTGAATTCCACACTCTAAAAAAGTTAATTATATGGTCTATGAATTATAACTGGATGAATCTCAAATTGTGCTGAAAGAACCCAGACCCCACCCCCGCCACCCAACTGCCAGAAAAAGTATATATTGTATGTCCTTATTTATATAAAATCCTAGAAAAAGCAAGCTCATCTACACTAACAGGCAGCAAAGTGTTTCCTCGGGAACAAACGGGAGGGAGGAAGAGATTACAAAAGGGCATAGATACTTAAGATTACAGATATGTTTATTATCTTGATTGTGGTGATGGTTTCACAGTTATATATATGTATGTCAAAGCACAATTTTAAACTTTAAATATGGGCAGGTTTCTGTATGTCAGTTATACCACAATAAAGCTGGGGAAAATGTTTTTAAAACAACCCAATTAAAAATGGCAAACGATGGCTAGGCACAGTGGCCCACACCTGTGATCTCAACACTTTGGGAGGCCAAGACAGGTGGATCACCTATGGTCAGGAGTTCAAGACCAGCCTGGCCAACATGGCAAAAACCCATCTCTACTAAAAATACAATAATTAGCTGGGCGTGGTGGTGCACACCTATAACCCCAGCTACTCAAGAGGCTGAGGCAGGAGAATCACTTGAACCTAGGAGGCACAGGTTGCAGTGAGCTGAGATTACATCACTGCACTCCAGCCTGGGTGACAGAGCAAGACTAGTCTCAAAGTAAAAAAAGGCAAATCATTTGAAATATTTCTATTCAAAGAAGATATACAAATGGCCAATAAGTATGCGAAAAGCTGCTCAACATTCTTAGCCGCTAGGAAAACGCAAATCAAAATTACAATGGCACTTCACACCTGCTAGGTAAACTATAATCAACATGACAAACAGCAAGTGCTGGCTAAGATGTGGAGAAACTGCAAACTCATACATTGCTAGTGGGAATGTAACAAGGTACAGTCGCTATGAAAGAATAGTTTGGCAGTTTCTCAAAAGGGGAAACAGAGTTAGTTACCATATGACCCAGCAATTCCACAACTACATACACACTCTAGGAGGTGTGAAGACATGTCCAAACAACAACTTGTATACAAATGTTCATATCAGCATTATTCAAAATAGCAACAAGACAAAAAACAGAAACAACCCCAAACTGTTATTCATCAACTGATGAAAAACAAAATTGGTGTATCTATACAAGGTAATATTTGGTCATAAAAAGGAATAAAGTGCTGATACACGCTACAATATGAATAAAACTTAAAAACGTTATGCTAAGCAAAAGACGCCAGACACAAAAATTCACATATTACACGATTCCATTTATGTAAAATAGATTAGTGGTTGTTGAGGGTTGGGGTCTAGAAGTGGGGAGGAAATGGGGAAAGACTGTTAATGAGTAGAGTTTCTTTAGTGGAGGGATGAAAATTATCTAAAACTAGCTGTGGTAACAGTTGTATAATTCTGTGAATGTATTTTTAAAAACTGAAATGTATTTTTTTTTTTTTTTTTTGAGGCAGAGTCTCACTCTGTTGCCCAGGCAGGAGTGCACTGGTGCCATCTTGGCTCAATGCAAACTCCCTCTCCTGGGTTCAAGCAGTTCTCATGCCTCAGCCTCCCTAATATCTGTGATTACAGGTGTGCGTCACCACACCCAGCTAATTTTTTGTATTTTTAGTAGAGGTGGGGTTTCACCATGTTTGTCAGGGTAGTCTCAAACTCCTGACCTCAGGGGATCCACCCGCCTCCGCTTCCCAGAGTGCTGGGATTACAGGCGTGAGCCACTGTGCCTGGCCCAATAAACCATTTATAATCAGATTTTGCATAGACAGCCCCAACACCTACTCCATCTAATTTACCAATTTTTTAGTAAATCTCACCCCCACTCACCCACTCTAGGAACTAATCTTTGACTCTTCCTTCCACGTACAATCCATCAGAAATCCTGCAGCAATAACTTCATAACTAATCTCAAACATGATCACTTCTTACTACCTTTCCCCCATCTCCCTTGTCTAAGCTACCATCACCTCTCAAGGGCTTCTACAATAGCCTCTTAGCTAGCCGAACTCTCAACCCTGCCATCTCTCCAGCACCCAGAACCCCTGCACCCAGTTTCCCACAGAGCAGCCAGAGTTGCCTTTTTAAAAGACAAACCAGATGTTACTCATATACCCAAAACCCTTCAAGTTTCCCATCACCTCCAGAATAAAATTCAAATTATTTCTTTGGCCTAAAAAACCTTTCAGGATACAGTCCCTGCCTCTCTCCTAACCCATATCAATCACTATACTCTGGCCACACTGCTCTTACTATTTCTGAAATATCCCAAACTTGTTTCTGCCTCAGGGCTTCTGCATTTTCAGTTCTTTGCCTGAAAACTTCTCCTGATCTCATTATTCCACCATTTCATTCAGAGAGACTTCCCCTAACCTATTTAAAAGAGTAGTTGCCATCCCACACATTCCATTCTTTTAATTTACTTCAGTTGTCTTCACAGCATCTGACAGCATATCTTCTACTTGTCCATTCATTGCTATGTCTTCTTCTAAAATACAAGTTCTAAGAGGACAGAGCTTACAAAATATCTGTGACTATCTCTCAATTTCTTCTTCTTGCTCTTTCTCACACTTCCCCCACCTCCCTTTCCCTATCTATATGGCACTTATGATCAACTTTTTAATAACTGAATAAATTTCAGTGACACCATTCAGGGTCTATGTATTGAATTCAAGAACAGATATTCTGCCACAACTGAGTAGCTGCTGCTTCTCATAGAATCACCGTTCATTCTTTGTACACCCAGGAATATGCCTTCTCTCCTCTTCCCTTAAAAGTTAACACCTCACGAAGCCATCAGTGTGTGACTGTCTCCGTTGAAGACATACATAAAGTGAATTTCAGACAACGGGATTATCCTCAGATGAGCGACCTTGTCATACACCACTAGGTATTCTCATTACAGTCTTCATGCTCCGTACATTAGTTAAGGCAAAGCTAGCTGCCGTAAGAAACCAAACCTGGAATGTTTAACATAATAAAAGTTCCACGTTCCTGGGAAGTGGATGGTTTCCTCCTCACAATCACGCAGGAACTAAAAACCAACCCAAAACATACTGGCTTAGAACTAAAATTTATTTCCTGTTTATCACAACTCTCATATGGCATCAGCTAGGGCACTGGGATGGCAGAAGACCCAACAGCCTCACTCTCACAGTGGGACAGTCTGTGCTGGCTGCGGCTTGAGGAAGAGTTGGACTTGCCAGCCAGAACCTCAGTTCTCTTCAACGGAGCTGCTGAGGTCTCCTCACCTCAGAGTGGTCTCCAGGTCGTTGTATTTCTTACATGGTGACTAGCTTCTAAGAGTGCCAAAGTGGAACCTGTCAGCCTTCTTAAGGCTGAGCCCAATGTTATACATTCTCCTGGTTAAAGCAAGTTATAGGGCCAGCCCAGATTCAAACAGGCTATAAAGGATGTAAATACTGGGAAGTGTGGTTCATTCACTAGGGCCACCAAGTTCCTTTTAACCTGTGGCTTCCTCATCCCTTACATCTTCAAATTCCTCTGTATAGATGAGGAAAAGGAATGCATCTTAACCACTCTGACGCAAAGTCACATGCATCATCTTTTTCATTATTTTGTAGAGAAGTAGTCACACAGCCCCATGTAGTTGTAATAGTGACTGGAAAATAGAATCCCTGACTGGGCAGCTCTGGCCAATGACTAGAATATAGAAAATGAACCACAAATATTTTATGGACAGCTAGCAGCCTCAGCTAACTTTCCTCTTATCTCTCAGCAGACAGACATTTCCTTGTTAACTCTCAGGTCATCAATGGTCACATCTCAGGAGAGACTACCTTTAGCCAGGATACCCCCTCCAGTTATGTTTGGTTACTTTAGGCTGTTTGCAGTGTAATTTCCTCATACCAATATTCACAAATACACTCACTTTATACAACAGTTTTGAGTGATCTCACCCACGCTGTAAAATTACTTTAAGTATTCCGGGGCCCACATAAATATCTATACCTCTTCCATGTGCTCCAACTTACATTTCTAACTATGTTATGTCTACTTATATATGCCTTAGGGACACATATGCCCATGTCAAAAGTGAATTACAAACTACTCCTCGTTTTATATTCCCAATCTTAATTAACAGCCTCCCACCAATACCCAAGTCAAAGCCACTCAGATTCATCACTAGTTCCTCCTCTCCCTCCCTACACACTATGGAGTTACCACACTCTGTTCACCTGAAACTCTCCCTCAGATGTTCCCTGCTCCATGCCTACCGGTGCTTTCCTAGTTCTGGTCCTTCACTCACCTGAACTACTACAACAGCTCTTTTAATTGACTTCCCTGACTTTAAAATACAATTTTCCAAGTGCTCCAAAAATATTTAATCATGTTACTTCTACATAAAATTATTTGATAGCTTCCTGGTCAATAAAGTGCCACACTTCTTAGTAGAACACTTAAGATCCTTTGCAGTGGGACCTCCATCTTCACTTCTTCTACTTGTTAGTCCCACCACCTTATTTAGGATGCAGTTCCAAATATGCCCAAAACTTTCATGACTCTGTGCCTTCTCCATATATTTATATTCCATTCATATGTTTACCAAGAATATTCTTTCCCTTCCCGCTTCTCTTACTGACAACCTACTTACCCTTCAAAGCTACTTTTAAATATCACTTTCCCAGTTACACCTTCCTCCAGGCAAAATTAACTACTCACTCTTCAATGACTGGTATTGTTGATACCTCAAATACATTACTTACGAAACTGAATTATGATTAATAATAGAGCTTATCAACTATGATGCTGTGATTTTTTTGTCTCATCCACTAGATTTTTGGTGCTTTGAGAGCTGAACCCACAACGAATCATCTTTGTGTTTCCACTAAAGTCAACTCTCTCTCTTGAACAAACAGAACCCTTATTGGCAAGCATGTGGTTTTTTAGACAGCTAGAACTTCACCTAAACAAAGCAGCCATCTCGTTTCCCAATGATACGTTTCAGGTAGCCACACAGTAGGATGGGACTCTCACATGCCTTTGCACATTTCCCAAAGACAAGGATCACACCTAGACAGACTCAAGTCCTTAAAATATAACCTCACTCTCCCAACAAAAAATTCAGCTGGGTATCACTTTTAGTTATGCTATCAATCCTTACTGCTTTACATCACAATGTTTGTTACTCCTTAAAATAACCTTAAAAGGCCCAGAAATCTGAATTTTAGTGAACAGGAAGTGAGTAATCTGTCCAAAAAGGTAGGGAAGATCATGGATATAGCCCCTAGTAAAAGGTCTGGAAGCCACAAGGAAAGCTGACTAGTAAATGTGGACAAGAAAAAACGCTTCCATTACAAATTATCTCAAATGAAGATTACAAAAACCAGAAATACACTTTCTGGTACTGGTCATAAATCCCTTCAGTAGTGAGCTAAACTGACTTATAATAGTTGTTGACTAGACTGTTCTTCCCCAAAATATTAAGTCTTCAAATCGGATCAAGGCAATTGACAGCTGAAGCCAAATAACAATGAGTACTTCAAAAATAACAGCTAATGGGCCGGGCGCGGTGGCTCAAGCCTGTAATCCCAGCACTTTGGGAGGCCGAGACGGGCGGATCACGAGGTCAGGAGATCGAGACCATCCTGGCTAATACGGTGAAACCCCGTCTCTACTAAAAATACAAAAACTAGCCGGGCGAGGTGACGGGCACCTGTAATCCCAGGTACTCGGGAGGCTGAGGCAGGAGAATGGCGTAAACCCGGGAGGCGGAGCTTGCAGTGAGCTGAGATCTGGCCACTGCACTCTAGTCCCAGTGACAGAGCGAGACTCCGCCTCAAAAAAAAAAAAAAAAAAAAATTAAAATAAAAAGTAACAGCTAATGATAGCGACCTCAATTGTGTTTTTTTCTCTGAGATTACACAAAAATATGGTATGTGATTTACAGAAATTTGCAACTTCATATACTTCTTGATACAGGCCAAAAGTCACAAAACTTCCACTGAATTAACCAGTGATTTGTTTTGTATTATTTTAATAACTGTATGAGATTTTCCATTAATTTTCTAGTTAGCATAGCCCTTTAACAGATAGTCCTGATCATTCCAGGTCAAGAAGGATCTATAAAGTTCAGCCAGTTTTGTGGTAGATAGTGATTACACTCTAGACATGGCCTCATTTTTGAAAATGTATACTTTTTGTTTTTAATCAAAGTTATCCATAACATTGTTTAGAATACAATAGTCACATAAGACTTAAGGAAAAAAAAAAGCAGCTCTGTAACCACATTACTGATACACATACACACACACACACACACTTTCTACAACCCAAAAAGCAACCACTTTGAAGTCATTTAGCTGATCTTTTTGTATTTACTTCTACCTATCTAAGTAACTTACTATACTTCTTGATTTCTATTTCTTGATTTTTCCATTTTACGCATAGACAGCTAGAACTTGGAAGATGAGAATTTAGCTCTTAGTTACATTCACACACCCCAATCTCAACTCCAACATAAACACTTCTCATACAAAAAACCCCAACACCCCTAAATAGTAATTTGTAAGATCAATTTTCAGTATTTACATTATGACTACATAAATGCTTTTGACACTGAGCCATATAGGGTACCATGAATGTTTCTTTATTCTTGCACTTTTTGATTTCCCTTAATACTATTTATTACTTATCTCTCTTATCCTCCAAAGTCTCAAATAACTATGTAAATCTCACCCCAATAAGTTCAAACACATCAGGTATTCTATCTGCTCTATCTTCTTAAATCAACGTCCTAAAGCTTTGTGATGTGCTCCAATCTAGATCAGTCAATCTTTAGAAAAAGGAGCGTCCAAAAGATCGTTCTGCAATGATGGAGAAGTTCTCTATCTACTCTGTCCACTGCAGCAGTCACTAGTCACATGTGGCCATTGAGCTCTTAAAATGTGGCTAGCATGACTGAGAAATTGAACTTTAAAATTTAACTTAAACAGCCACATAAAGCTAGTGGTTTTAACAGAGAGCAGCTCCACAACTGACATAGCTGTGATGTTGGGATCTCCTCTCTTTTCTCTCTTAGTTTCCTGATCCCATCTTTCCTTCTTGATTATCTTAGTAGAGCACAAACTCTACTCACTTCTGGAAAAGGGGTATATGAGAGGTAAATTGTTTTATGACTGACAATCTAGAAATTTCCTTCTTCTACTCTCAGTCTTTATTGATAATCTGACTGGACGCAGAATACATTGGAAATCATTTTACCCTTGGTATCTTAAAGGCAGTATTCCACTTTTAGTATTTATGTTGCTGTTGAGAACTCAAGTAACATTTTGATTCTTGATCTTTTTTCTAAATCATTCTCTTACTTTATGGAGGTTTTCAAAATCTTTTCTCTATTCCAGATGCTCTGAAATTTCACAATAATCTTGGTATGGGTGGATCTTAATTCATTGTGATGGATGCTCAATGGGCCCCCCCCCCTTTTTTTTTTTTTTGAGACGGAGTCTTGCTCTGCCACCCAGGCTGGAGTGCAGGGGCCGGATCTCAGCTCACTGCAAGCTCCGCCTCCCGGGTTTATGCCATTCTCCTGCCTCAGCCTCCCGAGTAGCTGGGACTACAGGCGCCCGCCACCTCGCCTGGCTAGTTTTTTGTATTTTTAAGTAGAGACAGGGTTTCACCGTATTAGCCAGGATGGTCTCGATCTCCTGACCTCGTGATCCGCCCGTCTCGGCCTCCCAAAGTGCTGGGATTACAGGCTTGAGCCACCGCGCCCGGCCTCAATGGGCCCTTTTAATCTGGATTTCCTGTAGAACTGTAGAACTGTGTTCTACAGTTCGAGAAATGTTCGCGAATTATTTCATTGATTTTTTCTCCTCCAATTTGTTCTCTCCTCCTGAAACATGTATTATTTAAATAATCCCTCTAATTTTATCATTTCTTCCTATTTACCATCATTTAGGGTTTGTTTTTTGTTGTTTCTGCGTTCCTTTCTGATCAATCTCCTCAACTCTTTGTTCCTTGTATTGGATTTTTTTTAGTTTCTAAGAGCTCTATGAACATTCTTGTTCTTATTTCATAAATGCAATGACTAATTTTTCCAAATATTTTAAGGACATTTTTTGCATTGTCTTCTCCTCCACATCTCTTTTATTCTCTTTTGCTTTAATTGCCATTTTTCACATCAGTGACCTTCCTTACCTATGACTATCTCTTCACAATTAAGAATGAGATATTAGGCCGGGCGCGGTGGCTCAAGCCTGTAATCCCAGCACTTTGGGAGGCCGAGACGGGCGGATCACGAGGTCAGGAGATCGAGACCATCCTGGCTAAGACGGTGAAACCCCGTCTCTACTAAAAATACAAAAAACTAGCCGGGTGAGGTGGCGGGCGCCTGTAGTCCCAGCTACTCGGGAGGCTGAGGCAGGAGAATGGCGTAAACCCGGGAGGCGGAGCTTGCAGTGAGCTGAGATTCGGCCACTGCACTCCAGCCTGGGAGACAGAGCCAGACTCCATCTCAAAAAAAAAAAAAAGAATGAGATATTAAAAAGCTAATTAGAAGCTCCGTGTGTATGGTGGGGTTTGCTGGCAATGGACTTCACAGCAGGATGATCTGGCTGGAGCCTTTCCTACGGGAACCATTTATACTGGTATTTTTAGTTTTTTTCTTTCGGCCTAGTCAAACTCCTCAAAGGAGACATTTTTGCTCATGTAGCCATTAAAATAATTTTGAAATGCCATATATTCACACATCCTTGTGATATCTAAAATTTTCATCTAAGTTTCAATCAATAATTACAAAAAATGTGATTTCTGACATATTGTTGACTTTAAGAAACTATCTATTTTAAAAATAACTGTAGACTTACAGAAAAGTTGCAAAATTATTACAAAGAGTTCCCATATACCCTTCACCCTAATGTTAACATCCTATATAGCCAAAATACTATTATCCAAACCAGGAAATTAACACTGCTATAATACTGTCAGCTAAACTACAGACCTTATTCAAATTTCACACATTATTCCACTAATGTTCTTTTCTGTTTCAGAATCCAATCCATAATTCCTTCTTGCATTTAGTTTAATAACTCCCTAAACTCTGGTCTTTGATAACTCCTCCATCTCCCCTTGTCACTTATAACCTTGATACTATGGGAGATTGTCAGTTACTTTATAGAATAACTCTACTAATTTGGCTTTGTCTAATGTTTTCTCATGAATGAACTGAGATCATAAATTTTGGGCAAAAATGCTAGAGAATGACACTGTGTCCTTCTCAGTACATCATATATCATGGGGTACATGATGTTGATATGTCTTATTACTAGTGATGTTAATCATAATCTGTTGGTTAACATGGTACCTGCCAGGTTTCTCTCTGTAAATTTACCATTTTTCCCTTTGCAGTTAATAAATAATATTGACTTAAAGAAAACAAAACTATTACATCCTTCTTTTATATGTATCAAACGGACTCTAGAAACTACAATCAATGTGATAACTGCTACCATCCATTGAACAAACTACTCCTTAACACGGTTTTACACTGTTCCTTCTTCTCCTTGCACTAATATTTCTATGATATTTATTCCACAGAATGTTATCCTGATGTAATATTTTTACACATGGAAGTTTATTGATTATCCAATCATTTTTCTCTGCAAGAATATATCTGTATATAAATATAAATTTTAAAAATATCTTGTGATCCTAATGTTCTAAGTACTGATCCAAAAGAAATTTGGAATTATTATAATTATTATATTAGTATACAACAAATCAAAAACAAATATATATCAGGAAAACTAATTACTAAGCAAAAAAAAAAAATACTATTTTAAATACACCTGTTAATGAAATAGATGGAGCTTATCTTTTTATTTCTTTTTGAGATGGAGTCTCACTTTGTCACCCAGGCTGGAATGCAATGGTGCAATCTCGGCTCACTGCAACCTCCGTCTCCCGGGTTCAAGTGATTCTCCCACCTCAGCCTCCTGAGTACCGGGAATTACAGGTACACGCCATCATGCCCGGCTAATATTTGTATTTTTTTTTTGCATACATGGAGTTTCACCATGTTGTCCAGGCTCATCTTGAACTCCTGACCTCAGGTGATCTGCCTGCCTTAGCCTCCCAAAGTGCTGGAATTACAGATGTGAGCCACCACGCCTGGCCTGGAGTTTATCATTTTTTAATTGCTTTATGAGTTCATGAATTACTTACTACCAGAATGAGACAGGGTTCAGCATTAATCCTACTCCTATTTTTTTATTTTTATAGATGTAAGTGCTTAAGAACCTTGTTCAAATAAGAAGGAACCAGAAAACGCCACGTTATAGCAATGTAAGTGTCCTTAGTTATGTGCCACATACCACAGAGTGATCTATTATAAAAAATTATCTTTAATAATCTGGCATTATTAAACACAACTCAATTAAATCCTCTTTCATTTTTGTTGAAAACAAAGAAATAGAAGCCACCTGACTTACAAAAGAATATCATCTAATTATATCCAGTCACTTTTACACTACTACAAAACTATTTAGAGCCCTCTCCCTGCCTTCTTTTTTCTTTTATTAAAGTTGGACTTTCAGACCTTTTTACAACTCCAGATTAGTAAGACAAAGGTTCGATGAAAGATATACCTTCATTTTATACAATGGGCGAAAGAAGATAATTTATTCCCTAACACAAATGTTGCCACCATACCTGAAAGTCTTCATGTGCCCCAGGAGCATGTCTTTTCCCAGAGCAAGGCTGGGGCAACTGCCCAGCTGTGCTGCATTAGGGAAGGAACTTTCAGCCAATCCTTTTCTAAAGCTCCACCTCCCAGAAGTACCTAGTGTTATAATCACTGAATCTTTTGAAGGTTCTACAATATAAATGTGGTGCTTTCTGCTTTTGGCAATGGCATCTTAGGATTCAGTTACTACATAATCTACCCTTTTCCAAGATTATAAAGCTTTGTTGCTGTTACACTTCCCTCTTACTCACTTTGTGCTGTGGGATTTATGCTGCTTAAAAATGTCTTTGTTGTCATTCTGGTGGTGTTTGTTGCAAGAGAGAATAGAGGCTGATGCACGTGTTGAACCCACCCTCTTTAACCAAAGCATTAGCACTATAGCCATACCCTGCCTACCACTAGCAATGTAAACTCAACATGCCATCCAAATTTTCACTGTAAAATTATAAGAAAAGTTTGCAAGAATACATGTATGACTTATACAGACTTTGAATACAAAGTTCTATGCCTGAGGTCAATGAATTCTGAATAGTGTCCTGAATAAACTAAAAATATTACATAATACTTAGTATAGCAATTATTGTAAAACTCAGTATAGAACAATTTTTTCTTCTTTTACGCTCTCTATGTCATAAAAAGGCTTTCTCTGCAGTTTTCGTCCTTTTATAAACTATTTTTGCAGGTTTTTGTTACACATGAAGTACTCATACGGAAAGACTATAAAATACCTGACTTTGCAACCATGAACATTATCTATTATCTTTCATCAGTGCTTTCCTTTTCGTCTTTAGTGCCATGCCATAAAACAAAGGTATTTGTGGATTTAGCATCTATGGTTTCTTGTGAATGCAAGGCACCACGCAGATCCAAGATAGGCAATAATTTGCCATTTTCCCATGACACAGATCTATTCTCTATTTGTTGCTAAGCCCATGTTTTATGAATTAAGTTATACAAACATAGGTACAAAGAAAAGTAATAGCAAGATTTCCTTCCTTAAATAGAAAACTAAAATACTTGAGAGGCTGAGGGAAGTGAATCAATTGAGCCCAGGAGGTTGAGGTTACAGTGAGCCATGATTGCGCAACTGCACTCCAGCCTGGGCAACAGAGCAAGACCCTGGCTCAAAAAAATAATTAAACAACCCTCTAAAAGAAGCTCGGCCAGGCGCGGTGACTCACGCCTATAATCCCAGCACTTTGGGAGCCCGAAGCAGACAGATCATCTGAGGTCAGGAGATGGAGACGAGCCTCACCAACATGGTAAAACCCCGTCTCTATGCAAAATACAAAATTAGCCGGACGTGATGGCACATGCCTGTAACCCCAGCTACTCAGGAGGCTGAGGCAAGAGAATCTCTTGAACCTACAAGGCAGAGGTTGCAGGGAGCCAAGATCGCGCCACTGTACTCCAGCCAGCCTGGTGACAGAGTGAGACTCCGTCTCAAAAAAAAAGAAATATGGAGAATAAAGATCACTTAATGATTTATTCCCTAAGGTGGTAGCAGTTTTGAGTGTTCTACCAGAATTACTGTATCAACTCTGTTCATCGAATGGTCATTAAGAAGAAGTAAACAGCACAATATTAGAAAAACCAAATAATTCCATTTACCTAGATAATAATCCCCCTCACAGAACAACATAAAAAGAGAGGAAAGAAGTCCTTGATGATGGGGAACTTGCAACTTGACTTTAGATTACAGATCACTATAAAACTACCTATAATATAGGAAAAGAGAGAAGTAAACTATAACTCCAATGTCTAGCATGATGTGCTCAACAAATACCTTTTATTACTAGTCATGATCTGTTGCTAGAAGTCTAAAAAACTGATAAGGATAACGAAAACCAAACTTACTAAGTAGAGGGACTGTTAACTATGGATCCTGTGAAAATGTGGTCTAATCCCACTCAGCAATAATGACAACTATAGATAACAATACTAACTATCCAAGTGGATTGTGGGGAAGGTGCCAATAGACACAGAAGATTATGAGAAATACAATGCAATGGGTGTTTATTATTAGGAACTATCATTAAATAATTCCTAGCCTTAGAAATGTTATTCAAAAAAAAAAAACTGCATATATCCCAGTTCACTATAGACCATGTACCTGTCATCATGATTATCTATCACATATCTACTTTTTTAACAGTCAGGGAATACATAATTTTTACAGTCTGTATGTAAGGAATAACAATAAGATAATGCCCAAACTTGAAACTATAGAGTCTGAAAATTAACCTACTAAGAATAAATCATAAAAGCATTTGACCCAAAATATTAATATATAAATGAGTAGCTGAAGAGTTTTGAATTTTCTTAATTTTGCCTATTGAGAAATAATCTTTATTCCTATATAGCATCATGCCTCAGGGTCATACACTGGGGCTTTGATGACAAAACACTACATGCGGGCCGGGCGCGGTGGCTCAAGCCTGTAATCCCAGCACTTTGGGAGGCCGAGACGGGCGGATCACGAGGTCAGGAGATCGAGACCATCCTGGCTAATACGGTGAAACCCCGTCTCTACTAAAACTACAAAAAACTAGCCAGGCGCGGTGGTGGGCGCCTGTAGTCCCAGCTACTCCGGAGGCTGAGGCAGGAGAATGGCGTGAACCCGGGAGGCGGAGCTTGCAGGGAGCTGAGATCCGGCCACTGCGCTCCAGCCCGGGCGACAGAGCGAGACACCGTCTCAAAAAAAAATAAAATAATAATAATAATAATAATAATAATAAAATAATAAAATTTAAAAAATTTAAAAGAAAAAAAACACTACATGCATTTACTCTTAATCTCCTCAAGACTGCAAGAAATAAATCTTCCTTTACTATCTATCATAGTCTTTCAACTTACCTACCTTTCTCTCAAATTCAACTTTTTTTTGAAAACCAGCCCTGAGACCAAGGATTTCTGCCCACAGATAGTCCCCACTTCTAACTACAGAATTCAGAAAACTTTAGAGCCAAAAAAAGTCTCAATGATCATCTGTGGTCAAGACTAATTCCCTTATTGAAAGGAGAAAAGTAAAAGCCAAAAAAGACTGTTACACAACTTATAAGTTAATGGCAATACTATAACAAAACCCAAAATCTCTGATACTAATATTTGATTTTGTCTTAAGATAATTTCTGAGTTGTACAGTAGACTAAATAGGGAAGTTTCCAAAGAACAGATTGACTTGCCTGAAAAAGCTGTTCCAATTGTTTCATTAATAATTTCTTCAAACTCAAACTCATCAGCAGTCTTGAGGTATGCAAATGAAAAAGAATAGAGTAACTAAGGCTACAGACTGAATAACCCTTACCCAAAATGCTGAGAACCAGACAGGACTTCAGATTTTGGGGGGAATTTCAGAATATTTGCATTTTCCTTACTGATTGGGCAACCTTAATCCAAACATCCAAAATCTGAAATGCCCCAACAACCATTTCCTGTGAGGGTCTTGTTGGCGCTCAAAATGTTTCAAATTCTGGAGCATTCTGGATTTCAAATTTTCAGATTAGAAATATTCAATCTGTGTATTTTCAAATTTCTTATAAATCCTTTCACTTTCCTGGACTTGTGAGGAGTGTCGTATATGTTAAGACATAAATCATTTTGCTTCTCTTTGTTCCGCATCCTCCCTAGAGCTTAAGCACAGATTTGAACCAGCCATCATAACCAAAAACATTATGAGATATGGACAGATCTCAAGAATTAACCATGACTTGAAAGCCATGACAATACCTTCAATCTCACTCTACGTTCTTTTTCAAAAATATCTGATGAAAGAATCAATTACATTAAGTGAACAACTGTTGGTCAAAGAAATAAAAACTTATTTTACCAATAAATTAAGATAAATTCAGGAATCCCAAGCAACTATTTTCTGAAGCTTTCCTTCAACTGCAAAATAAACATAATTTATTTCCAAAATTTTTTTTACTTCATTTGAAAAACTAGTTTGAAACATTTGGTGCTTTGGAGAACTGTTTGAAAATATAAAAAATCATATAATGAGAAAAAATGAAATATACCTTAAAAGAATAATGAGCTTATTACATTAAAATAACAGTAGAAAAAAACAACAAAACAACGCAAATATCTTTATAAGAAAACTATCTACCTAATCCAAAAAACAGTCTCACAGTGATCTCTTTATTTCAGGCAAAGAAGAATTTATATAGTTTCTTGAATTTCATTGTACTGTAATAGAATTTGACCTCATAAACAAAGTCTCCTTTTTCTATCAAGGCTATTCTATGTCCTAATAGCGCCATAAACTTATTTGCTATTTAATTTTAAAAATCATAAATAATAAATTATTTCACAAGACTTTCATTCAACTACAAATCATCTTAATAAAGATTTTATCTATCTCAAGCCTGTAATCCCAGCACTTTAGGAGGCCGAGATGGGCGGATCACGAGGTCAGGAGATCGAGACCATCCTGGCTAACATGGTGAAACCCCGTCTCTACTGAAAAAATACAAAAAACTAGCCAGGCGAGGTGGCGGGCGCCTGTAGTCCCAGCTACTCAGGAGGCTGAGGCAGGAGAATGGCGTAAACCCGGGAGGCGGAGCTTGCAGTGAGCTGAGATCCGGCCACTGCACTCCAGCCCGGGCGACAGAGCAAGACTCCGTCTCAAAAAAAAAAAAAAAAAAACAAGATTTTATCTTTTTGCTACCAGTGTAGAAAAAAGTATTATACATATATCAGTATATATGAAATAGATGTTTATATAATACATACTTTATGTTTATATACTTTATATAAATATACCTTTATATATATATATAAATGGGATATATATCCTTTATATATCCCTTTAAATATATATATCCCTTTATATATATAATATATATCCCATATATATAATATCCCTTGTGTATATATATCCCTTTATATATGTATCAGAAATACTTCCATCACAAGGTGTTTAGTATTTGTTCTGGACAATTTCTCTAAAATATTTAAATTATGTTTAGGTTTTCTTTGTAGAAAAAACATTTCCAGCCTCAATTAAATGGCTACTGATTCAAAGGCTAGTATAAGCACACCTAACTCCATTGTTATCTGGTACAATGGGGAAAGAACTAAAATAAATAGTAAAGATGTAAGACAATTAGAGAAGTATGGAAGGTACTAAAAGTGGCATATACAGTAGCACCTGGAAACTCGAGGCTATAAAATAGTTAACTACTAGAACAAGCAGAAATAGAGGCCGGATGCCAGAGGAGAAGGAGCCTCAACATGCTTATGAAGAGCACACTCCTGCAGTTAAATACTGATCAGAAATACTAAATAGGAAGGCTGTGCCTTTTACTTGTGTGTCTTTCACAGAAAGAAGCCCTCAATAAAAAAGAATAAACTAGTTGTGCTCCAAATGTCTACGAGGTAGTTTCAGGTAGGAAATTCCCCTGGAGCCAGTATTAGGAACAAAAAGCCTCCAATTCCCACAGGAATTGCCTTATTATAAAACAAAGCTTAAAACAATTAATTCACACCCCAACTCCAAAAATTAAAACATTTAAAAACAACAAAGTGAGACAAAGTGATGTCTTTTCTGCAATGCACACTAAATTTCCATTGAACACTCTTTTTCCTCACGTATAATCAGTATTTTTCTGAAGTTACAAAAATTACTGGTTCTATTTCAAATTTATACAAGAACAAAGACAATAAAGGGCACCCAAAGCATTTACCTAAAGAAAAACCACTTTAAACTGCACATCAGTTTTTCGCTCTTGGGGAAAAAATGACCTTACTTTAACTGACTATATGCACTAATTCTCATCACAAATGTGTACTAATTATGGGATCAAGGTATCAAAAACAACTGTTCATCAGATCAGCAGTTAATCTGGTAGGATCTTTAGACTGGATATGACCAGAAGAGCTAAGTTTGGAAAATCTAAAATGGAAATAAAAAGAAACTAAGTGTATTTACTGCGAAAGGTCTTTTGGTCAAGGCACAGAACAAGGCAGACTTTGTTCTTTGATGGTAACAAGGTGTGGGTTGTATGTGCACACAGAGTAAGTAGGTTAGAGCTTCCCAGCTCCAGCTGCTCTAGGGAGCTGAATGAATGGGAGGACAGGAAAAGCAGGCATGAGGTTGCACTATTTTTTAAGGATAGGGTATAGTTGGCTCTTACAATCAGAAACCCAAACTTTAGAGTAACAATTTAAAAGCTGTTTGTATTTACTAAATATATTAAAGCATTTTGTTTTTCTTGGTAATTAGCCAAGTTGCTCTTTCATACGTCAGGCTGAATGAGGTGTGCTATGCAGAAACAGGCTATGCATCTGGGGTAGACTGGGGTTTTAGAAGGAGCCTGTAACAGTAACAGCAACAGCAACGGGAATCAAAGTAAACAACGACTTTTGGAAATGCGAGCACAAGAAGATAGACAAATATGAGTCTCAACGTACAACTATGTCTCCATATATGTGAAGAAATCTTCTTCAGGATCAAATGTTTATTTTTATTTTGTTTTTTCAAAACACTTTCCCAACAATCCTCACGGTCATAGGATGGTAGAATCAAAGTACTCCCAGGAAATACTAAGTAAAATCACCTCAATTTGCATGCCAGAGATTAATTTAACAGAGATATTGATACAGTTGGAGGGGTCTAAAATGGAGATTTCCATAATACACAGTTTAAATAACTTTTAAAGACTCACCTGTAGGCTTAACTGAATAAAACCCAATGGCCTCTCCTTTCTTCCACAGAATCTTAGCATAATCAGTACTGCTATGACACAGGAATGGGATCTCATTTCTCTCCATTTCCTGTTTTCTATAAATAATTCGATTCAGAACATACAGAACCACTCTCTCCCCAAGAGTGCTCACCTACAAAGAGAGTCAAACACCAGGCACAGCAGTTATAATATGCATCAATCACAAGATGCTATTTACTTTGCTCCCTGTTCCCATACCTCATACTGGCATTCAAAGCACTTCAAATGCATTCGAAACAATTTGCAAAACATTTTATTACCACAGAGATGAGACTAATCATTCACTCAGATTACAATCCATTTCCACAGACACGTATTATGCATAGAATACTCCCTTTCAACAAAATTCTAAATCGGGCAAAACAGGTCCCCAATGTACCAATTCCTAGCATCTCTTTCAGCACTCGCCATCTTCTTTCTGCTTTCAGCTGCCCAGATCCAGGGTCTTACCAACCCTAATCACAGCCCTCACTATAGTAAACTACTTC
Source organism: Rhinopithecus roxellana (assembly GCF_007565055.1). NCBI lineage: Eukaryota > Metazoa > Chordata > Mammalia > Primates > Cercopithecidae > Rhinopithecus > Rhinopithecus roxellana. The sequence goes on from NC_044551.1 coordinate 1,382,068, forward strand.
AACTGCTTTTCAGTCTCCCATTTTTAAAAAAAAAGGCAGCTTAGTGTTATCCCCTGAACACTTTAAGAACAATTACATCATTTGGTGAGGGAAGCCACAATTATGCTCTTGGGAAAGAAAGGTGTCTCATCTTTTCCTGGTAAAATGTTCATTTAATAGCCCTATCTTTGCTGTCAACAAAGACAGGGACACCAAAGTCTAATAAAAACATACTTAGGGCAGTAATAGAACAGAAACAGAGCCTCACTTCCTACACACAGGGCTAATGGTCACAGGGACCCCACCAACACTCAGGACTTTCCAATATCAAATAGTGTATTCCTCATACACAGGCCAGTGGGGTGGCTCATGCCTGTAACCCCAGCACTTTGGGAAGCTGAGGTGGATGGATCGCTTCAGCTCAGGAGTTTGAGACCAGCCTGGGTAACATGGCAAAACCCACTGGTCTCTACAAAAAAATATAAACATTAGCCAGGTGTGGCTGTGCACACCTGTAGTCCCAGCTACTCAGGAGGCTAAAGTGGGAGGATCACTTGAGCGCAGAGATTGAGGTTGCAGTGACCTGTGATTGCACCACAGCACTCCAGCCTGGGCAACAGAGTGAGACTGTGTCTCAAAAAAAAAAAAAAAAAAAAAAAAAAAAAAAAAAAAAAGGCTGTACATAAGCCTATTTTCCCCCAGGTCTCTTAAAAGAAAACAAGTTCAGCCTCTAATTAGTTTAGTGAATAGAGAAAAGATTGACCATATACATATACTACTCTCAAAAATACCCCAGGCAGGGGATCTCACATACCAAACACAGGAAATAGCAGCTGACTAGCAAAAGCTTCCAAGGCAACCCATTCCTTCCCTGAACCCACAGTTCTGACCAACAACAATTCTTCCTTATTCAGAGCTGAAATCTATTTCTCAAAGACTAATTTTGATATTGTGCAGCCACACAACCTATAAATATTTGAAGATACAGCCAAGATGTTTCCCTAAATTTCACACCAACGTTAAACATGGTTAAAAATGAAGGAAAAGGCTAATCTAACACAATTTGGGATACTCTTGCCATTTCAGTCCTCTCTCTTGAAATTGCTCCAGATCTGCAACATCTCTCTTCATGTTTGGGACGTGGATTTCATAAAGATATTTTGAAGGTGCTGCTGAGACAATGGGGCTTTTCTATATAAACAAAGTTTTCATTAGCTTTTTTGCTTATCTGGATTTTACTGCTAATTAACTAAAGCCCAATACTTTTTCATATGTACTATTGTTTCAGTTTGGTGTTCATGGTGTACAGTTAACTTTTTGAACCTATAGGTATTACATTTCTCCTTATTTAATTTTATTATGTTAGATCTTTCTCTTTGTTTCTTCAATCTGCCCTTCACAGATTAACTCCTCCATTCAGCACTGTGACATGCAGAATTGATAAGCATGCCTCTAAGTCACTGACAAAATGAAGAACACAATGGACAACGCTTTGCAGCATGCTATTGAGGACCTCCCTTCCATATAATTGAGCATCAGGTTCCAGGTACACAGAGGTTTATAAAAATAAAGCCACTTGCTCCAAGTCAAGTGTTTGTTAAGTACAAAAATAGTTACACCCTCCTGTAACTTTACCAACCAATTTTTCCTTACTGGCCAGGATTTGACTGGAATAGCAGTCCCCCTTCACTGATTTCTCTATTTAAGAGGGAATGGACGCCAGGAGTGGTGGCTCACACCTGTAATCCCAGCACTGTGGGAGGCCAAGGCAGGTGATCACTTGAGGTCAGAAGTTCGAAACCAGCCTGGCCAACATGGCGAAACCACATCTCTACTAAAAATACAAAAATTAGCTGGGCAAGGTGGCACACGCCTGTAGTCCCAGCTACTCGGGAGGCTAAGGCAAGAGAACTGCTCAAACCCAGGAGGTGGAGGTTACAGTGAGCCGAGATCACACCACTGCACTCCAGCCTGGGCAACAGTCTGTGTCAAAAAAAAAAAAAAAAAAAAAAGAAAGGGAATGTTGTCCCTAAGGTAACTAAGGCTGAAGAAGTCCTAACAGCTGTAGTCTTATTTTTGGTTTTGACTCCTCCTCTTTTCCCAATCCATATCTGGAGGTTTCATAGTTTCTCCACTTGAATAGGAAAAGCTACAATATACCATCATATTAAGATTTTCCCTTCTCCTTCTCCATCCTTTAGCCTTCATATCTGTAATGTGCCAAACCTCGGTCATGTTAAAACACGTCAAAATGTTTACTTTCTTGACATACATACTTCCTTTCACTATCAGAACTTTTCTGAGAACAAATTATACTCCTTTATTGCTATCTACTCCTCCAATTTTACAGCTTTATGCAGGGATTTAATTCCCTCCTCCCCTTCAGTTTTTGTTCAACGTTTCTTATCAGACTGGCAGATAACCAGGTATACACATTCTCCTAGCCTTCAGCAGATGGGCCTACCACTTTGGGAATCTTAAGGCCCACTGAAGAATTAATGCAATATTCAAAAGTTACTAATACTTAATAATAGTAAGTGTGTTATTCTCTTATTCTCCCATCTCTTTCAAGTTTCCCAACTCAAAGGGAAGAAAATAAAAACACCCTAGTAACCTGCAAGTTTCTTCAGTTTCTTTTTTTCCTGCTGCCGCTGCCCCTTTAAGCAAACATCAAGTTTTGCTTTATTGTGAATTGGAGCAACAGGATCAAATTTTCTTGATATGCTTTTCTTGTTTCTTCTGATTGGTTCAACTGCCCACAAAAAAATGAACAGTAGCTGGCACCCTGTGAATGTGACAAGTTTTTACAGACTTGGCTTATCCTAGAAGTATTCTAAAGGAAGAATATCAAGACACATAAATATTTCTGTTGAATTCATCCTCCTGTTGGCCGGGCGTGGTGGCTCATGCCTGTAATCCCAGCACTTTGGGAGGCCGAGGCGGGTGGATCACTTGAAGTCGGGAGTTCGAGACCAGCCTGACCAACATGGAGAAACCCCGTCTCTACTAAAAATACAATATTAGCCCAGAATGGTGGCGCATGCCTGTAATCCCAGTTTCTCGGGAGACTGAGGCAGGAGAATCACTTGAACCCAGGAGGTGGAGGTTGTGGTGAGCCGAGATCGCACCATTGCACTCCAGCCTGTGAAATGAGAGCGAAACTCCACTCCAAAAAAAAAAAAAAATTCATGATCCTCATCAAGGGTCTCTTTTAGGATTAATTAACAAGAAACTCTATACTTAATTAATGAATAGTACTGCTTCTCCAAAAAGTCAGTATTCTTGTTAAGTAAGCAAAGTCTAATGCACTTCTACCAAGTCAGTTTCCTATTTCTCCAATATTATAAATCTCACTCTTCTAGCCACCAAAGATTTCATCATTTTTTTATTATGCTCTGCCTCCTCAAATATGTTACATCTTGGTTTCTGTGGATTTTCCACATCCTGTCCTATTTATCCTCCAATAACTAGAGCACCAGAGATGTCTCTTAAACCCTTTCATCTCTGGCATGAAAACCAGCTTCCTTCCTGCAACACTCTTCAGCTGGCTGGCTTCTACTATAACCCTGCAGAGGCTGGAAGCTTGTTCTCTCCTGAACCTGGTCATTCCACTGTTAGGAACACTGTATAGACCACTGAGGAGGCCCTACTAATAAACAAGTTTCCTGGTCAGTCTCTCCTAGAGACAGACAGAAGCTAAACAATTACATAAAGAGAACTAGCTTTTCCTCTAACAAATAAGAAAATCAGAAGCTAAAGTGGTTTAAGGGAGCCAAAGCTCAACTGACCCGTAGATATTCATTCTTCCTCACCCAATCTCAGATACTTACAGAATCACATAAAAATAGAGGAAGCCCAACCTGAATGCTGGCTTCTTCATAAGAATGAAATTCTAGAGTTTACCAGAACCTGATTATTTTTAAATAGGGAAGAGCTCAAAAACTATCACTGTTTACAGGAAACACTGTGAAATGGCCTCAAAAGAAACACTCAAAATTAGAGGATCTTGTTACCTGCTTAAGCCCCTCTCTTGAAGGAACAGATGTTTTCACAATATCATCAATAGCCCACCACTGATCAGCAAGGTAAAGTGCCACAGCTAAAAGAGAATAAATAATCATTAACACCTGAGTTTTAAATAATCATTAACACCTGAGTTTTAAAGTACACTTTTAGACTTAATAAGGCCACATTGTACTATAAAGTATCCATATACTTTTTATTTGAATATCTATATAAAACTTACCAAATACTAATATTGTACTTTATAGCCTCATTTACACCATTTTTATTTTATTTCATTGATATGGTTTGGCTGCATCCCCACCCAAATCTCATCTTGAACTGTAATCCCCACAATTCCTACATGTAGTGGGAGGGACCCGGTGGGAGGTGATTGGATCATGGCGGCGTTGGGGTCCCCATTATCACGAGATCTGATGGTTTTATAATGTTTGACTGTTCCTCCTTCACATGCATACACACACTATCTTGCCTGCCACCATGTAAGATGTGCCTGCTTCCCCTTCTGCCATGATTGCAAGTTTCCTGTGGCCTCCCCAGCCATGCGGAACTGTGAGTCAATTTTTAATTTTTTTTTTGGAGATGGAGTTTCACTCTTGTTGCCCAGGCTAGAGTGCAATGGTGTGATCTCGGCTCCCTGCAACCTCTGCCTCTTGGGTTCAAGCGATTCTCCTGCCTCAGCCTCCAAAGTAGCTGGGATTACAGGCATACACTACCACACCCAGCTAATTTTGTATTTTTAGTAGAGATGGGGGTTTCACCATGGTGGTCAGGCTGGTCTCGAACTTCTGACCTCAGGTGATCCACCCACCTCAACCTCCCAAAGTACCAGGATTACAGGCATGAGCCATCGTGCCTGGCTCTGAGAGTCAATTAAATCTCTTTTTGTTATAAATTACCCAGTCTCAAGAAGTTCTTTATAGCAGTATGAAAAAATTTAGCTATAAGCAATTAAGAATTACATTTTCCTAAAATTACAATTTGAAACACTTTTTCTAAAAAAACAAATTCCTTCATGTAGCTACCTTTTAAATACGTTTCTAACAGTTTGAAGAAAAATTTCTTAATTTATAAAAATTAAGCAAAAAGAGACCTGTCAGTGAATCTTCAGGTGCAAAGAGAGCAAGAATTTTCTGGGTCTGATCTCCACCGTAAAGAGGTACAAAGCCTACATTTGACAGGCTAATAGGAATCTGAAATGATGAATTGATAAAAATTAGTGAACAGTCTGTTAAGAAAATACATTTAAAAAAATATTTTATCAAGGTAGTAAACTTTTCCTATGTTAATTTTAATTAACTTTATTTTCTAGTCCCTAAAAAAAAGAGTAAATCAGATAGACTTCCCTTTTGGAATAATTTTATTGTCTTAGGGAAAATATGAAAAGTTGTTTCAATAAATATTATGTTCTAGTCACATATCTGAATAAAAACCAAAGCTATAATATGGCCCACAAAGTCATTAAAAAACAACTATAATTTATTATCTGTTATTTAGACTACTTGAGAAAGACATCCCATTTTCTAGTTAAAAAAAAAAAAAGCAGTCAAGTAAATTAATTTTTCTGGGAAGATTCATGCTATTAATATGCTTTAATATTTTTTTGTCTTCACTTAATTCAACACTTATTCCCTATTTAGAGATAACATTACAATTCAGAGAATTATAAAAATACTGGTGCTGGGGAAGACTCAAGAATTAAGTATTTCCAGAAGAAAAATCCGAGGCCTAGAGAGGTTAAGGAATTTGTCCACCACAGTTCACAGTGAAACACTAATGATTCCAAGTCTAATGATCTTTCTATCACAAAATATCATAATTTACTGACTAGAAAATTTTATTTTACTTTTTTAGAAAAAGGAAGAAAAGATTCATGGCACAAAAAATGCGTAGTTTCGTATTTTGCTGATTTTTTAATTAAAAAATTTTCTAAACTCACAAATTCTAAATCTAAAGTAAATCTGAAGTAGCTCAAATACAGTAAACAGTCTTAGCAAAACTGGTGAACTTCTCACATATAATTTTAAAGACATAAAGTCAAGTAGCAATAACCTGTGGAGTTTGTCTTTTTAAAAACTGATCAATCAATATTTATCCATTTTACTGAACAGATTTCTGTAAAGATTTCAAAAATTAATGATTAACACTTAAAATGGATTTTTTAAAAAAAGGATATTTATTTCATGTATAAACTGGACTGAAAAGATTGATGACAAACAACCACTGCAGAACACCTTACCGTAATATTGAGAAGAGAAAAACACTCTGGATTTTCAGGGTCCCCACACCTTAAATCTGACATGTAATCTTCAGCAGAATTTTCCAATTCCTCATGGCTGCAATTTTCCAGCATATCCACAGGGAATGCCATCCTCTTTAACAAACAATATGGAACAAATGATTCAGAATATGAAATGCCATCTTCCTTTACTCACAGAAAATAAATTTTACTACAATGTTGCCATATTTTGTTGTAACAAGATCTTTCTGTTTCACTATGCCCACAGACTACAACTTGAACCTGCTGATTTAACCATGGATGTCAAAAAGAAAACTTTCAAACATTATTCATTTGTATTAAAAACAGGCAATGAAATAAACAGATACTTCCTTAAATAATAAATATGGTCACACAGGCATAGGACATATTAATATGTACATACACACAAAAATACACATATAAAATATACTCTCATAAACCACTCAACATAAAAGCCACTGTAAAAGTACACAAGGGAACTTTTTGGAATAATGAAAATGTTCCAGATTGTGATGATAGCTGCACAACCCTATAAATTTCAAACAAAAAATCTAAAAAATCACCACAGGCACAGTGGCTCACGTCTGTAATCCCAGCACTTTGGGGGGCTGAGGCAGGTGGATCATGGGGTCAGGAGTTCAAGACCAGCCTGGCCAAGACAGTGAAACCTCGTCTCTACTAAAAATACAAAAATTAGTCAGGCATGGTGGCAGGTGCCTGTAATCCCAGCTACTGGGGAAGCTGAGGCAAGAGAATCGCTTGAACCCGGGAGGTGGAGGTTGCAGTGAGCCAGGATCGCACCACTGTACTCCAGCCTGGATGAAAGAGTGAGTGTCTCAAAAAAAAAAAAAAAAAATCACTGAATTGTATGGTTGCAATAGATGAATGTTATGGTATATAAGTTATATTTCTCATATATATAGCTTTTTTTTTTTTTTTTTTTGAGATAGGGTTTCGCTCTGTGGCCCAGGCTTAAGTGCATTGGTGCAATCGTTGTTCTATGCAACCTTGAACTCTTGGGCCCAAGAGATCCTTCTGCCTTGGCCTCCCAAAGTGCTGGGATTACAGACACTGAGCCACTATGCCAGGCCTATATAGCTGGGTTTTTGTTGTTGTTGTTGTTATTTGTTTTTTAAGCCAGATCTTTAATGGGGAAACACTAAAGTTTTAACACTAAAGATTAGAAACACAAGGACTCCACTACTATATAACATTATGTAAGCAATGATCAATGCAATTAGACAAGAGAAAGCAATTAGAGGTATAACAACCGGGGTGAGAGTAGGGTAGAAGCGAAGCTACTGCCATATCTATTATTTGCAAATAATATACTTAACTGAAAAATTTTTTAAAATCCATGAAAAAACTATTCCAAACAACAAGAAAATTCAGTAAAATAGGACATAAAATTAGCATACAGAAACCGGGTCTTCATACACACAACATAACAGTAAGAAGAAATAAGGGGCGGGGGGAGGCAAAGTAAAAATAAAAAAAAAAAAAAGTATAAATAGAGAAGAAGACCTCATTTACAACAGCAAAAATCAAAATAGGCTTAAAATCAACAACAGAAACAGTACAAAATCTGTATGAGGAAAACTACAAAGCATTCCTGAAAGTGAACAAGAGGAAAGAAAAACCATGTTCTTGGAAGCTTCAGCATCATAAAGGTACCGGATCTCCCTAACATAATCTACGGATTTAATGCAATCCTAATGAAATACTTTTAAGGTTTTATTGTTTCCTGAAGCAAGAAAAGTTGATTACAAAATTAATTTGAAAGAACAGACAAGCAAAAATAGCTAGGAGAATGCACCGTCAGAGATTAAAACATCTTATAAAACTTCTATAATTAAAACAATGTGATACAGGCACGTGAATAAATAAATGGAACAAGATACAGAAATACACATACCTATGGAAATTGAGTATGTAATAATCGAGACATTTCATTTGGCGGGGAAAAGACTTCTTTAATAGGTAGTATTATTTCATCCGTCTATCTTATTTTTAAATGAGACATTAATTTTGCTCATTCATTTTGAACTTCTTATATTTGAAATCATTCAGCTCTTTAATGTGTTAACTCTCTTCACTCAACATTACTTCCATGAGAAACATGAACGCTGATGCATCTATCAGTTAATTTATTTACCCATTCTACTGTTGATGAACATTTGGCTATTTCCAATATTTGGCAATTATAAATAAAGCTGCTATAAGCACTCACGCATGAGTTTTCTGGTAGACATATGTGGTCATTGTTGTTAGGTCTATATACCCAGGCTAACCAATGTTACCGAAAGTGAGACAACCCTACTGCATCCTGATGTGATGCAACAAGAAAATCGGACCTAAGCCATTAGAAATCCAACCAAGCCATTAGAAAAATGTGTTAAATGATGCCTTAAGTATGCAGTCAACCAAGTTTAGAATAACTCAGTTTCTTCCAAATATATATGACATGGAGTTTACAGAAAAAAAGTAAGATGGAAAGAAAATATCAATTAAAAGTAACTTATAAGACATGTCAATGCATTGCAGAGGGTATCCTGATTTGCTTACTCTTGAAAATTTCCATGACAAGGCCAGGCACAGCGGCTCATGCCTGTAATCCCAGCACTTTGGGAGGCCAAGGAGGATGGATCACTTGAGCTCAGAAGCTCACTATGTTGCATGGGCAACACAGTGAGACCTTGGCTCTATAAAAAATATGAAAATTAGCTGGGTATGGTGGTACGTGCCTGCAGTCCCAGCTACTCAGGAGGCTGAGGTGAGATAATTACCTGAGCCCAGGAGTTCGATGATGCAGTGAGGTATGATCGTGCCAGCCTGGGTGACAGAGTGGGACCTTGTCTCAAAAAAAAAAGAAAAGAAAAATTTCCATGATAAAAAGTTAAATAAAAAATAAACATATGGGCCGGGCGCGGTGGCTCACACCTGTAATCCCAGCCCTTTGGGTGGCTGAGGCAGGCGGATCACGAGGTCAGGAGATGGAGACCATCCTGGCTAACACAGTGAAACCCCATCTCTACTAAAAACACAAAAAGTTAGCTGGCCGTCGTGGTGCATGCTTGTAGTCCCAGCTATTCAGGACGCTGAGGCAGGAGAATCGCCTGAACCCAGGAGATGGAGTATACAGTGAGCCGAGATCTCGCCACTGCAATTCAGCCTGGGTGACAGAGCAAGACTCCGTCTCAAAAAAATAAAAAATAAAAAAATAAACTTATGAGACATCAAATACTAAGCTATTAGTTCTTAAAGGAAGTATAAAGCTAGTATAGAATATCTTGTTTTAAAAGTTACCTAGTTTGCATTTACCCAATAACCTCTTCAATTTTTATTTAAAACAGTTTTACAAAGGGAAAGGCAGAAGATCAACTAAAAGTTACTTTCCTCTTTGAAATGACCTTCAAACTTATTTTATCACAAAAGTATTAGAAGGCAAGAAACTGAAAATCTAATGGAAATATGAGAGAAACACCAAAAAAAGAGACAGGATTGCCATATACCATAACAGTTAATAATTGAGTATGTTTTCCTGAATTTTGAAGATATGATGATGATAAGAGGAACTATTTTTACCCTAATCTGAAATTTAGGTCCTAAGGACTTTAAAACTTGATGTACATATGGTTGGGAGCCTAATTTTATATAAATATGTACATTTCTAAATCAAATTGATTTTTAAAAATCAAAACTTAAAAACAGAAAGTACAAATTCATTTCAACTGTTGGTAAATGTAAATGTCTAAATTAAAGGTAAGGTAAGAAAAATTTGTGAAATGATCTGGAAGTAATACCACAAGATTTCCAGTCAACTTTTAAATAGCCTATGAATTTCAGGAGAGATCAACCAGGAGCTTATGCAAGTAAGATGTTATAGTTAGAAAAGGACCACAAAATAAAACAGTAGCTCTATTGTGAAGGAAGCTTCTTTGTTAGCTTGGGCAAATATTTGTATTTCTATCAAATTCAATATGTAAAAGTAAACTACGGAAATATAATATTATGTTCTACAGTCAGATCTAACAATTCCAATGAAGATTAAAACTGTAGATGAAATTATAAACACAAAACAAATGGTCAATAGTGGATAAAAGAAGTATGACTAGGAAAACAGAACGTAATAACTGTTTTTCTTCTCTTACAGAGAAGACCCCAAATATATAATATTCAAATAATTGTATCAAAGACTCAAATATCCAAGTAAAGCACTGAGACATTTATTATACCATATCATTGACTAGATGAGGCTCAAGAGAATTAATGTCACGTATTCCACTTAAATCAATTCAAAAGATTCACCTGAATATTAGCTACCAAAACAAAGTATGGATGAAACACATTTAAATTTTTCATTTACTAAGAGCAATTGTAATTAAAGCATGAAATGGAAATTTGTATTTGAAGACTGCTTCCAGAAACTTTATCTACAAAATCATGGTCAATCACAACCATATAAAAATAATATGACAGCATAAAGAACACAAAATGGACGTAAGAGTTTGATAGAACAGCAAGTTCAAGTTCACAAGTGATTTCTTTTTCACCTACTGTTACTATGATACTATGGTTCTTAGAAGATTTTATATGCTAATTTCATATTTAAAATTCTAAATATGCATTTTATTTTAGTTTGATCATTGAAAAGGATAAAATTCTATTAAATAAGCAAACTAGGTCATCTAAATAAAGGACCCAAAGTCATAACATACAATCAGAGAACTTTAGGGTAGCAAATAGTCTTAGAAGTCTTGGCCTCAGCCTCCCAAGTAGCTAACACCACAAGCACACACCATCACACCCAGCTGGTTTGTATTTTTTTATAGAGATGAGGTCTCCCTATGTTGCCCAGGCTGGTCTCAAACTCCTGGGTTCAAGCGATTCTTCTGCCTCAGCCTCCAGTGTGATTACAGGTGTGAGCCACTGTGTGAGGCCCTAACAGGCCTTAGATAAGAGTGGTGTACAGGCCCACCCTATTAGGTCATGGCAGGGGTGAGACTGGAACACAGGACAGGTACCCCTAAGTCCACTGATCTTTCCTCTCTCAGTGTTGTCCCAACTTCAATAATTTGCATACCACCATCAACATTTTTCTGAGTGTCAAGTACCTATATCACTATCTATGTTTTCCTCAATTCACTTAAAAAAAAAAAAATGCACTCCTCTCATCCCATCCCTGCTCCCCTTTTATAACTGTGATAAAATATACATAACAAAATTTACCATTTTAACCATTTTTAAGTATACAGTTCAGTATACTCACAATGTTGTGCAACCAGCACCACTATCCATTTCCAGAACTTTTTCATCACCCTAAACATGGTCTGTACCCATTAAACAATAATTGTCCATTCCTTCCTCCCACCAGCCCCTGGTAACCTCTATTTTACTTCCTGTTTATGAAATGGATTATTCTAAAAACATTTAAGTGAAATTATAGGATAACTGTCCTTTTGTGTCGCATTTATGTCACTGTGCATAATGGTCACAAGGTTCGTCCACGTTGTAGCATGTATCAGAATCTCAACTCACTTTTTTAGAAATATTTTAACCCTAAACTATTAAGACTTGCGTGCAACAATAAAGCGAAAAATACTAAGACCTATGAAACCACCAATTTGATATATTAGATTATACATTTTCCTAATCAGCATTAAATTTCCTACAAGTGTTCACCTGAATATAATCTTAAGATACCTACCAAATTGCCAGTAGTATGTCAGCACATTAGAAAACACAGTACTATACAAAAAGACACTACTACAGATTAAAGGCAAGTAGAACATCACTAAAGTATGAAAACAGAAATTAGTGATTCTTCATTCTCTTTTTCAAGTAAAGTTTTTTAACAGAAAAAATAACTTCTGGGCTTATTTTTATTATCGTCAAAGATTATTTTTTAATATACAAAATGTTATTTAAATACAAAACAACCCTGTGTCCTGGAGTCTGACAATTTAGATACCCTCAAATTTGCATACAGAAGACCACCAGGGGAGAAACCCCTTAGTTAGATATTGTGATTTCTGAACACCGTTTAAAAACAACTGTATCCATCATAGCTTTTAATATTAAAAAAACTGGAAAACACTTCCCTAATTCCAAAGACCCAGACACACACACACACCTATATCTCTCTTCTAAAATATTTTTATGTTTGTAAATCTGTTCTTAAATCCAATACTTTTGTTTCCATTCTCAGTGCTAAATTTTATGTGAATTTAAAGGAAGATGAAAGAATTAGAAACTATTATTATAAATCAGTAACAGCGGCAGGTAACCTTTACTGAGAAATATCCCTTTATCAGACTTTAGAGAGACTGTCACATTTACTATATAACAAAGAACTCCTATCTGCCGCATTTGATAAATGAAGAAACAGTTTTGGAATTCAAGAGACTTGACTAACATCATACCACTAGTAAGGCTAAAGAAATATGAACCCAGGCAATCAGATATACTTTTAAATATAATTATTTTTATTAAATATGCAAAATCAAATATAGTATTTGTCATGGTTACATAACATTTTCTTTTGTAAAATATAATGATACTATTAAATATTCTATTCACATATTACACCAGAAAGATCAGCAGAATTGGAATTCTGTGACCTAGGCTGTGGGGTCAGCTCTGCCACTAACCAGCTTTATGACCACAGGCAAGTTACTTACCCTCTTTAGGCTTCTGTACTCTCATTGGTAACGTGATGCAACTGGACAGGATAATCCTAAAGACCTTCTCACCTCTAAATGCTTGGAATTATTTTTTTGTTTGTTTTGGAGTCTTGGTTAATTTAAGACTATGTAAACTGCTAGCCTAACAGTGGTTCTGCTACTAGTTTAGAAAGGCAGTGGAAGGGCGGTAAAGTTCCAGAGAGAAATATAGGTTGCTATGATAAATCCCTTGCTTCTCTTTTTTGTTGTTTTTAAGCTTCTGTTCTATGTTACGTAACTGTAAAGCTGTCAGATCAAATTCTGTCAAGTACTTTATGCTCTGTCCATGAGATAAACCAAAAGGCCTAACTAGATTCTACATGAATGAGAAAGCTTAATGTAGCCTTAAGTGAACTCATCAAAAAACTGACACAGAATGGACAGCGAAGTGTAAAAAGTGTCCAAACTAATTTACAAATTAAGCAAATGGTATGCTCATTAATCCAGGGTAAGCTGTATAAAGACATAATACCAAGACCTCTTATATAAGAGATCTAAGATCATCAGCATCTGCTATATTGTATCTACCTTTTAATAATTCCTTTTTCCCAAAAAAAATATGTATTTGACAGAATGAATGCCCTAAAGAATGAAAAGAGTTAGAAAACAAATTTAAATTATTGTGATTTTTTTCCCTACTTATTGTTCATTACTGGATGCCAACTATATTCTTAAAAGAGGGGAACGTATTCTACATGTTCAGCTCCTAAATTATTTCATGATTCTTACAGGTTACTGTTATTATTTGGGGGCTTTGTGGGGAGAGGCAGATCCAAAAAAAAATATGTACACTACAGAGCTGAAAGAAATCTCAAGCAAAAAAAAAAATAATTATCTCAACCAATCCAAGTCATGATCCTACCTCTCACAATTGTCTCTCCAACACTGAGAATAGGTTAGGTATCTAGGCAACATAATCAGCAACGCTCTCAACCTTATTTCTGAACCTTATTATGATTCCTCTCCCTTCCTCCCTTTTCTGTTTTCTCTTTTTTTTTTTTTTTTTTTTTTTTTTGAGACGGAGTCTCGCTCTGTCACCCAGGCTGGAGTGCAGTGGCCGGATCTTAGCTCACTGCAAGCTCCACCTCCCAGGTTTACGCCATTCTCCTGCCTCGGCCTCCTGAGTAGCTGGGACTACAGGCGCCCGCCACCTCACCCAGCTAGTTTTCTGTATTTTTTTTAGTACAGACGGGGTTTCACCATGTTAGCCAGGATGGTCTCGATCTCCCGACCTCGTGATCCACCGGTCTCGGCCTCCCAAAGTGCTGGGATTACAGGCTTGAGCCACTGCGCCCACCTTTCTGTTTTCTAACATCATTTCCTTCTCTAATTAACCTGGGCCCTGTACTATATCAGTTCATCATCTTTACCTTACTTACTTTTTCTTCTATCGCTCCTGCCCCAAGGTCCTAAATGCTAGATTCCTCTAACCACTCACCTTTTTCTACTATGAGAGCCAAGTTTTTGAATATGAAAAAAATAACTGCTACAACTATCAAAATATCAGATGGGCCTCAACACTGTACAGCAATCCTTTTCTGTTTTCTGGGAAAGTAAAAACATTTAATTATGGATGGGTTATGACTGTCTATAAATTAGGTAATGGAGCAGGAAGCTGAATGGGATTCATACCTGTTGGCTCTTATTTCAAGTAGGAAGCAAAACCGTCTTTTGAAGTTATAACCACTAATCCGACAGTGGACTACGTGCCGGGTTCTATTCTGAACACTTCATGTGTATTACCTGATGTAACTTTTATCAAAAACCCATGAGGTGGATGTTTTAATTCTCTTCACTTGGCCAAAAAGGAAACAAAGACACAAAGTGGCTGAGTAACTTGTTCAAGGGCACACTAGTAAGCAGCAGAGCTAGTATTTGAACCCAGCAGTCCGACTCCGATGTCCGTTTTTTTTCCATCACATTGGTATGTCTGAAAGCATAGTACCTTAGGCAGCCCTAATATGGTTAAAGATTGCTTAATATATGTCAGAGGAAGTTTTCCAAGTATTCTTTCCAACTCAAGGTTTAATTCTCTCTTCCTGTACAGGAAAATGCTCCTAGATATCATTTAAGCATGAAAGTACTGTGTATTTGACATGTTTTAGGCCTTCAAAAGCAAAATCCAGCTATATTGCAAAGGATTTTGAGTGTGTGAAAGGTGGTATAAAATACTGGTTAAGGGAGCGTATTCTTGAGCCAAACTGGATTACTAGCTGTGTAACCATGGGCAAATTACCTGAACATACAGAACACATAGAGGAAAATTCCTTCTGGTTGAGAAAGGAATAAACTGCTGCAACTAATAACTAAAAAATCAATCAAAACTTTTTTTTTTTTTTGAGATGGAGTCTGACTCCATCGCCCAGGCTGGAGTGTAGTAGTGGGATCTCAGCTAGCTGCAGCCTTCGTCCCCCAGTTCAAGCAACTCTCCCATCTCAGCCTCCCAAGTAGCTGGTATTATAGGCACATGCCACCATGCCCAGCTAATATTTTTTGTATTTTTAGTGGAGATGGGGTTTCCCCATGTTGGTCAGGCTGGTCTCGAACTCCTGACCTCAGGTGATCTGCTCGCCTCGGCCTCCCAAAGTGCTGGGATTACAGGTGTGAGCCACCGCACCCTGCCCAAAACTTTTGCATCTATAAAGAAAAAACTCAGAGGAAATTGTAACCAATATGATTTATACAATCTAATACCTTAATACAGACTAACAATGAAGTTGTTTTTTTTTTAAGCTAAGATGTAAATAAATAGACAAAGGGCATGAATAGAAAATTCATAAAACAGGAAAACAAACATCAAAAACACTCAACCTTTTTTGAAAAAATGCCTAGTTACATTCGTTTTTTGCTTTGTTTTTGTTTGTTGTTAGAGACAGACTCTCACTCTGTCACCCAGGCTGCAGTGCAGTGGCACGATCACAGCTCACTATAGCCTCAAACTTCTGGACTCAAAAATCCTCCTACATTAGCCTCCTGAATGGCTAAGACTACAGGCACATGCCACCACACCCAGCTAAGTTTTTTAAAAGATTAATATGTTTGTATAGCAAAGTCTGGAAGGATACATTATACTGTTAACAGTAATTACTCCTGGTAAGGTGAAGGAAGACGAGAGGGCCCCAAGGGAGGAAACACAAGAGAAGAAAGTCAAATCCCCTTAGGGCCTCCTTCCTCCAGTAGCTCACTTTGCAGGGCAGTCTCTCTTGGATACATGTGATAGGCAAAATTTGGGTTACACGCCTCCATCCTAATTCCAAGGGAGACAGAATATGAACTTTTAGTGTTCTACCCTGGGGAGGCAAAGCAGGACTCATAAGGCTAAAACGAAACTCATAAAGAGGCCGGGAGCGGTGGCTCACGCCTGTAATCAATCCCAGCACTTCGGGAGATCGAGGCGGGTGGATCACCTGAGGTCATGAGTTTGAGAGCAGCCTGGCCAACATGGCGAAACCCCATCTCTACTAAAAATACAAAAATTAGCCGGGCGTGGTAGCAGGCACCCGTAGTCCCAGCTACTGGGGAGGCCGAGGCAGGAGAATCACTTGAACCCGGGAGGCGGAGGTTGCAGGGAGCTGAGATCACACCACTGCACTCCAGCCTGGGCGACAGGGCGAGACTCTGTCTCAAAAAAAACAAAAAACAAAAAAAAAAAAAGATTATTTCAAAGGTGCTCAACAGCTGGAACACAAAATACATACTGAATTACCACACCCGGAATGGATAATAAATCATTATCTTACTATCTATATTCTATGAGCAGGATATAGAGAATGCTACTTACATGACTCAAAACATTTGCAGAAGTCTAACAATAAATTAATAGATATTTAAGAGAGAAAGAAACAGAAATGGGCTTGTAATTGAAGCTTCCACATGACCCTACTACATACCCTAGTACAGTAAAGTAATACATTTGCCTGTGGAATGTGTCAGCAACTCTGGTACTTCACAACCCAGACTACTAAATACTCTATAATCAGCAGTGTACAAAGATTAGGAAGGATAAAATAAGTACTTAAATTAATAAACCATAAAATTGTGTCCATTTCAACATTGACAATATAAAATTCCTTATATTATCCTAGCTTCTCTACCACGTATCTGACTATACACGGACTCTATTGAAGTTAAAAGGGGTCGGACATAGTAAACCTCCAGAATACAACCAATTTTTAAAAACAGGAGTCTAAACTATATGTTCACTGTTGTAGATATTTTTAACATAAAATAGCACAGAGATTTGTCTCATTTAGAACAATGAAGACTGATGTTTTCATTTTAAAGGAAACATGTCTAACTCACATCAAAAGCAAAAACAAAACAAAACTTGGCACTTAATTTTGGCATACCATTTGCAAAATATTCTGCTGAGTCACAATCCCCACCACTACTGGACCAAACTCCCTATATTTTCACTAGACAACTAAGAAATATAACCATGGGCTGCCACTATGTAGCAGAGTATCTCAGCAATTTGGAAAAACGTCAGCCTCTGAACCACAGATTCTCTAATTCTGTCCTTTTGGGCCTCTCCAGCTCTGCACTTGGAGCCATGGCCTCATTAACCTGCTCATGCTACTCTCTTGCAAACTGAGGTGGGCTTATTTACCCAGATTCAGTACAATTCTTACCTCTCATTGGTAGCAGGCCCATGGGAAGAAAGGACAAGAGATAGTAGTCTTATTTAACTTCAAAGCATATTTACTAAATAAATGAATGACTGAATAAAAATTGGTATAAATAAACCACACACTGGTACTAGGAGGAAGAGCTGCTGCAGATGAACAAGAACATGCTGCTAGACAAAAAGTAACAGATGGCCTTTCAACAGGCAGATAGCTGGGAAGACCCTTAAAAAAAATATATGATGAGGCCAGGCATGGTGGCTCACGCCTGTAATCCCAGCACTTTCAGAGGCTGAGACGGGCAGATCATGAGGTCAGGAGATCGAGACCATCATGGCTAATACGATGAAACCCCATCTCTACTAAAAATACAAAAAATTGGCCGGGCGTGGTGGCGGGCACCTGTAGTCCCAGCTACTCGGGAAGCTGAGGCAGGAGAATGGCGTGAATCCGGGAGGCAGAGGGTGCAGTGAGCCAAGATTGCGCCCTCTTTTTTTTCTGTGAGACTCCGCCTCACAAAAAAAAAAAAAAGAATATGCTGAATGGATGACTGAAAGTACACCGAGAATGGCAAGCAGTTGGATTTACCAAGAGAATTAAGGTATATAAAGACAAATGGTGGTGGAAGTACTAGGAAAATAGATTAAGGACAGAACATAGCAGGCCAAGAATCCTAGATTAAAGAATTTAGACTTCACTTGGTATACAAGCAGCAGGCCATTAAGGGACTTCGGGCATGGAAGAGACATTCAACGCTATTCTTTAAGACAAATTATCTGACAGATACATATAGATTGGATTGGTAGGAAGAAATGAAGGGAGATAAGTTGAGGGACTGTTATGGTAAGTACCTTGTGCATAAATCTTTTAATATACTTATCACATAACAATACATAATATATAATAATGTTCATTTTTCTTCATCTTTCTCTCCTACCAGGCTCAGAACTCCAGAGAGAAATAATCTACTTTTTCAGCACAGGTAAAAAGTGAGGATGAGCCAAATGATCAGCTATCAGCGATCTACAGGTCTACAGTTGATTACTGTGATACAGGTCTACAATTGATTACTTTCCTTCCAAGCACTTACAGCTCACCTGGAGATGGAAGCTAGGAAGAAAGGTCTTAATTTACAAAAGGATAACCTCAAAATGCCATTCACAATCATTTTTTTAAACTCAGAATGTATTTTCCGATGATAACAAGAGAACCACCAAATTTACTGATTACTTATCTTGCACCTTGCATTGTGTTGAAACACTCTACACATCTCATTCCTCGAAATGATCCTATGAATCAGGTATTCCTATACACACTTTCTCAATGAGGAGCCTCAGATGTGGAGAGGTTAAGTAAGCTGTCCAAGTTCACACAGCTAGGAAGTGGCCGAGTTCAGCTATGAGCCTACACGATCTGTCTCCAGAGGGGTTTAACCTGGTGGCCAGCTTTAAAGGTCAAGACAAAAGGCCAACGTAATCCATGATGTTTCTAAGTGTAATACAATTATAGAATATAACAACCAGATTATTCAGTCACTCCTTAGGAGTTAAATGTTTTTAAACCTTGCAATAAAGTTTCTTCAGACTTTTCTATATCTAAACGCCATGACCCCTCTTCTTCAGAATTTTTAAATGGTTACTACACAATAAAAATGAAGTCAAGTGTTTTAAAGCTAAAGTTAAAAAAAAAAATAGGAAATATAACAACTGACTGAAGGGGTGGCCTGCCCCTCGACACCTGTCGGCGTTTCTCCTTAGGTGGAACGAGAGACTTGAGAAAAGAAATGAGACACAGAGACAAAGTATAGAGAAAGAAAAAGTGGGCCCAGGGGACCGGCGCTCAGCTTACAGAGGACCCATGCCGGCACTGGTCTCTGAGTTCCCTTAGTATTTATTGATAATTATCTTTACCATCTTAAAGATAAGGGAGTGGCAGGACAACAGGATCATTTTAGGGTGAAAATTAACAATAAGACATATGAACAAAGATCTCTGTGACATGAATAAGTTCAAAGGAAAATGCTGTGCCTTGATACGCATATGCAAACATCTCCATAAACCTTTTAGCAGCATTGCAGCAAGTCCCACCAGCAAGTCCCACCTTATGCCGTAAGGTGGTTTTCTCCTATCTCAGTAAACAGAGCATACAACCAGGTCTCACACCGAGATGTTCCATTGCCCAGGGACGGGCAGGATTTTTAACCAGCAAGCTGCCTTCAGGTACTTGTTTAACAAAGACACATCCTGCACAGCCCAAAATCCATTAAACCTTGAGTCACCACAGCACATGTCTCTTGAAGGAAAAGGTTGGGGGTAGGGTCACAGATTAACAGCATCTCAAATACAGAACAAAACGGAGTCTCTTATGTCTACTTTTCTATATAGACACGGTAACAGGCTGATCTCTCTTTCTTTTCCCCACACTGACGAAGTAAAATGCCTACCCAATATATCCTTTATTTTTAATTTTTGTGGGTACATAACAGTGTATATATTTACGGGGTACATGAGATATTTCGATCCAGTATACAATGGATAATAATCACATCAGGGTAAATAATCACATAAGGTCAGGCGCAGTGGCTCACACCTTTAATCCCAGCACTTTGAAAGGCCACGATGGGCAGATCACCTGAGGTTAGGAGTTCAAGACCAGCTTGGCTAACATGGTGAAACCTCATCTCTACTAAAAATACAAAAAATTAGCCAGGTATGGTGGCGGATGCCTGTAGTCTTAACTACTCAAGAGGCTGAGGCAGAAGAACTGCTTGAACCTGGGAGGTGGGGGTTGCAGTGACTGCACCACCACACCACAGGTATGCACCACCATGTTCAGCTAATTTTTTGGTATTTTTTGTAGAGATGAGGTTTCACCATGTTGCCCAGGCTGGTCTCGAATTCCTGAGCTCAAGCAATCTGTCCACCTCAGCCACCCTGTAGGCATGAGCCACGGTGCCTGGCCTCATTGTAGTTTTGATTTCCATTCTGCTGATGATCAATGATTTTGAGTATCTTTTCATATACCAGTTTGCCATTTGTATGTCTTTTTTTTAGGAAATATGTACTCAGATCTTTGGCTCATTTTTTAATCAGAATATTATGTGTTTTCAACTACTGAGTTGTCTGAGTTCCTTATATATTCTGGTTATTAATTCTCTGTCAGATAGACAGTTTGCAGATATTTTCTCCCATTCTGTGGGTTGTCTCTTCACCTTGTTGTTTTCCTTTGCTATGCAGAAGCTTTTTAACTTGACATGATCCCACTTATCCATTTCTGCTTTGGTTGCCTGTCTTGTGGAGTACTGCTCATGCTATCTTTGCCCACTCCTATGCCCTGGAGAGTTTTCCCAATGTTTTATGTTAATAGTTTCATAGTTTGAGGTCTTAGATTCAGTTTTTAGTCCTTCTTGATTTGGTTTTTTTATATGGCAAGAGATACAGGTCTAGTTTCATTCTTCTGCATATGGATATCCAGTATTCCCAGCACCATTTATTGAAGAGATTTTCCTTTCCCCAATATATGTTCTTGTTACCTTTGTCAAAAATGAGTTCACTGTAGATGTATAGATTTATTTCTGGGTTCTCTATTCTGTTCCATTGATCTACATGTCTGTTTTTACGCTGGTACCATGCTGTTTTGATTACTACAGCTCTGTAGTATTATTTGAGGTCAGATAATATGATTTCCCCAGTTGTGTTCTTTTTACTCAGGATAGCTTTGGCTATTCTGGGTCTTTTGTGGTTCCATATACATTTTAGGATTTTTTTTTTTCTATTTCTGTGAAGAATGTCATTGGTATTTTGATAGAAATTGCATTGAATTTTTAGATTGCTTTGGGTAATATGAACATTTCAACAATATTGATTCTTCCAATATATGGACATGAAATATCTTTCCATTTTTTATGTCCTCTTCAATTTCTCACATCAATGTTTTACAGTTTTCATTGTAGAGATCTTTTACTTCCTTGGTTAAGTTTATACCTAGGTATTTTATTTTATTTGTCCAAATATTTCTTTAATGAGTTACTCCAAAATAGAGCTAGGGGAAAAATAAAATTCACTGCATTGCACTATAGTTTTTAAATTATTCATTGCAGGACAGAGACAAATAAGAAGACCTTGAGATTTAGATGATACTAGATTAAATATGAACCATAACCAAGGTTTTTTTTTTTTTTTTTTTGAGACGGAGTCTTGCTCTGCCTCCCAGGCTGGAGTGCAGTGGCCGGCTCTCAGCTCACTGCAAGCTCCGCCTCCCGGGTTCACGCCATTCTCCTGTCTCAGCCTCCCGAGTAGCTGGGACTACAGGCGCCCGCCTCGTCGCCCAGCTAGTTTTTTGTATTTTTTAGTAGAGACGGGGTTTCACCGTATTAGCCAGGATGGTCTCGATCTCCTGACCTCGTGATCCGCCCGTCTCGGCCTCCCAAAGTGCTGGGATTACAGGCTTGAGCCACCGCGCCCAGCCAACCAAGGTTTTTTTTAAGGTGAAATAAATTTTCCATCCAGGGATGGTAAAATATCCCATTTTTCATGGATCAGACAGTATCTGCAGTGTTTTATTCCCTTCCAAGGGGCACATCTTAAGGAAAAAAGGGCCAGGTGCGGTGGCTCACGCCTGTAATCCCAGCACTCTGGGAGGCCGAGGCGGGCGGATCACGAGGTCAGGAGATCGAGACCATCCTGGCTAACATGGTAAACCCCGTCTCTACTAAAAATACAAAAAAAAAAAAAAATTAGCCGAGTGTGATGGCGGACACCTGTAATCCCAGCTACTCGGGAGGCTGAGGCAGGAGAATGGCATGAACCCGGGAGGCGGAGTGTGCAGTGAGCTGAGATTGCACCACTGCACTTCAGTCTCGGTGACAGAGCGAAATTCCGTCTCAAAAAAAAAAAAAAAAATTAGCCTGGCATGGTGGCACGTGCCTGTAATCCCAGCTACTCGGGAAACTGAGGCAGGAGAATCGCTTGAACCCTGGAGGTGAGGGTTGCAGTGAGCCGAGATGGCGCAACAGAACTCCAACCTGGGCAACAGAGTAAGACTCTACCTCAAAAAAAAAAAAAAAAAAAATCAGTGCAAAACTGGAATGCCTCCAACGGAGAAAGCCAAGAGGGCAAAAGATCTCGAAACCATGGTACACCAGATAAGGAACTGAAATTGGGAGAAAAAATTCCCACTGGGGAAGGCAGGCAAGAAAGCTACCCTTGGCTGGGCATGGTGGCTCACACCTGTAATCCTAACACTTTAGGAAGCCAACGTGGGCAGAGCCAATGAGCTCACAAGTTCAAGACCAGCCTGGGCAACATGGCAAAACCCCGTCTCTACAAAAAATTACCGGCCGTGGTGGCATGCACCTGTAGTCCCAGTTACTCAGGGGGCTGAGAGACAATGGCTTGAGTCCGGGAGGCAGAGGTTGCAGGGAGGTAGAGGCTGCAGTGAGTCAAGACTAGACTGCACCACTGCACTCCAGCCTGGGTGATAGAGCCAGACCTTGTCTCAAAAAAAAAAAATATCTACCCTTAAAATATTTGAAGAATCAGTATGCTGATGAAAAGTTTCGAAGTTTAGACTTATTCTGCGTATCTTTAAAGGGTAAAAGAACTGGGACTTTCCAACAATGAATTCTACCCAAAAATGAATTAATTACAGTGCATGAAAACATGACCAGCCAACAAACTAGTCAAAGAATACTGTTAGTTACAGTTGGTATGTTTCCAGCTAGAGACAGGAGAAACTTCTCTCTGCCCATTGTAAGTACTGTCACAGGCACAAGAACTTCCCTTGAGTCTATCCAAGCCAGTATGCCATTTTTTTCCATCCATGGACACTACTCAGATACAAAAAAATTAGTATTCTCCGAACAAAATTTATTCTGAATCACTTCTATTTCTTCTTTCATGGTTTGAAATTAATTTCAAGTATTTTTAGATATGTATTATATTCCAAAGCCAAATAACAAGATGTCTACAATTTGGGTATTTCATGGAATACTACATAGTCCAAAAAAAAAAGAGAACAAGGCCAGGCAGTTCATGCCTGTAATCCCAGTACTTTGGGAGGCCAAGGCGGGCAGATCATGAGATCAGGAGTTCGAGACCAGCCTGACCAACATAATGAAACCCTGTCTCTATCAAAAATACAAAAAAATTAGGGGGGCTTGGTGGCAGGCACCTGTAATCTCAGCTACTTGGGAGGCTGAGGTAGGAGAATCGCTTGAAGCTGGGAGGTAGAGGTTGCATTAAGCCCAGATCGCGCCACTGCACTGCAGCCTGGGTGACAGTGCGAGACTCTGTCTCAAAAATACAAACAAACAAATAAACAAAAACATCATGTCCTTTGCTGCAACACGGATGCATGCAGATGGAGGCTATCATCCTAAAGGAATTAACAAAGGAAGAGAAACCAAACACCACATATTCTCACTTATAAATGGGAGCTAAACGCTGAGTACACATGGACACGATGAAGGGAACGACAGACACCAGGGCTTACTTGAGGGTAGAGGGTGGGAGGAGTGTAAGGGCCAAAAAGCTACCTATCAGGTACTATGTATACTACCTCAGTGACTAATCATTTTGTACACCAAACCCCAGCAACATGCAATTCACCCATTTAACAAATCTACACATGTACTCCTGAACCTAAAATAAAAGTTGAAAAATTTAAAAGTAAAAAAAAATTGGGGCACTTTTTTGCTAAATTTAGCTATATTTTCCACTCATGAGTATAAATAATTAATAGAGAACAACACCATATCTAAAATTAGAAGACAGCCTCTTAGTTTGGGACCCATAGAAACTATAGAGGGGGCTAACATGAATTATTTTCCTTTTTTTTTTTTTTTTTTTTTTTGAGACGGAGTCTCGCTCTGTCGCCCGGGCTGGAGTGCAGTGGCCGGATCTCAGCTCACTGCAAGCTCTGCCTCCCGGGTTTTTGCCATTCTCCTGCCTCAGCCTCCCAAGTAGCTGGGACTACAGGCGCCTGCCACCTCGCCCGGCTAGTTTTTTTGTATTTTTTAGTAGAGACGGGGTTTCACCATGTTAGCCAGGATGGTCTCAATCTCCTGACCTCGTGATCCGCCCATCTCAGCCTCCCAAAGTGCTGGGATTACAGGCTTGAGCCACTGCGCCCGGCCTATTTTCAGTTTTTAAAAACAAAACAAGGCTGGACATGGTGGCTTACACCTGTAATCCCAACACTTTGGGAGGCCGAGGCATGTGGATCATCTGAGAACAGGAGTTTGAGATCGGCCTGGCCAACATGGCGAAACCCGTCTCTACTAAAAACATAAAAAATTAGCCAGGCATGGTAGCACACGCCTGTAGTCTCAGCTACTCAAGAGGCTGAGGCAGGAGAATTGCTTGAACCTGAGAGACGAAGAGTACCGTGAGCTATCGCGCCATTGCACTCCAGCCTGGGTGACAGAGCAAGACTCCATCTCAAAAAAACAAAAACCAAAAAACATACATTTCCTTCACATTAATACACAAACTAACAAAAAATGAAGGTTTTCTTAATTTTTAACATTTCTATCAACTCAACTTGTGGTTCTATCTCACATAAATCAAAAGCTCTGATTGATGAGGAATAGATACATCACGATTTTTTTAAAATAAGGAAATAAATTACTGCTTTGAAATGTACCTCAACTGAGCATGGTAGCTCATGCCTATAATCCCAGCACTTTGGGAAGCTGAGGTGAAAGGACTGCTTAAGGCCAGGAGCTCAAGACCAGCCTGGGCAACAAAGCAAGACCCCATCACTATTAGAAAAGAAAAGAAAAGAACCTCAACGAAGTGTCATACATGGTACATGGGGTGGGTGTAGAGAGATAATAAAAGGGAGAAAAGATAAGAAGATGAGGATCACTGAACTAGATACTAAAAGCTATCCTAATTCCGCTGATATTAGTAGCTCACCATTAATACATTAGCACATTTAGGTAATCCTGTCAACAACATTTTGAGATAAATTCTGTAATAACCACTCTTACAGATGAGGAAACTGACGCCAGGAGAGATTCAGTATCTTAATAAAAGTCAGGCAGCCAGAAACAGCAAAGTCAGGATTCAAACCTAGGCCTATGGGCTTAAACTGTAGAACTGCACTGAGTAGCAACTACTGTTGATGGAAGTACCAGAATAAATTAATCAGGTATATCACAAGCCAATCCAAACTTGAAAGCACTGGTATACATGTATAAAAGCTTTCAGACTACAAAATTCTTTATTAGTATGGTTTAGTACTTTATCTTTCATTGTATAACAGTAAGTCAAACTCACTGACTTTTTCTCCACTTCTATAAATTACTAAATTGGCTTCTGTCCTTATCACTATATTAATGCTACTACTCATAAGATCTATAATAACCCTCCAAGTTCCAAATTCAACTGATTATTTTCATTCTTATTCCTCTTGACCTTATGACAGACTACACCAAACTGACCACCTTCTGTCACTTAAAAGTTTCTGTCTTTCCTTGACACTCAGGACAATCCGACTTTCTGGAGAGGGATCTAGGCAGATAACACAGATATGGGAGCTACCAGTGTATATATTTGGTAAACGGAACCACTAGACAGGATAAGATTTCTAAATAAGGCCGGGGGCCAGTGGCTCACACCTGTAATCCCAGCACTTCGGGAGGCCTGAGGCGGGCAGATCACAAAGTCAGGAGATCGAGACCATCCTGGCTAACAGGGTGAAACCCCGTCTCTACTAAAAATCACTTGAACCCAGAGGCAGAGGTTGTGGTGAGCTGAGATTGCACCACTCACTCCATCCTAGGTGACAGAGTGAGGCTCCGTTTCAAAAATAAAAACAGTCTAATAAATGGATTTGTTCCCAATTCATATTTTCAAAAATTGTGTGCATTTGGACTTAAGGAACCTTTTAACATTTTAATTCACAACATTTCACCTAACTATAAGCCTCGGTTATTCCACTTGCTCTTACTTAGAAATCTTATCCCATCTAGAGGCTCCATTTACCAAATATATACACTGGTAGCTCCCTACTATCTATTATCTGCCTAGATTTCTGATTCATATTTGCAACAGTTCACGCAATACCTCTACCTGGATTCTCCCTCAGGAAACCCAAACCTAAATAAAGTATATCCAAAGTTAACCAGGCATGGTGGCTCCCAGCACTTTGGGAGGCCAAGGCAGGCAGATCACTTGAGGTCAGGAGTTCAAGACCAGCCTGGACAACATGGTAAAACCCTGTTTCTACTAAAAATACAAATATCAGCCAGGCGTGGTGGTGGACACCTGTAATCCCAGCTACTTAGGAGGCTGAGGAAGGAGAATCACTTGAACCTAGGAGGCAGAAGTTGCAGTGAGCCAAGATCGCACCACCACACTCTAACCTGGGCAACAGAGCGAGACTCCATCTTCCAAAAAAAAAGAAACAAAAAACAAAAAACAAAAAAACGGGACTCCATCTTCCAAAAAAAAAAAAATGTTAACTTCTCTCCCTCTACAATCCTCTCTTCTTCCTTTACTCACATTCTATATTAACAAAGCAACCACCTACCCAGTTGTATGCTAAAACCTGTTGAAGTCATCCTCCACTCAGTCATTCCTTTCCCTTAACACAACTCTTCATTGTCATCATTAACAAAATTGGGTGATACTATCATTATGCACATATCACACGTCAGTGAGCTTTATACGCTACTTCTGGTCATTTCAATAAGCTTGCAAAGTATGTCTCATACTCATTTTACAGCTAAAGAAGCCAAGCCTAAGTAACTATCCCTCATTTACACAACCATGGCTGCAGAGTCCTGGTGCCCTGACTTAAATCCAGTCTGTGTGACACCAAAGCACATCTCCTTCCACCTCAAATACTGCCTTTCTACTTCAGCAGATGTGTCTCAACTCTAGCCCCTCCTCTGTCACCTCCACAGCCACAGCTTTGCTTCAAGGCTTTGCCAAGATTATCATAAAGGCTCATATCTTTTCTCCACTCCAATCCAGTGTTTAAACTGCTATTGGAATGATCTTCCTAAAAAGAGAGAGAGAGAACCCCATTCTGTTCATTCCTTTCTTCAAAAACCCATTATTGGTTCCCCATCACCATGGAGCAAAACTCATACACATCCATTCACAATCAGATCCCAATCCACCATGGGACCTGGGCCAGATCAACTGACTTTCCTGTTTTCAGAACAGGACCGGTTATAACTCTACGCTTTAGCATTTGCTGGGACTGTCTCTCATCGTATCCCACATCCCCAAAAACTTCTGACAAGTTCTCACTTATCCATTGTTCAAGACCAAGTTCAACTGTCACCGCCTCTGTAAAGCCCTTCCAGAGTCATTCAGACAGAATTAATGCAGCCCTCCTCTGCAAGCCCCATATTACTTTGTTCAGTTCACTCACAGGACAGGATTATCTGCTTAATGTTTGTCTCATCTTTAAGACTGAATTTCTAGATTACTTTGTACATTCATGTTTTTGTACCCAGCCTCACAGTACACATTACAAGGACTACTGGAATGAATTTTCCAAATTAAACTAATTCTATACCTGAGAAGTTACAAATAAAGTGTGACAACATACAACTTGGCACTTTTTGAAATACGCAATTTGCTAAATTTGTTCCCAACTTGTATTTTCAAAAATCTTTGTAGTTAGACCTTAAGGAATTGTTAACATTGTAATTCACAATACTTCACTGAACTATAGACTCCATGACAGTAGGGCCTGTTTGTGCCCTACAACACACAACAGATACTCAATGTTTGAGGAAAAAAAGAAAGCTATCTTTGTTTAGCCTAAAACTAGCATTTTATTGGAACAGTTAGTAACCAAACCTGTATTCTTAAAACAAACAAACAAAAAAAAACACAGGTGGGGGTGGAAGGAATCCAGGCAAGTCACAATTCTAGCCTAAAAAACAGGTTAGCACAGATGAGTAGTCCCCTATACAGAGCACGTAAACGTTAAGGTATCATATACCAACTCTAAAACTCCAAGAGTCTAATAAGTATTCTAGGATATCTGATAAATTATTAGTTTTTCCTTCACTATCTTTAAATCATCACACCTTTTCCTTAATAATTCTACCTTGAGTGATTTTATTGTTATCATTGAAACAATTGTGAAATATTCCTACCACCACTGAGGCATACCAAATTTAGAACTTAAATTTCAGGGCTAAATATACAAAAAATAATGGCATGGGAGGAGACTATCATCTTAAATATGATAATCACACAATTTCTTTTTTCCACTTAGAATCACAAAATCTCAGTGGAAGGAACATACAAGTTTTGTTTAACTTCCTACCCAACCAACAATCCTTTATACAGAATCCTTGACAGATACTGTTTTGTTTCGTTTTGTTTGTTTGTTTTGAGACGGAGTCTCGCTTTGTGGCCCAGGCTGTAGTGCAGTGGCGTGATCTCGGCTCACCGCAAGCTCCGCCTCCCGGGTTCACGCCATTCTCCTGCCTCAGCCTCCGAGTAGCTGGGACTACAGGCGCGCACCACCACGCCCGCCTAATTTTTTGTATTTTTAGTAGAGACGGGGTTTCACCCTGTCAGCCAGGATGGTCTCGATCTCCTGACCTCGTGATCCGCCCGCCTCGGCCTCCCAAAGTGCTGGGATTACAGGCGTGAGCCAGACAGATACTGCTGGAACCTCTACATGAATACTCAACTCTCTTATGTTGTACTTACCTTTAAAAAGTAAATCTTAATGAATTTTTAGGCAGACGACGGAACATAATATGCTTAAGACTTAAAACGGAGTATTCAGGCAGGAGCTAATAGAGAAAAATATTAGGTTTTTGCTTTCAATTTCTCAACCATTGGTAAAATAATGTTCAAAATCTCAAGCAACCTCAAAGACAAAAGCACACCAAGATCACTTCCAAACTGGAGTCAATTAAATACAATCTTACCAATTCAGTGAACTTCTCTGACTTGTATAATAACAGAATCAATGTAAAAGTGTAAGAGTTGTGTTTAACTCAGCGCTGTTGCTAGAAAAAAGAAAAATCTCATCCTCCACAGGCCTAGGATAGGTCCATACAGGTCACCCGCAATCCCTAGCAGGCAAGCTTTGATTCAATTCCCTAAACCAAGACTCATCTCTAAATGTCTAAGGTTCTTTTCGCCTCCATAATTCTCCCTATAGAACGAACATATCTTTAATGGGAAGCATGATATTTCTGCCAGGGGTGGTACACGATATGGAATCACTTGTTTGAAGACAAAATTAGTGGGAGTTTTCAACGAAACAGAAAATGAAAAGTTTAATTTAATAAGGAGGGTGACATGGAAATCTTTCCTCAAAACACTTAATTAATTTGTTTTCTCCAAATCAAAATCCTTTGTTGGATATATATTCCATCTTTATTAAATAAATGATAGCATTTGTAATGACTTGAATACTATCTCAAAGGTCAGACTAATTTGAAGCCTTGTAACAAGAACCTAAAATCCACAGGTAAAACATCTTAATTTACGGTCACTCACGTGGAAGGTCAACGTTGCTATTCACATAAGCTAATTCTAAGTTCTCCAAACAGATCCTCATCATTAATTTAAGGAGAAAAGTCCACTATGACGATCATGTTTTATCTTTGTTTCCGCTTCGAGTGTTAGTACAAACGGACTTTTCCCAGGTGCCTCTCGCCATCTCATTCCTTGCCTTTCCTCCAAAACAAGCAAAACTAAAATACTAAAAATTTTAGTCTGGTCCATACTAGTCACTAAAAATCTTTCCTCTTGTCAACACTTCATAGTAGCATAAGGGACGTAGTTTGCAAAGATTATCTGTACATCCTGTGTAAAAAATAAAATAGCATGGCACACCAAACCCAGATCCACTTCGGTGAATTCCCTCCAGGGCCCAAATGTGTTCATTATGCAACAGCCAGCATTCCCGATTGTAATCCCTGTCTGTGATGCAATGACAAAATACAAATGGCTTGGGTATAATCTGCTCAGTTCATAAGTAGAGTAATTCGCGAGGAGCCAACGAATTAAAATATTTCCCAAATTCTCAGGAACCTTGAAAATGACAAATTGTGTCACAGTTCTGTGAGAATCACAATGAAAACTTTCCCTTCTGGAAATTTTTTAGAAATATGTCCCTCCGGTTCCAACCCCCCAAAAAATCCGTACAAACCGTTTTAATTTACGTTAGGAACTGCTCTCCCAGCGGGGAAAGGTGACCTGCATCAGGTGGTTATTTTCGAATCCACCCCGATACGATACCCACGCCGCTTCCCAGACGCTGAAAAGCCAGTGAGATGCTTCATACTTTCTCCCCAAGGACAGTCATGGGAGTCAATGTAATCCAGACCCCCGAGCCATAAACCACCCAGGGTTCAAGGTTTCACCTCCCGAGGCACAGGCCTCTTGAAAAAATGGCATAATGGAGAGCTGAGAATACAATTACGACAAAACTGCAACGACCTGCATTCTAGAGGAGAGAGAATCATACAGTATCTACTCCAAAAGTAGTTACAGGTAAGGGAAGGCGGTCAGAGCATCTCTGGAGGCCACCTGGTCCCGTGAACCGAGTCTAAACGCTGAAGTTCCACACCTCCCCGAGTCCGCGTCTCCCCAAGCCAAAGCAATCAGCGCGCACGCCAAGCATCCAGGTGGGGAGAAGACGAGGGGAGGGGGCGGCCAGCCGCAGCTGCGAACCGGCCCGCGGCGGAGGCGAGGAGAGAAGACCAGCATTCCCTCACACAAAATGGTGGCGCCAAGGCGGAGGCCGGCGCACCTGGGGGCGCCACACGCCCTACGGGATTCCCGCAGACCGCCGCCAGCTGGACGCGAGCCCCGGGTCCAGGCGGCCCGCACCGGTCTGCGCCAGGCCCAGCCCGAAGGGGCCATTCACAGCCGGTGGCCCGCGTCGCCGCTTGGTGTCCGCGGGATGATGCCGGCGGGGGCGAGGGCCTGGCGCGACCGCCTCGGCCTCACCCCCAGTCCGCGCCGGAGATAGGGAGCGCACTCACCTCAGACGCGCCCCGGGAGCCGCTGGAAGGGCACGGGAAAGGAGGCGGAGCCGCGCGAATGAATGGAGCCGGCGGCTGTTCGCTGGCGACCTCCGGCTGGTCCCGGGCCGCACCGCTCGCGGCTGCCAGGGCTGGTGCGGCCGCCTCCCGCTCGCCCCAGACGCCCGGCTCCTCGTCGCGGGTCGGCCGCGGCCCACCGTGCCCTCCGACGACGTGACGCACTAGCGCCGCAGCGCCTCCAGCCTTCGCTTCCGCTCCGCGCCAGCGCCCGCGCCCACCGCGAATCCCCCCACCCGCCCGCGCAGAGCGGCCCCTCCTCGGAGCCCGCTACGCCGCCCTGCCTCCCTCCAGCCCAGGCTCTCAGGCGCTGGCCGGCAGGTGCGGCCTTGGCCAGCCCGGGGGTGCCACGCGGCCCCAACCTAGCCACCCGCGCCCCCTCTCTCCGCCCCGGCCGCCGTCACCCGGCAGCGCGACGCCCAGCTCAGGGCGATGGCCTGGTATTAAAGAGTCACCTTGGCTTAGATATAAAAATAGATGCAGTTAAGCCGCGGGGGCTACAACGCTGATTTTGCGTATTCCTTTAATGCCAACCTTCGCAGGATTCTGTTCGCATATCCCGGCGGAGTTCTCCAGCCCCGCGCAGGCCCTCCTGAAATTTACCCAGAGTGGGCGCGGCCATCCCGACCTCGGGACAAGGGTGCAGAGGGCACGGGCGAGGACCGCCGGCCTCCGCCCCGCCACCTTCATCCTAAACCTACTGCCACTTGGGTGCGTGCAAGGAAGAATGTGGTCTGCTTTCACAGTCTAGAGAAGTCCTAGAGTCCGGACTTTCATCTGGAGATGTCAGGAAAATACCAAATTCCTGCGCTGACCTTTTCTCTTTCACCGTTTAACCGGTACAAGCTAACCCTGACCCAGAAAGGCAGCAGGGTTCCATCCGGCTTTCCTCCCCTGCCTCTGCCAGCTCTATTCTACCGTCGTATGGCCTCTTGCGCCTTTGCTAATTGCACATTCCTACTGAAAAAATTAGCCCCCCTGCATTTAAAACATGATACATTGTCTTTAAGGTAATGCATATTGTAGTCTAACGTATTTAATAAATGTATTGAGAAACAATATTGTATGTATTAATGTCAAGACTTTCTTTTACTCATTATCCAAGAACCGTAGCATTATGTTAAGCTCATCCAGAAAAGTTGGAAATTGCTTCTTTCATTCCTGGGAAATATTTAACAATCACAATACCAACTTTCACGAATTTCCTAATGATTAGCAAAATTAGCAAGATCAAAAAATACTTCAAAGAATACTTGTTGATACAGATATATTTGACCCTGATTTAAAAAAAAAAAAAATAGGCTTTTCTGCCATGTAAGAATATATTGTTTCATTTGTATAATATTTAATTAGCCAAAATCTTGACTATTACACATCATTTACCATTTTAATGAAACGTAATGAATTAGATTTAATAGAACAGAAATTTTGGATAGTTGGGTTCTACCTATAGCCAGCGATGAATGAAATTATGTGACTTGTATTTACATTTCTAGAGCTATATGTAAGTAGGATTCCCCAGGGTAATCTCAAACAATTGCCATTTGGGGAAGCTTTTTTTTGGCTACCAGACTATGCCCTACAGATGTTGAAGCCTCAGGCCTTACTGTAAAGCTAACCAATACAACTTGTTTATAATATTTGAAATGCCTGGGTGTGATTAACTCTTAGCTATTGTCTTAGAAGTGTGCGGGTATTTGTACCTGAATTAGGGAGGCCTGGCTCCCAAATGTCTGGCTACACTGGTAGGAGACAGAACTACATTCACCCAGCCCTATAAAAAAATAGAAGTCCCTTTTTATTTTATTTTATTTTATTTTATTTAATTTTATTTTTTGAGACAGGGTTTCACTCCCACAGCCTAGGCAGGCTGGAATGCAATGGCGCGATCTCTACAACCTCCACCTCTACAACCTGCGATCTCTGCAACCTCCGCCTCCCAAGCTCAAGCTATTTTCCCACGTCAGCCTCCGGAGTAGCTGGGACTACAGGTGCACACCAACGCACCCCACTAAATTTTGTAGAGACGGAGTTTCGCCATGCTGCCCAGTCTGGTCCTGAACTCCTGAGCTCAAGTGATCCGCCTGCCTAGGCTTGCCAAAGTGCTAGGATTACAGATGTGAGCCACCAGGCCCAGCCTGATTCTTTTCCCTACTTGCAACATGACACTATTTTTGAGAGTTTTATTTTCTTTTTAAATCACCATTTGTGGGGAAAAGAAAGAGAGATCAGACTGTTACGGTGTCTATATAGAAGGAAGTAGACATAAGAGACTCCATTTAGTTCTGTATTTGAAATGCTGTTAATCTGTGACCCTACCCCCAACCTTGTCCTTGCAAGAAATATGCGCTGTGGTGACTCAAGGTTTAATGGATATTGGGCTGTGCAGGATGTGTCTTTGTTAAACAAGTACCTGAAGGCAGCTTGCTGGTTAAAAATCCTGCCCGTCCCTGGGCAATGGAACATCTTCGGGTAAAACCCATTGTGTGCTTTGTTTACTGAGCAAGGAGAAAACCGCCTTTAGGAATAAGGTGGGGCTTGCTGGAGCAATACTGCTAAAAGGCTTATGGAGATGTTTGCATATGCATCTCAAGGCACAGCATTTTCCTTTAAACTTATTCATGTTACAAGGATTTTTGTTCATATGTCTTACTGCTGATTTCCTCCTCTACAATGATCCTATTGTCCAGCCACTCCCTTATCTTTTTGATGGTAAAGATAATTATCAATAAATACTAAGGGAACTCAGAGACTCTGTAAGCACAGCACCGGTCCCCTGGGCCCCGCTTTTCTTTCTCTATACTTTGTCTCTGTGTCTTATTCCTTTTCTCAAGTCTTTCGTTCCACCTAAGGAGAAACACCCACAAGTGTGGAGGGGCAGGCCACCCCTTCAACCATTGACTTCTCTCTTTGGCTGAGACAAATTTTGCTTATGTTAGTGGGCATGAGGGAAGAGAGAGACCCTCTCATATCGTTTTATATTGTTTTATACTCAGAAAAGGAAAGAGAAACTAAAGGCAGGTAGCCCGGCACCTAGGAACCAGACCCAAAACCAGGCCTCGGCCTGCCTGACCTAAGCCTAGTAGTTAAAATTCGACTCCTGACCTAGCAACTATTGTTACCTATAGATTCCAGACATTGTATGGAAAGACATTGTGAAACCTCCCGTTCTGTTCTGTTTCACTCTCACCACTCTTGCTCGCATCCCCTGTGATGTACCCCCTGGCTTGCTCAATCGATCACGACCCTCTCTCACAGACCCCCTTAGAGTTGTGAGCCGTTAAAAGGAACAGAAGTTGAGTCACCTGACAAGCTCGGATTTTAAGAGGCTAGCCTGCCGATGCTCCCAGCTGATTAAAGCCACTCCCTTCACTATCGGTGTCTGAGAGGTTTTGTCTGCGGCTCATCTCGCTACATTTCTTGGTTCCCTGACTGGGAATCGAGGTGATTAGCGGATGGTCAAGGCAGTTCCTTAGGCGGCTTTAGCCTGCCCTGTGGAACATCCCTGCCAGGGACTCCAACCAGCCAGAGCGACGCAGATCCTGAGAGTGCTCCCGGGTAGGCATTTGCCCCTGTGGAACACCTCGCCGGAGCAGTGTATGGCAGGCCCCCGTGGAGGATCAATGCAGTGACTGAACACCGGGAAGGAACTGGCACTTGGAGTCTGAACTTCTGAAACTTGGTAAGACTAGTCTTTGGAACTTGGCCACTCCATTTGAGTGGAAGTGTGGCCTGATCAACCATGGCGCGCCTTTATCGGCATTTTGGTTTTGGTTTTGACTTGGTTTGAATTGTTTGACAGGACTGGTCTTTGGAACTTGCCCACTCGAGTGGAAGCGTGGCCTGATCACCCATGGCGTGCCTTTATCAGCACTGTGGTTTTGGTTTTGACTTGGTTTGAATTGCTTGATAGGACTGGTCTTGGGAACTTGCCTACTCCATTTGAGTGGAAGCGTGGCCTGATCACCCACGGTGTGCCTTTACCGGCACTTTGGTTTTTGTTTTTGACTTGACTTGGGTTGCTTGATACTTTGGTTTTGGTTTTGACCTGGCTTGGATTTCCTGATACTCTGATTTTGGTTTTGATTCTGGTTTGACGTAAACTGTAACAGTGTGTGTGCCCTTTTTACCCATTCTTTGTTTAGTAGTGTGTGTGGGGGGGTGTTTTATCTCGAAGAGACATGGGTCAGGCACAAAGTAAGCCCACCCCACTAGGAACTATGTTGAAAAATTTCAAGAAAGGATTTAAGGGAGATTACGGTATTACTATGACACCAGGAAAACTTAGAACTTTGTGTGAAATAGACTGGCCAGCATGAGAGGTGGGTTGGCCATCAGAAGGAAGCCTAGACCAGTCCCTTGTTTCAAAGGTATGGCACAAGGTAACCTGTAAGCCAAAGCACCCAGACCAGTTTCCGTACATAGACAGTTACAGCTGATTTTAGACCCCCTTCCGCGCCGCAGTAGTTAAGAGAACAGCAGCATAAGCAGCTGGCAGAGGCAAGGAAAGACCAGCAGAGAGAGAGAGAGGAAGAGACAGAGAGGAAGAGACAGAGAGGAAGAGACAGAGAGGAAGAGACAGAGAGACAAAGAAGGAGTCAAGAAAAGAGAGAGACAGAGAGAGGCAGAAAGAGAAAGAGACAAAGGCAAAAGCGAAGTCAGAGAGAGACAGACAGAAAGTCAAAGAGAGAAAGAAAAAGAGAAAGAGAAATATACAAATAGTTAAGAAAAAAACACTGTATCCTATTCCTTTAAAAGCCATCTATACCAATTCTAAGTTAATTTAGACTAAACAACGTCTTATTAAAAGAAAGGATAATTGAAATACCAAACTTACAAGATTTTCAACAAAGTTTGCTAAAAGTTAACAGTGTAACATGTATTACAGTAACTTCTAATCTTGTGGCCTTAGACAGTCTAGTCCACAGACATAAAGAAAGTTCTCTTTAAAAAAAAAAAAAAAAAAAGGCAATGGTTATCTTCAAAAAAAAAAAAAAGGAAAAAAAAGGGGGGGAGGCAGAGGCAGAACTTATGTAATAAGAGTGTTATATGGTAAATTCTTGTCCTGAAATAAATTAACTGGTTGTTTAAAGAAATAAATGTTTGTAATAAGTCAGAAAGTTGAGACATGTTGAAGAATTGTCTGCAAAAGTTGTGAAAGAAAAAAAGTCATAAAAAAATTTATGCAAAAAATGTTGTATAATTTAAAAGTAATAAGGTCTCCTGAGTACTATTGAAGAAACAGTTTATGTGCAAGCTGTATAAGAAAAGTAAAATATACCTTTGGTAAAAAGTTTATAAGGAGGCATAAGAATATGGATTTTTACCTACACTAAAAGGTTAAAAAAATTATTGTTTTGAAAGTTTAAGCAAGTTTTAAAAGGTTAATTGTAAGGAAAATTCTGTGTGTAAACATATTAGCTAAAGTTAAAAAGGTATCATCCAGTTTTTCTGTGAACTGGACATTAAAGTAAAAACGCAACAGGAACGGCCAGGCGCGGTGGCTCAAGCCTGTAATCCCAGCACTTTGGGAGGCCGAGATGGGCGGATCACGAGGTCAGGAGATCGAGACCATCCTGGCTAACACAGTGAAACCCCATCTCTACTAAAAATACAAAAACTAGCCGGGCGAGGTGGCGGGCGCCTGTAGTCCCAGCTACTCGGGAGGCTGAGGCAGGAGAATGGCGTAAACCCGGGAGGCGGAGCTTGCAGTGAGCTGAGATCCGGCCACTGCACTTCAGCCTGGGGGACAGAGCGAGACTCCGTCTCAAAAAAAAAAAAAAAAAAAACGCAACAGGTTTTTCTTAAAGCACCAACCTGCTCTTTAACAAAAATTATAAAAGGTTAAAAGGAGTCTATAAAATCTTACCTTAGGGTCAAACATTAAAAATTAGATAAATATGTCTATAAGGCTTTATTAAAATTAAGTTTAACATGAATAACACACTAATATAAAGGTAAAATTTAGCTTATCTAGTATAAAAATCATACAAGAAGCGTTATTAAATATAAAATGGTGTTTAGCTTTCTTTGGTCTAAAAACTAATAAAAATAGGTGCTAAAGGAAACTTTCATTTTACTAGAGGATCATAGAAGTTAAAAACTTAAAACAAAGTTTGGCAATTAAGACAGCATACCAGGGCCTATTGTGAGGAGAGGGGAGGGGCAAGGGATAGAATTAGGAGATATACCTAATGTAAATGACGAGTTAATGGGTACAGCACACCATCATGGCACATGTATACTGTTTGGACAAACGGAGGCAAGATAGTGCACTTCCGGGTTCTTCTTCACCAACTTTTCCCGCGCAGCCGGCGCCCGGGAAGGTGCAGACCAACCGGGCATGCGCCAGGTGACGTCAATCGGAAGAGACTAAGATTTACCTGGTTGCACCTGCAGAACGCCGCCCCCCCCCTCCCCCAACACGCCCGTGCCCCGCCTATTGCCCTCCCACTCCTAGAAAAGCCGTTCCCGACGGACGCCACACGCGGACTTCCCAACCCCACTCCTGTCGGGATGTCGGGACTGTATCAGGAACCCCGCCCAAGAGCCCCACCGGGGGACTCTGTTGGCCTCCTTTGCCGGAGGCCGACAGACCTCTCCCTACCCACCTTCTTCCCCTGAAGCTAGGTGACCAAAAATAAATTTGCAGTTTTGCTCCTAGCCTTGCCTGCCCGCTGGTTCTTTTGTGCCCGCTCTGGTGGTCTTTAGAAAAAAACAAATCATATACATATGTAACAAACCTGCACGTTGTGCATGTGTACCCTAGAACTTAAAGTATAATAATAAAAAAAAAAAGCATATCAAGATGCAAATGCCTAGCTGAAATGGATCAAATATTCCATCTGCACGTTAAACAAAAGCAATTATTATGCTTGTGCACATGGCAGGCGAGAGGCCCAGATTGTCCCCTTTGCACTAAGACGGTCCTCCAATCGACTAAACATGGGTTCCATGGTAGCTCTTCTCCAGGATTCTACAGCCTGGAGTAATAAGTCATGCCAAGCTCCATCTCTGCTATATCCCAAAGTCCAGCACCCCGCAGGTCAGCCCCCAAGGGCCATCCAGCTTCCGTGTCCCAACACTAAGTTCACTTCATGTCTCTCACAACAGGGAGGAAAGTTAGCATTCCTTGGAGACCTGAAGGGATGCAGTGAGCTTAAGAATTTTTAAGAGCTTATCAATCTGTCAGCCCTTGTTCATCCCTGCGTGGATGTGTGCTGGTATTGTGGTGGACCTTTACTGGGCACTCTGCCGAATAACTAGAGTGGCACTTGTGCTTTAGTCCATTTGGCTATCCCTTTCACCCTGGCATTTCATCAACCAGAGAAAGAAAAAAATAAGACATCGTAAAGCGAGAGAAGCTCCTTATGGGTCTTTCGACTCTCACATCTATTTAGATGCAATTGGAGTCTCGCAAGGAATACCAGATCAATTTAAAGCTTGAAATCAAATAGTTACGGGATTTAAGTCAGTATTTTGGTAGATGACAGTCAATAAAAATATAAATTAGATAAACTACATCTATTACAACCAACAGCAACAAGCTTTTCATGACTTAAAAGAAAAACTCAGGTCGGCCCTAGCCCTGGGGCTACCTGACCTGACAAAACTTTTTACACTCTATGTGTCAAAAAAAAAAATGGCAGTTGGAGTTTTAACCCAGACTGTAGCGCCCTGGCCAAGGCCAGTGGCCTATCTCTCAAAACAACTAGACAAGGCTTCCAAAGGCTGGCCCCTATATCTAAGGGCCCTGGCAGCAACAGCCCTATTAGCACAAGAAGCAGATAAGCTAACTCTTAGGCCAAACCTAAACATAAAGTCCCCCCATGCTGTGGTGACTTTAATAAATACCAAAGGACATCATTAGCTAATGAATGCTAGACTAACTAGATACCAAAGCTTGCTCTGTGAAAATTCCTGCATAACCATTAAAGTTTGCCTCACCCTAAACCCTGTCACCTTACTCCTTGTATGAGAGAGCCCAGTTAAACATAACTGTGTAGAGGTATTAGACTCAGTTTATTCTAGTGGGTCCAACCTCCGAGACCATCCTTACACATCAGTAGACTAGGAGCTATATATGGATGGGAGCAGCTTCACGAACCCCTGCAAAGTGACTCTGAAAAAGATGACAAGCCCTGCTCCAGTCACACCCGGAAGCTGATTGGTCCACGCACGGCCGAAGCATGAGGAAACTCATCACGGGACTCATTTTCCTTAAAATGTGGACTTGTACAGTAAGGACCTCAACTGACCTTCCTCAGATTGAGGACTGTTCCCAGTATACACATCAAGTCACTGAGGTAGGACAAAAGAGTGCTACAGTCCTATTATTTTATGGTTATTATAAGTGTGCCAGGACTCTAAAAGAAACTTGTTTATATAATGCTGTTCTATTCAAGGTATGTAGCCCAGTCTCTAAATGTTATGTTTGTGAAAGAACTGTAACAGGAGATCAATGGTCATAAGAAGCCCGAGAATTAGTGCCTCCTGACCCAGTTCCTGATGAATTCCCGGCCCTAAAGAATCACCCTGATCATTTCTAGGTTCTAAAAGTCTCAATTATTGGACAATATTGCATGGCTAGAAAAAGGAAAGAATTCACTCATTCTGTAGAATGACTTAGTTGCCTAGGACAAAAACTATATAATAGTACCACAAAAACAAATACATGGTGGAGTTCAAAACATACAGATAAAAATCCATTCAGTAAATTTCCAAAATTGCAGACCATTTAGGCCCACCCAGAATCCCACTGGGACTAGACGGTCCCACTGGGCTATACTAGATATGTGGACGTAGAATCTAAGCTAAGCTGCCTGACCAGTGGACAGGTAGTTGTGTTACTGGCACTATTAAACCATCTTTCTTCCTACTGCCCATAAAAAACATGTGAACTCCTTGGCTTCCCTGTCTATGCTTCTCACAAAAAGAAAAGCATAGCTATAAACAAACTGAAAAATAATGAATAGCCCCCAAGAAAATTATACAATACTATAGGCCTGCCGCTTAGACACAAGACGGCTCATGGGGATACCAGACCCCCATTTACATGCTCAGCCGAATCATATGGTTGCAAGCTGTTTTAGAAATCATCACTAATAAAACCGGTCAAGCCTTGACTATTCTGACCTGGCAAGAAACTCAGATAAGAAATGCTATCTATCAAAATAGATTGGCTCTCGACTACTTGCTAGCAGCTGAAAGAGAGGTCTATAAGAAATTTAACCTTACTAATTATTGTCTTCACATAGATAATCAAAGGCAAGTAGTTAAAGACATAGTTAGAAATATGACAAAACTGGCACATGTACCCATACAAGTGTAGCATGGATTCGATCCTGAAGCTATGTTTAGAAGGCAGTTCCCAGCACTAGGAGGATTTAAAACTCTTATAATAAGAGTTATAATAGTAATAGGAACCTGCTTACTGCTCCCTTGTTTGCTACTTGTACTTCTTCAAATGATAAAAAGCCTCATCACTACCTTCGTTCACCAGAATGCTTCAGCACAAGTGTACTATATGAATCACTATTAATATATTGCACAAGAAGACATAAGTAGCAAAAATGAGAGTGAGAACTCCCACTAATAAAAAGTGAGAGTCTCACAGGGGGCAAATGAGGGAAGAGAGAGACCCTCTCATATTGTTTTCTATTGTTCTATACTCAGAAAAGGAAAGAAAAGTGAAACTAAAGACAGGTAGTCCAGCACCTAGGAACCAGACCCAAAACTAGGCCTGGGCCTGCCTGACCTAAGCCTAGTAGTAAAAATTGGACCTCTGACCTAGCAACTGTTGTTATCTATAGATTCCAGACATTCTATGGAAAGACATTGTGAAACCTCCCATTCTGTTCTGTTTCACTCTGACCACCGGTGCTCACAGCCCCTGTCACATACCCCCTGGCTTGCTCAGTCGATCATGACCCTCTCACGTGGACCCCCTTAGAGTTGTGAGCCCTTAAAAGGGACAGAAGTTGAGCATCTGATGAGCTCGGATTTTAAGACGCTAGCCTGCCAATGCTCCCAGCTGATTAAAGCCACTCCCTTCACTATCTTGGTGTCTGAGGGGTTTTGTCTGCGGCTAGTCCTGTTACAGGCAAAGAACAACAACTAAAAAAATGAGCTTTTATCAGATTAGTATATGCTGAAAATTGTGACCACAATATTTTGAAATACACTTTGAGGCTTTTGCCTGAAAGGTTTTTAGAGTAAAAGGATTATTGCTTTGGTTTTTGTTGTTGCAATGCTTGCTTTAATTATTACTTTGTTATTAGCAAAGGAAACATGTTAAGAGTTCGTTCTCATTGCATTTTTCCTCTATGTTTAAAGAGGAGTGGAACCATCTTAAGTAAAAAAAGCTTGCCACAACCCTGGATTTTAGAGGTTACTAATACACATGACCCAGAAAAGAGCTCTTTAGTTGCACTGGGGAAGAGGAATTCTTAATAGCTAAAATCATAACTGATATTTTTGACAGCTAACAAATTGCCAGGCACTCTACAGACTTCTTTATGGAAATTAATTCACTTAGTCCTCTTACCATCCTTCCAGGTATACACTGTTACCCCCAGTTTACCTAAGAGGAGCCTTGAGGCACACAGAGAAGCTAAGCAATTTGCCCATGGTCACACAGATAGTAATCCTAGCATGTTGGCTCAAGAGCATACTCCCTTAACCAGAATTCCATACTGCCTTAAATGTGCACAAAATCCTATGCCATATGGATAGATTTTGCTTTTGAAGCCCTAAAACATACCAAATATCCTATACTTTCAAGTTTAAATAATTTCTTAGATCTAGTATTTTCCCAGACAGGAAGGAGAAATTAAACCCTTAGTTGGCAATAAAACTTGTAAAAACTTCCTCTAGTATATACTAAGCAAAATTTTATAATCTGTTAGTTTTTGAAAAGCACATTTTTCATTTTTACATCATTTAAGTGTAATTGCTCTCCAAGT
Organism: Rhinopithecus roxellana; assembly: GCF_007565055.1. Taxonomy (NCBI): domain Eukaryota; kingdom Metazoa; phylum Chordata; class Mammalia; order Primates; family Cercopithecidae; genus Rhinopithecus; species Rhinopithecus roxellana. The sequence continues at coordinate 1,424,682 of NC_044551.1, forward strand.
CCCCCCTCTCCCAGTTCCAGGGCATAATTACAAGTTTTCGTTCTGTTTATTTAGTGCATGGAAAAGACACATTTCCTCAGAAAGATTCATCATCATCTTTGATTCTCCAATAAGACATAAATGTGTTGGGAACAGGCCCCCCCCCAAAATCTGGCCATAAACTGGCCCCAAAACTGGCCATAAACAAAATCTCTGCAGCACTGTGACATGTTTGTGATGGCTGTGACGCCCACGCTGGAAGGTTGTGAGTTTACCGGGATGAGGGCAAGGAACACCTGGCCCGCCCAGGGCAGAAAACTGCTTAAAGGCATTCTTAAAACACAAACGACAGCATGAGCAACCTGTGCCTGGACATGCTCCTGCTACAGATAACTAACCAGAGCCTACCCCTTTATTTCAGCCCATCCCTTTGTTTCCCATAAGGAATACTTTTAGTTAATCTATAGAAACAATGCTTATCACTGGCTTGCTGTCAATAAATGTGTGGGTAAATCTCTGTTCGAAGCTCTCAGCTCTGAAGGCTGTGAGGCCCCTGATTTACCACTGTACACCTCTATATTTCTGTGTGTGTGTCTTTAATTCCTCTAGCGCCCCGGGGCTAGGGTCTCCCTGACTGAGCTGGTCTCGGCATAAATGGGAAGATTTGGAATGCATCATATGTTTTAAATATGTAAAGTCACAGGGAGAACCTTTTTTTTTTTTTTTTTTTTTTGAGACAGAGTCCCACTCTATCACCCAGGCTGGAGTGCAGTGGCGTGATCACTGCTCACTGCAATCTCCGCCTCTTAGGTTCAAGCAATTCTCCTGCCTCAGCCTCCTGAGTAGCTGGGATTACAGGCACGCACCACTATGCCCGGCTAATTTTTTGTAATTTTAGTAGAGACGGGGTTTCACCATGTTGGTCAGGCTGGTCTCAAACTCCTGACCTTGTGATTCACCCACCTCGGCCTCCCAAAGTGCTGGGATTACAAGCGTGAGCCATAGGAGAACATTTTAATAACTGAAGTAGCCCAGGGATTTCTAGATTGAAACTATTAGCCAATCAGTTAACTAGTTAGCTAATAATATCAGCCATGGCAATGGACAAAGACAATCTTCCCTGCAGGCACTAAAAGACAAAAAGGGACACCTATCCTAGAATGCTTGATTTCTTCCTTTGGTATGTAAGAAAACATGTCACAGGAATGCTTTCAGAATTAAAAGCAGTGTTTTGACTGAGTTTTTTTTTTTTTTTTTTTTTTTTTTTTTGAGACAGAGTCTCGCTCTGTCGCCCAAGCTGGAGTGCAGTGGCCGGATCTCAGCTCACTGCAAGCTCCGCCTCCTGGGTTCACGCCATTCTCCTGCCTCAGCCTCCCGAGTAGCTGGGACTACAGGCGCCCGCCACCTCGCCCGGCTACTTTTTTGTACTTTTTAGTAGAGACGGGGTTTCACCGGGTTAGCCAGGATGGTCTCGATCTCCTGACCTTGTGATCCGCCCGCTTCGGCCTCCCAAAGTGCTGGGATTACAGGCTTGAGCCACCGCGCCCGGCCTTGACTCAGTTTTATTGGTCAAACGTACTATGACTGCAGATTTCAAATTCCTGAGTGATCCTGTGCCCTGGGGGAAAAAAGAACCTGAAGAAAAGGGAAATAAGTTTGAGAAGCCCAGTTGCATTTGTTTTGCAGCATGATTTGCTTTAATATGTGGTAGAAGGGCAGAGAATTTGGTAAGTTTAGTTTGGATTTAAAAGAAATAAAATGTGCAATTTTTCATATTATTAATGAAAAATCACATACATATTTACATCCATGGTAGGTACTGCAAGTTGCTTAATTAATATCCATTCTCTTCTTTCTTTAGGACAAACCCAATTTTGTTCATGGTGGCAATGTGCCCCACTAAAACTGCTTTCCTCCCTCAGACTCCTCTAGTAGCTGGGATAGCCATATGGTCATTTTGACCAACAAAATGTAAGCAAAATATTATTAGATATGGCTTCCAAGAAAGCTTTTATTTTCTGGTAAAAGAGGGCAGACTCAGTTGGCATATACCTTTATCTTTTGTCAAGCATTTGTACTTTTTCCTTCTTCCTGTCTGGAAGGAAGACTTAAGTCTGGGAGCAGAGCAGCCACATTGGAACCATGAGCTGATCATGAGAATGAAATCCATGTATTAATATGCTCGACCCAAGAGATGGGAACCTAGGACAACGGTGATATTATGTGGCTGCTACACCAATTCCAGGCTGCTCACCTCCAGTCTTCTCTGTTACTTACCAACAAAGGCAATCCTAACTAATTCTCAAAGTTAAACACTGTCACTTTCATTTAGCTAGAAAAAAAGAATACTTCTGGAGTATGTTTACTATACCATATATATTTGCCATCCTTTGGCCGGCCGTGGTGGCTCACGCCTGTAATCCCAGCACTTTGGGAGGCTGAGGTGGCTGGATCATTTGAGGTCAGGAGTTTGAGACCAGCTTGGCCAATATAGTGAAACCCTGTCTCTACCAAAAATACAAAAATTAACTGGGCATGGTGGCAGGCTCCTGTAATCCCAGCTCCTTGGGAGGCTGAGGCAGGAGAATTGCTTGAACCTGGGAGGTGGAGGTTGCAGTGAGCTGAGACTATGCCACTGCACTCCAGCCTGGGCAATAGAGCGAGACTCAGTCTCAAAAAAAAAAAAAGGAAAGAAAAAAGAAAACCAAATACCACATATTCTCACTTATAAGTGGAAGCTAACCATTAGGTACTCATGGACATAAAAATGGCAACAATAGAAACTGGGGACTTCTGCGGGGAGAGAGAGAGGGAGCAAAGGTTGAAAAGCTAAATATTGGGTACAATACTCAGTACCTGGGTGACAGAATCATTTGTACCCCATACTTCAGTATCATGCAATTTACCCATGTAATGAACCTGCACATATACCCTCTGAATCTAAAATAAAATTTGAAAAAGAAAAACAAATACACAGAAAAACATAATTAAATTTTGCATTTTTAGTTAAAACAAGTAGAAGAATCAGGATGTAGAGAAGGACTCTAAAATTAAAATATTTAGTCCGTGTTTTATAGGCAGCAACCTGGCATATGTATCAAAAGTAATGAAAATATGGATAAATTTCCTATAATACCACTCCTGGAAACTTATCCAAAGAAATACCTAAGAAAAAAAAAGTTATGTGCATGTTACTGAATGATGTCACTGAAACATTTTTTTAAAAGAAAGCCAAAATGTACAAATACAAGAATGTCTAGGTTCAGTGCAGTGACTCACACCTGTAATCCAGCACTTTGGGAGGCCAAGGCGGGCAGATCACTTGAGGTCAGGAGTTTGAGACCATCCTGGCCAACAGGGTGAAACCCCGTCTCTGCTAAAAATACAAAAATTAGCTGGGTGTGGTGGCGGGCACCTGTGATCTCAGATACTCAGGAGGCTGAGGCAGGAGAATCACTTGTGCCCAGTAGGCAGAGGTTGCAGTGAGCTGAGATCATGCCACTGCACTCCAGCCTCATCAACAGAGTGAGACTCTCTCTCTCTCTCTCTCTCAAAAAAAAAGGATATTTAATAATAGGTATATTGCTATTTGAAGGGGTGGCCTGCCCGTCCACACCTGTGGGTGTTTCTCGTTAGGTGGAATGAGAGACTTGAGAAAAGAAATGAGACACAGAGACGAAGTATAGAGAAAGAAAAAGTGGGCCCAGCGGACTGGCACTCAGCATACAGAGGACCCGCACCAGCACTGGTCTCTGAGTTCCCTCAGTATTTATTGATCATTATCTGTACCATCTTGGAAAAAGGGAAGTGGCAGGATAATAGGATCATAGTAGGGAGAAGGTCAGCAGTAAGACATATGAATAAAGATCTCTGTGACATAAGTTTAAGGAAAAGTGCTGTGCCTTGATATCTCCATAAACCTTTTTAGTGCACATAGAGCAGTATTGCTGCTAGCAAGTCCCACCCTCAGCCCTAAGGCAGTTTTCTCCCATCTCAGTAAACATACAATCGGGTTTTACACCTAGACATTCCCTGGCCCGGGGATGCGCAAGAGACAGATGCCTTTCTCTGTCTCAACTGCCAAGAGGCCTTATTTCCTCTTATACTAATCCTCCTCAGTCACAGACCCTTCACGGGTGTCAGGCTGGGGGACGATCAGGTCTTTCCCTTCCCACGAGGCCATATTTCAGACTATCACATGGGGAGAAACCTTGGACAATACCTAGCTTTCCTAGGCAGAGGTCCCTGCGACCTTCCGACCTTCCGCAGTGTATGTGTCCCTGGGTACTTGAGATTAAGAGAATGGTGATGAATTTTCACAAGCATACTGCCTTCAGGCACTTGTTTAACAAAGCACACCCTGCACAGCCCCAAATCCATTAAACCTTGAGTCACCACAGCACATGTCTCTTGCAAGGACAGGGTTGGGGGTAGGGTTACAGATTAACAGCATCTCAAATACAGAACAAAATGGAGTCTCTTATGTCTACTTCTTTCTATATAGACACAGTAACAGTCTGATCTCTCTTTCTTTTCCCCACAGCTATTCATCAAAGAAATATAAAATTTTCACCTATATCATTGCAGACAACAGGGGACATTTTATAAAAATTACTAGTAGCCACTTGCAAAGCATATTGGAACATGTATACACTGTAACAGTTTGGCAGAAAGTGGAACACCTGTCTGGATGCAATGTATCATGATCAGCATTGCCATTGTTGCTGGATTTCATTTATCAAACATTTATATGCTAGACATTGTACTAAATACCATACTTAAGTTATCTTATTTAATGCCCACAATATCTACTTGATGTAGATACTATGATCCTCATTTAACACATGAGGAAACTGAAGCTTAGAGAAGTAAAGAAATTAATCCAAGGCTGTGGAACAGGAATTGGACTCTTCTGAAATAGTCTAGATTTTGGAGACTAGATTCTAGACTTAACTATACTGTTTTTCAATCACTATACATGTAGCTTCTAGAAAATATATTAACACTCTCTCACCCAATATTTATGCATTTATTAACACATCCTTTGAAATGTCTGTTATGCCAGACACCATACTAGATATACCCTGTGATGTGGTCATGTAACAATGGAACAGGCAGAGCCAACAAGAAGTTGAGCTATGAAACAATGGCTTATAGTAGAGTGTTGGGTATCAAGAAATGAAGCTGCAGAAATAGGCAGGACCTGTTATTCTTAAAAAAAACTCCTGTTCAGCCATGATAAGGAGTGTGGACCCAGGCCCAAAGGTAATGGGAAGCCATTTGTATTAGTTTGTTTTCACACTGCTGATAAAGACATACCCAGGACTGGGCATTTTATGAAAGAAAGAGGTTTAATGGACTTACATTTCCACGTGGCTGGGGAGGCCTCACAATCATGGTGGAAGGCAAGGAGGAGCAAGTCATGTCTTACATGGATGGCAGCAGGCAAAGAGAGAGCTTGTGCAGAGAAACTCCCATTTTTAAAACCATCAGATCTCCTGAGACTCATTCACTATCACAAGAACAGTGCAGGTGTTTGCTAATCACTAATTTAATCACTTCCCACCTGGTTTCTCCCACAACATATGGGAATTGTGGGAGTTACAATTCAAATGAGATTTGGGTGGGGACACAGCCAAACCATATCACCATTTAAGGAGTTTAAATTTCAGAGGACAGGACTACATTTGCATTAGCAAAGAGATGACAGTCTGATCTAGAGGTGACAGTGAGGATGAAGAGAAGTAAATAGATTCTAGAGCTCAAAGGTGGAAAGCAGAATCAACAGAGTCTGGCAAAACAAGCAATATAATGGAGAAGGCAAGCAAGACTATCAGGTTCCTGACTTGAGCCACTGGATAAATAATGGTGTTATTTACTCAAATAGCAATCACTGCAGATAAAGATTTGGAGAGTAAAATTACGAGTTCCATTTTGTCTATGTTGAGTTTTTATGTGCTTATAAGACATCCAAGTGGGGACATCTAAAATAGTGAGATCTTCAGGACTTCAGGGGAAATATGTAGACTTAAGGTATATAGATCAGGAGATATCAGCATAGGCATGGTAAGTGAAGCCTTGGAATGAGTGAGCTTGCTTAGAGAGAATGGGGGGAAAAAAACACAGGTCCAGCCAAAATCTTATAGGGACCACAGAAGATCCTGCAGGAGAAACAGCATGGCCAGAGAGACAAGGGAGAGTGTGATAGCACAGAAGCCAAGAGACCGAGGTGAGTCATCAGTGGAGTTAAATGCTCCCTTCTGAATTCATCCAAATAAATAACTAAGGATAAGTCCAAAGACTTGCTTACAAGACTATTTCAGTACTGTCTGTAATGGGAAAATATTGTTAGTGGGAAAAGGAAGGGGGAATCCAACAGTAATAGAGTTGTTAAATAAATGTTGGTAAATCCATACAATGGAATGTTGTATAATCTTTAAATCACATTTCTGAAGAATATTTAATGACATGGGAAAATGTTAAGTAGAAAAAACATCTGTTTAAAAAATTATGATCCCACTTTTGCTTTTAAAATTATGCTTAATCATACAGATATATTCACAGAATATTTAGACCATAATGATATGCAATATATAAAAATGTTAACACCAAAAGTTGGAAATGGATTAGAAAGAGGCAAGACTGGGTAGTGGAATTATTGGATGGGTGGTTTGTATTTTGTTGATTATATTTTTCTCATTTTCCATGCTGAACATACAGTCCTTTTACACTAAGAAAAATCTTAATAGGTTTTTGGTTAAGACATTTATAACACATAATATGCAGTGATTAAATTTTTGTTTTGGTTTGTTTTTTTGAGACAGGGTCTAACTCTGTCACCCAGGCTAGAGTGCAGTGGCACGATCACAGCCCACTACAACCTTGACCTCCCGGGCTCAAGCTATCCTCCCACCTCAGCCTCTGAGCAGCTGGGACCACAGGCATGCACCACTATGCCCGGCTAATTTTTTTTTTTATTTTTTGTAGAGACAGGGTCTCCCTGTGTTGCCCAGGCTAGTCTCAAACTCCTAGGCTCAAGGAATCCTCTCACTTCAGCCTCCCAAACTGCTGGGATTACAGGTGTAAGCCACCATGCCCAGCCCAGTGATCAAATATTATACTTGGAGAAACTAGGTACCAACATGGTACAATATGTGTGCTATAACATTAAGTTAATAGCAGGTTATGTTACTTTATAGAAAGATGCAGGCTAAGGACTTGGTAGAAGAACTGTCAAAGATAAACCTGGGGCCGGTTGCAGTGGCTCACGCCTGGAATCCCAGAACTTTGGCAGGCCAAGGTGGGTGGATCACCTGAGGTCAGGAGTTCAAGACTAGCCTGGCCAACATGGTGAAACCCAGTTTCTACTAAAAATATAAAAAATTAGCTGGGCATGGCGGCTCACGCCTATAATCCCAGCTACTCAGGAGGCTGAGGCAGGAGAATCGCTTGATCCTGGGAGGCAGAGGTTGCAGTGAGCCGAGATTGCACCATTGCACTCCAGCCTGGGCAACAAGAGCAAAACTTCATCTCAAAAAAAAAAAAAAAAAAAAAAAGATAAAGCTGGACACTAGTTGAAGACAGCAAAGACATTTTCTTCAGTAATTAATTGTGGAAGGGGAAACAGCTAAGTTCAACTGTGAGTTGCACAGAGGTGTCTTAGAAAATGCGGGAGTAGGGAAGAGGAGTGAGCCTGGCCCCTGTAGCGTCACAGAAGTGAAACGTTACAAAAAGTGGGGAAGTGAGATAGGGTCAATATCCATGTAATTAGGCCATCTGGGTCTGCCAACTGGCATTTACCTAAGTTAGGTTTCTACCCTCCCTCAGAGACTGGGAGACAGAGGCCTTATCCTTCTTCATAACATTCAAAGGAATGGGCTTTCAGGTCCTTGACAAAGACACTCCTGAGCTGTAGAAGATACACATCCGTGACAAAGGAAGTTTTTTCAAATACTCTGAGGAAGGGATGTGAAGGACCCATGACCAGGTGTTGCTGGAACAAATGGTAAATTCTTTTGGCAGCCTTGAGCTTTGCCAGACTGGAACTCAAGGTGGACCAGGTCATCCCAGGCACACGGCCTTAGAATGCTAAAACAATGTCAACATTTGGTCAAGTCTCTTAGAGCAGGAGTTTAGATGGAGATGTTTGTGCCAAATATGCAGTTCTCAAGAGCTAAGGTATCCGTGATCAAAGGGTGGGGACAGATCCAAGACAGGCAGAGTAGGTCCTTTTCCTGCCCAGCTGGGTAAAGGCCTCTGCCCTGTTAATCATGGAATAAATTAGTCTCTGGACTTCAATGCTTGCCCTGTGCCCCCCACAGAGTCAGTTCATGGATGAAGGGACATCCTGGGAACACATGCCATGTTGTCCTTGTTCTGAGGCCTCCACACACAGCAGGGCCTCACACAAGGTCACACACATACCGGAGAGAGCACCAGAAAAGGCTGAAAACCTGCCCAGGTTCTGCATGCCAAGCCAAGTGCCCTAACTCTTAGTCTTCATCACCCGGAGGAAGAGGTGCCATTTTCTAATCTGCCTGCCCAGAGGAAGTACCTTTTCTAATCGAAACAAAGTGTCTTTCTATGCTAATGTGACCCTAACTGCATTAGGTTTGACACTGGCAGGCAGATTCAAGATCAAGTGGGATCATCTTTTATAGGGCCCCATAACAAGACATAACTCATTATAATTGAAAATTAATTTCAGTACATTATTTTGTTTTTTGGTGGCATTGTTATACACTCAGTTAGTCAAAACATATGTAGTATTTATACCTGTAAGTGTTTGCTAAAGGTAGAGAGCCATTATCATCCCACCTGCCTACCGCCATTCATCTTCCTGCCCCTCTCATTCCCCCACTCCTCTACCACCAGCTTCATTTACTAATTTGGAAAAATATTGCAAAGCAGAAAGTAGCAACGTTACTGCTTGGCTTTCTTTTCATCAGTTTAGTTGCCCAAATGAGGAATTTGATTAACAGCTAAATTCTGTACTGTAGATAATGCTGGAACTAAAAATGCTTTCAAAGTAAAAATTTGCATATGGAAGCATTCAATGGGAGCAATCGATGTTGGAGAAAAAATATATATAAAGCAAAGACTACTCCAACTTCAGAAAACAAAAATCAAACAAAAAAACGAAACCTGTGAAACTGAATACTCCAACTTGACAAGGATGACTTAAAAAAAGATCAAACAAAACATTTGAATTCTTTTATATTGGAAAGGAGCCAAAATGAGAGACAGGAACAAAGATGAACTTTCAGCTCAAACAAAGACACAACCCACTGGGAAAGGCATGTTCTGCCAAGGCTTAGAGAAGGGACTCTTTTGCTTCCTCTATATCAAAGCTGAAACAATACACAATGTCTCTCAATTTTTCATCCTGGCCTTGATCTGAAAACGCTACAGTGGAATGGATTAGTGCTGGGGTGGGGATGGAGTGGAACCAGGCCTTCAGTGTGGGGCAGGCTTCCTTGGTCTCTCCAGTTTGCCCTGGTTCTCAAGCTTCAGTATCAAAAATGCAGAGACTTGGGTCTTCTCTCTCACTGCCTGGGCAACACAGGGAGACCCTGTCTCTACAAAAAAATTTAAAAAATATTAGTCGGGCATGGTGGTACATGCCTGTGGTCCCAGCTGCTCAGGAGGCTGAGGTGGGAGGTTAGCTTGAGCCCGGGAGGTCAAGGCTGCAGTGGGCTGTGATTGTGCCACTGCACTCTAGCCTGGGTGACAGAGTAAGACCCTGTCTCAAAAAACAAATCAAAACAAAAATGTATTCACTGCATTTTATGTGTTATGTATCATAAGCTTCTTAACTAAAAACCTATTAAGATTTTCCTTAGTGTAAAAGGACTACATGTTCAGCATGGAAAATGAGAAAAATATAATCAACAAAATACAAACCACCCATCCAATAATTCCACTACCCAGTCTTGCCTCATTCTAATCCATTTCCAACTTTTGGTGTTAACATTTTTATATATTGCATATTGTAATTGGTAATGAGATTCCAATCCAGGAAATCAGGAATGGGACCAAAGAATTTTAAAATAAGCAATACAGGTCTATCTTTATCAAAACTCTTTATCGCTGGTGAGAAACTGAGACAACAAAACGTAGTATGTCTATGGCATAGAGAGGAAACGTTGATTAAATTGTTTATCAGCTCTCATAATTTGTTTGCAGATTCTTTAGAGTTTTCTATGTACAAGATCATGACACCTCAAATAGAAATTTACTTTCTCCTTTCCAATCTTGATTGCTTTTATTTCTTTTGCTTGCCTAATTGCCCTGGCTAGAACATCCAGTACAATGTTGAATAGAAATGATGAGAGAAAACATCCTTGTTTTGTTCCCGATCTTAGGGGAAAAGCTTTCAGTCTTTAATCATTAAGTATGATGTTGGATGTGGGTTTTTCACAGATGCCCTTTATTAGGCTGAGAAAGTTCCCTTCTATCTTATTTTTTGGTGTTTTTTTTATTAAAGGGTATTGGTTTTTGTCAAATTTTTTTTCTGTGTCAATCAAGATTTTCTTGTTTTCTTTTACTCTGTTAATTTGGTGCCTTCCATTGATTAACTTTTTTTTTTTTTTTTTTGAGAGGAGTCTTGCTCTGTCGCCCAGGCTGGAGTGCAGTGGTGCAATCTCGGCTCACTGCAACCTCCGCCTCCCAGGTTCAAGCAATTCTCTACCTCAGCCTCCCGAGTGGCTGGGATTACAGGTGCCCACCATCATGCCTGGCTAATTTTTTTGTATTTTTAGCAGAGAAGGAGTTTCAACATCTTGGCCAGGCTAGCATTGAACTCCTGACCTTGTGATCCACCCGCCTCGGCCTCCCAAAGTGCTGGGATTACAGGCATGAGCCATCGTGCCCGGCCCACTATTTTTTTAAATTAAACAATAAAGTTGGCCGGGCGCGGTGGCTCACGCCTGTAATCCCAGCACTTTGGGAGGCCGAGGCGGGCGGATCACAAGGTCAGGAGATCGAGACCACAGTGAAACCCCGTCTCTACTAAAAATACAAAAAATTAGCCGGGCGCGGTGGCAGGCGCCTGTAGTCCCAGCTACTCGGGAGGCTGAGGCAGGAGAATGGCGTGAACCCGGGAGGCAGAGCTTGCAGTGAGCCGAGATTGCGCCACTGCACTCCAGCCTGGGCGGCAGAGCGAGACTCCGTCTCAAAAAAAAAAAAAAAAAAAACAAAACAAAAAACAATAAAGTTGAAGAATTATTAAAAGACATTTGTAGTAAACTGTAAAAGCAAACTGACAAAGCTTGTAAGTTGTTTTAAAAAAAAAGGGTGCAAAAGTAAAGTAAGAATAATGTTCCTGATGTGGGTGTGGGGAGATGCTTACATTGCTTGAATTTTGGTGGAAATGAGTAGGACCCAGAGAGTCAGCCAGATGGCTAAGTGAGATTGGATCTCAAGGGAACTCCTGCAAAGTCTTTGATCTCTCTGTGGTAAAGGATTAATTGCCCATGAAGCATAAGTCAATGAACTAGATCAGTAAAACTTCAACCCTGCTGCATGCTAATATTACCTGAAAAACTTTTAAAGTAAGGATCTAGGGCAGGGTGCAGTTCCACATGCCTGTAACCCCAGCACTTTGGGAGGCCAAGGCAGAAGGATTGTTTGAGCCAAGGAGTTTGAGACCATCCTTGGCAACACAGTGAGACCCCCGTCTCTACCAGAAAAAAAAAAAAAAAAAAAAAAATTAGCCAGGTTTGGTGGCATATGCCTGTAGTCCCAGCACTCAGGAGGCTGAGGCAGGAAGATGGCATGACCCCAAGACTTTGAGGCTGCAGTGAGCTCTGATCGCACCACTGCACTGCAGCCTGGGTGACAGAGGGATACCCTATCTCAAATAAACGAATAAATATCTTGGCCGGACAAGGTGGCTCACTCTTGTAATCCTAGCACTTTGGGAGGCTGAGGCAGGCATATCACCTGAGGTTGGGAGTTCAAGACCAGCCTGGTCAACATGGTGAAAGCCATCTCTACTAAAAATAAAAGAAGATTGGCCTGGTGTGGTGGCTTACGCCTGTAATCCTAGCACTTTGGGAGGCTGAGGCGGGTAGATCACCTTATGTCAGGAGTTCGAGTACAGCCTGGCCAACATGGCGAAACCTCGTCTCTACTAAAAATACAGAAAGTAGCCGAGCATGGTGGTGGATGCCTATAATCCCAGCTACTTGGGAAGCTTAGCAGGAAAATTGCTTGAAACCAGTTTGGCAGGGCAGAGGTTGCAGTGAACTGAGATTGCACCACTGCACTCTAGCGTAGGCGACAGATTGAGACTCCATCTCAAAAAAAATTAGCTGAGCTTGGTGGCAGGTGCCTATAATCTCAGCTACCCAGGAGGCTAAGTCAGGAGAATAGTTTGAACCCGGTAGGCACAGGTTGCAGTGAGCCAAGATCGTGCCATTGTACTCCAACCTGGGCGATAAGAGTGAGACTCTGTTTTGGAAAAAAAGCCTAGGCTGTACCTCAGAATAATTGATCCTTTTTTTTTTTTTTTTTTTTTTTTGAGATGGAGTTTCACTCTTGTTGCCCGGGCTGGAGTGCAATGGTGCAATCTTGGCTCACTGCAACCTCCACCTCTCAAGTTGAAGCAATTCTCCTTAGTCTCCCGAGTAGCTGGGGTTACTGGCGTGTGCCACCATGCCTGGCTAATTTTTTTTTTCCCCAAGACAGAGTCTTGCTCTGTCCCCAAGGCTGGAGTACAGTGGCAAGATCTCAGCTCACTGCAACCTCTGCCTCCGGGTTCAAGCAATTCTCCTGCCTCAGCCTCCTGGATAGCTGGGATTACAGGCATCCACCACCACGCTCAGCTAATTTTTGTAGTTTTAGTAGAGATGGAGTTTCACCATGTTGGCCAGGCTGGTCTCAAACTCGTGACCTCGTGATCCTCCTGCCTCAACCTCTCAAAGTGCTGGGATTACAGGTGTGAGCTCCTGTACTCGGCCCTAATTTTGTATTTTTAGTAGAGATGGGATTTCACCATGTTGGCCAGGCTGGTCTCGAACTCATGACCTTAGGTGATGCCTTGGCTCCCCAAAGAGCTGGGATTACAGGCATGAGCCACCACACCTGGAGTGATCCAAAATCTTAATTGAGATTTTGCGGAAGTGGTGGCTCTGGGAACGGTATTTTTAAAAAAATTGTCCAGGTGATTACTATGGGCAGACAAGGTTGAAATTCCACAATGTAGATGCCAATATGTAAGACATCAAACAACACTGTTTGGGAAAATAAGATTTTTTTTTTTTTTGGCATGCAGTTATTCTGAGGTTTTTATTTTTTTTATTTTTTATTTTTTTTTTTATTTTTATTTTTTTTTTTTTTTGAGACGGAGTCTTGCTCTGCCACCCAGGCTGGAGTGCAGTGGCCGGATCTCAGCTCACTGCAAGCTCCGCCTCCCGGGTTTACGCCATTCTCCTGCCTCAGCCTCCCGAGTAGCTGGGACTACAGGCGCCTGCCTCGTCGCCCGGCTAGTTTTTTGTATTTTTAAGTAGAGACAGGGTTTCACCGTATTAGCCAGGATGGTCTCGATCTCCTGACCTCGTGATCCGCCCGTCTCGGCCTCCCAAAGTGCTGGGATTACAGGCTTGAGCCACCGCGCCCGGCCTGGGATTTTCTTTTAAATGGCTGGGAAATGGCTCTTACCCTCAAAGTTGTTTCAGTCTAGTTAAGAGATACAAAGAATTAGAGACAAAACAGGGCAGAAAGAAATGACCAAGTGGAAGAAACAAAGTGTATGGGAACACTGAGGAGATTAACACTGGCAAGGAGGGTGGGAATGGGGAGGCTTCATGGAGAAACCAGGATTTGAACGCAGCCTTGAAGAATGAGCAGCATTCCAGAAGGTGGAAATTTGGGAAGGGGCAGAGTCCCAGTCTGGGGAACAGTAGGAGCCACTGTTGATACTTGGAGAGATATCCATCCAATCAATCCACCTCGCTTTCTCTGTCTGTCTCTCTCTGTTCCTCTCTATATACAGTGTGTAAGTAAATTATATACATACGTATATAATACATGTTACATATATGTATACATAAAATCTTGGGACCCCCCCCCCCCCAGCTCACCATGCCAAAGGGAAAGTTAAGCTTGGGACCTGAGTCACACAAAAACTGCTTTCCTTTAGTTCCCAGATAGCTGTAATTTCACATGCTTACTTTGTCTTATGTAAACTGTAGATCTGAGTACAAGTCAAATGCGTAATTGCCTTTTCCCTGACTCCTTTTCTTTCACATGTAAAATGTAGACTCACTGGGCGCTAAAAAAAAGCCTCACAAGAATATGACTGCTTGCCTCATTACCTACCCTCTGCCGCTTTTCCCCCTTTCCTCGTTCCCTTCCTGCTCGCTATTTCCCCTTTAAATGTTGAAGTCCTCCAAACCCTCTTTTGAGGGTTTCCTCTTCTTTTCATATCATTTGCCCATTTTTCTTTTCTTTTCTTTTCTTTTCTTTCTTTTTTTTTTTTTTTTTTTTTTTGAGACGGAGTCTCGCTCTGTTGCCCAGGCTGCAGTGCAGTGGCGCGATCTCGGCTCACTGCAAGCTCCGCCTCCCGGATTCACGCCATTCTCCTGGCGCAGCCTCCCGAGTAGCTGGGGCGACAGGCACACGCCACCTCGCCCGGCTAATTTTTTGTATTTTTAGTAGAGACAGGGTTTCACCATGTTAGCCAGGATGGTCTCGATCTCCTGACCTCGTGATCCGCCTGTCTCAGCCTCCCAAAGTGCTGGGATTACAGGCATGAGCCGCCGTGCCCAGCCTTCCTTTGCCCATTTTTCTATTGGGTTATTTTTATTTATTGTTTTGTGAGACAAAGCACAGGACACAGATCCTACTGTGACTTGTGTTTCTTCTTCCTGGGTGTGTTCTCAACCTTGACAAAATAAACCTTTAAATGGATTATTTGCCTCAGTCACTTTTTGGTTTATACATATATGTATGGGTTATGTATATGTATATATGTATATACACATCACATAGGAATAAACTAAGCAATTGTTTGGGTATATAATTACATATATATTTAATATATTTATGGACGACCTATCTAATGTCTGTAATATACTGTGTCTATTTATTTATACATTCACATATATGTTTGTGTGTTGGGGGGGTGTGGGGTATGTTTACTCTTTTTTTCCCCCTTTCTGAGACAGTCTCACTCTGTCACCCAAGCTGGAGTGCAGTGGCACCATTGCAGCTCACTGCAGCCTCAGCCTTCCCAGGTTCAGGTGATCCTTCTGCCTCAGCCTCCCAAAGTTGCTGGGACTACAGGCGTGCACCAGTACATCTGGCTAATTTTGCTATTTTTTTTCTACTTCTTCTTCTTCTTCTTTTTTTTTTTTTTTTTTTTTTTTAGAGAGATGGGGTTTTGCCATGTTGCCCAGCCTGTTCTCAAACTCCTGAGCTCAAGTGATCATCTCCTTCCAACTCAGCCTCTCAAAGTGCTGAAATTCCAGGCAAGAGCTGTACACAGCCATGTTTACTCTCTAATGTGTGTTGTTTTTATTCAAAAACTGCAGTGCTCCCTTGCCTGAAACCTTTTGCAGACTTCCCATCACTTACCAGGTTAAGTGCAAGCTCTTTGCCTGTTGCGCCAAGCCTATGTGGTCAGGGCTCTGTTTGCCTCTGTCTCCAGCCTTCTCTGAAGTCACTCTGGCCACTTTTCAGAGGGATCTACAGTGGGGGAACGAAAGAAAGAATGCTCCTCCTGAGCACTTTCTTCCAAAGTGGAGTCCTTTCAGCAGTTGTTTTCAAGATTAATATGTCAACATGACTACTGTTACAGGGATAACCAAAAGAACTTAGGGGAAGCAGCGTGAAAGCAAGACTGTGACCATGCAGAGAAGGAGCCAAAGGGCAATGCCTGCTTTATGGGCTCCCTCCCCCACTACCCAGAGACAGAGTCACCTCCTCCCAGACTGACTTCCCCATGTTTGGACTTGGCTTTGATGCTGCTGTAGTCACATTGAGAACTTTATAAACTGCCTTTAGATCCTTGAACAAGCCCAGCTGTTTCACATCTCTGTGATTGTACTCATTTTCTTCCCTGAAGCTTGAATGCCCTTACCTAGCATGGTCTGCTAGGCAAACTCTAATCAT
This sequence comes from Rhinopithecus roxellana, assembly GCF_007565055.1. Classification (NCBI taxonomy): domain Eukaryota; kingdom Metazoa; phylum Chordata; class Mammalia; order Primates; family Cercopithecidae; genus Rhinopithecus; species Rhinopithecus roxellana. The sequence continues at coordinate 1,440,777 of NC_044551.1, forward strand.
CTTTCAAAACTCAGCTCATGCAACATTGTTTTTTCCCACATGGAGACCACAGTGAGCTATTCCCCATCCAGTGGTTTAGAAATAAGATTGCCACAAAATAACACAAGCAAACCACATACATCATAAATGTGATTAGCCCTCTGGAGGAGAAAACCAAGCAATTGTGTATAAATAGGTAAAGAATTTAGAAATCCTCTAATTTCAAAAAGAAAAAAGGAGAAAGTGGTGTTGTATACTCTCAAGGACAGAATATGGAAAGAACTCCAATGTAATAAACAGAAAACCATTAATTAATTGTATTTGCCTTGATTACAGCAAGATCATGTGAAGACAAGTAAACCCAGGAAACACAGAGTTAGGGATGGGGGTAGATAGGTATACATCGTTAATTTCCACTGCTATATATTAGCCTAGCATATGAAATCAATTATAATTTATCTTCTACTGGTAGAAATTAAGATGGTTTTCAATAGTTAGCCGTAATAAACAATGCTCAATGAGCATTTCATTCGTGTCTCCTTGTGCTCATGAGCTCATATTTTCTTTCTTGAGATGGAGTTTTACTCTTGTTGCCCAGGCTGGAGTGCAGTGGCATGATCTCGGCTCACTGCAACTTCTACCTCCCCGGTTCAAGTGACTGTACTATCTCAGCCTCCCAAGTAGCTGGCATTACAGGAGTGTCACCACACCCAGCTAAATTTTATATTTTTAATAGAGATGGAGTTTCACCATGTTGGCCAGGTTGGTCTCAAACTTCTGACCTCAGGTGATCCATCTGCCTCGGCCTTGTAAAGTGTTGGGATTTGAGGCATGAGCCACTGTGCCCAGCCTCATATTTTCTTTTTTTCTCTTCTTTAAAATCAAGACAGGGTCTTGCTCTGTCTCCCAGGCTGAAGTACAGTGGGGTGATCATGGCTCATTGCAGCCTTAACCTCCTGGGCTCAACAGTGTAATAGTGTTGTTCTGTATTCTTACCAATACTTGGTATTGTCAGACTTAAATGTTTGATAATTGGATGCAATGGAAATGCTATCTCATTACTGTTCTACTTTGCATTTCTTTGGTTAATACTGAGATTTCACATTTTTCTATATGGCTATGGCCACTTGAATTTCCTCTTCTTTTCATATCCTTTGCCCACTTTTGTTTTGGGTTATTTTTATTCTATTTATTGTTGTATGGTAATTTCATATGTCTATGTATGTATTGTGTGTGAGAGAGAGAGAGAGAGAGTGTGTGTGTGTATGTTGGGTTTATTCTCCTAGTTCATAGCTTGTTTATTCATTTTTAAAAATCTTCTCTGGGCCGGGTGGGGTGGCTTATGCCTATAATCCCAGCACTTTGGGAGGCTGAGGCAGTTGGATCACGAGGTCAGATCGAGACCATCCTGGCTAACACGGTGAAACCCTATCTCTACTAAAAATACAAAAAAAATTAGCTGTGCATGGTGGTGTTATGCCCAGACCGTTCCTTCCCCGAAGAAGACCACCAGAGTCCAGAGTCAAAGCCAAGCGGCAAGGATCTTTACTGCAAGTTAGAACTTGGTCCCTCTGCTCCGCAGCATACAAGAGGGCCCCGAACGATGCATGCGCTCGCTTTTTATAGCCCAATGTAAACAGGATATGTAAGGTTACAGAGAAACAAGGGAATTCTTTGGGTTACAGCATTACAATTGGTTAACATTTTAAGTTATACATTTAGCAGTTTTTTTATTGGTTCCCGTGCTTTCAGTAAAACCACTCCACAAACGGTTGTGACCTTATCGGGGACTCTCCAGGTGGTGTCTTTCTAAAGTTGAGACAAATGGAGGAATGTTTGTACTGGGCCCAGGAAGTTGAGACAAATGGAGGAATGTTTGCACTGGGCCCAGGAAGTTGAGACAAATGGAGGAATGTTTGCACTGGGCCCAGGACTGAGATATATGGAGGAATGTGTTTGTACTGGGCCCAGGACTGAGATATATGTTTGATTTCTTACAGTGGCAGGCCCCTGTAGTCCCAGCTACTCGGGAGGCTGAGGCAGGAGAATGGCATGAATGTGGGAGGTGGAGCTGGCAGTGAGCGGAGATCGCACCACTGCACTCCAGCCTGGGCAACAGAGCAAGACTCTGTCTCAAAAAAAAAAAAAAGAAAAGAAAGAAAACCTCTTGTTCCTCAATTTTCTCATCTGTAAATGAGTGTGTATGTAAATTATATACATTATTAAGCAAGTTAATATATGTAATATCCTATAACAGTACCTAGCATATTAGAAAACACAATATAAATATTTGTTTGTATTATTATCAGCATCTTTGGATGAAAAGTTTTAATTATTTTTAAAGTATCTTTTAATAAATAGAAAAATTAAAATTGTAATGCCTACATTTATAAATATTTTCCTCTATAGCTTATGCTTTTTATAGCTAACACTGGCTTTTTCTATTTACTCTACGCTTTGACCATTCTCTCTTTTTTTTTTTTTTTTTGAGATGAAGTCTCGCTCTTTTCCCCCAGGCTGGAGTGCAATGGCACAATCTCTGCTCACTGCAACCTCTGCCTCCCGGGTTCAAGCGATTCTCCTGCCTCAGCCTCCTGAGTAGCTGGGATTACAGGCACCTGCCACCATGCTTGGCTAATTTTTGTAGTTTTAGTAGAGACGGGGTTTCACCATGTTGGCCAGGCTGGTCTCAAACTCCTGACCTCAGGTGATCCGCTCGCCTCAACCTCCTACAGTGCTGGAATTACAGGCGTGAGCCACTGCCCGGCCAATGCTTTGCCCATTCTTGAAGTATTTTCACTAACTGAAAACTTTCCCATCAAACATTCTAGAACGTATTATAATTGGGAGACGATGGAGAATACCTAAATCATTTCCTCTGTGTTTTAAAGGATGATTGCTTTTCTAGATATCATCATGAATACCAAAGCCATGCTTTTGTTCACTGAGTTTAACTCCCTAAAACAAGGGTTTTTAAAATCATGATGTCTTGTTGAACACATACTGGTGGTGCTTGTATGGTATTCAAATTCTAAATTTCTATATCTGTATGTGCTTTTTCTCTCAGAGACAGGGTCTTGCTCTGTCACCCAGATTGAAGTGCAGTGGTACAGTTATAGCTCATAGCAGCCTCTAACTCTTTGGCTCAAGTGACCTCCCTGCCTTAGCCTTCTACTTAGGTAGGACTACAGGCACACACCACCACACTTGGCTAATTTTAAAAAATGTTTTTATAGAGACAGGGTTTTGCTATGTTCCCCAGGCTAGGCTTGAATCCCTGGGCTCATGTGATACCACCTACCTTGACCTCCTGAGTAGCTGGGCCACCATGCCCCACCTTTTTATTTGTGTGATTTTTTCCCCCATTTTTTTCCCAGCATTGCAAATGCCCCCATCTTTTCAAATGCTGATATTTTACATACATACCAGAATTATTCTTCTTTTACTCCTGTAAATCTCACTAGACTTCAGCAAATATATAAATACTTTAACAAAGACCATGTCTGTTCAGTGAGCTGAGTTGATTTGCTGTTCTGTGAAATAAAACCTTACACATCACATTAGCTATGTATCACAGTCAACTTGCAATGTCACTCTTAGTGATGAAAATCACTTCCAGAACCCTCAGTGGTGGATTATTTCCTTCTGCTCTATTGAAGACATTATAATACTTGTTGGGAAAGTTTCATGGCTACAAAGTGGTAGCAGTCACTATTCAGTGGAACGGTTGGCAGATACAGAGCAACCCTGTCCAAACACAGAGAGATCAAGGTGGGCTATAAGCCACAAAACTTCACAGGACAACTTTGATACCTGAAATAAATGCTGTGGAAGTTCCAAAGCTCCTTCCTGAAGAGAAGTCCTGCTTTGCCTAGATACCCCTGGAATTTGTCTCCAGTGCTCCAGGGGTTTCTGCTCAGCCATAAATGTTAAGAATTTTAGTTTTCATGATTAGTTGTCTACTTTGCCACCTTCTTGGGATTTACGAAGAAAAATGCTTGGACGCCAAACCCTCCTCAGAGAATATATATGGAATTTCCTGTCATACAATTTATATCAGAAATCTAGCCCAAATAATTTATATTCCAGGAAGATTACTGTATTAGTCCATTCTCACATTGCTATAAAGAGAATCTGAGACTGGGGAATTTATAAAGAAAAGAGGATTAATTGGCTCATGGTTCGGCAGGCTGTGCAAGAAGCACACAACATCCACTTCTGAAGAGGCCTCAGGGAGCTTTTACTCCTGGCAGAAAACAAAACAAGAGCAGGCATCTTACATGGCAGAAGCAGAACCAAGAGAGTAAAGGGGGAGGTGCTACACACTTTTAAACAACCACATCTCATAAGAACTCACTCACTGTTGCAAGGACAGTACCAAGGGAACGGTGCTAAGCCATTCATGCAAAATTTCCCCCCCCATGATCCAATCACCTCCCACCAGGCCCTACCTCCAACGCTGGGGATCACTTCTTCCACCAGGCCCACCTCAAATACTGGGGTTTACAATTTTTTTTTTTTTTTTTTTTTTTTTTTTGAGATGGAGTCTCGCTCTGTCATCCAGGCTGGAGTGCAGTGGCACAAACCTAGCTCACTGCAACCTCCGCCTCCTGGGTTCAAGCTATTCCTGCCTCAGCCTCCCAAGTAGCTGGGATTACAGGCGCATGCCACCACGCCCAGTTAATTTTTGTATTTTTAGTAGAGACAGGGTTTCACCATGTTGGCCAGGTCGGTCTCGAATTCCTGACCTCAGATGATCCACTCGCCTTGGCCTCCCAAAGTGCTGGGATTACAAGCGAGAGCCACTGTGCCTGGCCCCTGAAAAGTTTTTTAAAGTAACTGATATATTTATTTCCTTCCAATAGTGAGACCCATATAATAGAATGCACTTACCCTGTTTCCCTGGCCAGGAAGCTCATCTCCCAATTTCAATTTCAATCAGAGCTTCTGTGTTAATGTTTGTCATTAGCACATATGGGTTCTACTTTCCCCTTGTTCCTGATTTTCTATCCCTATTTTTCTGTCTTACATTATGTCCCAGATGTCTGTCTGGGTGATCTGAGTGATCACCAGACCTGATCACTCTTCAGAGATTCAGAATCACTTACTATCCTCTCAACATCTCAATTAGGATGTCTACAAGAATCTCAAACTCAAAATGTCTAAAACTGCACCTAATTCCCCACCTAAAAACAAATGAAGAAACAAAACCCATCTCTCTTCTTCCTCTGCTTTTCCCACCCCCAGAGAATGTTAATACCATACATCTGATAGTCCAAGTCAGAATTTTTTTTTTTTTTTTTTTTTTTTTTTTGAGACAAAGTCTCGCTCTTGTCCCTCAGTCTGGAGTGAATGCAATGGCGTGATCTCAGCTCACTGCAACCTCCGCCTCCCAGATTCAAGTGATTCTCCTGCCTCAGCCTCCTGAGTAGGTGGGATTACAGGCACCTGCCACCATGCCTGGCTAATTTTTGTAATTTTAGTAGAGATGGGGTTTCACCATGTTGGCCAGGCTGGTCTCAAATTCCTGACCTCAGGTGATCCACCCACCTCAGCCTCCCAAAATGCTGGTTTACAGGTGTGAGCCATGACACCCAGCCAAGAATTTTTAGTCATCCTTAATCCTTCTCTTTTTCTCACTCTCTGTGTCTGTCAGAATTTGCCAGGTTATGCTGCAGTAACAAACAGCCCCTACTCTCAATGGCTTAACACAACAGAAGTTTATTTCTCATCCTAACTACTGAGTTAGAGCAGGTGCTCTGCTCCACTCTCAAACCAACTCTAGGATCCAGGATGACAGAGCAGTCACAATCTGCAACATTTTGGGTTACCGCAAGAGTCAGAAAAGAATCCCAAAGGGTTTCATCTTGGCAATTAGATGCTTAGCCTAGAAGTGACACATATTACCTCTGATAGAGCTGTTAATAACTGGCTCAACCACCCAACCACAGGAGGTCAGGAAGTATAACACTACCAGGTGCCCAATAGAAAAATTAATAAGCAGCATTATTGACGACTACACTCAGGATGGACTCCCCAGAAGCAGACCCTAAGATGAAGATTCATGTGAAAGCAATTTATTAGGAAGTGTTTCAAGGAAAAAAAAATGATAAAGAATCAGGGAAGAGGTACAAGGAAGGAAGGAAGCCAAGCAAGTGTTCAATAGCAAACAAAGTCCCATAGAGGGGAAGGTAGGCTCAATCCCACAGAGGAATTCTGGAGACAGTCAGACTTCAGAGCAGTCTGGACTGGGGCAAGGAAGCTGGAGACTCTAAACTTCTGAACCAGGAGTCATTTGAGGGCCCTTGCCAGGGAGGTGTAAACCCCAGGCATTTCTGGATCTCCTTGCAGATATTGGCTGTCAGAAGTGAAAACATGGCATGAAATTGGTAAAGAGATCTGAAAGCACAAAAATGGAACACTAATACACTTCTGTTACACAAATCCCAATCCCATAAATCACATTATCCTACTAGCTCTATTGCCCATACACTACTAGCTCTATTGCCCATACACTTCCTAAATCATCCGTTTTTTTGTATTTTCTAGTTGTCCCTCCCTCAAGTACCCCTTGAGCCCATCATCCTTGGTCTTCTGCCCTATTGCAACCAGGATACTGAAGCCGCACTTTTGATATCTCTAATGTACTCTTCACACTGTAGTCAGATTGTTCTTTCTGATCGAAGTGGCTTTTCCCTGGTGATACCTCAAATTTATCATGCCTGCTTTCTATTCAGTATACAGTCCCCATTATGTAGATGAGAAAACTGAGGCACAGAGAAGTTAAGTAACTTGCCAATAGTCATTCAGTTAGTAACTGGCAGAGCCAGAATATGAATCTAGTATCCATTAACCCCTTTCCTATTGTATTTCACTGTTCCTGGTTTGTGATTAATTTGCCCACTTTGTCCTGATTACTACCATTTCTATAAGCTTCACATGCAATTGGTTTAAAGCTAAATTTATCATTTTACTTACCTCCCTCACCAAATGCCTCTGCTCCTGAGATTCCAATGTCAATAATGGCCCTGCCATCCTTTGGTGTTACGCTTGACTCTTCCTTCTTCTTTCTCTATTGTTTCAAGTTATTTTCACAGTTATTGTACTTCTGACTCCTAATGCCCATTGCTGCAGGTAGGGCTGGCTTTATATGCCCTAAGCTGTGGTATACAGAGTACCCAACAAGTACCCATATGTGGGAGGTCCTGGAGCTGTGCCCAAAGAGGGCTCATTAGCGGTAGATAGCATTCCAACAATACTCTGTGCCAAGAAATGAGATCAGAATCCAGGGAATGAAGCCAAATTTGGCTAGTCAGTTGCCAAGCTGGAAGTTCTTGGACACAGTTATAAGCAAAGGGAAAGAAGCCAGTAGAGAGGGAGAGATTGACTGATGATGAAACTGAAAGAAGCACTAATGGATGGGGCAGGGTCCTGGGGGAAGCGATCAAAAGGATCACCATATGTCTCCTTGGGAGAGGGCTGGCTCTGATGAGTGGGGTCCTGGGGAGAGGGAGTTATATGCCTGGCATATGCTAGGTGCTCAAAATAGTGCTGAGAGGCCTTAATGAAAATATCTGTCCTCTATTCCTGGAGGCAACTATTTTGAACTAACTTGGCTTGAAAAAAAAAAAAAAAAAAACCAAAAACCCTAACATTTACTTTCATATTTCTAAGTAGTATACTTATATTATTTCTAGACTTATCAACTTGAAACTACTAATTTCCTATTAGGTGGATGGATCACTTTGTCTATTATAATAATACCCTCTACTTCTCCTCCTCTTTTCCAACAGTTTAAAAAAATCCTGGATAAATCAGTAGTCCGTGTAATACATAAATATGTAATGTCAATGTAACTATGGTTTGGTGATGATCCTATTCGTTGTATATTTTATCTTGTACAGATTTTTATTTTTTCTGGAATTAATAATTTAAGACATTGTATATTCCGTGTACCTATCTTTAAGGTTTCTTGAAGTGGTCCATCTGCTCTGTCAAATTTTGAGGGTTTTCCCCCCCCCACCATGCTGAAGTATATTAGGTAATTGATTGTTTCCATATTTTCTTGGAGTCCTCCCTCCCACCATGCCTATCCCATTGCTGCAGCCTGGACGGGGTGCTACAAAGCCCTAGTGCACAAGCTGTCACCCTGAGATCTTCTCTACCAAACTGTTTCTCTTCTGCCGGGGCTCCATTTTCTGGATCCAGTGAATTCTTTTCTTTGGTTTGGTTAACCCACATACTTGATTCATGGTTTTGCTGGGTAATTTTAAGGTCATTACTCCACTATCTTCCACTATCCAGTAGTGTTGAGAAGTCTTCTGGCACTCTGCTTCATGTTATTTTGTTATTTTAGAGGTGAGAGCACTTTCTTAGAAAATAATGGTAGTCTCAGTTGACAGTATTCAAATTGACTGTATTATGGACGAGTGGAGCTGGGAGGGACCTTCAGTGTCCCCTACTTTAATAACCCTGTAATACAAAGAAGGTACCTGACATCCAGAGAAGTGATGCGCCTTGTCTAAAGTTGTGGTTAGGACGGGACAGAGCCAGGACTCTAAATTCTGTCCTCCAGGCATAATTCCCAAACGTTCTCCAGTGTTATGTATGTAGACTAAAATACTAACAGCACTTGTGTTTTTTATTTCCTTTTGTTTTACTTTTTATTATGGCAAATTTCAAACATATACAGATATAGAATAGTTTAATGAATTCCTATGCTCTGATCACACAGGTTCAAACATGAATACACGGTCAATCTTGTATCACTTAAACTCCTGCAGACAAGCTCTGTCCCATCCTGTTGTTTTGAATAAAATCTATCATGATATCTCACTGTAAAAAGGACTGTTCTTTGGGAAAAAATAACGATAATATGATTGGTTACTCTGAAGAGTTTTACAATTGCCTTTTTATCCCTAATGTCCTGAAATATTCACGATGTTAGACACTTAGAAGGGCCTTTCAATGGAAGACTCTGCATCCTTCTGGGAAATTTTCTTGCACTTTGCCTTGAAAATATTTCTGTCTTTCCCTTTTTTCTTCTTTTTTTTTTTTTTTTTCATTTTTTGAGACAGAGTCTCTCTCTGTCACCCAGGCTGGAGTGCAGTGGCCGGATCTCAGCTCACTGCAAGCTCCGCCTCCCGGGTTTACGCCATTCTCCTGCCTCAGCCTCCCGAGTAGCTGGGACTACAGGCGCCCGCCACCTCGCCTGGCTACCTTTTTGTATTTTTTAGTAGAGACAGGGTTTCACCGTGTTAGCCAGGATGGTCTTGATCTCCTGACCTCATGATCCACCCGTCTCGGCCTCCCAAAGTGCTGGGATTACAGGCTTGAGCCACCGCGCCCGGCCTCCCTTTTTTCTTTTCTCTTTCTATAATTCTTGATCTTCTGGATTGATCCTCTACATCCATCTCCTTTCTGTTCTGTTTTTTATTTTTTATTCTTTGGATACAGAGTCTCGCTCTGTTGCCCAGGCCAGAGTGCAGTGGCATGATCTTGGCTTACTACAACCTCCGCCTCCCAGGTTCAAGTGATTCTCCTGCCTCAGCTTACCGAGTAGCTGGGATCACATATGTGCACAACCATGCCTGGCTAATTTTTGTATTTTTAGTAGAGACAGGGTTTCACCATGCTGGCCAGGCTGGTCTCGAACTCCTGAACTCAAGCAATCTGCCCATCTCGGCCTCCCAAAGTGCTAGGATTACAGGCATGAGCCACTGCGCCCAACCCTGTTCTGTTTCTTTTTCTCTATTTTTTTCCCCATTTACTGGAAGATAAATGGCTTCCCAGCTCTTTGACTAAAATGTTCAATTTCAGCTTCCCTAATTTTAAATTTCCAAGTGTTCTTTCTTGGCTTTATTTATTTATTTTTTTTAGACTGAGTCTCACTCTGTCACCAAGGCTGGAGTGCAGTGGTGTGATCTCGGCTCACTGCAACCTCTGCCTCCTGGGTTCAAGTGATTCTCCTGCCTCAGCCTCCCGAGTAGCTGGGACTACAAGCACCTGCCACTATGCCCGGCTAACTTTTGTATTTTTAGTAGAGACAGTGTTTCACCAAGATGGCCAGACTGCTCTCAAACTCCTGGTTTCAGGTGATCTGGCTGCCTTGCCCTCCTAAAGTGCTGGGATTACAGGCGTGAGGCACCATATCCTTCGTTTATGGATGCAAAAACTTCTGTTATTTTCTCAATGGTATTATTTGCTTGTAGGTTTTGTTTTCTTTTGTTCTTATTTGCTTCCATCAAGTTAATTTTTCTGCTTGTTTTGTCCTATTTCTTCATGTTAGGATTTTTTTAATCAATTTTTTTTGTTTCTAATATGCAATATGCAGCATCCAGATGCCATTTAAATGTTAATATGAATTGTGACCTAAAAAATAGGAAGAAAAAAAAGAAAAGATACTGAATGATCAAGTTCAAAGAGGTGTAATAAGAATAATATACATGTGGGAAGAATCCTATGCAATGTCATTAAAATAACTTTTGAGTCATGCAGAAAGACAATTACAGTATCTTAAGAAAGCCACAAATGTAACATCTAAACAAGGAGCAAATAACAAGTTATAACCTATGTGAAGTCAAGTTAAGATGAAATAGCAGATTCAAATCACACAGAAGAAGAGCTAATGTGTGACTTTAATCCAGAGAATGTGTAAGCCCATGACTAGTCCTTTTAAAGTAGAAAGCCCTATTTATAGGGCTCGTAATGTCTCAGTAGTGATTTCTGAAGAAATCAAATTCTGAGTCTCAGCTAAAAAAAATCTCTCGGGTTGATATATAACTTCAGCAGGCTGAGATAAGGACCTCAGTGTGCTTAGGTATAACTGTGTTTATTTTTTTAATTTTTTAAAATTTTATTATTATTATTTGAGATAGACTCTCACTCTGTTGCCCAGGTTGGAGTACAGTGGCATGATCTCAGCTCACTGCAAATTCTGCTTCCCAGATTCAAGCCATTCTCCTGTCTCAGCCTCCTGAGTAGCTGGGACTACCAGCACATGCCACCATGCCTGGCTAATTTTTGTATTTTTAGTAGAGACAGGGTTTCACCATATTGGTAAGACTGGTCTCGAACTCCTGACTGGATCCACCTACCTCAGCCTCCCAAAGTGCCAGGATTACAGGCATGAGCCACTGCTCTCAGGCAGGTATAATTGTTTTATGGATATCATTTGACTCTGGAAAAGTCATAATTTAGCATCAAAAAATAAAGTATATTGCCAGGCACGGTGGCTCATACCTGTAATCCCAGCACTTTGGGAGGCTGAGGTGGGTGGATCACGAGGTCAGGTGTTTGAGACCAGCCTGGCCAACATGGTGAAACGCCGTCTCTACTAAAAATACAAAAATTAGCCAGGCATGGTGGCGCACGCCTATAATCTCAGCTATTTGGGAGACTGAGGCAGGAGAATAGCTTGAACCTGGGAGGCGGAGCTTGCAGTGAGCCAAGATCCTGCCACTGTACTCCAGCCTGGGACAGAGCTAGACTCCGTCTCAAAAAAAAAAAGTATATTACATCTATATTAATATTCTTATGTTAAGATTAAAAATACGTTATTAGTTTTTTATTGTTTTATAACTAATTACCACAAACCCAGTGGCTTAAGACAGCATCTGTGTATTATCGCATAGTTACTGTGGATGAGGAGTCTAGGCCGGGTCTTCTGCTCAGGCCCTTACAAAGCTGTGCTGGAGGTACCGATTATGTTTTGATCTAGTTGCTCAACTGAGGGAAAATCCACTTCCCACCTTATCCAGATTGTTAGCAGAAATCAATTCCTTGCTGTTGTGCAGCTGAGGACCCTGGCTTTTTGCTAGCTGTTGGCTGGAGGCCTGTATCAGGTTCTAGAGGCATCCACAGGTTCCTAGAAGAGTCTGCAGTTCCTTACCACACAGGCTTCTCCAACATGCCTGCTTATTCCATCAGGTCCGCAAAGAGCATTTCACTGCTGTCTGCTGAAACAGTCTCATATAACATAACATAATCACAGGAGTGACATCCCATCATCTTTTCCATATAACACAACCTGATCAAGGGAGTGACATCCCATTATCTTTTCCATATAACACAACCTGATCAAGGGAGTGACATCCCATCATCTTTTCCATATAACACAACCTGATCAAGGGAGTGACATCCCATCACCAGTCCTGCCAACACTCAAGGGCAGGAAGTGTGGCAAAGCATGAATACCAAGAGATGAGGAATCACGGGCACTTCCCTTACAGTCTGTCCGCTATAAAGAATGATCTGTATATGTTTGGTATTTAAAATCCCTGTAGTGTTTAAGAAAATGTGGCAAATTGGAGGATCTAAGAGACCAGCTTTGTGGTTCCAATTTAGAATGAGTGAATAATTGATTTAGATTTGGAATTTTGAGTTGAGTTGTAAGAGAGTTTTAATACATTTGGAGCTGGGCGTAGTGGCTCGCGCCTGTAATCTCAGCACTTTGGGAGGCCGAGGCAGGCGGATCACCTTAGGTCAGGAGTTCAAGACCAGCCTGGCCAACAGGGTGAAACCCCGTCTCTACTAAAAATACAAAAATTAGCTGGGCATGCTAGTGCACACTTGTAATCCAGCTACATGGGAGGCTGAGGCAGGAGAATCGCTTGAACCCGGGAGGTGGAGGTTGCAGCCAAGATTGCGCCATTGCACTCCAGCCTGGGTGGCAGAGCAATGCTCTGTCTCAAAAAAAAAAAAAAAAAGGAAGTTTAAAAATTATATTGGACCATTTAAAACAACTTAACATCCATCATACTTATATGTTTACTGTCTTACAAATATTAGAATTTTTAAGTACTTGAAAGGGTAGCAGCAGCCAGTCTCCAAACACGGCCACCATCAACGCATGTTCTTCGTGTATGTGCATTCTGCTCCTGATAACAAGAAAAGGAGTTTCCTTCTCCTCCTCTCTCCTCTGGGCTGACCTTGTAACTGGCCCTGATCAAGAGAATGTGACAGAAGGGACATTCTGGTCATTAAACTCAGGCCCTGCAAGGACTGATAACTTCTACTTTCTGCCTCTTACAATGCTCTTTCTTGGAACGTAGCTGTTATGCCATGAGAAAATAAATCATATACCTGATCACAGGATATGTAATGAACTCTTTTTTTTTTTCGACACAGTCTCGCTCTGTCACCCAAGCTGGAGTGCAGTGGTGTGATCTTGGCTCACTGCAACCTCTGCCTCCTGGGTTCAAGTGATTCTCCTGCCTCAGCCTCCTGAGTAGCTGGAACTACAGGCCCATGCCAGGACGCTCGGCTAATTTTTGTGCTTTTAGTAGAGACAGGGTTTCACCATGTTGGCCATACTGATCTTGAACTCCTGACCTCAAGTAATCTGCCCGCCTCAACCTCCCAAGTGTTGGGATTACAGACATGAGCCACCACACCCAGCCATATAATGAATTCTTAAAACTCAATAACAAGAAGACAAACAACCTGGTTAAAAACAAATGGGCAAATTTTTCAGTAGACATTACTGAAGAAGATATAGGAATGGCTAAAAAGCATATGAAAAGATGCTTGGCCAGGCCTGGTGGTGCATGTCTGTAATCCCAGCTACTCAGGAGGGTGAGGCAGAATTGCTTGAACCTGGAAGATGGAGGTTGCAGTGAGCTGAGATCGCGCTGCTGCACTCCAGCCTGGGCAACAGAGTGAGACTCCATCTCAAAAAAAAAAAAAAAGAAAAGAAAAGAAAAGATGCTTAACATCATCAGTTATTAGGGAAATACAAATTTGCAAATTAAAACCACAATGAGCTACCATTTCAAACCTACTAGAATGGCTTTCATTGAAAAGACAGACAATAACTAATGTTTGTGAAGATGTAGAGAAAATGGAACGTTCCTTCATGGTTGAGACAAAGTAAAGTGTTGTAGCTACTTTGGATAACAGTTTGCCAGTTTCTCAAAAAGTTAAACATGTGTACCAAGCATGGCTTTTTATTCTGATGTTTTGACATTGGGGGCCTTATAGACCCTGTGGAGACTGTACCTCCCAGGGCTAGCCAACACCTGGAAATAGCAAACAACTCACATTCCGTGTGCAAACCAATGAATCCTAAGCTTATTTCCTAATTACCTCCTCAGTTGAGCTCTCACACATCTTGCCATTATTCCCCTGCCCTAATCACCTCAGGACTGGGTACCAGATAATTGCAAACATTCCCTATGCCCCAGAGTTCAGTTCAAATTGGCCAGTCCTAAACCTGCTTACCTGGCCTCACCTGTTCCTGGGGAAACCAGAATAAGGGCTCTTGCTCGCGCTGCCCCAACTGACGCTGCTGCTCCCTCATGTGGCCTGGCACGGTGGAGCACACCCTCTCCTGTCTGGGAACTGTTTCAGTCTACCTTTTCAAGAGCAGTCATCTCCTGACCTGTCAGCCTCCCTATATCTGGATAAAAATAAAACCAACATTTTCAAGCAATATGTTTACCATATGATCCAGCAATTTCATTCTTAGGTATTTACCCCAGTGAAATGAAAACATATTTCTACACAAAAATCTGTACATGAATGTTCATAGCAGCATTATACATAATAACTACAAAGTGGAAACCGCCCACATATCCATCCAATGATGAATAGAGAAGCAGAATGTGTTCTACCCATACAATGGAACACTTATTCAGGAACGAAAGGACGGAACTGTTTATAAATGCTAAAACATAGATGAACCTGAAAATAATTATGAGTGAAAGGAACCAGGCACAAAAGACCACACCCTGTATGATCACTTTTACAGAAATGTTCAGAAAAGACAAATCTATGGAGAAAAAAGAGTACATTTGTGTTGGCCTTGGGGCTGCAGTGGGAACAGGGGTTGACTGCAAATGGGCATGATTGTTCTCTTTAGGATTATACAAATATTCCTAAATATTCTAAAACTGGATTGCAGTGATGAACAGAGTCTGTAAGTTTGTTAACCATCATTGAATTGTACACTTAAAACACGTGAGTTGTTTTTTTTTTAGAATTTTTTTTAAATTATACTTTAAGTTCTGGGGTACCTGTGCAGAACGTGCAGGTTTGTTACATAGCTATAGACGTGCCATGGTGGTTTGCTGCACCCATCAACGCATCATCTACATTAGGCATTTATGCTAACACTATCCACCCCCTAGCCCCCCATCCTCAGCAGTCCTCTGTGTGTGATGCCTGCCGCCGTGTCCATGTGTTCTCACTGCTCAACTCTCACTTATGAGTGAGAACATGTGGTGTTTGGTTTTCTGTTCTTGTGTCAGTTTGCTGAGAATAATGGTTTCCACCTTCATCCATGTCCCTGCAAAGGACATGAACTGATCCTTTTTTATGGCTGCGTAGTATTCCATGGTGTGTATGTGCCATATTTTCTTTATCCAGTCTATCATTGATAGGCATTTGGGTTGATTCCAAGTCTTTGCTATTATGAACAGTGCCGCAATAAACATATGTGTGCATGTGTCTTTATAGAATAATTTATAATCCTTTGGGTATATACCCAGTAATAGGATTGCTGGGTGAAGTGGTATTTCTAGTTCTAGATCCTTGAGGAATCACCACACTGTCTTCTACAATGGTTGAACTAATTTACACTCCCACCAACAGTGTAAAAGCATTCCTATTTTTCCACATCCTCTCCAGCATTTGTTGTTTCCTGACTTTTTAACGATCACCATTCTAACTGAAGTGAGATGGTATCTCATTGTGGTTTTGATTTGCATTTCTCTAATGACCAGTGATGATGAGCTTTTTTTCATATATTTGTTGGCTGCATAAATGTCTTCTTTAGAGAAGTGTCTGTTCATATCCTTCGCTCACTTTTTGATGGGGTTGTTTTCTTCTTGTAAATTTGTTTAAGTTCTTTGTTGATTCTGGATATTAGCCCTTTATCAGATGGATAGATTGCAAAAATTTTCTCCCATTCTGTAGGCTGCCTGTTCACTCTGATGATAGTTTCTTTTGCTGTGCAGAAGTTCTTTAATTAAAACCCATTTGTCAATTTTGGCTTTTGTTGCCATTGCTTTTGGTGTTTTAGTCATGAAGTTCTTGCCCATGCCTATGTCCTGAATGGTATTGCCCAGGTTTTCTTCTAGGGTTTTTATGGTTTTAGGCCTTACGTTTAAGTCTCTAATCCATCCTGAGTTAATTTTTGTATGAGGTGTAAGGAAGGGATCCAGTTTCAGGTTTCTGCATATGGCTAGGCTGTTTTCCCAACACCATTTATTAGATAGGGAATCCTTTCCCTATTGCGTAGTTTTGTCAGGTTTGTCAAAGATCAGATGGTTGTAGATGTGTGGTGTTTTTTCTGAGGCCTCTCTTCCATTGCATTGGTCTAGATATCTGTTTTGGTACCAATACCATGCTGTTTTTGTTACTGTAGCCTTGTAGTATAGTTTGAAGTCAGGTAGCATGATGCCTCTAGCTTTGTTCTTTTTGCTTAGAGTTATCTTGGCTATGCAGGCTCTTTTTTAGTTCCATATGAAGTTTAAAGTAGTTTTCTCTAATTCTGTGAAGAAAGTCATTGGTAGCTTGTTGGGGATAGCATTAATCTATAAATTACATTGGGCAGTATGGCCATTTCCATGATATTGATTCTTCCTATCCATGAGCATGGAATGTTTTTCCATTTGTTTGTGTCCTCTCTTATTTCCTTGAGCAGTGGATTGTAATTCTCCTTGAAGAGTTGCTTCACATCTTACAAGGGAAGAATTACATCCCTTGTAAGTTGTATTCCTAGGTATTTTATTCTCTTTGTAGCAATTGTGAATGGGAGTTCACTCATAATTTGGCTCTCTGTTATTGGTGTATAGGAACTCTTGTGATTTTTGCACATTAATTTTGTATCCTGAGACTTTGCTGAAGTTGCTTATCAGCTTAAGGAGATTTGGGCTGAGATGATGGGGTTTTCTAAATATACAATCATGTCATCTGCAAACAGAGATAATTTGACTTCCTCTTTCCTGATTGAATCCCCTTTATTTCTTTCTCTTGCCTGATTGTCCTGGCCAGAACTTCCAACATTATGTTGAATAGGAGTGGTGACAGAGGGCATCCTTGTCTTGTGCCAGTTTTCAAAGGGAATGCTTCCAGTTTTTGTCCATTCAGTATGATATTGGTTGTGGGTTTGTCACAAATAGCTCTTATTATTTTGAGATACCTTCCATCAATACCTAGTTTATTGAGAGTTTTTAGCATGAAGGGCTGTTGAATTTTGTTGAAGGCCTTTTCTTAATCTATTGAGATAATCATGTGGTTTTTGTCATTGGTTCTGTTTATGTGATGGATTACATTTATTGATTTGCGTATGTTGAATCAGACTTGCATCTCAGATACAAAGCCAACTTGATCATAGTGGATAAGCTTTTTGATGTGCTCCTGGATTTGGTTTGCTAGTAATTTTTTGAGGATGTCTGCATCGATGTTCATCAGGGATATTGGCCTGAAATTTTCTTTTTTTGTTGTGTCTCTGCCAGGTTTTGGTATCAGTATGATGCTGGCCTCATAAAATGAGTTAAGGAGGACTCCCCCTTTTTGTATTGTTTGGAATAGTTTCAGAAGGAATGGTACCATCTCCTCTTTGTATCTGGTAGAATTTATGTTGTGAATCTGTCTGGTCCTGGACTTTTTTTGGTTGGTAGGCTATTAATTACTGCCTCAATTTCAGAACTTGTTATCAGTTTATTCAGGGATTCGATTTCTTCCTGGTTTAGACTTGGGAGGGTGTATGTGTCCAGGAATTTGTCTATTTTTTCTAGATTTTCTAGTTTATTTGCGTAGAGGTGTTTATAGTATTCTCTGATGGTAGTTTGTATTTCTGTGGAATCAGTGGTGACATCCTCTTTATCATTTTTTATTGCATCTATTTGATTCTTCTCTGTTTTCTTAATAGTCTAACGATCTATCTATTTTGTTGATCCTTTTGAAAAACCAGCTCCTGGATTCATTGATTTTTTTGAAGGGTTTTTCATGTCTCTGTCTCCTTCAGTTCTGCTCTGATCTTAGTTATTTCTTGTCTTCTGCTAGCTTTTGAATTTGTTTGCTCTTGCTTCTCTAGTTCTTTTAATTGTGATGTTATGGTGCTGATTTTATATCTTTCATACTTTCTCTTGTGGGCATTTAGTGCTATAAATTTCCTTCTACACACTGCTTTAAATGTGTCCCAGAGATTCTGGTACATTGTGTCTTTGATGTCATTGATTTCTTTTTTTTTTTTTCGAGACGGAGTCTGCCTCTGTGGCCCAGGCTGGAGTGCAGTGGCGCGATCTCGGCTCATTGCAAGCTCTGCCTCCCGGGTTCACGCCATTCTCCTGACTCAGCCTCCCAAGGTAGCTGGGACTACAGGCGCCCGCCACCACGCCCGGCTAATTTTTCTATTTTTAGTAGAGATAGGGTTTCACCATGTTAGCTAGGATGATCTCGATCTCCTGACCTTGTGATCCGCCCGCTTCAGCCAACCAAAGTGCTGGGATTACAGGCGTGACCCACTGTGCCCAGCCCTGAGTGAATTTCTTAATCCTGAGTTCTATTTTGATGGCACTGTGGTTTGAGAGACTGTTTGTTATGATTTCCCTTCTTTTGCATTTGCTGAGGAGCATTTTACTTCCAGTTATAAAGTCAATTTTAGAATAAGTGTGATGTGGTACTGAGAAGAATGTATATTCTATTGGTTTGGGATGGAGAGTTCTGTAGTTATCTATTAGGTCCACTTGGTCCAGAGCTGAGTTCAAGTCCTGGATATCCTTGTTCATTTTCTGTCTCATTGATCTGTCTAATATTGACAGTGGGGTGTTAAAATCTCCCACTATTACTGTGTGGCAGTCTAAGTCAGAACTTGCTTTATGAATCTGGGTGCTCCTGTACTGGGCGAATATATATTTAGGATAGTTAGCTCTTCTTGTTGAATTGATACCTTTACCATTATGTAATGCCCTTCTTTGTCTCTTTTGATCCTTGTTGGTTTAAAGTCTGTTTTATCAGAGACTAGGATTGTAACCCCTGCTTTTTTTTGCTTTCCATTTGCTTGGTAAATATTCCTTCATCCCTTTATTTTGAATAGTGTGTATCTTTGCATGTGAGATGGTTCTCCTGGATACAGCACACCGATGGGTCTTGACTCTTTTTTTTTTTTTTTTTTTTGAGACGGAGTTTTGCTCTTTTTGCCCAGGCTGGAGTGCAATGGCGCAATCTCGGCTCACCGCAACCTCCGCCTCCCAGGTTCAAACGATTCTCCTGCCTCAGTCTCCCAAGTAGCTGGGATTACAGGCATGCGCCACCACCCCAGCTAATTTTGTATTTTTAGTAGAGACAGGGTTTCTCCATGTTGATCAGGCTGGTCTTGAACTCTCAACCTCAGGTGATCCACCTGCCTCGGCCTCCTGAAGTGCTGGGATTACAGAAGTGAGCCACCACGCCCAGCGGGTCTTGACTCTTTATCCAATTTGCCAGTCTGTGTCTTTTGAGGCATTAACCCATTTACATTTAAGGTTAATATTGTTATGTGTGAATTTGATCCTATCATTTTGATATTAGCTAGTTATTTTCCCCATTAGTTGATGTAGTTTCTTCATAGCATTGATGGTCTTTCCAATTTGGCATGTTTTTGCAGTAGCTAGTACCAGTTGTTCCTTTCCATGTTTAGTGCTTCCTCCAGGAGCTCTTATGAGGCAGGCCTGGTGGTGACAAAATCCCTCAGCATTTGCTTGTCTGTAAAGGATTTTATTTCTCCTTTGCTTATGAAGGTTATTTTGGCTGGATATGAAATTCTGGGTTGAAAATTCTTTTCTTTAACAATGTTGAATATTGGCCCCCACACTCTTCTGGCTTTGCAGGGTTTCTGTCTAGAGATCCGCTGTTAGTCCGATGGGCTTCCCTTTGTGGGCAACCCGACTTTTCTCTCTGGCTGCCCTTAACAGTTTTTTCCTTCATTTCAACCTTAGTGAATCTGATGATTATTTGTCTTGGAGTTGCTCTTCTCTAGGAGTATCTTTGTGGTATCCTCTGTATTTTCTGAACTTGAATGTTGGCCTGCCTTGCTAGGTTGGGGAAGTTCTCCTGGATAATATCCTCAAGAGTGTTTTCTAACTTGTTTCCATTCTCCTCGTCACTTTCAGGTACACCGATCAAATGTAGATTTGGTCTTTTCACATAGTCCCATATTTCTTGGAGGCTTTGTGTCTTTCTTTCACTCTTTCTTCTCTAATCTTGTCTTCTCACTTTATTTCATTGAGCTAATCTTCAATGTCTGAGATCCTCTCTTCCACTTGATTGATTTGGCTCTTGATACTTGTGTATGCTTCATGAAGTTCTCGTGCTGTGTTTTTCAGCTCTGTCAGGTCATTTATGTTCTTCTCTAACCTGGGTATTCTAGTTAGCAATACATCTAACCTTTTTTCAAGGTTCTTAGCTTCCTTGCATTGGGTTAGAACATGCTCCTTTAGCTCAAAGGAGTTTGTTATTACCCACCTTCTGAAGCCTACTTCTGTCAATTCAGCAAACTCATTCTCCATACAGTTTTGTTCCCTTGCTGGAAAGGGGTTGTGATTCGTTGGAGGAGAAGAGGCGTTCTGGTTTTTGGAATTTTCAGCCTTCTTGCACTGGTTTCTCCCTATCTTCGTAGATTTATCTACCTTTGATCTTTGATGTTGGTGACCTTTGGATGGGGTCTCTGAGTGGACATCCTTTTTGTTGATGTTGATACTATTCCTTTCTGTTTGTTAGTTTTCCTTCTAACAGTCAGGCCCCTCTGCTGCAGGTCTGCTGGAGTTTGCTGAAGGTGCACTCTAGACTCTGTTTGCCTGGGTATCACCATCAGAGGCTGCAGAACAGCTAAGATTACTGCCTGTTCTTTCCTCTCGAAGTTTCGTCCAAGAGGGGCACCTTCCAGATGCCAGCCAGAGCTCTCCTGTATGAGGTGTCTATAGGCCCCTACTGGGAGGTGTCTCCCAGTCAGGATACATGGGGGTCAAGGACCCACTTGAGGAGGCAGTCTGTCCCTTATCAGAGCTCAAATGCTGTGCTGGGAGATTTGCTGCTCTCTTCAGAGCTGTCAGGCAGGGACATTTAAGTCTGCTGAAGCTGTGCGCACAGCTGCCCCTTCCCCCAGGTGCTCTGTCCCAGAGAGATGGGGGTTTTATCTATAAGTCCCTGACTGGGGCTGCTGGCTTTTTTTCAGAGATGCCCTGCCCAAAGAGGAAAAATCTAGAGTGGCAGTCTGCTCGCAGCCACCTTGCTGAGCTGTGGTGAACTGAGCCCAGTTCAAACTTCCCAGCGGCTTTGTTTACACCATGAGGGTAAAACCGCCCACTCAAGCCTCAGCAATGGTGGATGCCCCTCCACCAACGAAGCTCAAGCATCCCAGGTCGACCTCAGACTGCTGTGCTAGCAGTGAGAATTTCAAGCCTGTGGATCTTAGCTTGCTGGGCTCCGTGGGGGTGAAACCTGCCAAGCCAGACCACTTGGCTCCCTGGCTTTTGCCCCCTTTCTAAGGGAGTGAATGGTTCTGTCTCGCTGGCATTCCATGTTGCACTGGGGTATGGGGAAAAAAAAAAAAAAAACTCCGGTAGCTAGCTCGGTGTCCGCCCAAATGGCCACCCAGTTTTGTGCTTGAAACGCAGGGCCTTGGTGGCATAGGCACCGGAGGGCATCTCCTGGTCTGCCAGTTGTGATGACCATGGGAAAAGCGCATTATCTGGGCCATAGTGCAGTGTTCCTCTCAGTACAGTCTCTCAGGGCTTCTGTTGGCTGGGGGAGGGAAATCCCCTGACCCCTTGCGCTTCCCAGGTGAGGTGATGCCCCACCCTGCTTCAGCTCTCCCTCCATGGGCTGCACCCACTGTCCAACCAGTCCCAGTGAGATGAACCGGGTACCTCAGTTGGAAATGCAGAAATCACCTGCATTCTGCGTTGATCTTGCTGGGAGCTGCAGACCGGAACTGTTCCTATTCAGCCATCTTGCCAGCAAATCAAAACAAGTGAGTTTTATGGTATTACATTATACTCCCAGAAAAACTGTTTAAAAAAATAAGTAAGTCCAGAACAAAGAAATCAGTGCCTTCCTGCTGTCCAGGGAATAAATACAATGCTTTAGCAGAAATGTCAGGGCAGTATTCAATTTTCCTACATCTAACAGATCATGTCAGATAGAAGTTCTGAAGGATGCTCAGGAAACCATCCTGATTAGTCTACACAAAGTCTGTGCAGACATAGTGGATTCTCCTTACCTTGGGGCCATCCAGCCTTAATGCTTTGTTGTAGGTGTGTATAGAGGAAGACGTGGGCTTCAATGGCAAATTATAGCATATCTTTCCACAAGGCAGATTCTAATTCCTTGGGCGCTATTGTACAACACTGTACCTTATAGGTAGCAGATACAAATGCAAAATGTTTCTTGTCTATAGACATGTAAATTCTGTCCTGTCCAGCAGAAGTACCCTGTGGAGGAAGTGAGTGTTGCCTGCATTTGCACATTCATTGCAATATTCCAGCTACATAAATGTGTCTGCTCTTTGACTTTTCCTTATTTTATTTTTTGAGAGAGAGTCTTGTTCTGTTGCCCAGGCTGGAGTGTAGTGGCACAATCTCGGCTTACTACAACCTCTGCCTCCCAGGTTCAAGCGATTCTCCCTCCTCAGCCTCCCAAGTAGTTAGCTGGGACTACACGCGTCTGCCACCATGCGTGGCTAATTTTTGTATTTTTAGTAGAGATGGGGTTTCACCATCTTGGCCAGGCTGGTCTCGAACTCCTGACCCTGTGATCAGCCCACCTTAGCTTCCCAAAGTGCTGGGATTACAGGTGTGAGCCACTGCACCTGGCCTTTTTATTTTTTATTAGAAGAGATAGGGTCTCACTATGTTGCCCAGGCTGGACTGAAACTCCTGGCCTCAAGTGATTCTTCTACTGCTGCATCCTAAAGTGCTGGGACTACAGGTGTGAGCCACAGCACGCAGCCTGACTTCTCCTTTGAACCGATTTTAATTTTAGTTTCTGTGCTGCCGAAGTGAGCACATGAACCATTTTTTTCTTTTTCTTTTTTTTTTTTTTTTGAGACAGAGTCTCACTCTGCTGCCCAGGCTGTAGTGCAATGGCGTGATCTCGGCTCACTGCAACCTCTGCCTCCCAGGTTCAAGTGATTCTCCTGCCTCAGCCTCCTGAGTAGCTGGGATTAAAGGTGTGCACCACCACGCCCAGCTAATTTTTGTATTTTTTTTTTAGTAGAGACGGGGTTTCACCATATTGGTCAGGCTGGTCTTGAACTCCTGACCTCATGATCTGCCTGCCTTGGCCTCCCAAAGTGCTGGGATTACAGGCGTGAGCCACCGCGCCCAGCCAGCATGAACCAGTTTTAATACTAGACTGATGCCTAAATTCTGAGTAAAGCAAAATCTTTAACATGTTCATTTTTTTTTCTGAATAAGAATCATGATTTTTGTCTTTTTGTATAAATTATTTTTAACACATTGGTTTTTAATTTTTTTAAAAAAGAGCAGTTTTAGGTTCACAGCAAAATTGAGCAAAAAAGACAGAGAGCCCCTATAACCCCCTGCAACCCCTCTTCAGCTATCCCCACTACTGACATCTGGCACCGGAGTTTTACAATTTGTTACAATTTATTAGAATTGATGTGCTTACACGGACACATCATTGTTACCCAAAGTCCATATCATGTTTTTAAGTATTAATAAGTTTTTTGTCATCTTCATAAAATCTCAAGGTAACCTTTCTAGGAATCATTCTATCTAGATACAGTCTACATTAAGCTCCCCAAATGAGCAAATTCAGCCTGCCCTTTCAGAATTCTGCCTTCGCAGTTTATTTCTGCCTGGGTGTGCTGCATGTTCTAATAGAATGGCCATTTCCATCCACAGAGAAGCCAGTGGGAATCCTTAGAGAGCCAGAGGGGGATGTACTTCTTTCAACTCTCTGTATCATGCATGCACATATTCTTGTGCTTTATTTCGTAAAAGAATTAAAATGAATTGAACTGGATCTAATTTCATAATTCACCTGATTGCTTGCAGCAGAAGCCTTTAATCATTCTAGACTCTCTCTTTTCCTTCTCTTATTTTTGCGTATTCAACAAATCTCTATCAGGGACTTACTGCCCAGGTACCTAACCTGTGCAGTGAGGTCTGCACTACCAGACCCTGGAGAGAAAATAATGCATGCAGTCCTACTCATGTGGAGTTTATGATAGATAGTAGGGGATAGAACAATCACATAATCACACAAAGATATCATGAAAACATACTGTAAAAGATACCCATAGGTCGGGTTTGGTGGTTCATGCCTGTAAATCCTAACACATTAGGAGGCCAAGGCGGGCGGACTGCTTGAGCACAGGAGTTTGAGATCAGCCTAGGCAACAAGGCAAAACCCCTCTACAAAAAATACAAAAATTAGCTAGGCATGGTGGTGTGTGCCTATAGTCCCAGCTACTCGGGGGACTGAGGTGGGAGGACTGCTTGAGCCCAGGAGGTTGAGGTTGCATTGAGCAGTGATTGTGCCACTGTACTCCACCCTGGGCAACAAAGTGAGACCCTGTCTCAGAAAAAAAAAAAAAAAAAGAAAAAGGAAAAGAAACCCATGACTTAAAGCAGTGTCCCTGATTTAGGGGAGTAGGGTCAGGGGTCAGGGAGGGCTTCTCTAAAGAAATGACGTTTGGGCTGGAACCTGAAGAACGAATGAAGGTGGCCAAGGTGTGTGTATGTGTGTGGTGTATGCACAGAAGGGGTGTGGCAGTTAAGTAGATCTGACCAGGTGGGGGAAGGGCAGCTAGGGGAAATTCTGTGAGGAGGGAAAGAGCATTCCGGTTGCTGCAAGGTCACCACGGCTGGAGTTCGGGCACAGAGTAGAGAGGCAAGGCTGGAGAACTAGACAGAGGTCAGTCACTGGAGGGCATGTTAAGCACTGTGGTTTTTTTTTTTTTTTTTTTTTTTTTTTTGAGACAGAGTCTTACTCTGTCTCCCAGGCTGGAGTGCAATGGCACAATCTCAGCTCACTGCAACCTTCGCCTCCCGGGTTCAAGCAATTCTCCCACCTCAGCCTCCTGAGTAGCTGGGACTACAGGCACCCGCCACCACGCCCGGCTAATTTTTGTATTTTTAGTAGAGATGGGGTTTTGCCATGTTGGCCAGGCTGGTCTCAAACTCCTGACCACAGGTGATCCATCTACCTCGGCCTCCCAAAGTGCTGGGATTACAGGCATGAGCCACAGTTTGGTCTATTTTAAGAGCAAAAGGAGGCCATTAAAATATTTGTATACTTTTTAAAGTACTCCAAATTTGAAAATATCATTTTATGGAGTATGGTTGGGTGATTGTGGCAGTGGAGTTTGAAAGAAATGGAGGGACACAGGAGATATTCAGAGAATAAAATAGAAAGGAGTAGGTGATGGGCTAAATGTGGGAGGAAATACTGGAGAGGGGTGAGTCATAGGTTAGCAGCTTGAATCACCCGGTGGGGCCTCTCACTGAGGCTGGGAACACCAGAGGAGGCTATATTCCCTCATTCCCTGTTTTAGTCTCAGCAAATCCCTCTAGCTTCTCTCACTGGGTTTGTTTCCTTGCTTGAAGGCAGTGAGTGGTCAGGTCAGTCTCCTGTCCCTAGAAAATGACCAGCACACTCCCAAAACAAATACAGATTTTTCAAAATAAAATCCAGGAGAGGGGGCTGTCTTGTGCAACATCTCTTTCAGATCCAATTACACAACTTTGTAATGTGAACAAAGACACATTAAAAATTGGTCAGCTTCTTGAAATGGGGAATGGAAAATGCTGGGAGAAAGCAAAAACATTGGGTTGGAAAAAATAAGTAGGAGGATGGTGGAATTTGTAGTTCAGGAACTTAGAAGGAGAGAAAAGTCATCTCTTGATGATAATTCCCAATAGGTCACATCTAATTAATCACCAAATCCTATCGATTCTGCTTTCTTAATAATCTGTGAATTTCTTAATAATTTGTGAATTGACTCTGTCACCTCTAGTTTCACTGCATGAAGTTATACAGACAAGACGGGAAGTTTCCTGACTTCTAGCTGTGAAGACTTCATCGCACCACCTCTGTCCAGAGTGGGTGATCACATTCTCACAGCTTCCTTACCTGAATTTCTGTAAAACCAGTCATATCAGGATTGTGTTTGGCTGCAGGTAACAGAAAAACCCAAACACATTAGCAACTGCATTCCAGGTAGGAAGATGAGGTGAGAAGGGAAGGTGGTTTCTGATTAGGAAAGTCGAACATTCCTAGAAATTCCCAGTAGACTTGCACTTTTGCCAGGACTGTTGTCACAGCTACCTGTGGAACCTAGGAACATAGGGAACATAGCAAGGGAACATAGGAACAGCAAGGGAACATAGGAAATATAAATACTAAGCAGTGGATTTTTTTCTAGTGGTTGTTTTGTTTTTTACTACGAGGAAGATGGAGAGAATGAGTAAGGGCTAGGTCAATGATAGTATCTGCACACAAGGCCCTTCAGGATTTGGCCCCTGACACTTTCTAAAACTATCTCCCTTCTCTCTCCTTCAGGCCCATTGATCCAGACATACCTGCAAGTCTCTAAATTTATGATGCTGTCACAAGTCCACACAGCTCTGTACATATTTGTTTGTTTGTTTTTTCCTGGATTGCTGTTTCTCTTTCCTTCCAAACTAGATCCTAGTTTTCTTTGACTTCAACAGCAGTGTAATTTCTTCTCACAAGTCTTTCTGGTCTCCTCTTCTCTTCTCCTATAGGTTTCTCCAGTTTATCTCTATCTTAGGTGGCACTTTTCATGCCACATTCTGATAATTGGTTTTCTGGGTCACGAGCTGCTCAAGAGTAGAGACTATATTTCACTCAATGTTACTCACAACAGTGTGAGTCATTAGTAAAAGTTTTCTGAATGAATAAATCCAGCCCTATGTTCAGTTTCATTAGCGGCTTCTGTGATTGGAACGTGTCCCACAAAGTCCATGTGTTGAGAACATAAAATATAAGCTCCAATGCAGTAGTATCGGGGCCTTCCTAAGGGGTGAATAGATCTTGAGGCCTTCTGGCCTCATGTATGGATTAATGTTGCCATCTCAGGAGTGGGTGAGTCATGATAAGAGTGGGTTTGTTATAAAAGTGAGTTCAGCAATCTTACTTGCTTGCTGTCTCTAGCACATGCTCTCTTGCCCTTCCACTTCCTGCTAATGGGATGATGCAGTAAGAAGGCCCTCACCAAATACAGCCCCTTGATATTGGACTTCCCAGGCCTTAGAATCATGAACCAAATAAAGTTCTACCAGTTTATAAATTATGTAGTTTGTGGTATTCTGTTATAGTAGCAAAAATGGACTAAGACAGTGACCTAGTCACATCTATCTTTCTCACCTTTACTTTCACTCACTGCAAATTAGACATGAAGTTACATAGATGAGACAGGAAGGTTTTTGACTCCTCACTATGGCTTGGGGCATTGGTTTTCTAGAGCTGCCATAACAAAGTACCACCGACTGGGTGGCTTAAACAACAGAAATTCATTTTCTCATAGTTCTGGAGACTGGAAATACAATGTCAAAGTGTCAACAGGGTTGGTTTCTTCTGTCTCTCTCCTTGGCTTGCAGATGACTGCCTTCTTGTTGTGTTCTTGTGTGACCTTTCCTTTGTATGCACACATCCTTGGTGTCTCCTTATGTGTCCAGATGTCCTCTTTTTATAAGGACACATGCACTTTGGATTAGGGCCCACCCATGTGACCTCATCCTAATTTAATCACCTTGTTTTAATTTAATCATCATATCTTCAGTATAGTCCTATCCTGATATACTGTGGGTTAGGACCCAGCATGATTTTTTTGGGGGAGGGGCACAATTCAGTCCATAAAACTTAGTCTTCTCCATTGTGCTGATTCCCACAAAGGAGCCAGTGAGTGGCAGGCTCCACTGGGAAACTCATTCCAAGTCCTGACCTTGCCCTAAAGTAGGGGAATTTGGAATTATTGCTCCTTTCTAGAGTAGATCAGTGTAAAGAGGGGCCCATGACATGTACTGAACAACCCCAACCCTTGTGGGAAGCCCCAGAGGATAGCCAGGACACTGGAGAAGGAGACATGGCAAATGCTTCACCGTTACCTTTTAAGAATCTTTGGAGTAGCTGAGAGCATCAGCTTCCTTTTCTAGAGAATATTTTCCAAACTGAGAGAAAAGTAAAATTTTCTTGATTCTCCCTTCCTTTCCTAACCTTGTCTCTCTAGCACTGGTGGAAATTGCAAAAGATAATGAGGTAAACAAAACACAAAGAGGCAGAAATATAGTTTGCACCATGGACTCTTGCATAAGTGAGAAGTGGGCAAAGATTGTGCCTTGTTCATTTGCAGAGACTTTGCAGCCTGTTATGAACTGAATGTTTGTGTCCCCCTACCCCCAAATTCATATACTGAAGCCTCACTTTCAGGATTTAGAGTAACAAAATAATTTAGGTTAAGTGAGGTCTTAAGGGAGAGCTCTGATTCAATAGGCTTAGTGTCTTTATAAAAAGAGACACTAAGAAGAACTTTTTCTCTGGCTCTCTCTATTCACATACCGAGGAAAGGCCGTATGAGGACATAGTGAGAAGGTGGCAGGAAAAGACCCATCAGCAGAAGCCAAATTGACCAGAACCTTGACCTCGGACTTGTAGCCTGCAGAACAATGAGAAAATAACTTGCTACTGTTTTAGCCACCCAGCCTATGATTTTTGTTATTGGCAACCTAAGTAAAATAAGACATAGCTTTGGGATATGCTTTCTACATAGTGAGTAGTCAATACATGTTGAATATGTAGATATATAATGATTTGTTTATAAAAAAGAGTTCTGTTAAAAATAACTATCTCTGAAGATTGTGACTGTGGGTGATTTTCATTTGGTTACTTCCTTTTCCATATGATCTGAACTCTTTACAGTGTAGGTATATTACACTGTAAAGTTTTTTAGAAAGCAATTTTAAAAGCCTTATATCATACATAGCTAGATGGCTTAATACTCACGGCACAGTAGGATGTAGTCATGGGTCACAGAGACAATGTTCTGGACCTTAGAGCAGCAGACACATCCCTTGCAGGGCTGCGCATGATGTCTCCTACCAAGGCAAAGCCATCTGTTAGGGTGAATTTTCTGAAAATCTGCTTATATGTGCTAGGATGGATGTCACAGGTGTGAGCTCTGTAAGGCTAGGGACAGTGTCTGGTTTTGCTTATCATTATATTCTCAGTACCTAAGACAGTGGCACATAGCAGCTAATTTTTTTTTTTGATAGTTAAAAGAAAATAAAAACCATCATTCAATGATTAACTATGTAGAGTAATAAACATTTGATGAACAATCAAATGAATGACTGAAGGGTATCCCAGACATAATATTTCTTTTGAAATTTCAGAGTGGGTATATCTGACAAGAATCAAGTAACAGGAGGTCGTGGTGGGGAAATGAAGGAGGGCCAGGTGGCGTGCAGAGGAATAAACCACTGCTTAAACCTCACTTGCTGAATTGCTGAGCTACTGTCCCTTGTTCTCTTCAGCACATTGTTGCCAATTGTTGGGAGCCCTTAAAATTCAGAATTAATGAACCTATCCAGTTATGGAGATCCTGGCTTGTTGGGAATTAAGTTCAAGAAACCTTAAGATTTCAATATAATTTGTGTGCTAGGGACCTCTTGTGGTAACTCTGTATACTTCATCTCTCAGCACCTAGAAATAGACACACACGCATGCATGCACGCGCACACACACGCGCGCGCACACACACACACACACACACACTTCAAAGTGAAAGAATTATTATTATTTGCAGATATATATATATATATATATATATATATATATTTTTTTTTTGAGACGGAGTCTTGCTCTGTCGCCCAGGCTGGAGTGCAGTGGCGCGATCTCAGCTCACTGCAAGCTCCGCCTCCCAGGTTCACGCCATTCTCCTGTCTCAGCCTCCTGAGTGGCTGGGACTACAGGCGCCCGCCACCACACCAGGCTAATTTTTTGTATTTTTAGTAGAGACGGGGTTTCACCATGTTAGCCAGGATGGTCTCGATCTCCTGACCTTGTGATCCGCCCACCTTGGCCTCCCAAAGTGCTGGGATTACAGGCCTGAGCCATCGCGCCTGGCCCTATTTGGAAATATTTTTAACATGTTAAATGTTAAAAATGTAAAAATACAAATATTTGATAAATGTCTAAAATTTTTCAATATCTCTTGTAAAGAGATTTAGGTGGGGCATGATGGCTCTAATCCTAGTACTTAGGGAGGCCAAAGCAGGAAGATCCAAGACCAGGGATTTAACACCAGCCTGGGCAACAAAGTGAGACCCTGTCTGTACAAACAAACAAATGAAGAAAACACAAAATAAACCTGGTGTGGCGGTGGTGGTATGCATCTGTGGTCTCAGCTACTTTGAAGGATGAGGCAGGAGGATTGCTCAAGCCCAGGAGTTTGAGGTTGCAGTGAGCTATGATCATGCCACTGCACTCCAGCCTGGGCAACAGGGCAAGACCTCATCTCTCTCGAAAAGAAAAATAAATTTAAATGAAAGCGTGTGCGTGTGTTAAAGAATTTTAAAAAGGACTATTCCCAGCGTCAAGATGAGGAAAACAGGCATTCCTGTATGTTTCGTGGGAGTGGACAGGGACACAACAATTACTACAATCACTTTTGGGAAAAAATTAGGCCTTACACGTTCTTTAAAACGTTCACATTTCCTGACCCAGTAATTCCGTTTCGAGGAAATTTTCCAGTAGGAAAGATGGAAAATACAGATAGGTTTCACATATTAGGATTTTCATCAAGTTATATAGTAGAAAAAACAAGCAAAAAAAATAAAAGATAGTTCAGTAAATTATATATTCATATAAACTGATATTACTTAAAATTATGGTTTCAATTATTATTTATTGACAGGGAAAAATACTTTTTTTTTTTTTTTTTTTTTGAGATGGAGTTTCATTCTTGTTGCCATGGCTGGAGTGCAACAGTGGCATCTTGGCTCACTGCAACCTCCGCCTCTCAGGTTCAAGTGATTCTCCTGCCTCAGCCTTCTGAGTAGCTGGAATTACAGGCACCCGCCAACTCACCCAGCTAATTTTTTGTATTTTTAGTAGAGACAGGGTTTCACTATGTTGGCCAGGCTGGTCTCGAACTCCTGACCTTGTGATCTGCCCTCCTTGGCCTCCCAAAGTGCTGGGATTACAGGTGTGAGCCACCGTGCCCGGCTGACATGGCAGAATACTTATATGCAAAGGGAGTAAAGCAGAACATAGATCAATTACAACTGTAATTTATATATATACATGACAGGTGGAAGAAAGGAAAGAAAGATAAGGAAGCAAGGTTGGAAGGAAGAAAGGGAAGGAAGGAGGAAAGATATGAAAGAAGAAAGAAAGAAGAAGCTGGAAGGAAATCTACCAGAATGTTAACAGGTATTATTTTTGTGGAGAAATGTATTGAGCCATTTTCAATTTCCTTCCTTCAACTTCTCTGCATTTACCAAAATTTAGACAATAAATATTCCATCAAAAAATTAAACAAGTAATATAGACATAGTCTTATTATAAAATATTAGTTTGGATTTTATGTTTTTAAACTTAGAGCCCTACTATATATAGATATTATTCTAAAACTAGCTTTTCTCATTGTATCTTTTGGAGATAGTTCTATCTCAGGCTTTACAGTTCAGACTCACTCAAATAAATACTATTATTTTTTCATTCTGATAAACTTTCATTTGTTTTTGTTTTGTTTTGTTTTGTTTTGTTTTGTTTTGAGAGAGTCTCACTCTGTCGTCCAGGCTGGAATGCAGTGGCGGAATCTCGGCTCATTACAACCTCTGGCCTCCTGGGCTCAAGCAAACCTCCTCCCTCAGTCTCCCAAGTAGCTGGGGCTACAGACTTGAGCCACCAATGCCTGGCTAACTTTTGTATTTTTTTTGTAGAGACTGGGTTTTGCCATGTTGCCCAGCCTGGTCTCCAACTCCTGAGCTCAAAGCAATCCACCTGCGTTGGCCTCCCAAAGTGCTGAGATTACAGGCGTGGGCCACCTTGCCCGGCGTATTAATTTTTATTTAGAAAAAAAGATCATTATTTTAAACTGAAAATGTATTTGTTGCTATCAGTTTAGTTTCAGATATATCCTTTCAGGGGAAATACCTTATTTCCACCAAAGAGGATAAGAGAAGTGTGATGAGGTCAGCGATTTCCTCTCTCATGAGGATGCAAGCTTATCTCTTAGAAAAAGCTACCCTGCTGAGGGAGAATTGGAGATGAAGGCGTCCAGTGCAGGGTGCTCATGGCCACCTTTGCCCATGATTTGGTAACCCTCGTTCAAGCTCACCTCCCTGAGGCTTGCAGGTTAGAATCCAGCAGGTTAATGAGTTCCTTAAAAGAGAAAGTTGTATAAACCTAAAGCAGCATGGTTGTAACAAAATGTACATTTTTGTTGTAACTTGTAACAACTACATGGTTGTAACAAAATGTAAATTTTTGTTGTAACTTATAACAAAATGTAACTTGTAACAAAATGTACGTTTTTTCTCTTTTTTAAAAGCAATCTCAAAAGCGCACATAAAATGTACAGTATTTAATGTATTTTCTGTGGAAAACTGGAAGTTGGAGTCCTTTTCAAAAGATTAGTTTTTTTTTTCTTTTTATTTTTTTGAGACGGAGTCTCACTCTGTTGCCCAGGCTGGAGTGTAACGGTGTGATCTCTGCTTACTGCAACCTCTGCCTCCTGGTTTCAAGTGATTCGCCTGCCTCAGCCTCCTGAGTAGCTTAGCAGAGGCTCACCACCACGCCCAGCTAATTTTTGTATTTTTAGTAGAGCTGGGGTTTCACCATGTTGGTAAGGCTGGTCTTGAACTCCTGACCTCAGGTGATCTGTTCAGCTCAGCCTCCCAAAGTGCCGGGATTACAGGGGTGAGCCACTGTGCCTGGCCAAAATTAGTTTTTTTTTTTTTTTTTTTTTCAGTGAAAACTACACACACACACAGTAAAATATGAAAGCAATCCAAAAAACACTGTTCCCTAGGTCTCTTTTCTCTCCCTCCAGAAGAAACTGTTAGCAGTTACTGATATACTCCACTAGTATATTATTTGCATAAAAATAGTGACTCCAAATCTGTCTCTGACCCCCTTTACTAAAACACAAGTGGGAATGTACCATATACATACTCTCTAATGCCATGGGATTTTAACAAAATATAACAGTATATCTGGTAGACTTTAAAAACACACACACACATAATGAGACTTCAGCAGAACTTAAAAAAAAGTTGGGGATATTTACATTTCTGGCAATATGATAAATATTTTGAAAACTATTTCTGCTGTAAAAATATAAATGCTACATAAAATACAATTTTTAAAAACACATGTGGCTGAGTCGGTAAAAGTGAGGGAAATGAAACAAGGGTAGGAGCCCAGAGAACTGTGGAGTGAGGGCTGAAGATGTCAGCTCTCCCGAGGGCATCAGCTCCTCCCTGAGCCATCTTGAGTTCCTGCTGTCTTGTTAAAATTGTGGTAAATTGGTCGGGTGCGATGGCTCACGCCTGTAATCCCAGCACTTTGGGAAGCCAAGGTGGGCGGATCAGGAGGTCAGGAGTTTGAGACCAGCCTGACCAACATGGTGAAACCTCGTTTCTACTAAAAATACAAAAATTAACTGGGAGTGATGGCACACACCTGTATTCCCAGCTACTCAGGAGGCTGAGGCAGGAGGTTGCCGTGAGCGGAGATCACGCTACTGCACTCCAGCCTGGGTGACAGAGTGAGACTCCATCTATGAATAAATAAATAAATAAATAAATAAATAAATAAATAAATAAATAAATAAATTTGTGGTAAATTATACAGAACATAAGGCTTACCATTTTAACCATTTTTAAGTGTCCAATTCAGTGGCATTAAGTACATTCACCATGTGTGTAACTATCACCACTATTTCTGAAACTTTATTTCCTGAAACAGAAACTCGGTAACCATTAAGCAATAATCCCCATCTCCCTGTCCCCACCCCGCCCCTGGAAACTACTATTCTATTTTCTTTTTCTATGAATTCACTTGTTCTAGATACCTTATAGAAGTGGAATCATACAGTCCTTGCCATTTTGTCTGGCGTATTATACTTAGCATAATGTTTTCAAGGTTCATGTTGTAGTGTATATCACAACGTCAATCTTGATATGGCTAAACAATATTTTATTGTGTGAATATACCACATGTTGCTTATCTGTTCATCTGTCTATGGATACTTTTGTTATTACTTAATTTTTGAAACGAGTCTTGCTCTGCTGCCCAGGCTGGAGTGCAGATCATAGCACACTGCATCCTTAAACTCCTGGGCTTAAGTGATCCTCATGTCTCAGCCTCCCAAGTGGCTGGCACTATAGGTATGAGCCACTGTGCCTGGCTCAGTAATTACTTTAACAGATTAAACATGCCTATTAAAAGACATGGATTGGCTGAATGGATTTTTTTTTTTTTAAGGGTGGATGAAGATACTCCACGGAAATAGTCAAGTTTTTGTTTTAAAGTCTATTTAGTCTGATAAAATTATGGCCACCCTACTCTCTTTAGGTTCCTGTTTGCATGAAATATCATTTTTTCACCATTTCACTTTTAGCCTATGTGTGCCCCTTAGGTCCAAAATAAGTCTGTTGTAGACAGCACACAGTTAGATCTTGTACAAAATAACTTGGAGGATGCATATATAGGTTATAATTAAAACCCTACAATGCCTGGGCACGGTGGCTCACACCTCTAATCCCAGCACTTTGGGAGGCTGAGGTGGGCGGATCACCTGAGGTCAGGAGTTTGAGACCAGCCTGGCCAACATGGTGAAACCCCATCTCTACTAAAAATACAATAAAATTAGCTGGGCATGGTGGTGGGCCCCTGTAATCCCAGCTACTTGGGAGGCTGAGGCAGGAGAATCACTTGAACACAGGAGGCAGAGGTTGCAGTGAGCCGAGATCACACCATTGCACTCCAGCCTAGGTGACAAGAGAAGACTCCATCTCAAAAAATCCAAACAACCAACCAACAAAAAAACTACTATAGTGAAAATTTTACTTACTGAAGGGGTGGCCTGCCCCTCCACACCTGTGAGCATTTCTCATTAGGTGGAACGAGAGACTTGAGAAAAGAAATGAGACACAGAGACAAAGTATAGAGAAAGAAAAAGTGGGCCCAGGGGACCCGCGCCAGCACTGGTCTCTGAGTTCCCTCAGTATTTATTGATCATAATCTTTACCATCTTAGAAAAAGGGAAGTGGCAGGATAATAGGATCATTGTAGGGAGGTCAGCAGTAAGACATATGAATAAAGATCTCTGTGACATAAGTTTAAGGAAAAGTGCTGTGCCTTGATATGCATATGTAAACATCTCCACAAACCTTTTTAGTGCATAAAGAGCAGCATGTCCCACCTTTCGCCCTAAGGCGGTTTTCTCCTTTCTCAGTAAACAGAACACACAGATGTTACACCGAGATGTTCCATTGCCCAGGGACGGGCAGGAGACAGATGCTTTTCTCTATCTCAACTGCCAAGAGGCCTTCTTTTCTCTTATACTAGTCCTCCTCAGCACAGACCCTTAACAGGTGTCAGGCTGGGGGACGATCAGGTCTTTCCCTTCCCACGAGGCCATATTTCAGACTATCACATGGGGAGAAACCTTGGACAATACCTAGCTTTCCTAGGCAGAGGTCCCTGCAACCTTTGGCAGTGTACGTGTCCCTGGGTACTTGAGATTAAGAGAATGGTGATGA
Organism: Rhinopithecus roxellana; assembly: GCF_007565055.1. Classification (NCBI taxonomy): domain Eukaryota; kingdom Metazoa; phylum Chordata; class Mammalia; order Primates; family Cercopithecidae; genus Rhinopithecus; species Rhinopithecus roxellana. The sequence goes on from NC_044551.1 coordinate 1,476,500, forward strand.
CTTTTCACAAGCATCCTGCCTTCAGACACTTGTTTACCAAAGCACACCCTGCACAGCCCAAAATCCGTTAAACCTTGAGTCACCACAGCACATGTCTCTTGCAAGGACCGGGTTGGGGGTAGGGTCACAGATTAACAGCATCTCAAATACAGAACAAAATGGAGTCTCTTATGTCTACTTCTTTCTGTATAGACACAGTAACAGTCTGATATCTTTCTTTTCCCCACAACCTACAATAACAGTGCTTGCTTAGACAAGGATGTTCAAATACATATACACAAGAATGCTCAAAATGTATAAGCTTCAATTCTTTCAGAGTGAGCCAAAATAATTTAGGGGAAAAATTATTTTAACTAAAAATTACATAATAAAATGACTAATAATGACAGAAGCACTACTATTACAATCTAAGCACCACGAGGACCATGCTAGAATTTTTTTTTTTTTTTTTTTTTTTTTTTTTTTTTTTTTTTTTTTGAGACGGAGTCTCGCTCTGTCGCCCAGGCTGGAGTGCAGTGGCCGGATCTCAGCTCACTGCAAGCTCTGCCTCCTGGGTTTACGCCATTCTCCTGCCTCAGCCTCCCGAGTAGCTGGGACTACAGGTGCCCGCCACCTCGCCTGGCTAGTTTTTTGTATTTTTTAGTAGAGACGGGGTTTCACCATGTTAGTCAGGATGGTCTCGATCTCCTGACCTCGTGATCCACCCCTCTCGGCCTCCCAAAGTGCTGGGATTACAGGCTTGAGCCACCGCGCCCGGCCTCTGATTTTAAATATCATTTGCATTTCTGTAAATGGAAAATTATATAACAAATTCTAGCCCTTTTGTCTATCATTAGTATTTGACTAACACTGACTCCCCAAAGCCCTAAAAGAAAATAGCAGGAGTTGAAATTTCAGTTGCATTGGAGAAAATATGTACTTTGTTCCCTTAGAAATAAAGGAGAGCATGTTAGATGACTAGCCATGAAGAAGCTTGTCTCAATATGTTTTCTTTTGAAACTCTAAGATAAAATAAGAGCTGTGTATATTACTGGGGATGAAAACCATCATGAATAAAAATCTAACACTGAGTGTTGCCAAAATGATACCAGTGTTGGTACAGAATTATATGGACAGGATAAGGGGCATTCATTATCCCAGATACTTCACTTTTCATGCTCAGCAGTGTGAACATGTAAGTGAATTGTAGCTTATTACTTGCAGGTCAATTGATTTCCCACTCGCACATCTCTGGATTCATTTCTATTGGGTCTCCTCTTAACCAGCTTTTACAGAGCCTCAAAATGCGTATAGTCTGGAGGAGGCCATCAGTGTCTTAATTCACAATCTGGTGTGTGTGTGTGTGTGTGTGTGTGTGTGTGTGTGTGTGTGTGTGTGTGCATAGAGAGAGAAAAAAAAAAAAGAAGAGGAGGAAGACAGAGAGAGACAGACAGAGAAAGGGAGGGAGAGGAAATTGTTCTTTTTCTCCTACTCCCTCAGAAGAGGGGGCATAGGGCTGTGGGAAAGGTGGGGCCCTCCAGGAGGCTAGAACCCTGCACCACCTGGAAGAGTCAGGTGGGCCCAAGTGTCTCGTCTCCTGAGGTGGGTGTGTGTGTACACTACCATGTGTCCAGGAGGAGATTCCTGTCCTACAAGGCATTTCTCCTCCAACATTCTTTCTTCCCTGGGTAACCAAGTGAGGTGCTGAAACCTCTGTTAATCCTTTTAATTAACAGAGGTGCTCTGAGAGGCCTGAAGTCTCTTTAGACTGCTGACTCAGACAGACCTGAGGGTGGCTGCATGTTGCTTTTATGAAGCACTACATGTGATTAGAGTTGCTCTGGGTAGCCCCAGACTATAGGCCTAAATACTGTGAGCCAGGGTTCACTAGGGAAATGAGCAAGGGTTTTGTTTTTTTCTCTGGTGAAGGGAGGAACTCATCAAGTAGTTAATATGCACTACTTGACTTGATGCAGGGGAAATACAGGAAACCATGAAATTTACATTTATATGACTTTATGAGAAAAGGCAGATAAACACTGCACTCATATCCACTGAAATGGTTTGCGCACTGGAAGCTCTAACTCGTGGAAATTACCTCTCCAACTGTCATTCCTAACATTGTGAGGCTTGAGAATTCATAAACAAAATGTGATGGCATCTTCCTGAACCACAGTACCCAAGTTGCTTTGCTGTCCATATAAATTCTGGAGGAATTAGATGAAATAGAGTGTATCTTCTGCTAAAGAAGCTAGAGCATGCTTCTATATGAAGCAACAAAATTTTCTCAAGTTTCGAAAGATAGACTTGTGACATCTAAGATTGGTTGTTATTATTGGTTCTATAGCAATTGTCTTCCTTCTTTGTAGAAACATGTGGAAGATGGTGAAACCCTGTCTCTACTAAAAAAAATACAAAAAAAAATCAGCTGGGCGTGGTGGCGGGTGTCTGTAGTCCCAGGTACTTGGGAGGCTGAGGCAGGAGAATGGCATGAACCTGGGAGGCGGAGCTTGCAGTGAGCTGAGATCCTGCCACTGCACTCCAGCCTGGGCGACAGAGTGAGACTCCATCTCATAAATAAATAAGTAAAATAAAAAACATTTAAAAAATGTATTTAAGCCATTTGTTGATGTTTTCTAGTCTAATCAACTTTTGTTTGCTTGACAGCATTCTTGGTATGTTGGTGATAAGGTAATACATAAACTCCATCTGTAGCTATCAAAGCTTTAGTACCTCATCCTCCCATCTGAGCTAATGGATGACATTCTTACTAAACAACATTGGCACTTTGTGGCTGGCTTGAAGTCAGATCGTTTTCTAAAGATGATGTTAGGAATGTTTGTTTAGCATGTAGCATATAATCAGTTAGAAGCTATTTTCTTAACTGTCTTTTTCTCTTGTTTGTTTTCTTTCCTTTCTGTATATTCTGTTTTGTCTTTGCCTATTTCTTTGGTTCACAAAGAGTCCCCTCAGTTATAATGTTAGGAGGACTTCACAGTTGTGGCTTCGCTTCTTCTGCTTCTCCTTCTTCCTTCTTTCTTCTTCCTCCTCCTTCTCCTCCTCCTCCTTATCTTTCTTTCCTTCCCTCCCTCCCTTGCTCCTTCCCTCCCTCCCTTCCTTCCTCCCTCCCTCTTTCTTTTTCTTTTTCTTTTTTCTCTTTTCTCCTTTCCTTTCCTTCTTTTTTCTTTCCTTTCCTTTTCCCCTTCTCCTTCCTCTTCCCCTTCCCCTTCCCCTTCCCTTTCCTTCCCTTTTTTTTTCTTGACAGGGTCTAGCTCTGTCTCCCAGGCTACAGTGCAGTGGTGCAATCATGGCTCACTGCAGTCTTGACCTCCTGGGCTCATGCAAACCTACCACCTCAGCCTCCCCAGTAGCTGGGACTACAGGTGCATGCTACCACACCAGGCTAATTTTTGTATTTTTTTGTTATGGGAAGTAAGGGACCCTGAACGGTGGGACTGGTTGGAGCCATGGCAGAGGAACATAAATAGTGAAGATTTCATCTTAATATGGACATTTATCAGTTCTCAAATAATACTTTTATAATTTCTTATGCCTGTCTTTAATCTCTTAATCCTGTTGTCTTCATAAGCTGAGGTTGTACGTCACCTCAGGATCACTGTGATAATTGTGTTAACTGTAAAAATTGATTGTAAAACATGTGTTTGAACAATATGAAATCAGTGCACCTTGAAAAAGAACAGAATAATAGTGATTTTTATTGAACAAGGGAAGACAGCCATAAGGCCTGACAGCCTGCAGGGCCTGGCAAAAAGAGCCATATTTTTCTTCTTGCAGAAGGCCTATAAATGGAAGTGCAAGTAGGAAACATATCGCTAACTTCTTTTCCTAGCAAGGAATATTAATATTAGTACCCTGGGAAAAGAATGCGTTCCTAGGGGGAGGTCTATGAACAGCCGCTCTAGGAATGTCTGTCTTGTGCTGTTGAGATAAGGACTGAGATACGCCCTGGTCTCCTGCAGAACCCTCAGGCTTACTAGGGCTGGGAAAACTCAACCCTGGTAAATTTGTGGTCACACTCGTTCTCTGCTCTTGAACCCTGTTTTCTGTTGTTTAAGATGTTTAAGGCTGGGCGCGGTGGCTCAAGCCTGTAATCCCAGCACTTTGGGAGGCCGAGATGGGCGGATCACGAGGTCAGGAGATCGAGACCATCCTGGCTAATACGGTGAAACCCCGTCTCTACTAAAAAATACAAAAAACTAGCCGGGCGAGGTGGCGGGCGCCTGTAGTCCCAGCTACTCGGGAGGCTGAGGCAGGAGAATGGCGTGAACCCAGGAGGCGGAGCTTGCAGTGAGCTGAGATCCGGCCACTGCACTCCAGCTTGGGCGACAGAGCGAGACTCCGTCTCAAAAAAAAAAAAAAAAAAAAAGATGTCTATCAAGACAATATGCGCACCACTGAACATAGACCCTTATCAGTGGTTCTGCTTTTGCCCTTTGCCCTGTGATCTTTGTTGGACCCTTATCAGTGGTTGTGCTTTTGCCCTTTGCCCTGTTCCCTCAGAAGCATGTGATCTTTGTTAGACCCTTATCAGTGATTCTGCTTTTTGCTCTTTGAAGCATGTGATCTTTGTACCTACTCTCTGTTCTTATACCCCTCCCCTTTTGAAACCCTTAATAAAAACTTGCTTGTCTGAGACTCAGGTGGGCATCACAGTCCTACCAAGATGTGATGTCACCCCTGGCGGCCCAGCTGTAGAATTCCTCTCTTTATACTGTCTCTCTTTATTTCTCAGCCAGCCAACACTTATGAAAAATAGAAAGAACCTATGTTGAAATATTGGGGGTGGGTTCTCCATATAGATGTATATAATTATATATAGTTATTATATAAATATTATATAAAATATATTATTATTATCATTTTAGATTTGAGATTTTGCCATGTAGCACAGGCTGATCTCAAACTCCTGGGCTCAAGCAATCCTCCTGTCTCAGTCTCCCAAAGTGCTGGGATTACAGGCATGGGCCATCTCACTGGGCCCAGCATCTTTCTTGACGCCAGGTTCATTGTCATTGCTGTTTGTTTTTCATTTGTTTCAGGGTTTAGACCTTCAACATTATATGGACATTTGCTATCAGTTTTCTTGAAGATGATGGGTTAACTGCCCAAGCAAGTGACACACAAAAACCTAAATCACAAGAATCAGGATAATTTATTATTATTTCTACTCTTTTAGTTTTCATCTTTAGGATTTAAGGTACTAAGTTCTACAGGAGTCAGAGCTTATTCTAAATTCCTCACTTTCAGGCTGGGCACGGTGGCTCACACCTGTAATTCCAGCACTTTGGGAGGCCAAAGTGGGCAGATCACTTGAGGTCAGGAGTTCAAGACCAGCCTGGCCAACATGGCGAAACCCCATCTCTCTACTAATAGTGCAAAACTTAGCTGGGCATGATAGCATATGCCTGTAGTCTCAGCTACTCAAGAGGCCAAGGCACAGGAATTGCTTGAACCTGAGAGGTAGAAATTGCAGTGAGTAGAGATCACACCACTGCACTCCAGCCTGAGTGACAGAGTAAGACTCTATATCAATAATAATAATAATAATAATTCCTCACTTTCTTCATTAAAAATACAAAGCATGTAAAGATTAAAGTTAAATTGGACCAGGAAGCAAATTCCATGGAGTGAAGGTCACACCGCAGCGGACTGACTTCTAAAGACTCTTGGTAAATGAGGAAGAAACCCGGAAGAGGAAGAGGAAAGCAAAGGGGTCAGGGATGGCTCTTCCTCAGGGTCTATTGAAATTCAGGGATGTGGCCATAGAATTCTCTCAGGAGGAGTGGAAATGCCTGAACCCTGCTCAGAGGACTTTATACAGAGACGTGATGTTGGAGAATTATAGGAACTTGATCTCCCTGGATATCTCTTCCAAATGCAGGATGAAGAAGTTGTCATCAACAGGGCAAGGCAACACAGAAGTGCTCCACACAGGCGCAGTGCAAAGACATGCAAGTCATCACCTTGGAGATTTTTGCTTTCAGGAAATTGAGAAAGATATTCATGACTCTGTGTTTTAGTGGCAAGAAGATAAAATAAATGGCCATGAAGCACCCATGACAGAAATAAAAAAGTTGATGGTAGTACAGACCAATATGATCAAAGGCATGCTGGAAACAAGCTTATTAAAGATCAGCTTGGATCAAGCTTTCATTCACATCTGACTGAACTGCACCTATTTCAGCCCAAAGAGAAAATTGGTAATCAAGTTGAAAAGTCTATCAACGATGCTTTCTCAGTTGCAGCATCCCAAAGAATTTCTTGTAGGCCCCAAACCCATATTTCGAATAAGTATGGGAATAATTCCCTCCATTCTTCATTACTCACAAAAAAATGGGAAGTACACATGAGAGAAAAATCTTTCCAATGTAATGAGAGTGGCAAAGCCTTTAATTGTAGCTCACTCTTTAAAAAAAATCGGAAAATCCATTTAGGAGAGAAACAATATAAATGTGATGTATGTGGCAAGGTCTTTAATCAGAAGCAATACCTTGCATGCCATAGATGTCACACTGGTAAGAAACCTTACAAGTGTAATAAGTGTGGCAAGACCTTTGGTCACAATTCAGCCCTCTTAGTTCAAAAGGCAATTCATACTGGAGAGAAACCTTTCAAGTGTAATGAATGTGGCAAGGTTTTTAATCACAAATTGAACCTTGCATGTCATCATAGACTTCATACTGTAAAGAAACCTTACAAGTGTAATGAATGTGGCAAGGTTTTTAGGCAACAATCAAACCTTGAATGTCATCATAGGCTTCATACTGGAAAGAAATCTTTCAAGTGTATTAATGTGGCAAGGTTTTTAGGCAACAATCAAACCTTGCATGTCATCATAGACTTCATACTGGAAAGAAACCTTACAAATGTAAAGAATGTGACAAAGTTTTCAATTTCAAACCACTCCTTGAAATACATAGGAGAGTTCATACTGGAGAGAAACCATAGAAATGTAAGGTTTGTGACAAGGATTTTGGGTGTGATTCACACCTGGCACAACGTACTGGAATTCACACTGGAGAGGAACTGTACAAGTGTAATAAGTGTGAAAAAGCCTTTAGTGGGCAGTCAACACTTACCATCAAGCAATCCGTGGTGTAGGGAAACTTTACTGATGTGATGATTGTCACAAAGTCTTCAGTAACGCTACAACCATTACAAAACACTGGAGAATCTATAATGAAGAGAGGTCTTACAAGTGTAATAATGTGGCATATTTTTCAGACACCGTTCATACCTTGCAATTCATTGGTGATCTCATATAGGAGAGAAACCTTACAAATGTGATGATTGTGGCAAGGTCTTCAGTGAAACTTCATCTTATGCAAAACATAGAATTCATACAGGAGAGAAACCTCACAAATGTGATGATTGTGGCAAAGCCTTTACTTCACATTCACACCACAGTAGATATCAGAGAATCCATAAAGGGCAGAAATATTACAAATGTCATATGTGTGGCAAGGTCTTCATTCTGAGGTCACTCCTTGCAGAATATCAGAGAATTCATTTTTGAGGTAATAGTTCCAAATGCAATGAGTATAGCAAGGTTTAACTGACATTAGAGTCAATTCAGCATTGACTTGAGTTTGAGTTGACTTAAAACATTGAGTTCAAGCATTAATTGACATTAAAGTGTTTATGTTAAGAGGATTGGGCCAGGCACAGTGGCTCACACCTGTAATCCCAGCATTTGGGAGGCCAAGGTGGGTAGATCACTTGAGGTCAGGACTTTGAGACCAGCCTGGCCAACAGACATGAGCCACTTTTCCCAGTCTGTTTTTTGTTTAACAAAAACTGATGGGGACTTTTATGGGTATTGTGTTAAATCTAAATCACATTGGGTTATATAATCATTTAACAATATTAATTTTTCCAAACCATCAACATGGGTTATATCTCTATATATGTTTTTAATCATTTTGATCAATGTTTGTAGATTTCAAGGTAGGAAATTCTCAGCTTTTTACATTTATGCCTAAGTGTTTATTTAAGTTCTGTAGCAAATGGAAGTGTTTTAAAATTTTCATTTAAAGTTGTTTATTGTTATATATGGAAATTCAACTAATTTTTGGTGCCGATAATGTATTCTGCAAACACACTGAATGTGTTTATTAGTTCCAGTAGTATTTTGGCTGATTGTGATTTTCTACACAGAATATCATGTCATCTACAAGCAAATATAATTTTACTTCTTTCTTTCTGATTTGGATGAGTTTTACTTCTTTTGCTATTTAATTACTCTCGCTAGGACAGCCAGTACTTATTGAATAGAAATGGTGAAAGCATTCTTGCGTCATGTGAGATCCTACAGGAAAAGCATTCCATTTTCCCTGCTTGGTTATTTCTATTGTTGAGGTAAATTTCCTTCTCTATCTATTTTGTTTAGGATTTCTATGATGACTGTAAGTTGAATTTTGTGAAATGCTTTTTCTCCATCTATTGAGATGATGTGTTTTCGTCTTTCATTCTCTTCAAGTGGTATATCACATTGATTTGCTTGAATATGTTGAATCATCCTTGCATCCCAGAAGTAAGTGGCACTTGCATATCTACCATCCTTTTATATATCCTTTTGAATACTGTTTTCTAGTACAAGGGGTCTTCAAGAAGCTCATAGAAAAATACGTATTATGAGAAAATTGTGCATGAATTCCACACTTTTTGCACCAAAATAAACTACAAATCTGTTATATCTGAACAGACTCTAGTTTGAGGCACTCAGAAGAGTAAGACATGAGTTTGAAAAGAGACGCCATCAAAGCAATATAAAGTCTGCTAAAATTGAAACAAGTGGAAACATCAAATTTACAGTGAGACCAGATGCAGTGGCTCAGGCCTGTAATCCCAGCACTTTCAGAGGCCAAGGCAGGTGGGTCCCGTGAGCCCAGGGATTCTAGACCAACCTGGGCAAAATGGTGAAACCCTTTCTCCACAAAGAATACAAAAATTAGCTGGGTGTGGTGGCACATGCCTGCAGGGCCAGCTACTGTGGAGTCTGCAGTGGGAGGATGGCCTGAGCCTGGGAGGTCGAGGCTGCAGTGAGCTGTTATCATGCCACTGCACTCCAGTATGGGTGACAGAGCAAGATACTGTCTCAAAAAAAGAATACTTGTGGTAAAGTTTAGGTAGAGGAATAATGAAATCATTGATGCTTTATGAAAAGGTTGTGGAGATGATGCCCAAAAGAAATCAACAGTTTGCAAATGGAGAACTCATTTTGAGTTGGGACAAGACAGTGTTGAAAGCGATGCATGGAGCAGCAGGCGGACCATCCACATCAGTTTCACACACACAAAACATAATCTTGTTCATACCGCAATGAAGAGGACTGACAGCTAATAGCAGAAACAAGTCAGGAGTTTGAGAATAGGCTGGTTAACATGGTGAAATCTCGTCTCTACTAAAAATACAAAAATTAGCTGGGTATGGTGGCGGTCACGTGTAATCCCAGCTCTTCAGGAGTCTGAAGCCGGAGAATTGCTTGAACCCAGGAGGCGCAGGTTGCAGTGAACCAAGATGACGCCATTGCACTCCAGCCTGGGCAACAAGAACAAAACTTTGTCTCAAAAGAAAAAAAAGGTGTCAAGCCCCCTCTCTTTTCTTCTCTGCCATCGTGGTGTGTACTTGACTCTGCTTCTCACCAGATCTTCTCACAAGACTTTCAGGATTAAGCAACTCATGGCCAAGAAATAAAAGTAAAATCGTCCCATTCCCCAGTGGATTCAGATAATAAAATCAGGTACAACTCTAAAAGGAGACATTGGAGAAGAACTAAGCTGGGTCTATTAGTAATTGCACATGAGATGGCACACATATTTATGTTGTGTGAGCATCATAATCACATTACCATATCAAGCTGAACATTTCACCATTATCTGGAGAGTCGGACATGTTTTATTGGGAATATATTTTTTCTCTCTGAATCTGTTATGAAAACATTGGTTGTCTGGGTTCAGTAATAAATATGTGAGACTTTTCATTAAAAAAAAATTAAAGTTAAATTGCCATGCCATTAATGGAGAAAAGGAGCATTTTAACAAGAACAGTTTTCCCCCACCCCACTTCCATCTGATGCCAATCAAAACATACCACTGGCCATTTAGTAAAAACAATTTAATAAACCCCAGGACAAAAGCAGTGCACTTGTACACAGACATACAAATTAATGTGGAAAGAGAAAATGAAAGAATAAAGAAAACTAAACTCTAGTTGTTAGGGTATCCTGGAACTAAATTGTAGTTTTCCAACTGAGAATGTGTCTTTGTCTGTGTAGAACAGTTCTAGATTCAAGTAGCAGGTACTTTTTTTTTTTGAGATGGAGTTTCATTCTTGTTGCCCAGGTTGGAATGCAATGGCATGATCTCAGCTCACCGCAACCTCTACCTCCCGGGTTCAAGTGATTTTCCTGCCTCAGCCTCCCAAGTAGGTGGGATTACAGGCATGCACCACCATTCCTGGCTAGAAAGTACTCTTTTTTTTTTTTTTTTTTTTTTTTTTTGAGACGGAGTCTCGCTCTGTCGCCCAGCTGGACTGCAGTGGCCGGATCTCAGCTCACTGCAAGCTCCGCCTCCCGGGCTTACGCCATTCTCCTGCCTCAGCCTCCCCAGTAGCTGGGACTACAGGCGCCAGCCACCTCGCCCGTCTAGCTTTCTGTATTTTTTAGTAGAGACGGGGTTTCACCGTGTTAGCCAGGATAGTCTCGATCTCCTGACCTCGTGATCCGCCCGTCTCGGCCTCCCAAAGTGCTGGGATTACAGGCTTGAGCCACCGGCGCCCGGCCAGAAAGTACTCTTTTTTAAATAGATGCCTCCTTTTCTGCTGCCGAACACATCAATTGTATCTTCTTCCTCCACTTTCAGCTGTGCAGGTATCTAGTTCATTGATTTGCTGCTTGTCAAATGCAGATCTGATCTGCCTGACAAACCCTACACCTCACAATAGGCTCTGGCATTTGAAGACTTGGCTGGGACTAAGATCTGTTTCCAAAGTGGCTCACACATATGCCTGGCAAGCTAGTGCTAGTTGTTAGCAGGACGCTGCAATTCCTTACCACAAGGACCTCTCCATAGGGTTTCTTGAGAGTCTCATGACATGGCAGCTGGCTTCCCCCATTGTGAGTGATCCTGGACTCAGGTTTTGATACAGAGAAAGGAATTTCTGCTACTATAACTTTCCTAGCCTATTTCATCACCTCCACCCATTCTTGCCCTTGGGAGGAAGAGGAGTTTCTGGTTGGTAAATTTTGTGGAAGGAATTAAGTATGGTCAGTTAGCTTCTTTGGGCTTATTTTGGAGCAGGTTAATCCTCAGGAGGCAGACATTCCACTCTAATCTATTTTTTGGCCAGACTAAAGGGCCCACTCTTTAGGAGAGTCTTTGACTTGTCCAGCTATGCCAGGAACTGAGTGGGCTGCGTTGAAGGTAAGCCCATGTGGCTGTAGATCTAAAGTCATGATCTCCCATCAGCATTGCCAGTGACATTTTGAGCTCCACCAAAATGATGCTATATCAGTTAGTTCTTAACACTGGAAGAGCAGATGGGACCTCTTCCAACCTGAAAATTTGATGGATGGGAATAAAATTAGATTAATTCAGCAAATAATTTGAAGAATGAAACTGTTTCCCACTGGGTAAATCTGAACATCTTCAAGGCTGAGGATATTACTGTGTTCAATTCTTTTCCATACAGCCTAAGAAGGTACTATCAAGACTTCTTCCAGAGGAGTGTTTGGTTAGGGAGAGCACAGGAAATCGGGGGTGGAAATGTAGAGAGAGTGAGTCATTTTTGTTTATCATCCTTGCCCTCAAGTTTCCTCACCTGCTTTGGTTAAATGTCTAGTGGCGTTACTAATGTGAGAAATACCAACCAGTTAAAATTTTCCTGGCAGACTTCTGACTCCAATCTCTACTTCCTGTTGTAACAACAGATCCTCAACAACAATGATGACTACTATAATAATAGTACTTACTGTTTTTGAGCACCTACCATAAGCCCAACAGCATCCTTTGAACTTTACATACATTGTTTCTGATATTTATATCAGCCCTAAGAGGTAGATATTATTTTCATTTTACAGGTGAGGACAAGAAGGCCCAGAGAGATTAAGAAACATGCTGCAGGTGACACAGAGATTGGAACGCCTTTGTGTCTGACTCCAAAGCTCATGCTCTTTTCATTCTGTCACATCTCAACTTTTCAGGGTGGAGAGTGCAGTTAAAGAAGAGGGTGTTCTTGCTTTTTGAGGCTTCTTGACTTCTCCTAGGAGGGTTTCCCAGATAACCCAGAAACTCAGGGGACATTAAGACAGATGATTCAATTCAGAGATCATCTTACCCTTCCAACAGCCCCATCTCCTGCCCCACTCACTTCCCAGCCACGAAACTGTTATCACATCTAACTCAGAACTGTGCTAAGAGGCCATCTGTTCAGCCAGGAGGTGCCATTATCTTTTATGGTCCTTGAAAATGGTCGTTGCCTGAGTAATTGAAACTGCATTTGACAATGGAAGATGAGAGTCTGTGTCTCTCAGGGACCATATCTACATTGCTATTTTGTCTTCCTATGGCAAAAGGAACTTGAAACAACTCTAATCCTAGAGGGAAGAACAGCAATTACCTTAATAGGTGTGGTAGGCAGAACAATGACTTTCCACAGCCATCCATGTCTTTTTCCCTGGGACCTGGGAATATGGTTCCTTACATGGCAAAAGGGACTTTGCAGATGTGATTAAATTAAGAGATTTGTATTGGAGGAGATTATTTTGGATTATCTGGTGGGCTCAATATTATCACAAGGGTCCTTAGGAGGGAAGGAAGGAGGCAGGAGAGTCAGAGAAGATGTGACTACAGCAGCAGAGGATTGCTGACTGGGGGTCATAAGCTAAGGAATGCGGGAAGCCTCTAGAAGCTGGAAAAGGCAAGGAAACAGATGCCCCCTAGACCCCTAGAAGCAACACAGCCATGCTGACACCTTTTAGTCTGGTCAGATCCAGTCAGATTTCTGACTTCTAGAACTGTATGTTAATTTGTATTGCTTTAAGGCACTAAATTTGTGGTAATTTGTTACAGTGGCAGCAGGAAATGAATACGCTAAGATACTCTCTACTCTTCTTCACTTAATTATTTTTACAATTGGCCATTAAAAATCCTGGCGAGAACCTCTATGTCTACTAGGGACCTCGCCATCTAGTCTTTTCTGGCAAAGCAAGAGGCATCGGGCATATCAAGTCCGGCATACCATGTTGTTTTTGCCTCTTTTCAAAATGGCCTTGTGGAGCAATGAACTTACACAATACTGTTTCATACTGATAAGAAACTTTGACAGATCAACACCATTTCTGTGGAGTCAAACACTAGAGGGCTCTGCATAGCCTGTTACTTAGTCTGAGATGTAATAAATACAAATCAGCAATAGCACAACTAGTAGATGGCATATGTCCATTTGTGGCTTGTGCTTCTGGAAAACAAGGCATGGCTATCACCACTAGGCAGCTCCCCGGGTTTCCTGAGTCAGCTATTTCCAACGGAACTGCTTCAGTGCTAAGGGAAATGAGGTGAAAAAAGTCAATGACTCCCAGTCAAGCTCCAAAGGAAATGGCATAGCTAATGCAAGCTCCTCTGAAGCTGACCCAGTATCTGTCAGTGTTGATGGTTAATGACCCTGGTTGGGGCCCCATTAGAGAGTGGGGTAAACAGCATCTTTGTTTTCAACTGAACACTTTAGAAACTGCCTTGCGGATTAAAGACGTCCACTGACTAAATGCCAGCCAGCAGGATAATGATTTAATTAACCCTCCTACTGAAGCTGGTGGGAACCCAAAGCAGTCATTTCCTGGTAGAAACTCTTACCACAAAACAAATTCAATTGATTTCTGCCCACTCCTCTCATCCTCGGTGGAAATCAGAAAGAGCAAAACAATTCCAGCTGGTTAAACCAAAGATGCCTTCCGGAGGGCTTCAATTTGCCAGCACTGCAGGGAGCCAGGATGAGCTGGGATCCAATAAACCCCATGCAGCTTTGGCACAAAGTGTCAGGTCCCTTCTAGATTCTTACACTCCTCTGTGCTCTGGCTTATCTCCTCTATGCACTCTCAGGGGAAGGTTCCCCTCATTGATTAAATCCTGCATTACCCCTTAATGAGTGTTTATGCACTGGTCACATTACTTGCTAAATCAGAAATAAGGCATTCCTGCTTCAAGCACTGGAAATCATCCCAGTAAGTGGCTAATGCTAAGTTTGTCAGGATACCAGAATTTAACATCGAATTAGTCAACCAAATTACCAGAAGGAGATAAAGTGATATTTTGGCATTTCCATTTTACTGATGGGGTTAGAAATCCATGTCCCTCACAACGCATTCCCTGAGCACCTCTGATATGCTGGCACACTTAGAAAAAACTAACTAATCCTATGTTAATGTGTACAATCAGAACCTGAGACCTAAATCTAGGTAGTATCTCAGATCATTCACTGTTTGGGATTATTTGCATTTCTATTATTTTGTCCGTAGGAAGATGGCAAGATGAACTTATACAAAATTTAATTCTTGCCGGGCGTGGTGGCTCAAGCCTGTAATCCCAGCACTTTGGGAGGCCGAGATGGGCAGATCACGAGGTCAGGAGATCGAGACCATCCTGGCTAACATGGTGAAACCCCGTCTCTACTAAAAAATACAAAAAACTAGCCGGGCGAGGTGGCGGGCGCCTGTAGTCCCAGCTACCTGGAAGGCTGAGGCAGGAGAATGGCGTAAACCCTTGAGGTGGAGCTTGCAGTGAGCTGAGATCCGGCCACTGCACCCCAGCCTGGGCGACAGAGCCAGACTCTGTCTCAAAAAAAAAAAAAAAAAAAAAAAATCAAAAACAAAAATTTAATTCTTGGGTGGGCACTCTGCCAGATGTATCATTTGATCTACAGACTAACTTGCTGTCAGTTTGGGTCTTCCAATAAGTAAATGCTGAGATAGAGTCAGGGTTATTGGGGAATAACACTAGTGTCTCTATTTCATTTACTTTGGCTCTGATCTTTGTGATTTCTTTTCTACTGGCAAATTTGGGTTTGGTTTGTTCTTGTTTTTCTGGTTCCTTGAGATGCAACATGAAGTTGTTAATTTTTGATCTTTCTATTTTTTTGATGTAGGCATTTAATGCTATAAGATCCCCTCTTAGCATTGTTTTTGCTGTATCCCAGAGGTTTTGGTATGTTGTGTTTCTGTTTTAACTCATTTCAAAAAAGTTTTAAATTTACATCTTAATTTACTCATTGACTCAGTGATAATTCAGGAACATGTTGTTTAATTTCCAGGTATTTGTATAGTTTCAAGAATTCCTCGTTATTGATTTCTAGTTTTATTTTGCTGTAGCTTGTGAAGATACTTGTTATGATTTTGATTTTTAAAAATGTGTTGAGACTTGTTTTGTGGTCTAAAATATTGTCTGTCTTGGAGAACGTTCCACTTGCTGATAAGAACACATATTCTACAGTTGGTGTGCAGATCAGTCTATATCATTCTAAGTCAATTTGGTCAAAAGAACAATTAAGTCCATTTTTTTGTTATTTTTCAGTCTCGATGACCTGTCTAGTGCTATGACTGTGGTATTGAAGTCCTCCACTACTGTATTGCTGTCTATCTCTTTCTGTGTGTCTGCTAATATTTGTTTTATGACCCTGGGTGCTTTGGTGTTGGGTGCGTATATATTTAAGATTGTTATATCCTCTTGCTGAATTCATTCCTTTATCATTATATATTGACCTTCTTTGTGTGTTTTTATTAAACTGTTTTTGATTTAAAGTGTATGTATGTGTATGTGTGTTTTGTTTTGTTTTGAGATAGAGTCTTGCTCCATCACCCAGGCTGGAGTGCGGTGGTACAATCTTGGCTCACTGCAACCTCTGCCTTGTAGGTTTAAGTGATTCTCCTGCCTCAGCTTCCTGAGGAGCTGGGATTACAGGCACCTGCAACCGTGCCTAGCTAATTTTTGTATGTTTAATAGAGATATGGTTTCACCATGTTGGCCAGGCTGGTCTTGAACTCCTGACCTCAAGTGATCCATCTGCCTCAGCCTCCCAAAGTGCTGGGATTACAAGTGTAAGCTACTGTGCCTGGTCCTAAAGTGTGTTTTATGTGATGTAAGTATAGCTATTCCTGCTTGCTTTTGGTGGTGGGTTTATTTATTTATTTATTTATTTTAATTATTTTTTTGACTGAGTCTTGCTCTGTCACCCAGGCAGAAGTGCTCACTGCAACCTCTGCCTCCCAGGTTCAAGCAATTCTCCTGCCTCAGCCTCCTGAGTAGCTGGGATTACAGGCCTGTGCCACTACGCCCAGCTAATTTTTGTAATTTAGTAGAGATGGGGTTTCACCATGTTGGTCATGCTGGTCTCGAACTACTGACCTCGTGATCCACGTGCCTCAGCCTCCCAAAGTGCTGGGATTATAGGCGTGAGCCACTGTGCCCAGCCTCTGCTTGCTTTTGGGTTTAAAAAATCGAAGAGGAAATTTTTCCTAACTCATTCGATGAGGCCAGTACCACTTGAATACCAAAACTAGACAAGGTCACAAGGAAAGAAAAAAAAAAAAAAAAACTAAAGACCAATGTTTCTGATAAATATAGATGCAAAAATCTCCAACAAAATACTAGCAAACCAAATCCAACAGCACATGAAAAAGATAATATACCATGATCAAGTGGTTTTATACTAGGGAGGCAAGGTTGTTTTAACATATGTAAATCAATAAATGTGACTCATCACATAAAGAGAAGCACAAAAACCACACATGATCTTCTCAACAGATGCAGAAAAAGCATTTGCTGAAATTCCTTCATGATAAAAGCCTTCAAACTAAGCATAGAAGGAACATACCTCAAAATAATAAAAGCCATATATGACAAACCCACAGCCAACATCATACTGAATGGGAAAAAGTTGAATGCATTCCCTTTAAGAGCTGGAACAAGAAAATAATGCCCACTTTCACCATTCCTATTCAACATAGTATTCAAAGTCCTAGCCAGAGAAATCAGGCAAGAGAAAAAAATAAAAGTCATACAAGTTAGAAAAGAGGAAGTCAAATTATTCCTGTTCATTGATACGAGCTTATTTCTAGAAAACCCCAAAGACTCCACCAAAAAAATCTTAGATTTTATAAAGTTTTATGACACAAAATCAAATTGCAAAAATTAGTCGCATTTCTATATACCAGTAATGATCAAGCTGATAACCAAATCAAGAAGGTAATGCCTTTTACAATAGCTAAAACAAAACAAAACAAATAACAGCAAAAAAAAAAAAAAAAAAAAAAAAAAAAAAACCACCGTAGGAATATATTTAACCAAGGAGGTGAAATACCTCTACAAAAAAACCTACAAAACACTGAGGAAAGAAATTTTAGATGACACAAACAAATGGAAAAACCTCCCATGTTCATGGTTTGGAAGAATTAATATCATTAAAATGAGTATACTGCCCAAAGCAATCTATAGATTCAATGTAATTCTAATAAAACTACTGTCATTTTTCATAAAATTTAAAAAAATCCTAAGATTCATAATGAATAAAATAAAAAAGAGCCCAAATAGCCAGAGCAATCAAAAAATGGTGTTGGGAAAATTGGATAGCCATATACAGAAGAATGTAACTGGATCCCTATCTCTCACTATATAAAAAAGTCAATTCCAGATGGCTCAAAGGCTCATGTAAGAGCTAAAACTATAAAAATACTAGAAGAAGACCTAGGGAAAATTCTTCTGGGCATTGATCTAGGCAAATAATTCATGACTAAGATTTCGAAAGCACAAGAAACAAAACCAAAAGTAGACAAATGGGACTTAAACAAAGAACTATGCACAGCAAAAGAAATAATAAACAGAATTAACATACAACCTGCAGAATGAGATAAAATATTTTCAAACCACGCATCCAACAAAGGATGAATATCCAGAATTTACAAGGTACTCAAACAACTCAACAATGACAACAAAACAAATAGCCTTATTAAAAAGTGGACAAAGGACATGAAAAGACATTTTTCAAAAGAAGATATACAAATGGCTAATAACATATGAAAAAATGCTCAATATCACTCATAATTAGAGACATGCGAATTAAAACCACAATGAGATACCATCTTGCCCCAGTCAGAATGGCTGCTAACAAAGACAAAAACAGCATGTGTTGGTGAGGATGGGGAGAAAAGGGAACACTTACACACTGTTGATAGAAATGCAAATTATTACAACCTCTGTGGAAAACAATATGGAGATTTTTCAAAGAACTAACAATAGAACTCTTCAATCCAGCAATCCCACTACTGGGTATCTACACAAAAGAAAAGAAATCATTCTATCAAAAAGATACCTGCACTCATATGTTTATTGCAGCACTATTCACAATACCAAAGATATAGAGCAACCTAAGTGTCCATGGACAGATGACTGGACAAAGAAAATGTGGTATCTATACCCAACGGAATACTATTCAGCTATTTAAAAAGAACGAAATAATATCTTTTGTTGCAATATGGATGGAACTGAAGACTATTATCTTAGGTGAAACAAATAAGACAAAGACAAATGTTGCATGTTCTTACAAGTGGGAGCTAAATAATGTGTACACATGGACATAAAGTATGAAATGATAGACACTGGAGACTTGGGAGAGTGGAGGGCTGGGAGGCAGGTGGATGATGAGGAATTAGTTAATGGGTATGATGTACATTATTTGGGTGACTGATACACTAAAAGCCCAGACTTCACCACTATGCAATATATTCATGTAGCAAAATTAAACTTGTACTCCTTAAATTTATACAAATAAAAAAATTAAATTTAATTTAAAATGATGTGGTAATCCAGGAAAGAAATGATGAAGACTTGGATTAGGGCATGGCAGTGGGGATAATCACATTTAAGACATATATTTTGAAGATAGAATTGATGGTATTTGCTGGTAGACCCAATCCAAGGTATGAGAGAAGAAAAACATCAGAATGACACCAAGGTTGTTGGTCTGTGCAGTGAGAGGTATGGTGTTGCCACTAGCTAAGAAAGAGAAGACTGCAGGAGCACCTGGTTCAGAGGGCTATTAGAAGCTCATGCAGCTGTAATAAATTTGAGATATGTAAGCAATAGACACAGAGATCTGAGTTCAAAGTAGAGTTCTGTGTTGGAAACATAAATGTAAGAACTATTCACTTAATTTTTTTTTTTTTTTTTTGAGATCGAGTCTCCCTCTGTTACCCAGGCTGGAGTGCAGTGGCCAGATCTCAGCACACTGCAAGCTCCACCTCCCGGGTTTACACCATTCTCCTGCCTTAGCCTCCCCAGTAGCTGGGACTACAGGCGCCCGCCACCTCGCCCAGCTAGTTTTTTTTTTTTTTTTTTTTTTTTAGACAGAGTCTCGCTCTGTCGCCCAGGCTGGAGTGCAGTGGCTGGATCTCAGCTCACTGCAAGCTCCGCCTCCCGGGTTTACGCCATTCTCCTGCCTCAGCCTCCCGAGTAAGCTGGGACTACAGGCTCCCGCCACCTCGCCCGGCTAGTTTTTTGTATTTTTTAGTAGAAACAGGGTTTCACCATGTTAGCCAGGATGGTCTCGATCTCCTGACCACGTGATCCGCCCGTCTAGGCCTCTCAAAGTGCTGGGATTACAGGCTTGAGCCACTGTGCCTGGCCGAACCATTCACTTATAACTGAAAAATTAAATTTAAAGCAGTGAGTGCAGCTGATATTAACAAGGGAGGAGACCACCCCTCATATTGTCTTATGCCCAATTTCTGCCTCCAAAGAAAGAAGTAAAAACTAAAAGGCAGAAATGAAATCCACAGGCAGACAGCCCGGCTCCGCAACCTGGGCCTGGTAGTTAAAGATCGACCCCTGACCTAACTGGTTCTGTTATCTATAGATTACAGACATTGTATAGAAATGCACTGTGAAAATCCCTATCTTATTTTGTTCTGATCTAATTACCGGTGCATGTAGCCCCAAGTCACGTACCCGCTGCTTGCTCAATCAATCACGACCCTCTCACATGCACCCGCTTAGAGTTGTGAGCCCTTAAAAGGGACAGGAATTGCTCACTCGGGGAGCTCGGCTTTTGAGACTGAAGTCTTGCCGATGCCCCTGGCCGAATAAACCCCTTCCTTCTTTAACTTGGTGTCTGAGGAGTTTTGTCTGCTGCTTGTCCTGCTACATGTCTTGGTTCCCTGACCGGGAAGTGAGGTGAATGGTGGATGGTCGAGGCAGCTCCTTAGGCGGCTTAAGCCTGCCCTGTGGAACATCCTGCGGAGACTCCGACCAGCCAGAGCGACGCGGATCCTGAGAGCTCTCCCAGGTAGGCATTTGCCTTGGTGGGACGCCTCGCCAGAGCAGTGTGTGGCAGGCCCCTGTGGAGGATCAACGCAGTGACTGAACACCGGGAAGGAACGGGCACTTGGAGTCTGGACATTTAAAACTTGGTAAGACTAGTCTTTGAAACTTGCCCACTCTGTTTAAGTGGAAGCGTGGCCTGATCACCCACAGTGTGCTTTTATTGGCACTTTGGTTTTGGTTTTGACTTGGTTTGAATTGCTTGACAGGACCAGTCTTGGGAAGTTGCCCACTCCATTTGAGTGGAAGCGTGGCCTGATCACCCACGGTGTGCCTGTACTGGCACTTTGGTTTTTGTTTTTGACTTGACTTGGCTTGCTTGATACTTTGGTTTTGGTTTTGACCTGGCTTGGATTTCTGGATACTCTGATTTTGGTTTTGATTTTGGTTTGGTGTAAACTACAAAAGTGTGTGTGTGCCCTTTTCACCTGTTCTTTGTTTTGTGGTGTGTGTGTGGTGTAAGCGTGGTGTTTTGTCTAGAGGAAACATGGGTGAGGCACAAAGTAAGCCCACCCCACTAGGAACTATGTGGAAAATTTTCAAAAAAAGGATTTAAGGGAGACTATGAAGTACTGTGACACCAGGAAAACTTAAAAGTTTGTGAAAGATAGACTGGCCAGCATTAGAGGTAGGTTGGCCATTAGAAGGAAGAGTGCACAGATCCCTTGTTTCAAAGGTATGGCACAAGGTAACCTGTAAGCCAGGAAACCCAGATCAGCTTGTTTTAGATCCCCCGCCCCTGACACACAGTGGTTGAGAGAACAGCAGCATAAGCGGCTGGCAGAGGCAAAGAGAGAGAGAGGAAGAGACAGACAAAGAGGGCGTCAAGGAGAGGGGGGGGGGGGGGGGGGGGAGAGAGAGACAGAGGCAGAGAGAGAGGAAGAGACAGAGGCAAAAGGAAAGTCAAAGAGAGAAAGAAAGAGAGAGAGAGATATATAAGTAGTTAAGAAAAAAAAAGTGTACCCTATTCCTTTAAAAGTCATCATACCAATTCTAATTTGGATGAAACAAAGTCTTATTAATAGCAAAGGATAATTAAAATCCCAAACTTACAAGGTTTTCAACAGAAGTCAAGTTTGCTAAAAGTGAACAGTGTAACATGTATTACAGTAATTCTATTCTTGTGGCCTTAGACAGTCTAGTCCGCAGACATAAAAGAAGGTTTGCTTTGGAAAAGCGAAAGAATGGTTATCATCTCCGAAAAGAAGAAAGGGGGGGGCGGAATTTATATAAAAAGAGTGTTATGTGCTAAATTCTTGTCCTAAAATACATTAACTGGTTGTTTAAAGAAAGAAATGTTTGTAATAAGTCAGAAAGTTAAGGCATATAAAAAAAATTGCCTGTAAAAGTCGTGAAAGAAAAAAAAAAGATTATAAAAAAATGTGTGTTGACCGGGCGCGGTGGCTCACGCCTGTAATCCCAGCACTTTGGGAGGCTGAGGCGGGCGGATCATGAGGTCAGGAGATCGAGACTATCCTGGTGAACACGGTGAAACCCCATCTCTACTAAAAATACCAAAAAAAAAATTAGCCAGGTGTGGTGGGGGGCGCCTGCAGTCCCCGCTTCTGTGGAGGCTGAGGCAAGAGAATGGCGGGAACCCGGGAGGCGGCGGAGCTTGCAGTGAGCCGAGATCGCACCACTGCACTCCAGCCTGGGCGACAGAGCGAGACTCCATCTCAAAAAAAAAAAAAATTGTGTATTAAAAAAAAGAATTTATGCAAAAAATGTTGTATAATTTAAAAGTAACTAGGCCTCCTGAATGTAAAACTATTGAAAGAAAAAAAAAAAACAGTTTATGTGCAAGGTGTATAAGAAAAGCAAAATATACCTTTGGTAAAAGGATTATAAGGAGGCATAAGAATGTACATTTTTACCTACATTAAAAAGTTAAAAATTACTGTTTTGAAGGTTTAAGCAAGGTTTAAAATGTTAACTGTAAAGAACATTCTGTGTGTAAACATATTAGCTAAAGTTAAAGAAGTATTATCCAGTTTTTCTGTGAACTGGACATTAAAGTAAAAGCATAACAGGTTTTTCTTAAAGCACCAACCTGCTCTTTAGCAAAAATTATAAAAAGTTAAAAAGAGTCTATAAAATCTTACCTTAGGGTCAAACACTAAAAATTAAATAAATATGTCCACAAGGTTTTATTAAAATTAGGTTTAACATTAATAACACATAAATATAAAGATAAAATTTAGCTTATCTGGTATAGAAATCATGCGAGAAGCACTGTTAAATGTAAAATGATATTTGGCCTTCTTTGGTTTAAAACTGATAAAAATAGGTGCAAAAGGAAATTCATCAGTAAAAAGGCTCTAAAAATTATATACTTGGTTTATCTTCAACTTTCCTTTCTTGCAAAAAAAAAAAAAAAGCAAAATAAAACAAAACAAAAAACCCTAAAAATCTTTTAGCGCATGTACCACCCCTAGAATTTCCAGTAAACCAGCACCAGCCTGAAGATCACGTTCTCATTGAAAGGTGGAAAGAAGAAAAACTTGAGCCAGCCTGGGAAGGACCTTACCTTGTGCTACTAACCACCAAGACTGCTGTTCATACAGCAAAAAAAGGATGGACTCATCACACCCGAGTCAAGAAAGCACCACCCCCTCCAGAGTCATGGGCCATAGTCCCAGGGGAAAACCCTACCAAACTAAAGCTAAGAAAAATTTTACTCTTTTAATCTATTCTATTACTTTTCTGTCCTCGTTCTATTGCTGACCATCTAGTTATTGATATAAACAAGTCAATTTCACCTCAAACTATTGCATTGAATGCTTGCCTTGTTCTACCCTGTGAGGACTTGCCAAGTCAAAGACAGCTTTCTACTTCAGAAAAGTACTTCTGTCCCTCCTGACTCTCCTCAGACTAGGTATTAGTAAATTAGGACCATTTAATCCGGGGAGATTTCGATAAAGACCCCAGTGCCAACCAGGAGTGTTGCCCCCCAATGTACAGCTTTCATGCCATAGTTGGTCCAACATTCTGTGGACCACTAAAGAGCAAGGATGGACTGCCCCAACTGGTTTTGTAATTTCCCTAAAACCATACATTCATTTTACTAGAGGATCATAGAAGTTAAAGACTTAAAACAAACTTTAGTAATTAAGACAGGATACCAAGATGCAAATGCCTGGTTAAAATGGATCAAATATTTCATCTGCACATTAAACAAAAGCAATTGTTATGCTTGTGCACATGGCAGGCCAGAGGCCCAGACTGTCCCCCTTCCACTAAGGTGGTCCTCCAGTTGACCAGGTGTAGGCTGCATGACAGCTCTTTTCCAGGACTCTACAGCCTGGAGTAATAAGTTATGCCAAGCTCTCTCTGCTATATCCCAAAGTCCCTGCGGGTCAGCCCCCAAGGGCCATCCAACTTCCGTCTCCCAATACTAAGTTCACTTCATGTCTCTCACGGCAGGGAGGAAACTTAGCATTCCTTGGAGACCTGAAAGGATGCAGTGAGCTTAAGAATTTTCTTTCTTTTTTTTTTCTTTGAGTCTCGCTCTGTCGCCCAGGCTGGAGTGCAGTGGCCGGATCTCAGCTCACTGCAAGCTCCGCCTCCTGGGTTTATGCCATTCTCCTGCCTCAGCCTCCCGAGTAGCTGGGACTACAGGCACCCGCCACCTCGCCCGGCTAGTTTTTTGTATTTTTTTAGTAAACATGGGGTTTCACCATGTTAGCCAGGATGGTCTCGATCTCCTGACCACGTGATCCGCCCGTCTTGGCCTCCCAAAGTGCTGGGATTACAGGCTTGAGCCAGCGCGCCCGGCCAAGAATTTTCAAGAGCTTATCAGTCAGCCCTTGTTCATCCCTGAGCGGATGTGTGGTGGTATTGTGGTGGACCTTTACTAGGCATGCTGCTGAATAACTGGAGTGGCACTTGTACTTTAGTCCAATTGGCTATCCCTTTCACCCTGGCATTTCATCAACAAGAAGGAAAAAATAATAATAAGACATCATAAAGCGAGAGAAGCCCCTTACGGGTTTTTCAACTCTCATGTCTATTTAGACGCAACTGGAGTCCCACGAGGAATACCAGACCAATTTAAAGCTTGAAATCAAATAGTTGCAGGATTTGAGTCAATATTTTAGTAGGTGATGGTTAATAAAAATGTAGATTAGATAAACTACTTCTATTACAACCAACAGCAACGAGCTTTTCATGAGTTAAAAGAAAAACTAATGTCGGCCCCAGCCCTGAGGCTACCTGACCTGACAAAACTCTTTACACTCTATGTGGCAGAAAGAGAAAAAATGGCAGTTGGAGTTTTAACCCAGACTGTGGGGCCTGGCCAAGGCCAGTGGCCTATCTCTCAAAACAACTAGACAGAGTTTCCAAAGGCTGGTCCCCAGGTCTAAGGGCCCTAGCAGCAAAGGCCCTGTTAGCACAAGAAGCAGATGAACCAACCCTTAGGCAAAACCTGAATATAAAGGCCCCCCATGCTGTGGTAACTTTAATAAATACCAAAGGACATCATTGGTTAACAAATGCTAGAATAACCAAGTACCAAAGCTTGCTGTGTGAAAATCCCCACATAACCATTGAAGTTTGCAAAACCCTAAACCCCATCACCTTGTTCTCGATATCAGAGAGCCCAGTTGAACATAACTGTGTAGAGGTGTTGGACTCAGTTTATTCTAGCAGGCCCAACCTCCGAGACCATCCTTAAACATTAGTAGACTGTAAGTGGTACATGGACAGGAGCAGCTTTGCCAACCCCTACAAAGTGACTCTGAAGACGACGACAAGCCCTGCTCCAGTCACACCCGGAAGCTGACTGGTCCACGCATGGCTGAAGCATGAGGAAACTCATCGCGGGACTAATTTTCCTTAAAATTTGGACTTGTACAGTAAGGACCTCAACTGACCTTCCTCAGACTGAGGGCTGTTCCCAGTGTATACATCAAGTCACTGAGGTAGGACAAAAGGTTGCTAAGGTCCTATAATTTTATGGTTATTATAAGTGTACTGGAACTCTAAAAAGAATTTGTTTGTATAATGTTATTCTATACAAGGTACGTAGCCCAGGAAATGACCAACCTGATGTGTGTTATGACCCATCTGAGCCTCCCATGACCACAGTTCTTAAAATAAGATTTAAAAAAAAAGGTGCCCAAACAAGTCACCTTAAAATGTGATGCCTCTGCTGTCATTAATAGTAATAAGTTAGGAATAAGGTGTGGTTCTCTTAACTAGAAAAGAGGCTATATGGCAGAAAATAAGTACATCTGTCATAAATTAGGACTGTGTGGAAATAAATGTAAATACTGGTCTTGTGTCATTTAGGCCACTTGGATAAAAGAAAAGAATGATGAAAAGGATCCAGTCCACCTTCAGAAAGGAAAAAATGGCCTTTCCTGTACTAAGGGTCAATGTAACCCCTTAGAGCTAGTAATAACCAATCCCCTTGATCCTTGCTGGAAAGAAGAGGAGTGTGTGACCATAGGAATTGATGGGGCCAGACTGGATCCTCGAGTAAATATCTTGGTTTGAGGAGAAGTTTACAAACACTCTCCTGAGCCAGTGTTTCAAACTTTCTATGATGAACTAAATGTACCAGTACCAGAAATTCCAGGAAAAACAAGAAATTTGTTTTTGCAATTAGCCAACCATGTAGCCCAGTCTCTCAATGTCACTTCATGTTATGTATGTAGAAGAACTGTAATAGGAGATCAATGGCCATAGGAAGCCTGAGAATTAGTGCCTACAGACCCAGTTCCTGATGAATTCCCAGCTCAAAAGAATCACCCTGATAATTCCTGGGTCCTAAAAGCCTCAATTATTGGACAATATTGCATAGCTAGAGAAGGAAAAGAATTCACTCACCCTGTCGGACGACTTAGTTGTCTGGGACAGAAACTGTATAATGGTACCACAGAAACAGTCACTTGGTGGAGTTCAAATCAAACAAAGAGGAATCCATTTAGCAAATTCCCAAAGTTGCAAACCGTGTGGACCCACCTGGAGTCCCACCGGGACTGGACAGCCCCCACTGAATTGTATTGGATATGTGGGCATAGAGCTTATGTCAAATTACCTGACCAGTGGGCAGGTAGTTGTGTTATTGGCACTATTAAACCATCTTTCTTCCTACCGCCCATAAAAACAGGTGAACTCCTGGGCTTCCCTGTCCGTGCTTCCCATAAAAAGAGAAGCATAACTATAGGAAATTGGAAAGATGATGAATGGCCCCCTGAGAGAATCATACAATATTATAGGCCTGCTACTCAGGCACAAGATGGCTCATGGGGATACCGGACCCCCATTTACATGATCAACCGCATCATACGGTTACAAGCTGTCTTAGAAATAATTACTAATAAAACCAGCACAGCCTTGACTATTCCGGTCCGGCAAGAAATTCAGATGAGAAATGCTATCTATCAAAATAGATTGGCTCTTGACTACTTGCTAGCAGCTGAAGGAGGGGTCTGTGGAAAATACAATCTTACTAATTGCTGTCTACACATAGATGATCAAGGGCAAGTAGTTGAAGACATAGTTAGAGATATGACAAAACTGGCACATGTGCCCGTGCAAGTGTGGCATGGATTTGATCCTGGGGCCATGTTTGGAAAATGGTTCCCAGTGCTAGAAGGATTTAAAACTCTTATAATAGGAGTTATAATAATAATAGGAACCTGCCTACTGCTCCCTTGTTTGACACCCGTACTTCCTCAAATGATTAAAAGCTTCATTGCTACCTTAGTTCGCCAAAATGCTTCAGCACAAATGTACTATGTAAATCACTATTGATCTGTCTTGCAAGAAGACATGGGTAGTGAAAATAAAAGTGAGAACTCCCACTAATAAAATGAGTGAGAGTCTCAAAAGGGGGGAATAAGGGAGGAGACCACCCCTCATCTTGTCTTATGCCCAATTTCTGCCTCCAAAGAAAGAAGAAGTAAAAACTAAAAGGCAGAAATGAAATCCACAGGCAGACAGCCCGGCACCACAACCTGGGCCTGGTAGTTAAAGATCAACCCCTGAACTAACTGGTTCTGTTATCTATAGATTACAGACATTGTATAGAAA
Organism: Rhinopithecus roxellana; assembly: GCF_007565055.1. Lineage (NCBI taxonomy): Eukaryota > Metazoa > Chordata > Mammalia > Primates > Cercopithecidae > Rhinopithecus > Rhinopithecus roxellana. The sequence goes on from NC_044551.1 coordinate 1,503,904, forward strand.
TGCACTGTGAAAATCCCAATTTTTTTTTTTTTTTTTTTTTTTTGAGATGGAGTCTTGCTCTGTCGCCCGGGCTGGAGTGCAGTGGCCGGATCTCGGCTCACTGCAAGCTCCACCTCCTGGGTTTATGCCATTCTCCTGCCTCAGCCTCCCGAGTAGCTGGGACTATAGGCGCTTGCCACCTCGCCCGGCTAGTTTTTTGTATTTTTTAGTAGAGACGGGGTTTCACCGGGTTAGCCAGGATGGTCTCGATCTCCTGACCTCGTGATCTGCCCGTCTAGGCCTCCCAAAGTGCTGGGATTACAGGCTTGAGCCACTGCACCCAGCCTGAAAATCCCTATCTTGTTTTGTTCTGATTAATTACTGGTGCATGCAGCCCCCAGTCACGTACCCACTGCTTACTCAATCAATCATGACCCTCTCATATGCACCCCCTTAGAGTTGTGAGCCCTTAAAAGGGACAGGAATTGCTCACTCTGGGAGCTCGGCTCTTGAGACAGATGTCTTGCCAATGCCCCAGGCCGAATAAACCCCTTCCTTCTTTAACTCAGTGTCTGAGGAGTTTTGTCTGCCGCTTGTCCTGCTACATTACCAAGGGAGGGAGTGGACATAGATAAGAGAGGACCGACGTCTGAACCCTGGGGTCTCCAACCTTTAGACACCAAGAGAGAGAAGAAGAAGTTAGCAAAAGAGATTGAGAAGAAGAATAGGAAGAAAAACAGCTAAAATAAGCAAATATTTCAAGTGATTAACTGTGTTAAATGCTGGTGATGGGGCATGTAAAGTGAAAACTGTGAAATAACCATCGGATTAAGAATGTAGAGAGATCATTGGAGACCTTGAAAAAAGTAGCTTCAGTGAGATGGTGGGGGTGAAACCTGATTGAAGTGGGTTCTAAAGAATTTGGAAATAGTTTATATATTCTTCTTCTTCTTTTTTTTTTTTGACCACTCTTAGAATTGAAATATATATATATATATTCTAAGGAGCTCACTTATAAGGAGAAGGAGAAAATTAGGGCAATGCTTGGAGGGAGAAGTGGGATCAAGACAGGGTTTTAGAATATGGGAAATATGACAGCCTGTTTGTATATTGATGAAAATTGTTCAGTCAAGAGGAAAAAATTGATAGTACAGGAGAGAGAAGGAAGAATTTCTAGTGTGAGGCCTTGAGTAAGAGGGGTGAGAAGGGATCTAGTGCATGTGTGGAAAGGCTGAAAAGGTGTGAAGATTCAAGATGTGGAATGATTTGGAGGAATTAGGAAATGAACAGAAAACAACCCTTCAGAATTTGCCAGTCACTATAACCCTTCTCTTGATTATTTTGGGCACATGTGCTTGCCTAATACAAGCCAACTTTGATTGTCAGGCCTCCTCCAAAGTCATAACTTAGTTGGGAGGTGGGTAATTTGTGCACAGCAAGGGCAGCCATATAACCCAAGCATGGTATACTTTTTTTTTTTTGGAGATGGAGTTTCGTTCCTGTTGCCCAGGCTGGAGTGCAATGGTGCCATCTCGGTTCACTGCTACCTCCACCTCCTGGGTTCAAGCGATTCTCCTGCCTCAGCTTCCTGAGTAGCTGGGATTACAGGTATGTACCACCACGCTAGGCTAATTTTTGTACTTTTAGTAGACAAGGGGTTTCTCCAAGTTGGTCAGGCTGTTCTTGAACTCGTGACCTCAGGTGATCCACCTGCCTTGGCCTCCCAAAGTGCTGGGATTACAGGTGTGAGCCACCATGCCCGACCAAACATGGTATACTTCTTCAGAACTTCTATAGCTGCCATATCACACCCTTGGCTCCTAAGTCGGTGGTCAACTCGGATCTCAAGATCACCTTAAAATACATTTAACTCTGAGAGAATAGAAATGGAACAGCTAAACATGCAGGAAAAGGGCGACAGCCCTGAAAGCTTCAGAATTAGACAAGAATACAGAGGTGAGGCACAGGAAACAGCACGATGGTGCTGAGCGCCCAGTCACAGAAAGGAATCGCACTGGAGGGAGCTCTGGGGTAGGGGTTCTAATAAGTGGAGAGGTCTGCTTACTTAAAAATTCTGTTGGGGGAGATATCCATTCACATTCTGCTTCTATTACTAAATTTCGTTCAACATTTCAACCAATAAATTCAGAGGTTGGCAAAGGTGGAGCATAAGATAATTTTCACAGACTGGCTCTCTATAGGCTCAATTAACTGCCTTCTACACCAGAGGTGAGTATGGAGAGCTTCAAAGGCTTTCAAGGTAACAATAGGGTGCTCAGCATTCCAAGGGAGTGAGTGAAGGAAGATTTGGCACACAATGAAAGGTATAACTTGGTGCCTTTACCTAGTCCTTTCTTAGGTCCACATACTTCCTCCCTTAGGAAATCTTCAAGGTAGGGTCACATATTATATAAAGAGGATATATTTGAAGGTTGAAAAATTAACTTGATCTAATAATTGTCCACAGGTTGTAGTCCATGCCTTTATTTATTTCTTTATTTAGAGACGGAATCTTACTCTGTCACACAGGCTAGAGTGCAGTGGCATGATCTCGGCTCACTGCAAACTGCACCTCCTGCGTTCAAGCAATTCTCATGCTTCAGCCATACGAGCAGCTGGGATTACAGGCTTGTGCCACCTTGCCCAGCTAATTTTTTTTATTTTTAGTAGAGATGGGGTTTCAACATTTTGGTCAGGCTGCTCTCGAACTCCTGGCCTCAAGGGATCTGCCCGCCTCGGCCTCCCAAAGTGCTGGGATTACAGGCGTGAGCCACTGCACCCGGCCGATGCCTTTATTTTGACAGAATAATAAAGAAATATACAAACTGTCAGGCCCCCGAGCCCAAGCCAAGGCATCGCATCCCTGCACGTATACACCCAGATGGCCTGAAGTAACTGAAGAATCACAAAAGAAGTGAAAATGTCCTGCCCCGCCTTAACTGATGACATCTCACCATAAAAGAAGTGAAAATGGCCGGTCCTTGCCTTAACTGATGACATTACCTTGTGAAAGTCCTTTTCCTGGCTCATCCTGGCTCATAAAGTTCCCCCACTGAGCACCTTGTGACTTCCACTCCTGCCCGCCAGAGAACAACCCCCCTTTGACTGTAATATTCCTTTACCTGCCCAAATCCTATAAAACGGCCCCACCCTTATCTCCCTTCACTGACTCTCTTTTTGGACTCAGCCCGCCTGCACCCAGGTGATTAAAAAGCTTTATTGCTCACACAAAGCCTGTTTGGTGGTCTCTTCACACGGGTGCGCATGACACATACAATAACCAACAGTAATCTAAAAATTGAAATGGGTAACAGTTAAGTGGAACACAAAGTCCATATATACCTAATAAAAAATTTTACTGCCAATATACAACTAAAAATCAGTCAATTAGTCTAGATATGACAAAGAATAAACACATACTCAATTTATGCCTTTGAGGCTTGACAACTTTGCTGAATTATGAAGCCCCCGGGGAAGACAGACATAATTTGTTACCTAAATATAAGAACTATGAGCAACAGTTTCCTATCACTTGTTGGCCAGTTGATGAACTGATTCTTGATGATTGACACTAACAAACTGATTACATATGTGTGTATAGACACCTTAAGGGAATGGAAAGATACCTGTGAGAGGAGAAGAAAAGGATGATAAAATAAAATAAAATAAAAAAAACACTACACAACAGTGATGTCTTTCAAAGGCAGATAACTGAGTTCTATCTGTAAACTTCCTTTGCTTGTGAATTCATTTGTAAACACTAACCCATATCTAGTTCGCTCAATTTGAGAATATTTAATAAGAAAAACTGCATTATTTAAATCACACTCGTTTTATTTTTTGGAAAAGGAAAAAATAAATGTAATTATAAGCCCACAGTAACAAACCATTGAAAAAGTTAAGTATCTTTCACAAAGAGTGAGAATAACTTAGGAAAAGAATTGAAAACATTAGTAGGACTCTGAGAAAGTATTTCCCAGCATTTTTACAAGCTCTAGCAGCCTCTGTAGGGGTGAAAAGGTAATCCCCTTTTTACTACTCATCGCCAGGATCCTGGCAGATACTCCTACAACAAAAGGCAGGTAAGCAAGAGAGAAGCACAGCACATTTGCTTAACCAAGTTTTATGTGACATGGGAGCTTTTGAAATGAAGACCCAAAGATCCAAGGAAAACGTGTAGTTTTCTGTTTTTCTTTGACGGAGAATGGACAGGCATGTAGAAACGGGATTGGACAAATGACTGAACGAAAACGAACTGAGAGGGAACTAAGCCCTGTTTGTGCAGATTCTTCCTCGCCAATCTGTAGCATTTCTTCCTTTGGGGGGTGAGGGCAGAACACCTGTCATTTGGCAGCCTTTAGGGGAGAAGGGAGATGGTCAGACAGTAATTTCTTGCTTTCAGAGAAAGGAGTTCTACTTTCTATGGCTTACTTCAGGAGAGAAATGAGGGAAAGTGAAGGAAGATGGGAGAAGGTCAGAGAGAATTTTTTGCTCTTCTAGGGATGGAAAAATTCCACCTCCACCCTCTTACGGTCTTGGCTGGGTCTGAGAATTAAATTAATGTAATATAGATTAACAGGTGAAAAGCATACAAATTTATTTAATATAAGTTTTACATGGCAGGGGAGCCCTCATAGATAAATGAAGACCCAAAGAAGCAGTTAGAGTGAGTTACTTATATACTGAATTGGACAAGGAATTATAAGTTGTGAAGAAGCAACTAACTTGTGTGGAGAGGCTTTAAAAGATAAGAGTTATTCTATTAAAGTCTGCAGTATTCTCTTGGTTTCAACTTTTCATCCTTGAAGATAAGGATGCTGTCTTTCCTCCTAGTATAGGGAGAGTGTCTTCCACACTGGAGTTTCATCTTCAGCTCTTAAGAAACAGCATGAAGGTCGGCCAGGCGCGGTGGCTCACGCCTGTAATCCCAGCACTTTGGGAGGCCGAGGTGGGCGGATCACAAGGTCAGGAGACCGAGACCACGGTGAAACCTCGTCTCTACTGAAGATACAAAAGAAAAAAAAATTAGCCGGGCACGGTGGCGGGCGCCTGTAGTCCCAGCTACTCAGGAGGCTGAGGCAGGAGAATGGCATGATCCCGGAAGGTCGAGCTTGCAGTGAGGCGAGACCACGCCACTGCACTCCAGCCTGGGGGACAGAGCGAGACTCCGTCTCAAAAAAAAAAAAAAAAAAAAAAAAAAGAAACAGCATGAAGGTCAAAGTGATCTTCTGGCATCTGCTGTTTTTCAGGTGTCTTTAACTTAAACAGTCAACGTGCCAGAATATCCTATTTTAACACCTTAGCTTCTGAGGCCTTCCCAGCCTCCTTCCGTTCAAAGTATCCAGTATGCCAAAGTACCAAACTTTGGGGTATCATGCTCTGAGCTCTAATACCTCTTAAATACGGTGATGGTCATTTTAAAACATATTATTTTTATACAAAAATATGTAGGTATTAGACAATATAGATTTTTAAAAATTACTTGCAATTCCACTTTCCAGAAAGGATAGAATTTGCATTTTGGTGACTATCTTTTCAGAATGTTTTCTATATGGTAATAGCTCTCAGGCAGAGAAAAGAAATGAAGTGGCAGAGACGACATCAAATACTGTGATATTTTGAGAAATCCTTTGAGGAATATTTATATATATATATGTATGTGTATATATATGACAATTCCAAATTATTTCAAAGTAATTGACAAATCAAAAAATTTGCACAAGAAGGAGTAAGACCTAGAAGACGATGAAAACATCACAGAGAAGGAGTGGGGATAGATAGCAGCCATGAGAGGTGATCTGTTTGTAAGTCAGAAAATACTGTTGTCTTGACTGGTTTTGAAAATTCATCAAAAGAGAAGGAAGAGTAGAGATATAAAATGAGAACTATCAGAGTGTAGTTTTGAAACTTGTTTCAAGTGTGTTGGCAGGCAGTGGTCGGGGAGGGCGCTCGGTATATCAGTGCACTCCATACTTGAGTTGAGGTTAAAAATGCATGAATGTCACAATAGCAGATTGAAACACTGAGCCCTTGGAGACCAGAACAAAGAGGAAGTGGAGAAAGGATTCCACCACCAGGTGGTAATACTCACCAGTCCAAAGGGATATAAGAGAGGGAAAAATCATTGCATTCAATCAGAACCTTATGCTCTGATGCCAAACTTACACTGCCCAGCTAATGGAAGTGGTTTGACCCATTGACCTGCGTGGTACAACATTAATACTTTAAAGACTCATCACATGTCCTCTTGAGAAAAGAGTACACTCCTTCCAGGATGCTTCTGACATTTCACTCCCTGTTCCAGTACCAGCTGAAAGATTATGCCTCTTTTGACTGGGTTTCCTTGTAACCCTGACTAAAAACTACCTTAGGCTTGAGGGGTTGGATGGTCCATCTCCCTGGGCCAAGCCTGGAGTCAGAGTTTCTCAGTTAATTCAACTGAGATCAAATCTTGCTGTGTAATTAAATCACAGCAAAAACTACAATGATATGGAGGCGAGAAGACACTCTGTGGTTTGGAACATAACCCAGTTTGCTATTAAAATGAACAGGATGTCTATAGCTAACAACAGTATATATTTCTAAATAGCTAGAAGAGTTGAAATGTTCCCAATACAAAGAAATGATAAATGTTTGAGGTGATGGATACCCTAAAGACCCTGATTTGATCATTACACATCATATGTTCAAAATATTACATATGCCCCATAAATATGTACAAATAGTATTTATCAATGAAAAAAATGTATGGATAAAATGGGCAGGGCATGAGTATAATGTACAGTTCTGGATGACTTGTAGAAATACTGCCATTAAACACAAAACACGTTTGCTAGAGTGCAAAGGTCAGAGTGAGAATGAGTCATTGAGTCCTGGAGAACTCAGGGCCATTAGCTGTAGTCAAACATCAGCCCTGCCAATCATTACTAATTGATGACCTAGGATTCTGCTCAGAGTCCCCTACTAAATGCTAGCCATGTGTCAGCCATCATGCTGCCCAAGAGAATCATTTGGTAGACATTCTGAGAGACCTGGGGTACCTGAGCCAATGTGAGAACAAGATGGCAAAGTTCACACACGTAAGTGTAAAATTCATCACTGTACTGTAGGTGAACTCAAGTTTGGTCTTTTAAAGTCATTCATCAAAAAAGAAAAGGCAAATGCAAAGGCATTGTCTTCATAATTTTTCCTCATCACTTGAGAGCACAGGCTGGGAAAATGAGGCTCCAGAAAATGCCCAAATGTGTTGTTAGTGCTATAGGGAATTTCAAAGAATAGGGTATGGATCTACCTGGAGAGATCAGACATGATTTAAACATCTAAAGAACAAGTCATGGCAATATAGACCTTATATTCAGGGCTTTTCACCTGTATCTTCTATTAACTAGTCGTATGCTACAGGGGAGCCCAGGGAGCTGCCTTTTAAGCCCCAAATCTATCTCTTCTCCTTAACTTCTCTCTGGGTAGGGGCACAGAGTCTTAGTCCTCACCACACCTCCAATTCCAAGGAGTAATCTGGTATTGCAGAAGCATTCAGTTCTTCTTTCCCTTGCATCAAAAACATTCAAGTGAATCTGAGTCCAGAGAGGGGAGCACATCCTAAGTGTAAATGGCTCCTTTCAAACCCTTTGGAGTCTTTCTTTTTCTTCCTCCCACTGTCTCCTGTGTTTACCCATCCTGAGGTCCTTCCTCAGGAGCACTCTCCGAAAAGGGCCTAAGATTTGCTGCTGTGTTCCAATTCTGGCCAGATCCCTATTTGGTACTTTAATGGGTTAGAGAATTTGAAAGATCAGGGGAAATCCCAAACTGGACAGAACCTGGATGTTTACAAGACCCTCTCCCTTGGTCTTAGAGTGAAAATGACATTTATTCAATAAATATTGATTGAGTCCCTGTGGTGTTGCAAAGCTTTGCATGTAGAGAATGTAAACTTTTTCTGTTTCACTGATGATTTTAGTCATTTAATAATAAAATCCCCACTCCCTCTGAGACAAGCTTTCTTCTCTCCTGCTTCTTGATGAAACATTCTATTCTTGGATTAATGTCAGCTCTTTATCCAAAGCTGGGCTGACAAGCTTCAAAGACATTTTAGTAACAACCCCATTGCTGTTTCTACCACTTACTTGTCACTGTGATATGAGAATGCAGAACTAGGAATTTTGGGTGCTCCTAGCCCCACCCAGGTGAAATCTGGTCCCCGAGAGAAGAGAGTAGGCTGTCACCTAAATTGCACACACAGCATCTTGCCTGCAAGAGCTTCTGAATGCTCTGAAAACTCTCTGGTCTTATGATGCCTCTACTCTGCAAAAGGATCATTGCTGAGGTCAAATGACTCTCCCCGTCATCACTCAGTAACTGAACAGCTACACCAAAAATAGAATCCTGCCTAGTACTCCTGTCTCTCAAGCAGGACCATAAAACATTGCAAACAGGAGGAAGCAGGAAGAAGTCCCCCATGAAGTCCTTGCCCCTGATAAAAAAACAAAAGCTCACCTGGCCTCTGAAGTCATAATAGTTCTTGCAGCTTGGAGTGTGCAGCCATCCTCCCCAAACACACCTTGACTCTGAAAGTGACCCTAGGCAGGCTATGACTGCTAAGCAGCAGGCAGAACAAGCGGGTGCATTTGCTATGCTGAAGAGCAGCATTCCACAAGGATAATGTAAATTCCATTTGAGCCAAACTGCTACTTGGGCTGGGCTCAAGTCATGCCTTCAGGTTGCAGAAAGGGGATGATGGATACTGGCCTTGCAGTTCTCTGCACTTGCTGGATGATACATGGAGCAGTGGTGTTGGCCTCTGAGGGTGGCTGCCCAGTCGTTGGCTGGAGCAGGGGTACAAAGCAGCACAGCACAGTGGTGGCTAAGATTCTGCAGTAAGACTACCTGAGTTTGCTACCATTTAGCTGTGGGAATTTACTTCACTTCTTTCTGTCTCCATTTCTTTATCTGTAAAATGCAGATGATAATAGCATCTACCTCATAGGGTCCACGGTTAGGATTAAGTGAGTTAATGTGAGTAAAGTACTCAGTACCTGGCATGTAGTAAGAACTAAAATTCACTATATCACTCTATGGGCTATTAGAATAGGTCACTTTTAAAAGTTACAGTTTTAGGCCGGGCGCAGTGGCTCACACCTGTAATCCTAGCACTCTGGGAGGCCGGGGCGAGTGGATCACCTGAGGTCAGAAGTTTGAAGCCAGCCTGGCCAACATGGTGAAACCCCATCTCTACTAAAAATATAAAAAAATTAGCTGGACATGGTGACGTGCGCCTGTAGTCCCAGCTACTCAGGAGGCCGAGGCAGGAGAATTGCTTGAACCTGGGAGGTGGAGCTTGCAGTGAGTTGAGATCATGCCACTGTTCTCCAGCCTAGGTGACAGAGTGAGACTCCATCTCAAAAAAAAAAAAAAAAAAAAAAAAGATGGTTATAAATAGCCATGTGCTGGTAAATGTTTAACAACCAGCTCTTTAGGAAAAATGCTCTGACTTGTAATGTTTACTGATTTTCATGGTTTAAATATTTCCACCCTGATTAATTACAGACTACCAATGTGACAGCACTGGATGCAGAGCTGGGAGGAAGTAAAAGTGCTCACAGTCAGCTCCCAAGAGCCAGCATGTCACTGTTATGAAGCCCAGCTGGTAAAATGAAAGATGTGAAAAAATAAGAATAAAATTTGAAATACAAAATTATCACCAACTATGTAAAAAAAAATTGTGTGCATAGGAAAAAAATATGTAAGGAAATTTACTGGATACTGACTGTAGTTGCATTAGAGAAGTGGCAGGAATGTAATTAATTCTTTAATACATATATATATATTTTTGTTTCCCTTAAAGTGATTATGTTAATTTTATAGTGAAAAAATGAGCAGAGTTAACTACATACACACACACAGACACGCTTTATATTATGGAAAACAACTTTTTTTTTTTTTTGAGACGGAGTCTCTCTGTCGCCCAGACTGGAGTGCAGTGGCACGATCTCGGCTCACTGCAAGCTCCACCTTCCGGGTTCACGTCATTCTCCTGCCTCGGTCTCCTGAGTAGCTGGGACTACAGGCACCCGCCACCACGCCTGGCGAATTTTTTATATTTTTAGTAGAGACGGGCTTTCACTGTGTTAGCCAGGATGGTCTTGATCTCCTGACCTTGTGATCCGCCTGCCTCAGCCTCCCAGAGTGCTGGGATTATTGGCATGAGCCACTGCGCCCGACCATATTATGGAAAATTTCAGACATATGGACTAGTAGTATAATTTAAGTACTCAGTGGCTCCAAAAATTATCAGTGTTTTGCCAATCTTCTTTCATTTTAATTAAATACAATTTCTTTCATTGTATTTATTTCAGAGATCATGTCCTTTCACCTGAAATAGCCCAATATATTTTTGAAAACATAACTACCGCATCATCACATTTAACAAAAATCCTAATAATTCCTCAATATCATCTGACACCAAGTCCATATTCAAGTTTCCCCAGTGGAGAAAGATGGCTTTTATAGTTTGTTTCCTTGAATGAGGGTTCAAACACGGCATTGTGTTACTATTACTTTAAATCTTTTTTTATTCCATAATGGTTACCCTCTCTTTCTCTTTCATGCCAGCAATTTCTTGAAGAAGCTGATCATTTGTCCTGTAGAATGTCCCACGTTCCAATTTTGGCTAATTGCTTCCTTATGGTTGCTTGTTCCTCTAGTCCCCACATTTCCTGTGGCTGCTGGTTGGACTAAGAGAGTGATCCAGGCAAGAGTTTTCATGGGTGGTGCCAGGTACTTCCTCCTGCATCATATTCTGACACATTTAATGCCTGGCTGTGCCACTTTTAGTGATGCTAAGATTGCATCTAAGTGTAACACATTTAGGAACAAAATTAAATAGGGGGAAATAATTGGAACAACAGAAATGCCAGACACGGAAGAAACTGATTTCAGCAAAACATGAGACAGGGTCTTCTCTGAACTCCTTTGGCCCTCCTGAGGGCTTCACATCCCCATCCCTGGTCACTAGAAAGCCTTGGAATGCCTCTATCTGGACCTGTACTTCCAATCATCCTTTGCACTGCAGCCACCAAAGTTCTAAAGTGCAAATCAGATCATTTCACCATCCTGGTTTAACTTTTCCAGTGGCTTCCTGTGGTCTGCTGGAAAAATGTAAATTTCTTTCGTTCATCACTTAAGCATCCTCATGATCTAGCCCATGCCTACCTTCCCTACCTTCTCACCCAATCTCTTTCTCTCTTCCTATATATCATGCTTATCACCAATGCTTCAACCACACTCAGCTCCATGTAGTTCTATTTTTATTTATTTTATGTTTCATAGAGCCAGGGGTTTCACTATGTTGTCCAGGGTGGTCTCAAACTCCTTGCCTCAAACAGTCCTCCCATTGGGGCCTCCCAAACTGCTGGGACTGCAGGTGTGAGTTACCTTACCTGGCCCATGTAGCTCTCTTGATACAACGCTCCTTCACAACTCGGGGTCTTTGGATTGGTTATCCCCCTGACTAAAATGTCTTTTCTTTCGTCTGCTTGGCAGTTTTTCACCCATCCTTCAAGACTACTGAGCCAGCCATTTTTGACCTCCCTAGTCTAGTGTGAATGCCTGTCCTCTGTTTCTTCACGGGTCCTCATGAGTACCTTAACTTATTCCATCATTCCATCTCAGTGGGCTTTCCTGGGCCTGGCACAGGGCAGGTGCCCAGTGATCGTTTGTTGAATGAAAGAATTTAAAATGAAGCACTGTAGAAAGGTTGAAAAAAATGGTGGGTGAATTTGCCATTGGCTGAAAAAGCACACCCAAAAGATTGCTACGTGCTGAGTAGGCTGAGTGACCACATCTGTACCAGAGCACCCTCACTGTCTTTATTTCTGCTCTGCTCAACATTTTTCTCCCTTTAGGAGCTTGGGTTTGCTTGAACTGCAAATGTAAGCAAAACCTACCTTGAGCTATTTCTTGTAGGTGCCTATATTAAAGAAAAACACAGTGTAAGCTCAACCAATCAGAAGCAGCCAATGAACTTATGTAACTAAGCTTTCCAACAAGATAGACCAAATAAAGCAACTGCATAACTGTAACCAATAAAATATCTTTTTTGCTTTACTTCTGTGTGTGTCCTCTAAAAGCCTTCCCGTTGTGTTCTCTCGGTGGATCTCCCCAACCACCTCTGGTTTGGAACTGCCTGACTTGCAAATTGTAGTTTGCTCAACTGAACTCTTTAAAATTTCATTGTGCCTCAGTTTATTTGTTAACAACAGTATCCACCACAGACTTTGTTTTGAGGATTACATGAATTAATATACACAAAGTGCTTAGAATACTGCCTAGAACATAGTCCTATTTAAAAGCTTGTTATTAATATTCTGCCTCTTCACCTCTCTACTTGTTGGTTGGCTCTGCATGTTTTGTGTTTAAGTTTTGTTTTATCCACAGCATCTGGCATAAAGCTTTAAAGGATGAATGAATCTTATAGAATCACCTGGGAGATTGTTCAGGGTGGTAGTAAAGAGGATGGACTTTGGAGCCTGGCTGCCCAGGTTCCCACCCTGGCTGCCCCTCTGACCACTGAGTAATCTTCACCATACAGATGGAAGCCCTCTGTGCCTGTTTCCTTGTCTGTAAAATGACAGTAGTCCTGGGTCTGTAGTGACATTTACATGAGATCATTCATGTAAAGCTCCCAGCACAGAGGCTGGCAAATGGGAATGGCTCACTAAATGTGATTACCTATTAAGCATTTTCCTTCCTTGGGAATTTGTATTTTAACATGAACTAAGTAGGGGGCCTACTTGAAGGCAAGCCAGCATTTTGGACCTATCCCAATAATCAGTCATCCTGTTTTTTCCATTCTATCTTGATTATCACATCAATCCTGTTTGTACTTGCACAAATAAAGTGGTTGAAATCCTGCCTGTTCACCAGAATGAGTGACATGAATGACTTCTATTTCTGTCATTGGCTATATTCAGCATAGGCCCTCTTGTTCACTCATAGCGAAAAAAAAAAAAAAAAAAAAAAAAAAAGCAACAAAATCATTTAGGTTCAAGGGGATGGGAACAATCCAGGGACTCAGAACAAATGTGGTTCTTCAGCAGCCCACTAACTGGGGTGGGTGAGACTTCCCAAAGGGTTGTGACTTCACAGCTAGGGGCCTCAGGCTAAAACTGTCCCTAATAAAAATCAAATAAAAATTCAGGGACTGCTTCAACAACCCAGCACTGGACTTTAGCTGAACTGACCATTCCTCAGGGAGGCAACCTTCATAGGGAGCAAGAACCATTTAGCAAAGAAGATAGGTGAGGTGGCCTGGATCCCGGCATCCTAAGAGCCCCAGGGAAATGGCCGGTGGAAGGAACCAAGTAGGGACCTCTCCCAAAGGCTTCTGTATCCTGGCTATGCCATGTTTTTCCCTTGAAAGTTTATGTTGGAGGTGTTGTAAACATACTGTCCCTGCTTTTTAACCCAAGGTCAAATGTCCATTTCATGAGATTACTTGCTACAAATGCTTCATTCTTAAATCTCACTCTTTACCAACTCCCATAGAATTGCTGGTACCAAAAAACTCGTATGATAAGCTTTCAGATATTCTAACATGTCTTCTTGCTTCCAGGTTAAGTTCCATGTACCTACCTGATTTATTGTGATCAGGGTGGTGGGGAATTTTTGAGGATTTGGAGTCTTTCCTCTAATAATGTCAGCTAACACTTACTGAGCATTTACTGTATATAAATATGTTCCTGAACGATCTCATGTAATTGCAGAGGAAGTGGGGTCAGGTACTATTCCTGACCCTATTTTCTTTTTTTTTTTTGAGACAGAGTCTCACTCTGTCACCCAGGCTGGAGTGCAGTGGCACGATCTTGGCTCACTACAAGCTCCACCTCCCAGGTTCATGTCATTCACCTGTCTCAGCCTTCCAAGTAGCTGGGACTACAGGCACCCGCCACCACGCCTGGCTAGTTTTTTTGTATTTTTAGTAGAGACGGAGTTTCACTGTGTTAACCAGGATGGTCTCCATCTCCTGACCTCGTGATCCACCCACCTCTGCCTCCCAAAGTGCTGGGATTACATGCGTAAGCCACCGCGCCGGCCCCGACCCTATTTTCATATGGAAAACTGAGGAAGCAGAGTTAAAGTAACTTGCCCAAAGTTGTTTGAAACATTTTACACTAGGAGGGTCTGACCTGAGGGCTGAGCTTTTAAGTTGTGATGTGGACCACTCCCTTCCTTTCACCAATCCCATGTTAATATGCAATGCATGTGTAGGACTGAGCCAAAAACAGAACTACAAAGGCATGGAACTCATGGTGATCATGCCCTTCCCTAGCTCTGGGAAAAAGCCTGAGGCACAACATCCCTCACCCTCACTATCATTCATTCTTGCAATCATTCATTCAATAAATATTCGTAATTGAGGACATACCATGTGCCACAACCTCACCAAGGACACAGTGGCAATCAAAACCAGATGGGAACCCCTGCTCTTACGGGGCCTAAGATTCCCATGAGACACCAACACGAGGGTGTAATTTACACTCACACAAACTTACAGCTGCAACAAGAGCTGTGAGGCAGGGGAACAAGATACTGTGAGAATATGGAAAGGGGAAATTGCCTGATTAGGTCAGGGAAGCCTGTGACTCAGTGACAGAAGAGGTGAGATCTATAGAAAGAGGAGAGGCGAACATGTAATGGGGGATAAGAAGAGCATGGGGGGAGGCCCTGTGACGGAAAAGGAGCATTGCACATCCTGGGACTGAAAGTAGACAAGGGCTGGAGGAGGTCCAGCCATACTTAGGACTTGTTCTTTGTGGTGAAGGTAGTGGGAAGCCTTTGAACCACCAACTTTGGACTCCATTCCTGAGTAGTTGCTGAAGGCCAAACAGTGCCCCAATAGCCACCTTCTGTGTCTGTCTGCCATCTATGGAGTTATCAAGGAGGCAGATCTTCATAGCATCAGCATCCTTGAAGTGTGACTTTAGTCATGATGGTGGCCAGCTTGGGATCAGAGAGAACCAGGCCCTGGCAGCTTCCTGCTCTGTCCTGAAAGCTGACTTCCTTTGGTCTGTTGAATCATGGCAATTCCAGGAAGATTAAATATCACAAGACAGAGATAGTAATTACACAATGTATTTGGGACAAAGATTACCCATACTTCTGTGCAAATAAGTCAGCTAATAATATTAAGAGTAATTTGGCTGGGTGCAATGGTTCATGTCTGTAATTCCAGCACTTTGAAAGGCCAAGGCTGGCAGATAGCTTGAGCCCAGGAGTTCAAGATCAGCCTGAGCAACAGAGCAAGACTCCCGTTTCTACAAAAAAATTGTAAAAAATTAGCCAGGTGTGGCACGTGCCTGTAGTCCCAGTTGCTTGGGGAGGTTGAGACGGGAGGATCACTTGAACTAAGGAGGTTGGGGCTGTAGTAAGCCGAGATCGCACCACTGCACTCCAGCCTGGGTGACAGAGCTAGACCCTGTTTCAAAAAAAAAAAAAAGAAAGAAAAAAAATGAGTAATTTCACTGTACTGAATTAACAAAATTCCTTAGGTTGTACCCTGCTATCTCTGCCTTTTCTGCCTTATCTTACTGTAAATTATTTGCTTGAGAAATGTGTTTATGCATAGTTTTCTGGAACAAAGATGCCTGATGGCATTCCACAAGCATAAAAAAATAATGATTATGGTGACTCACTTCTTGCTCTTGTTACTTAAATATTATCCACTAAACTTTGCTAACAAGAAAGAGTTACTATAAAATGACTTCTCTGCCTCACTGGATATAATTTTCTCTTCAGTTTCAGATGCCATCGCCAGTGCTATTTAAGAGAGGTTTGCATGTGGATGTGAGAGAGATTATTTGCTTATTTATCTATTGCTTATTTACGCTTTTGTTTCAATCTTTCTAGTGACTCCAAGTGATTCAGATGTGAGCATGCACAGTCCCTTTACACAATGCTCCTTACAATGATGGAGACTTGAACTCATCAACATAATTTTCAAAAGACTGACACTTTTTTTTTCAGAATCATAAATGCTTATATTTTGAAGATGGAGATATTATCTAGAGGCTTCTAGGTAATCCATTTAACTCTAAAGAAGAGTAACCAGAATAATCCTTTACTGAGGGAATTCCATTTATTGATTAAAAAGCTGATTGGAATTTGCAGGTAGGGGGAAATCCCAGTTTGTAGTCTGTGTCAAGTGGGGCCAGCCCCAGGTGAAATTGGCCATTTCAGCCCATGACAAGCAAGAGAAAATGTCAGCTGGGGAGATCCTTGAGAGAAAGTGTGGAGGATGGTGAATTTTATGTGTTAACTTGACTGAGCCATGGGATGCCCAGATATTTAGTCAAACAGTATTCTGAGTGTTTCTGTGAGGGTGTTTTTGAATGTGTTTAACATTTAAATCAATAGATAGTATAAATGTGATTGTCCCCCAAATGTGATTGGGCCTCATTTAATCCACTAAAGGCCTAAATAGAACAAAAGGCTGATTCTTCACTGTTAAGAGGGAGTTCTTCCTACTTGACTGCCTTTGAGCTGGGGCATCATTTTTTCCTTGCCTTTGGACTTGAACTGAAACTTGAGCTCTTCCTGGGTCTTGAGCTTGCTGGCCTTCAGCCTGGAACTGTACCATCAGGTCTGCTGGGTCTCCAGCTTCCTGACTGCAGATCTTGGAACTTGTCAGCCTCCAAAATCACATAAGCGTATCCCTTATAATTCTCGCTTTCCATACCAACACACAGACACACACACACGATACACACATCATTTTCTCCATTTCAGTATCAGTTGATGGGAGAGGAGACAAGAGGAATGGAGGTGTTCCACTTGGAAAGGCCAGGCTCTTGGTTAAGTGGGAGGTTGGAGGTCATCTAATCCAACCTCCTGCCTGAGGCAGAAGGGCTCTCTATATCATGCTGTACATGTTCAAACATGCAGTTCTTTGGCTTCAGCCTGAATACCTCAGAATGGCATTGCTGTGTGATGGTATCAAGGGCTCTGGAATCTGACGGCTTGCGTTTCACCTTGCCTAAACTTCCTACTAACCATGGTCTTGGGCACATCCTTACTTGACTCATTTCTAAAATGGGATAATAATACTGCTCATCTCAAGGCTTGCTAGGATGATGCCTTGAGAATACAGAAGAACATAGTCTAGTGGCCAGTATGTATTACAATAAATGTTAGCTATTATTAGTCCTGCCATTTCTAATCTAACCTTAATTTGGGATGTAAATGCCCAGATTCAGTAATTCCATGATAGCTTTTCTTTTAAACTTGGTGGCAGCTGCAGATTTGATAACTATAGCTTCTATGTATTCTAAGGCCTTGCTATTCAAAATGTAGTCTGCAGACCAGCAGCATAGATAGCACCTGGGACCTGTTAGAAATGCAGAACTCTGGACGGGCCCGGTGGCTCATGTCTTTAATCCCAGCCCTTTGGGAGGCCGAGGCAGGTGGATCACTTGAGGTCAGGAGTTTGAGATCAGCCGGACCAACATGGCAAAACCCCCACTCTACTGAAAGTACAAAAATTAGTCACGTGTGTTGACACTCGCTTGTAAACCCAGCTACTTGGACAGCTAAGGCAGGAGAATCACTTGAACTTGGGAGGCAGAAGTTGCAGTGAGCAGAGATTGTACCACTGCACTGCAGCCTGGGTAACAGAGTGAGACTTCTTCTCAAAAAAGAAAAGAAAAGAAAAGAAAAGAAAAGAAAAGAAATGCAGAGCTCAGGCTTCAGGTGATGATAAGTGTTAATGTTTGATCTAAGGCTCTGAACAAAGGTGACAAGGAACACTGGGCTAGTGATAGAGTTCTGTGATAATACCCTGGAGACTCCTCCCAAGTTTAAAACACTGAGTAACATTCAACTTTAGCCAACATAATAAAAAACAGATTTATGGGAGGATTCTAAATAGTAGAAAGGGTAGGATGAGGAGAGGGCAGGATCCCAGGCAGCAGTTGGAGCTCCTAGACTCTTCCAGCTCCTAGACTCTTCCATGTCACCGGCATTAGATGCCTCAACTCTGCCTGTCTTCTGTGTATTCTATTCAAATTCTGATGAGCCCAATCTGGGTCAATGTCTTCTACTCTTGGACACCCGGCCCTGACCAGGCTTGAATGCACAGCCAGGATGATGCTGAGTCAGAAGCCAGCCCAGTGTGTGTCCACTACAAAGACCATGTTTCAGAAAGATGCATGAGTCCAGGTGTTTTGCTCCAAACAGCCTTCACAGAGGTCCACTCCTTGACTACGGTGGGTCCTAAACAAAGTTAATACAATGTTGGGCATCTCAAACTTGCTTCAAGGAAAAAACGGAGAGGGGAGCCTGACTTAGAAAGGAGTAAGTTATTTTTGGAGGAGAACAGTATAGTTACCCCGTGAAATCATTGAAAACAACTGCTAACATATTTGGGGTATGTGCTTAGCAGAGGCTTCATTGGAAAGTTTAATAACACAGAGATCCTTTGTTTGAGGGGGTGTTAGCTTCCTTTAAAAATACAATCTTTAGAGGAACAGGTAGCTCCCAGATCTGGAAAATAAAGCCTGAATTTTCCAGAGGGCCATAATTGCATAGTTGAGAACTGAGTTTAGAATTTGAACTATGGTCATCTGAGGGAAAAGATAAAATTATCTCGTTACCCTTATCTGACCTGTTGTTTAATCTTTGACAAATATATGCATGTTGCTAAAATCCCAACCACCCGGAACTCAGGTCAGGAAAAAGAGAGACATGTTTTTGCTCCAAGTCAGTCACTCTATTAATAGGAATATCATAGCCACATCTTTGAAAGTAATAACCCCACTGTTCTCTGGAGTGTGTTCAGGTGGATGTGCTGCATTCTAAGGAGGGCGTTGAAAACTGGAGGGATTCCAGGTAAAGAGCATCAGGGGAATGAAGAAAAGTTCTGGAAAACACGTTACACAAAGAACCATGTGATACAGAACCAGAAACCAGGTGGCCACGTCGAGCCACCACAGACATTTTCTTCTGCTCCTGAGGGCCAAACTAAGGCCATCAAGTGGAAATTGTGGATAGTAGGATTTTGGATGAATATAAACATTATTTAAAAATCTCTGACATAGAATTTGTTATGGAGAATATGGTTTGTGATTGGGGAAAATGCCTTGATAACTCTAATTTGTGTTGGAGAGATTGCTGGAGCAGGAATGTTGTCAGACTTTATAGGATTAGAGGAGTTCAAGGAAATTCCTATCAAGAGGCAAGAAGGGGAATTTGTTGTGTTCCTGAGAGAGAAGAGTGAACAGAAAAGTAAGAGAGGGGAGAGGGAAGCTGGTAAGAATTGGGAAGCTAGGAGAAGGGTCAGAGATGATGGAAAGGGTTTGCAAAAACAGAAACATCTCTTCATTCTTCATTCATTCGTTTATCAATCTATATTTTTGAGTATTCAGACCTCTGTGCTAGGTGCCATTGTAGTCACTGGGGATAGGACAGTGAATAAAGTAGATGAAATGCCTACTCTTGGGGTGGAGGGCACATTCTGGTGTAGAGACAGACAATACACTAGCACGAATAAGTATACAACATGTCAACTCACAGTAGTGTTGTGAAGAAAAACAGAGCTGAGGAAAGCAATTGAGTGGCAGTTGGTCAGGGAAGGTCTTTCTGAAATGATGATGCTTGAGTGGGAAACTGGATGAGGTGAGGGGATGAGCCTGGGAAGTATCTGTGGGGAAAGCTTTTGGGGAAAAATATTTAGTCTGGGTGACTTGAGCAGAACTTTAACATGCTATGAAATTGTTAGGATTTGAATCAATCTTATCTAGATCTTGCAGGGGAAAGGGATTCCCACCTATACCTGATCAATAAAACTTGGAGTCTTCTCTCTAGAAGGTTCTTTGGTTGGTTGGTTATTTCAGAGATAGGGTTCCCCTCTGTTTCCCAGGCTGGAGAATTGGCTTGATCATAGCTCACCACATCCTGGGCCCAAGAGGTCTTCCTGCCTCAGCCACCAGAGTAAGCTGGGACTACAGGTGCATGCCACCATGCCCAGCTACTTCTCAAAATGTTTTGTAGAGATGGGGTCTTTCTATGTTGCCCAGACTGGTCTCAAACTCCTGGCCTCAAGAAATCCTATGTCCTCAGCCTCCCAGAGTGCTGGGATTACAGGTGTAAGCCACCCCACCTGGCCTCTGTCTAGACAGTTCTCATGGGTGTATTGAACATCTATTGCCCAGAGGAGGGTTACTGCATTGGGTGGGAGGTTGAATTAAGTGATTCTTATGCCTGGCTTGGTATCAGAATCTCCTGGAAATTACTGTAAAATTATAGGTTTCTAGGCCTCACTCCAGAAATTCTGCATCAGAATCTCTGGAAAATGGGGATCAGGAATCTGTACTTTAAAACAAGTTTCCCCAGTGCTTCTGATGCAATTAGAATACAGACTAGCATTTGGAAAGCACCAAATTAGTTGACTTTTGAGGTTTCCTTCAGCTCAGAGAGTTTTTGACAGCATGAAATGCAGCTTCTCCATGAAGTCAATTCTATCTTTCCAATTGGAGTTTTAAAAACTTCTTTTTAGCTGGGTGCGGTGGTTCACGCCTGCTATCCCAGCACTTTGGGAGGCCGAGGTGGGTGGATCACCTGAGGTCAGCAGTTCAAGACCAGTTTGACCAACATGGTGAAATCCTGTCTTTACTAAAATACAAAAATTACCCAGACACGGTGATGCACGCCTGTAGTCCCAGTTACTTGGGAGGCTGAGGCAAAAACTTGGGAGGCGGAAGTTGCAGTGAGCTGAGATTGCACCAGTGCACTCCGGTCTTGGTGACAGATAAGACTCTATCTCAAAACAATACATAAATAAAAAATATGAAAACAAATTCTTTTTAGGTGTTAAAAGGAGCACAAGCTTATTGTTAAAAAAAATTCAAATGATAAATATAGGCTGCACATCCTAGAAATAACCATTATTAGTGCTTGGTGCATATTATTCTTGATTTTGCCATATATGTAGATTCCATATCTATCTATCTATCTATCTATCTATCTATCTATCTATCTATCTATCTATCTATCTATAAAATAACATTTTGTTGTTGTTTTTGAGACAGGGTCTCACTCTGACACTCAGTTGAGTGCACTGGTGTAATCAGTTTACTGCAGCCTTGAGCTCCTGGGTTCAAGTGATTCTCCCACCTCAGCTTCCCAAGTAGCTGGGACTACAGCTGGGACTACAGAATCAAGCGATTCTCCCGCTTCAGCCTCTCAAAGTGCTGGAATTATAGGTGTAAGCCACCATGCCTGGCCCATAATAAAATTTTTAATCTTTTGGTTTACAAAAATATGATCATAATTTACTGCAATTTGCTTTATACACTTGATAATACATCTTAAATATACTCCTAAATCAGTACATATAGAACAACTTGATTTTCTGTTTGTTTGTTTGTTTCTTTTTAGATGGAGTTTCGTTCTTGTCGCCCAGGCTGGAGTGCAATGGCATGATCTCAGCTCATTTGCAACCTCTGCCTCCTGGGTTCAAGCAATTCTCCTGCCTCAGCCTCCCGAGTAGCTGGGATTACAGGCATGTGCCCCCACGCCAGGCTAATTTTGTATTTTTAGTAGAGACGGTGTTTCTCCGTGTTGGTCAGGCTGGTTTTGAATCCTGACCTCAGGTGATTTGCCTGCCTCGGCTTCCCAAACTGCTGGGATTACAGGCGTGAGCCACTGCGCTCAGCCTGTGACTTGATTCTTATTATAATGACTGCCTAGTGCTTCATTGTATGTCTATATCATAATATAATGGACATTTGTTTCTATTTTTCTGCTACTACAGCCACTACAGCAATTAACATCACTGCAGTATATTTTCTTGGTATTCATTGTAAGTGAGTATTCAGCATAAATTCCTAGATTTGGAATTTTTCAAGTATTCCTGTAAGGTTCTACCAGTTTATATTCAGACCAACCATTTTATAGGAAGGTTCCTGTTTCCTTGCCCTCTTACTCTTCACTGATATTATCTTTTAAATTTAAGAGAATCAGTTACAGTAAAAATATCTTACTGTTTTAATTAGAATTTCTTTGGGTTTTGCTGAGAATGAGATCATTATGTTTATTGCACAATTGTTTTTCTTCTATAAATTATCTATGTCCTTTGCCATCTTTCTATTAGATAGAAATTTCTTACTGATTTGTGTAGGCTTTTTATTTATATGGCTATTAATCCTCTATGTAGTTTCTCTAGAGTGTTATCTTTTTATTTTATTAAAATGTAAGGGTAGATAATACATTTTACAAGATTCAAAAGTCAAACCTACACAGAAAGGTAAACACGCAGAAGTTGCATTTCCACCTCTGTCCCTCCACCTGTCCCTCCCTCTCCCTTACATGAAACCATTTTTCTGTGCTTCATTGTGTAGATATAAGCAAAAATGCCTGTATAGTCTTTCTCCCCTTTATTTTTAAAACATAAAATGTAGCACATGATAAAAAATCTGGAAGAAACCTAAGTATCCATTCAAGAGATGAATGGATAAAGAAAATGTGGTACATATACACAATAGAGTATTGCCGTAAAAAAGAATGAGATTCTGTCATTTGCAACAGTATGGATGGCACTGGAGGTCATTATGTTAACTGAAATTAGCTAGGCACAGAAAGACAAACATCGTATGTTCTCACTTATTTGTGGGTACTAAAATTTAAAATAATTGAGCTCATGAAGATAGAGAGTAGAATGATGGTTACCAGAAGCTGGGAAGAATAGTGGGATGGTGGGGAATGGGGATGGTTAAAGGGGACAAATACACAATTAGATAGAATAAATACAATCTAGTATTTGATAGCATCATAGGGTGACCACAGTCAATAATAATTTATTTTAAATTTAAAAATAGATAAAAGAGTGTAATTGGAGTGTTTGTACCAAAAAGAAAGGATAAATGCTTGAGGAGATGGATACCCCATTTACCCTGATGTGATTATTATGATTGTATGTCTGTATTAAAATATCTCATGTACCCCATAAATAGATACACCTACTATGTACCCACAAAAATGAAAAAAATTTAAGAAACGCTGCAAATCTAACCAAAAAAGAGGGATAGGAAAAAGATCTAGAAAAAGATCTAGAATGTTTCAGGAACTCCTCTAAGAAAGTGCTTCTTGACCCACCCTCAACCCAGTTCTTCACTCCCATAATACCCTGTGTATTCACTTATCCAATACGTGGAATTACACTTATCATGTCCAACAGAAATTTTCTGTTTTCGGTACTCATAACATCATCCCATTCTTGTATTTATATCTATTTTTTCATATATATGTATAAAATTGATGCATAAAGGTGTTTATCTTGGAGGGGGCAAGGTTTCAGGTGATTTCTACTCTATCAGGTATTTTCATATTGTTTAAATGTTTACAAATTAAGAATACAAAATCTACAAACAAAAAATAAATTCACAAAAGAGAAACAAATGTTCTGATAATATTTTTTTCATTTAATATTGACTTAATATAAACTACTGATATCCAGGTAATTGCTCCATTATCAATCCACAGGGATCTTCTTCACTCTGTTTTCAGCTGCATGGTACTCTGTTGGGTGGATTCTGGGCACTTGGGTTGTTTACAACTATTTTATCATTATAAACAAAACAAATCAGTTTTTGCTTATTTCATTTTTTTTCTGTACAGTGTAGTGTATTTGTAGGATAGATTCCTGAGAAGTGAAATTGCTGGTCAAAAAGTTGTCACCTTTCCTTTTACTTTGTGATGATGCCTTTCATTATAAAGAAGTTTTCATTTTTTGTGTTAATGTTTTCTACTTACTGTTTTTGGATTTTGCAGTGCCTTCTTCGGGAAGAAAGGCCTGCTTGGACTATAAATTATAAAGGCATCCTTTGCTGTTTTCTCCCAAAGCACACGCACACACACAATCTTCAATGTGTATGGATTTCCTATTGTCTGTAAGAGTCTAATTATCTTCTCCCATAAGGATATCCCGTAATACTTTAAGCCTTATTTCAGGAATTTATCACCTTCTTCCTCTTTCTTCCTGGAAAGATAAATTTGCGTCAAATATTACCTCTCCTACTAGACAGTGAGCTCCTGGAGAGCAGATACTATGCCTTATTCATCTTCACATGCCTGATAGTCCCTACCACAATCCTGGCTCATGACAGATGTTAAATACTTCCTTCTAAATGTAATAGAAAGTGTAGAATGCCGGCCAGCTTTCCAATTTTCAGGCATGATTGAATGAGAGAAAATGAACTTATATTGCTATTAGAGATGATGAAATCTGTGTTGGGATAAACTCCTAAAACTCCAGTAATATGAGACTTTGGTGTGATGATAAGCAAGAAAGGAATTCTTGCAGGTCTCTTCCAGTCTATGAAAACTCTGGGTGAAACAAGTTAGAAATGTGCCAAGGCAGGATTTATAATACTGGCAGTGGACCAATACACAAGTGTACTGAGGGAATGTGTTTCTATGCCTTTACAAATTCACCTTATGGAGTCACGCCCAGTCATTTGTTATTTGTGCCCCTCTACTTTTTATCTCAGAAAGTTTATTTATTCCACAAATATTAGACTGGACTGTATGAAATGGCTCATACTTAATTTTTATCCACCAAAGCTGCGGTTTCATTAGGTTCCATCCAATATGTATTGAACTCTGTGTTTTAAGTAGTGTGTAAATGTAGCAAGTGGTGGGAGCTATTTTAGTGAAAACATAAAAATGGTCCCTGTCCTAACAGAACTGAAAATTTACTGAGCAAGACAGACAGTAAACAAGAAAGAAAACAAAATAGTATAATAATTAGCAATTTCTGGATTAGCACGTTTTTCTCACACTTACATGAATAAAAATATGTTGAAGTTACTACACATAAATGAAAATGTGCTCCTTTGATTATGTTTTACTTCACTCTTAAGTCTCTCTATATATCTTCTAAGTATTTTTTTAATCTTATAAGCATTCAAATTGTTTTAAATATATATATTAAGTCAGTTCTACTGAGGCATAACTTATATGCATAAAAAATTCATTCCCTTTAGGTGCACAGTTCAATGCATTTTGACAAATGGGTGTAGTGTATAACCACATCAAAACATAGAACATTTCCATCACCCCCCAAAATTTTCTCATGCCACTTGTAGCTGATTGTTGAACTGATTTTAACTGAACTGTTTGTTGGGAGGCTGGGCTCCTCCAGACCTCTGCCTCTTATTTTGCCAAGAACCTTGTCTTCCACGACTGAGGACAAAAGGTCTGGCATATAGTAAGGAAGTTGCTGGGATCTTCACTAGATATTCACTGTGGCTAGGAGATCTAGAGTTTATCTGAAGAAGCAGGTTGTTCAGATCAGCTGGGATCAACCAGCCTGCCTGGAGAACCTACAATGTACCAAACATCTCTGCGGACATTTGTTCTCAAGTAGAAGACTCAGACTACCTGTGTACATTCATCCTTTTAACTTACACCCACTCTCTTTAGCTTGTGCATTTTTCTTATCTTAGCTTTTCTGAATGCTTGAGCTTCCTCTGAAACCCTGAACTTTTTAGATCTGAAATTCATGGTCTCTGGATGTCTGTGGAGGATGCTGCAAGCTTGTCCTTCATTTGAAGGGTCTGAAATTGGAGAAAAGGAAAGATGACTCTAGCATATAAAAACCTCAGCAGAAAGAGATTCAGGGATGTTTGCACTGATTCTTGGGGAGAATTATAGTAAGGGACAAATCTTATGATTCAGTTGTGGATTCAGCAACTCTGCAGAGGTAGTGCTGAAACATTAGTTATAGCTTTATTTTCTTGCTAAGTATAATTGGATGAAGAATAAATATTGTCATGCAGTCCTAGTCCATGCCGCCAACCTGCCAAAGAAACACCAGCCACTTTGGTTTTCAGGATTTACAGCCACAATGCAGACTACTTATTCTGAGAAATGATATATACAAGTAAACCAAAGTAGCAAGAATATCTAAACCAAATCTTACTAATATGTGCAGTATTAGATAATCAGTGAATCAAGAAGTAATCCCCCAGCTTGATTCTTAGAATTACCTTCAGAGTTTGCTGAAAATACAGATTCTCTGGAGATTCTGATTGAGTCATCTGGCAAGGGGCCTGGGAAATTGCATTTTTGCCAAACTGCCCTGTTGGTTCTGATGCTGCCTATCTAGGGTCTACCCTTTGAGGGCATTGAATTTAAATGAGAGGCCTGAATGTCCAGGGTTCCGGGGGTGGGGGGTTCCACTTCCTAGCTGTGTAGGTTTGCCTGAGATATGTCATTGATCTGGGCCTCAGTGGCCTCTTTTGGGAAATGGATCATGAGGTTTTTGAGGACAGAAGCATGGGTAAGAGGCATGCTTTTGAGAGATTAATCTGGTGGGTCTATATGGATGGGTTGAGGCCTGAGACACGGGAGGAGGCTAATTAGAAGGTAGTTGCCACAGTGCAGGCAGAGCTGTGAGGATGGGGAGGAAAGGCAAGGAGGGACCAGAGGTGAGAGGTCACACAGAGTGGGAGTCACAGGATTTGGTGACTGGATATGGAAGGTGAGGAAGAAGAAGGGGGAAATGGGGCTTCACATCTGGGTTACTAGGTGGATGGAGGCTTCATTTAAAGAAATCAGAAAATCCAGAAGGGCAGACGGATAAAACACTTGATTGTCCCTGTAGAGGTTCCTCCTTGATGGCACTGTGCTGCATTCTGGGATGTCCCCTCCTCTCTAAGAGGATAATATAAATGTGAATGACAGAGGCAGACAGCAGCTCTGGGGCCACTGACTCCTCCCATCACCTTTGACAAATCATCTCACCTCCAGGAACTTAGTTTCCTCATTGGGAACTAAAGTGGATGGACTAGAAAATGGATTCTTGTGGGATCCCCGGATGACCTTCAATAATTTCATGAATTCCCTGAAGCCGTATGCAAGATTTTCATGAGCAGGCCTATCTAAAATTTTCTATGGAGAGGGCCTAGAGCTGAAATCAAATTCTTAAAAGGAGTTAGTGACCCAGAGGCGTTAATAATGATTACAATAGATAACTTTTAAAAAAAAATCTTATTATGTACCCCATTTTCCTAAAAATTTATCTTTTATCTTTTCTCTTTTTCCCTGTGTGTTCACCTCTTACTTAGCTCTTTAGGAATGCAACTATTAGCTTTACCTTCTCTCCACCAGACACTCCTTGCGAGCTTACCTAACTATATGTTAGTTTAGAAATTCTAAGAACCAAATGTTGAACCAAACCAGGCACCCTTCAGGATTCTCCCCCACCAGAAGATAGCCTCAAGGCAACAGCTAATTTACAGCATAAATTCTGCTCCCAGGGGACTTTCCCAACCAGATTGCTGGGGACTGTGGTCAGTCTGCTACCTCGCTCTGCCTGCGATGGTGCCAGACAGACTACCTATTAGATAAGACATCCAACAAGTCACTTCCTTGTCTCCCCCCTCTGTGCCATCCATGCCAGGTTCTCCTTTAAAGCCTCTGCTTTCTGCCCTGAAAGTGGAAGCACATCCTTGAGGCAGGAGCCTGAAACTCTTCCCCTCAGCTAAACTCTGGAATAAAGGCACTTTCTAGCAGACCTCAATTCTTATTAATTGGACTCTGTAAGCAGCAATCAACTGGACCCGCTTTTGGTTACAGGGGGAATTTCAACCATAGAAAAGAAGAGGATAAATGAGAGTTATTCAGTTATTACCCAACTCTAATACTTGAAATGATCTCTTAAGTCCTTTTTAAAGTATATTTCATGTATCACCCCTAAGTGGGTTTACTCTTATAAAGATAGGTGTTCAAAGAAGGAAATGGTAATATTCACAAGCCTCTATTTAAGGTACTCACTAGATGCTATCTCTCCTCTCTGTTAACCAGGTTGATGAATGTCCTTGCCTCTCTCTACAACACATGAGCTGCTCTTTTCCCACTTATTTAATTGTACACTTACCAGGAGTCAGTTATGCCTGTTTCCAAACCTGTTTGTGCCTGTTGTACCAAGTCTTAAAATTATGTAATTTCATTAAATATGTACCTAATATATTAAGAAGTTGGAGGTATGTAAACTCTAAAAAAAATCAACTTTATTCTTTCTCAAATGTGCTGCATTGAATTTTCCATCCTGCCATTGGGTGATCTCTCCAGCAGATCTCATAGCATTTCCATTCAATTTCAGATCTTAATAAATGGCCTCACTTTTAGTTGTTAAAAGGTGCCGTCCAGTGTAATATCAAAGCTTCCCCTCCTCCTCCAGGTTGGGCCTGACTCAGGCTCAGAATCCCACTGGGGGCCTGGTTGGCTGTTTGTTATCCCTTCATCTTACTCTTAATGCCTCCTCCCTCAGGCACTGCTGTGTCCAGATATTCAGGGATGAAAGTGGGTGGCAAAAGAGAAAGGAACATATGTGACCAGTGACTTTTAATGTGGCACCAGTGCCCTTGAGTGGCACATGCCCTGAAGTTTGCTCTTTCTCTCGTGGGGCACTTTTGTAGGTCCTTCAGAATCCACCCACCATCGCTAACACTACATGGATTTTCCCCTTCACCATTACTCCGTGCAGGATATGCCCCTCTGGTTGGCTGTTATAACTGTCCTCTCCCCTCAGCGCTTTTTTTTTTTTTTTTTTTGAGATAGAGTCTCACTCTTGTTGCCCAGGCTGGAGTGCAGTGATGCGATCTCAGCTCACTGCAACCTCCGCCTCCCGAGTTCAAGAGATTCTTCTGCCTCAGCCTCCCCAGTAGCTGGGATTACAGGCATGTGCCACCATACCCTGTTAACTTTGTATTTTTAGTAGAGATGAGGTTTCAACATGTTGGTCAGGCTGGTCTCAAGCTCCTGACCTCATGCGATCCACTGGCCTCGGCCTCCCAAAGTGCTGGGATTACAGGTGTGAGCCACCATGTCAGGCCATTCCCTGAGCTCTTAACTTCTGATGAGTACATTGCCCTGGCACGCAGATCTCTTGGACAGAGCCCTTTCAAAGTGATCAAGTCCAGCTGTCTTCAGGGTCCACACTGGCCTGTGGGAAATACACATCCTTGCCCAACGTTGCTGGAAGCACAATGGTGTTCATACTGTGCTACTCTCTCCTCGTCTGCAGTCAGAGGAAGCTTCTTACCTTTAAACCTTTCTAGGTACAATCCAGCTTCTAGTCCTGGTGACCTTCAACTCTAAGGATCCACATTATGCTCTTCTGGCAATTCATGTAAAGATCTCCCTGACCCCAACTTCAAAGAAATTCCTTTTATCAGCCTTTTTCATTGCTCTTTCCTGTCTCTTATGTGGCCTGGGAACTGGTGGCAAGATAAATAACGTTGGAAATTTTTGGTCATATTCCTTAGCAAGTTCTATAATGATAATCTGGGTCCTCTCTTTAGAATGTGTGGGTGCTTAGTAAACTTTGTGCTTAGTTTGTGGGTGTCAGTCAGAATTGAGATAGTGGAGGCTGGACACCGTGACTCACGCCTGTAATCCCAGCACTTTGGGAGGCCAAGGCGGGTGGATCACCTGAGGTCAAGAGTTTGAGACAAACCTGGCCAACATGGCGAAACCCCATCTCTACTGAAAATACAAAAATTAGCTGGGCATGGTGGTGGGCACCTGTAATCCCAGCTACTCGGGAGGCTGAGGCAGGAGAATTGCTTAAACCCGGGAGGTGGTGGTTGCAGTGAGCCGAGATTGCGTCACTGCACTCCAGCCTGGATGAGAGCGCGAGACTCTATCTCAAAAAAAAAAAAAAAAAAAAAAAAAAAATTGAGATGACGGAAACGTTCCATTTTAACATCCACCTTAGAAATATCACTTAATTGGGAAAAATGGGAGTGTGAAAGGGAGCTGTTTTTATGGAAGCTAAGTCAATTGTTTAAGAAGAACAAAAACAAATTCAACCACAACAAAAAACCCATGTCAAAATAATTAAAAAGATCCCATAGAATTAGGTGTAGAAGAAACAACTATAGATTTGGGGGATTGTAGAAATACTTTACTCCTTAGAGCGTTTAAGATTCTCTAAGTTCCTGCTTCTCTTTAAGGAAGTTAAAATGATGTCCACTTAGAGAATGCAAGACTCCAAATAGCCTCATACTCAGAGAAAGTGATGAATGAATGTAGTCTGATATGTTAGAAGTTAAAAGGAATATTTAAGGTAAATATCATTAATATGTGATGTATTTTTTTGTGATTCCTTGCTTTAACTGACTTTTAAAATTATCAAACAACCACTGGTTTTAATAGAGGTAGCTAAGAAGTTTGCAGAGAATGCGGTTTTCCCTTCACTATCCATCCTTCTCTTCTTCCATGTTAACAGAGTTCCAACTTTGAGCTGGACTGTAGTCCCCCAGAATAAAAGTATTGCATGGTCCCTTGCAACTCAGCATAACCATGTGACTAAATCCCAGTCAATATATGTATCTTGAAATATCTTTACAGCTTCTGAGAAGGCTCTTTAAGCAACAGCTACTACGATGTGCACTTTGCTCATTTCTTCTTTGCCTGTCTTATGCCCTACCACCTGGAATGCAGATATGACAGCTGGAGATCTATCTATCATTTTTTTCTTTCTTTCTTTCTTTCTTTTTTTTTTTTTTTTTTTTTTTGCCATAAGGAAAAGGACTATACCCAGAAGATGGTGAAACTCTGGGTTGGAAGGAATTTGAGTGTCTGAGGGCTTCATGGAACCAAACTGCCAGAACAATATGGGAATAAACATTTGCCTTCTTTAAACTGCTTTTATTTTAGATCTTTGTGATTCAGTCAACCTAATCAAAACCCATCTAGAGGGCTTGGACCTTAGTTATTTTTTTCTGAACTGAAATGCAACCTGCCCTACATATTCTATTAAGAAACTTATAAACAACTAGTGTCTGTAGATTTTATCACAATCCTCAGGAGCTTTATATAGAGGGGACACCTGAATTAGAATCATCCTCAGCCCTTTTAGACTCAAAGATTCTACAGTGCACTATTTTACTTGAGGAATAGTCTTTTAATAAAAATTTATCAGAAAGTCAATGCCTTGCCCTGAGACAATTCTAATAAAGTCAATGAGTTGATTTAGTGTTTATGGTAACTATTTCTTTGTTCTGCCATTTCATCAGGCCATATTGATTTATTTTCCCTTGTCTAACTTGAGAGCTGGCAACACATTTTCAGAGCCAGGACCAGCATGTTAACACATAGTTCCTTGACAACAGAAGTGCCACATTCCTTTAGTTCTGAGATTCCCTCAATTGAAAATACATTATTGGTTTCATAACAACTTTTTGAGAAAAAAGAAAACTATATTAAATGAATCTTTTTGTCTTAGTAAATGTCAACAGTATATGCACACAAACACACAAATTCAAATTTTTTTCTTTTGTACTATAAACAAGGTTTGAGTTTAAATCTATTCACATTCAGTCTAAATATTCCTTTGAATCACTTTTTGTTCCACAGCACACCAGCTCCCTGATTTGCTTAACCAGTTCTTGTGCTTCTGGGGTCTTTTGCACCTGTGCTACCAGTACTATGAATGGTTAATGCTCTATACTTCTATTTAATTGTATTCAGTAAAATTCTTTTTATCCCTGTCCCTATTTTTAGAGACAATAAAATATTTTGGAGAAAATACAATTGGACTCTACAGGCCTGACTCTTGTTTTGAAAGCCAACTGATGAAATTCTGGGACATGGCTTTTAAAATGCAAGATCTCATAATGAACAAAAAGAGGCTCATAAAAAGATGAAGGTGTCTCTCTCCCCTGAAGCTTCAGTGGGAGAGGATCATCTATGTCATAGATCAGTTAACAGAATCAGTATTGATAAGGAATTAGAATGTAAAACCTTGCAAGAACCCTTATTCTTGTTGTCCTGTGCAACATGAAGACTTGTATGAAGGTGTATAATTGTAATTGGACCTTGAAGGCAAGATTTGAATAAAGGAATCTTGTAAGACTCTAAGGACTTTAGAAAGGTTTGGCATGTTCTGTAAAAAAATAATCTCCAAAGGAAACCTGCAAGTCTGATTGTTATGGTTTCAATGTCTCTGTCCCTCGAAAATTCACATACTGAAACCTAACCACAAAATGATGGTATTAAATGTGGGGCCTTTGGCAGGTAATTAGGTCATGGGTGCTCTCGCCTCATGAATGACATTAGTGTCCTTATGAAAGGGCTGGAGGGAGTTTGACCCTTTTTTCTCCTTCTGCCATATGAAGACACAGCAGCAGGGTGGCACCCGTGAAGCACAGAAAAGCCCTCACCAGACACTGAATCTGCTGGTGCCTTGATCTTAGACTTCCCAGCCTCTAGAACTGTGAGAAATAAATTTCTATAGTTTATAAGTTACCCAGTTTAAGGTATTTTGTTATAGCAGCAGGAACAGACTGAGGTAACTGTCTTAATAATTCGCTACCTTGGTACTAATGTATTGACATCTGTGTCCTTACCTGTATACTTGTAAGATTGGTATCAAGTCAGAAAAGCATTATTAGCACTTTTCTATCACATGCATGATAGAAATACCAAATGCTATGACTCATTTTAACAATGAGATTGAGATTCTTCTTTTAAATTTATATCATAATTTCAAGGCACATTTTAAAAAATCAGGTTTCTGTATATCCTGGTAAGATTTTTTTTCTTCTTTAACATATGTTGTGAGACTGAATCTGATTTCAGAAGTGCAGATATTTTCAGAAATGTAGATTTTAAAATAAATCTTAAGGAAAACTTGGCATTTAAACAAATGTAATTCTTGGCATTGTATCTCTGTGTGTCACTGGATATTAAATTGTCAGAGTTATGTTTCTGTAATCTTGAGGCCATTCTTAACAGGGTTTAAGGCTGAGAAGAAATTACACTGTGCATCCCCTTCTCCCTATCCCCTAATATTTTGTTCTGGGGAAATCTGTTTAAAATAATTATCAAGAGCAACTTAAAAGGTAAATTAAAGTGTAGAGCTACAAAGAGACAACCAGCATTCTGAATGGTGTGTGTGTAAGATACAGGAAGACTTGATGCTACCTGGCCATCAGTCAGGTGACCCAGGGCATAAGGAATATTCTGTGTTAACTTTATGTAGACACCTTGGCTCTTTCAGAACACCATCTGCCTTCTTCTCTAGCTTGTTGGCTTCTCAAATCCTTGCAAAGCGCTGGGCATACGATCTCCTAAGCAGTTTGGGACCCCAAAAGATTCTTTCATTTTGCTCTGCCTGAGGGCAGTGTTTCTACCTTTACGGTTCAGCTATCTCTGTATTATTTACTTAATATTTTTATAAGGCCTTGCTCTGTTTCCTTAAATGTATTTACTTTAAAAGGACACTTTATATTATGATCTTAAGTGGAAAAACTAATGTCAGGCAAAATTCCAACAAATTTAGTTATAGATTGAATTTGGCTTTTGTTTGTAATTCATGAATGGGGCGGCTTTCATTCTATAAGAATGGAATCAGAGTCCCCCATTCCCACTGCCACCCCCACCCTGGGCAATGGCAGATTGGTGGGTTTTGCAAGGTGGGGACAAGAAAACAGAACAAGAAAAAAAGGTGATTGGTCAACTTCCGATTACCTTTTTGGTAAGGGTTAAACAGAGGGGACTTTCTTATTATGCAACTCAGGTAGACTGGAATCTCTCCTGTTTTCAGCAAAAATAGGGCCGTGGGGATGTATCTATTTCCTTCAGGTTTCAGTTTGATTACATGGCATTTAGCATGAGTGACTTCATTTTGGTTTGGACTGGTCTGTTGGGTCCTAGTGCTAGAGCTCAGCCTAAAAAATGGCCTCCCATAATTTTTGTTTAACACTAGTATCACACTATAAATGGAAGGCAACTTTAGGCCAGAGATGGGCTCACATCAGAAAAATCCATAATTCAATCATGTGCCCCGATTTAAAACCACCAATGTCGTTTGAAAGCCTTTCTGGGCTGACAAAGTTCTGTGTGATTGGTCTCTGACACCACTCTTTCTAGAGTTTCACCCCCTACAGTGCAGGCCTATTGACCTTCTTCTAGGCCCTAGACTTGCCAAGCTCACTCTTCCTCTGTATTTGATGTGACCAGCTTTTTCCTGTCATTCCAATTTCTGCTTAAATGTCGCCTGCTGAAGTGGTTGCTGTTGGTGTCCTGCCCAGAAGCTTAGGTACTTTTACTAGCTCTGTTTGACCACTCCCTTTCCCCCCAAATCCTCCATGTCACCAACAGCATACTTTACATATTTTGTTTACAAAATATTTGTTGAATAGAGGGGAAAACATAGATAAATGGCTGGATTGACACATTTGAATAATTATAATGAATTGATTTGAATAATTAATTAATTGATAAGACAGAAAACTTGTTAGTTATTATCTACTAACCACAATAGTTTTCAGAGTAACAGAGAATCAGCTAAGAGAATAAAATGAATACAGGATGATTTACAGAGGAATTCTCAAGACTGGGCATCATGACCAGAGGTGTCCCGAGTGAGTCAGCAGAGAGCGGGAGGAACGCTCTGCACATCTGGGGACTACCATCAGGACCACTAAGGACAAATGTATTTGCTGTTAGTTTCAATTAGGCAGACTCATAAAATACTACAGTTTGGCGTGCCACACAGACTGAGCCTTGAGATGACACAAAGCACGATGCCTGCATCGGGTTACCATATTTGGCAGATTGGAAAACGGCTGTCTATGCCACCTGAAGGGCCAATGTGACTGTTTTAGATGATAAAACTCTCACAATCTCTGACCCTTATACAGTATGATTTCTGATTCCCTAGACTGATCAGAGCCTTCTAGTGTCAAAGGGATGTGAATTATTTGACTGCATGTCTTCCTGTCTGCCCTCCTCCCAGCTCATTGAATGAGGTAAATGCTTAGCAGGCATATCCCACTGATAAAACTGCATGCATACTTATTCACTTTCTTGTTCTTTCTGACACAAATGCACAGTCTTAATCATAATAGGAGATAAGCTCCAAGAGTTGCAGCAATAATCTTACTGATTTTGCTTTTCTGCTTGCTTTTTCTCAGAAGACATGTTACTGTGATGCAAGGTGTGAAAGTTGCTGATGTTTACAGGAAACAGATTGGAACAAGATATCAACACAGACTGAGGTACCGTATTGTGGGGAGCCTGCCACTGCTTCCCAGGCCTCCCTGCCACCAGTAGCCCATTGATGGCCTGCCCATTTGGGTTTTGGCTGGTACCAAATGTGCAACTGCTCACTGTATCACACTTAGAGGACTTATAAAGAAACTCTGACACTGTAAGTGCCAAGGCAGGGAAGGGGAGGGAGGTGGGATTGAGGATTTTGCTCACTTCTACATAGCCTCCATTAGCATCCACCAAAGCTGACTGAAATAAATATTCAATCTAAAGAAAGACTTATTTCTTGATATGCAAATGAAGCTTAAAAATAAGTCCCTTTCACACCTCTTTTAGCCACAAGATGCCCCTGAACCCCTTCTGGAAAGACATTCTGAACTCAGGGACAACTTGGTATAAATTCGTCTTTAAGACAAGACTTGTGAATTAAAGTAGTATGTTCAATATCACTATATTTACCAATATCTGTTCCTTCTATCCTAGGCATATGGAAGACTGTACTTCTCAGTTTCTTTGTAGATGGATAGGGCCATGTTACTAGTTATCATGGCCAGTGTAATGACACACATCATTTCTAGGTGAGACAGTGTGATTCTCCCAACTCTTTCTTCCCCATCTTAGGCACCCACAGAGAAGACTGTATGCTGAGATGGAAGACCCAAAAGATTGAAGCAGCCTGGATAACTCGGTTACCACACAGAGCACAACTGCCCTAGAGAGTTGCCTTGACCCACAAAAGACATTGCATGAGATGGAAATAAACTTTTATTGTGTCAAACCTTTGAGATTTGGGGCTTGTTTGTTACTGCAGCATGACTTAGCCCATTCTTACTAATATAAGAAATGCCCAATGGAGTGCCTGTCAATTCTTCTTGGATCTCATCCTACCTCTCTTCCAGCCAGACACTATCTTACAAGCTAGTCCTCTCTCCTCTAATACTCTTCCACAGCCAACCCATCTTTAGACTTTCTAATCACCTAAACCTTAGGAGAGGTTTGGGTGCAGACTCAGGAAGCTTTCTCAAGCCACATCTGCCTGAGCAGTTCATTCTTCTGAGAATTTATCCAATTGTTTCATGAAACAAATAAAGTCTCATGGAGAATTAGTCTCAGTCCAGGGAAGAGAGAATATTTGACTGTCTTCACATAATGTATTTTTACATGACTAAATTAAAAAGCAGGTCGTTTGTCTTTACTAGGTGAAGATAAGAACTACTTTCCCCTTTTCCTGACACCTCTAAAGTTAATCTTAGGACTTAAAATGTTGGTGTAAAAATAATTGCTTTTTCCTCTACTGTAAAGTTAACACCTAAGTGCCTAGAGACTCTGCCAGTGACCCAAACTTAAACTTCAACCATTTGCACAGAATTATCCTTCCCTGGCCAAAGAAAATGCCTCCTTGCATCTAGAAGTTAGGCTTGCAGTTTTTGAACTGCTCCATCAATCTACATGAAACTTCACACTTCTCGGCCATAACTGCTAGGAAGAATGCTAGAAACAACTGGATCTTTATTTTCTCCAATCACCTCTGAACCAGGCAGAATAAATAAAGCAATAGACTCTTAGATGTGCTCTACTGAGTTGACCTTTAAAGTTAGTGGAGTAGCTCAAGCCTGTAATCCCAGCACTTTGGGAGGCCGAGACGGGCGGATCACGAGGTCAGGAGATCAAGACCATCCTGGCTAATATGGTGAAACCCCGTCTCTACTAAAAAATACAAAAAACTAGCCGGGTGAGGTGGCGGGCGCCTGTAGTCCCAGCTACTCGGGAGGCTGAGGCAGGAGAATGGCGTAAACCCAGGAGGCGGAGCTTGCAGTGAGCTGAGATCCGGCCACAGCACTCCAGCCTGGGCGACAGAGCCAGACTCCGTCTCAAAAAAAAAAAAAAAAAAAAAGTTAGTGGAGTAGAATTCACTTGGATTCTATGTCCACTTGCTCTTTTAACTTTATTTTATTTTATTTTATTGAGATGGAGTCTTGCTGTGTCGCCCAGGCTGAAGTGCAGTGGCACAATCTCGGCTCACTGCAAGTTCCGCCTCCCAAGTTTACACCATTCTCCTGCCTCAGCCTCCTGAGTAGCTGGGACTACAGGTGCCTGCCACCACACCCGGCTAATTTTTTTGTATTTTTAGTAGAGACGGGGTTTCACCGTGTTAGCCAGGATGGTCTCGATCTCCTGACCTCATGATCCGCCCACCTCAGCCTCCCAAAGTGCTGGGATTACAGGTGTGAGCCACCGCGCCCGGCCTGCTCTTTCAACTTTAGTTAAAAGCAAATAACAGAAAATTGAAATACAGAGGCTTAAATATTAGAAGTTTAATTGGTGATTTCTTTTTGGCCTGATATTTTAGAGCTTCAAAGATCTCCCTGAAGGTGAGAAATAACTTCTAAAGGGTGTCAGAATGTTATCCCTAGCCCTCAAGACACAGAAACCCTTATCAAATATAGAAAGGTTAGAAAGCAGCCAATTGTCAGAAAAACCTGGGTGGACTGTACCCAAGGCAAAAAGACCCAACGGGAGAGATAAGCTGGTCATACTTTCTGAAGAGGACCCGGTTGGTTGCCTTGGTTACAGAGCTCCAGTATCCTGTATCCCCCATCCCCTCCTTCTCTAGTTCTTTTGGGATGGCAATATGTCACTGTTAAATCACACTTACACATAAACCAATCATGAAAACACTGTTTCCTGTTTTCCCAGACTTCCTTGCAGATAAGGATGGCCAGGTAACCTCCTTGTGGCCAATGAG
Source organism: Rhinopithecus roxellana (assembly GCF_007565055.1). NCBI lineage: Eukaryota > Metazoa > Chordata > Mammalia > Primates > Cercopithecidae > Rhinopithecus > Rhinopithecus roxellana. The sequence goes on from NC_044551.1 coordinate 1,541,681, forward strand.
CTACATAAGTAAGTTTGTTGGGTAACATTTTGGAAAATATTTTGCATTTATAATGACATGGACAAGCATGATTAGCATTAAATCTGCATTAAATGTAAATATAATGCTTAGTGGTAGAGCAGCCATTTTGGGATTATTAGGCCCTAACCATGAGGGAAATTTTCAAGAGAAGGATTAAGATGCTAGCCCACTCAGGGACTTCTTTTCTGGCCAAAGTGAGACTAGATTTATCCTTCTGCTTGAAGTGAACATAAAAGATGACAGAATATATGAAATGACGGATTTTTTGAGACACTGGGACATCAGACAAGAAGAATAGAGATACAAAAGGGTTGGGATGGGGGTGGGGAAGGTGAGCCCTATGATTGCCCTGGATTACCGCCTTGAAAGAGTTTTCAGGCTGTGGAGGAGGAGGCGCAATCCAGGCAGAGGCCAGCAGACTGAGTTGAGATGACAGAGCCAAGCCACTGAGAACAACACTGCTAAATCTTGCAGGCCAGAGTACCACAGAAGAGACTGCTGTGCATGGCCAGCAATCCAGAGATCTGCAGAGGGCCCTCCTTGAACTTCAGCCAAGTACTGATCACCACATGCATGTGAGGAAACCACCTAAGACCAGGAAGGGAACCACCCAAATGGATTATGGGATGTTGCCTGACCATAATGGAATTAAAATAAAAATTAATAACAGAAAGATCTCTGAAAAATCTCCAAATATTTGGAAACTAAATAACTATGATCAAAGAAATCAAAAGGAAAATTACAGAGTGGTTTGAACTTAAAAAACAGTAAGAAGGAAAAACATAATACATTTTATGAAATGTCACTTTAACAGTGCTTAAGGGGAAAACCATAGCACTAAACATCTGTATTAGCAAAGAAGAAAAATCTTAAAATCAATGGTCTCAACATCCATCTTAAAACAAAACAAAAACAACAAAAGGCTGGGCATGGTGGCTCACACCTGTAATCCCAGCACTTTCGGAGGCCAAGATGGGTACATTGCTTGAGGCCAGGAGTTCAAGATGAGCCTGGCCAACTTAGCAAAACTGCATCTCTAGTAAAAATACAAAAATTAGCCAGGTGTGGTGGCGTGCACCTGTAATCTCAGCTACTCTGGAGGCTGAGGCAGGAGAATTGTTTGAACCCAGGAGGTGGAGGTTGCAGTGAGCCGAGACCATGCCACTGCACTCCAGCCTGGGTGACAGAGCAAGACTCCGTCTCAGAAACAAAACAAGGGGGTGCGGAGCAAGATGGCCGAATAGGAACAGCTCCAGTCTCCAACTCCCAGCGCGAGCGACACAGAAGACCGGTGATTTCTGCATTTTCAGCTGAGGTACTGGGGTCATCTCACTGGGGAGTGCCGGACAATCGGTGCTGGTCAGCTGCTGCAGCCCGACCAGCGAGAGCTGAAGCAGGGCGAGGCATTGCCTCACCTGGGAAGCGCAAGGGGAAGGGAATCCCTTTTCCTAGCCAGGGGAACTGAGACACACAACACCTGGAAAATCGGGTAATTCCCACCCCAATACTGCACTTTAAGCAAACGGGCACACCAGGAGATTATACCCACACCTGGCCGGGAGGGTCCCACGGCCATGGAGCCTCCCTCATTGCTAGCACAGCAGTCTGCGATCTAACCGCAAGGCAGCAGCGAGGCTGGGGGAGGGACGCCCGCCATTGCTGAGGCTTAAGTAGGTAAACAAAGCTGCTGGGAAGCTCAAACTGGGTGGAGCTCACAGCAGCTCAAGGAAACCTCCCTGTCTCTGTAGACTCCACCTCTGGGGACAGGGCAGAGCTAAACAACAAAAGGGGAAGCAGCAGAGGCCTGTGCAGACGTGAACAACTCTGTCTGACAGCTTTGAAGAGAGCAGTGGATCTCCCAACACGGAGATTGAGATCTGAGAACGGACAGACTGCCGGCTCAAGTGGGTCCCTGACCCCTGAGCAGCCTCACTGGGAGACATCCCTCACTAGGGGCAGTCTGACACCCCACACCTCACAGGGTGGAGTACACCCCTGAGAGGAAGCTTCCAAAGTAAGAATCAGACAGGTACACTCGCTGTTCAGCAATATTCTATCTTCTGCAATCTCTGCTGCTGATACCCTGGCAAACAGGGTCTGGAGTGGACCTCAAGCAATCTCCAACAGACCTACAGCTGAGGTCCTGACTCTTAGAAGGAAAACTATCAAACAGGAAGAACACCTATACCAAAACCCCATCAGTACGTCACCATCATTAAAGACCAGAGGCAGATAAAACCACAAAGATGGGGAAGAAGCAGGGCAGAAAAGCTGGAAATTCAAAAAATAAGAGCGCATCTCCCCCTGCAAAGGAGCGCAGCTCATCGCCAGCAAGGATCAAAGCTGGTCAGAGAATGACTTTGACGAAAAGAGAGAAGAAGGCTTCAGTCCATCAAACTTCTCAGAGCTAAAGGAGGAATTACGTACCCAGCACAAAGAAACTAAAAATCTTGAAAAAAGAGTTGAAGAATTGATAGCTAGAATAATTAATGCAGAGAAGGTCATAAATGAAATGACAGAGATGAAAACCATAACACGAGAAATACGTGACAAATCCACAAGCTTCAGTAACCGACTCGATCAACTGGAAGAAAGAGTATCAGCGATTGAGGACCAAATGAATGAAATGAAGCGAGAAGAGAAACCAAAAGAAAAAAGAAGAAAAAGAAATGAACAAAGCCTGCAAGAAGTATGGGATTATGTAAAAAGACCAAATCTATGTCTGATTGGGGTGCCTGAAAGTGAGGGGGAAAATGGAACCAACTTGGAAAACACTCTTCAGGATATCATCCAGGAGAACTTCCCCAACCTAGTAGGGCAGGCCAACATTCAAATTCAGGAAATACAGAGAACACCACAAAGATACTCCTCGAGAAGAGCAACTCCAAGACACATAATTGCCAGATTCACCAAAGTTGAAATGAAGGAAAAAATCTTAAGGGCAGCCAGAGAGAAAGGTCGGGTTACCCACAAAGGGAAGCCCATCAGACTAACAGCAGATCTCTCGGCAGAAACTCTACAAGCCAGAAGAGAGTGGGGGGCCAATATTCAACGTTCTTAAAGAAAAGAATTTTAAACCCAGAATTTCATATCCAGCCAAACTAAGTTTCATCAGTGAAGGAGAAATAAAATCCTTTACAGATAAGCAAATGCTTAGAGATTTTGTCACCACCAGGCCTGCCTTACAAGAGACCCTGAAGGAAGCCCTAAACATGGAAAGAAACAACCGGTACCAGCCATTGCAAAAACATGCCAAAATGTAAAGACCATCGAGGCTAGGAAGAAACTGCATCGACTAACGAGCAAAATAACCAGTTAATATCATAATGGCAGGATCAAGTTCACACATAACAATGTTAACCTTAAATGTAAATGGACTAAATGCTCCAATTAAAAGACACAGACTGGCAAACTGGATAAAGAATCAAGACCCATCAGTCTGCTGTATTCAGGAGACCCATCTCACATGCAGAGACATACATAGGCTCAAAATAAAGGGATGGAGGAAGATCTACCAAGCAAATGGAGAACAAAAAAAAGCAGGGGTTGCAATCCTAGTCTCTGATAAAACAGACTTTAAACCATCAAAGATCAAAAGAGACAAAGAAGGCCATTACATAATGGTAAAGGGATCAATTCAACAGGAAGAGCTAACTCTCCTAAATATATATGCACCCAATACAGGAGCACCCAGATTCATAAAGCAAGTCCTTAGAGACTTACAAAGAGACTTAGACTCCCATACAATAATAATGGGAGACTTCAACACTCCACTGTCAACATTAGACAGATCAACGAGACAGAAAGTTAACAAGGATATCCAGGAATTGAACTCATCTCTGCACCAAGCAGACCTAATAGACATCTATAGAACTCTCCACCCCAAATCAACAGAATATACATTCTTCTCAGCACCACATCGCACTTATTCCAAAATTGACCACATAATTGGAAGCACTCCCTAGCAAATGTAAAAGAACAGAAATTATAACAAACTGTCTCTCAGACCACAGTGCAATCAAACTAGAACTCAGGACGAAGAAACTCAATCAAAACCGCTCAACTACATGGAAACTGAACAACCTGCTCCTGAATGACTACTGGGTACATAACGAAATGAAGGCAGAAATAAAGATGTTCTTTGAAACCAATGAGAACAAAGATACAACATACCAGAATCTCTGGGACACATTTAAAGCAGTGTGTAGAGGGAAATTTATAGCACTAAATGCCCACAAGAGAAAGCATGGAAAGATCTAAAATTGACACTCTAACATCACAATTAAAAGAACTAGAGAGGCAAGAGCAAACACATTCAAAAGCTAGCAGAAGGCAAGAAATAACTAAGATCAGAGCAGAACTGAAGGAGATAGAGACACAAAAAACCCTCCAAAAAATCAATGAATCCAGGAGTTGGTTTTTTGAAAAGATCAACAAAATTGATAGACTGCTAGCAAGACTAATAAAGAAGAAAAGAGAGAAGAATCAAATAGATGCAATAAAAAATGATAAAGGGGATATCACCACGGACCCCACAGAAATACAAACTACCATCAGAGAATACTATAAACACCTCTACGCAAATCAACTAGAAAATCTAGAAGAAATGGATAATTTCCTGGACACTTACACTCTTCCAAGACTAAACCAGGAAGAAGTTGAATCCCTGAATAGACCAATAGCAGGCTCTGAAATTGAGGCAATAATTAATAGCCTACCAACCAAAAAAAGTCCAGGACCAGATGGATTCACAGCTGAATTCTACCAGAGGTACAAGGAGGAGCTGGTACCATTCCTTCTGAAATTATTCCAATCAATTGAAAAAGAGGGAATCCTCCCTAACTCATTTGATGAGGCCAACATCATCCTGATACCAAAGCCTGGCAGAGACACAACAAGAAAAAGAAAATTTTAGACCAATATCCCTGATGAACATTGATGCAAAAATCCTCAATAAAATACTGGCAAACCAGATTCAGCAGCACATCAAAAAGCTTATCCACCATGATCAAGTGGGCTTCATCCCTGGGATGCAAGGCTGGTTCAACATTCGCAAATCAATAAACGTAATCCAGCATATAAACAGAACCAAAGACAAGAACCACATGATTATCTCAATAGATGCAGAAAAGGCTTTTGACAAAATTCAACAGCCCTTCATGCTAAAAACGCTCAATAAATTCAGTATTGATGGAACATACCTCAAAATAATAAGAGCTATTTATGACAAACCCACAGCCAATATCATACTGAATGGGCAAACACTGGAAAAATTCCCTTTGAAAACTGGCACAAGACAGGGATGCCCTCTCTCACCACTCCTATTCAACATAGTGTTGGAAGTTCTGGCTAGGGCAATCAGGCAAGAGAAAGAAATCAAGGGTATTCAGTTAGGAAAAGAAGAAGTCAAGTTGTCCCTGTTTGCAGATGACATGATTGTATATTTAGAAAACCCCATTGTCTCAGCCCAAAATCTCCTTAAGCTGATAAGCAACTTCAGCAAAGTCTCAGGATACAAAATTAATGTGCAAAAATCACAAGCATTCTTACACACCAGTAACAGACAAACAGCGAGCCAAATCAGGAATGAACTTCCATTCACAATTGCTTCAAAGAGAATAAAATACCTAGGAATCCAACTTACAAGGGATGTAAAGGACCTCTTCAAGGAGAACTACAAACCACTGCTCAGTGAAATAAAAGAGGACACTAACAAATGGAAGAACATACCATGCTCATGGATAGGAAGAATCAATATCGTGAAAATGGCCATACTGCCCAAGGTTATTTATAGATTCAATGCCATCCCCATCAAGCTACCAATGAGTTTCTTCACAGAATTGGAAAAAATGCCTTTAAAGTTCATATGGAACCAAAAAAGAGCCCACATTGCCAAGAGAATCCTAACTCATAAGAACAAAGCTGGAGGCATCATGCTACCTGACTTCAAACTATACTACAAGGCTACAGTAACCAAAACAGCATGGTACTGGTACCAAAACAGAGCTATAGACCAATGGAACAGAACAGAGTCCTCAGAAATAATACCACACATCTACAGCCATCTGATCTTTGACAAACCTGAGAGAAACAAGAAATGGGGAAAGGATTCCCTATTTAATAAATGGTGCTGGGAGCATTGGTTAGCCATAAGTAGAAAGCTGAAACTGGATCCTTTCCTTACTCCTTATACAAAAATTAATTCAAGATGGATTAGAGACTTAAATGTTAGACCTAATACCATAAAAACCCTAGAAGAAAATCTAGGTAGTACCATTCAGGACATAGGCATGGGCAAGGACTTCATGTCTAAAACACCAAAAGCAACGGCAGCAAAAGCCAAAATTGACAAATGGGATCTAATTAAACTAAAGAGCTTCTGCACAGCAAAAGAAACTACCATCAGAGTGAAGAGGCAACCTACAGAATGGGAGAACATTTTTGCAATCTACTCATCTGACAAAGGGCTAATATCCAGAATCTACAAAAACTCAAACAAATTTACAAGAAAAAAACAACCCCATCAAAAAGTGGGCAAAGGATATGAACAGACATTTCTCAAAAGAAGACATTCATACAGCCAACAGACACATGAAAAAATGCTCATCATCACTGGCCATCAGAGAAATGCAAATCAAAACCACAATGAGATACCATCTCACACCAGTTAGAATCCAATCATTAAAAAGTCAGGAAACAACAGGTGCTGGAGAGGATGTGGAGAAATAGGAACACTTTTACACTGTTGGTGGGATTGTAAACTAGTTCAACCATTATGGAAAACAGTATGGCAATTCCTCAAGGATCTAGAACTAGATGTACCATATGACCCAGCCATCCCACTACTGGGTATATACCCAAAGGATTATAAATCATGCTGCTATAAAGACACATGCACACGTATGTTTATTGCAGCACTATTCACAATAGCAAAGACTTGGAATCAACCCAAATGTCCATCTGTGACAGACTGGATTAAGAAAATGTGGCACATATACACCATGGAATATTATGCAGCCATAAAAAAGGATGAGTTTGCAGTCCTTTGTAGGGACATGGATGCAGCTGGAAACCATCATTCTTAGCAAACTATCACAAGAACAGGAAACCAAACACCACATGTTCTCACTCATAGGTGGGAACAGAACAATGACATCACTTGGACTCGGGAAGGGGAACATCACACATCGGGGCCTATCATGGGGAGGGGGGAGGGGGGAGGGATTGCATTGGGAGTTATACCTGATATAAATGACGAATTGATGGGTGCTGACGAGTTGATGGGTGCAGCACACCAACATGGCACAAGTATACATATGTAACAAACCTGCACGTTATGCACATGTACCCTAGAACTTCAAGTATAAAAAAAAAAACACACACACACACACACAGAAAAAAGCCAATAAAACCCAAAATCAGCAAAAGAAAGGAAATAATAAAGATCAGATTAGTGAAATAAAACAAAATATTTTACCCCAAAATAGACTTCTTCAACATGTTTTGAAATGGCTGGTCTGAAGGCCTGCAAACAGAAGTAGCCCTGGGGAGCTATGTTTTGTGGGCAGGGGAGGTGATTTGCATTTGTAGAGGAAGTAAATGACAGATGCAAACAGGCTTTCTCTGAAGGCCTCTTGTCCAGATCTAGGAAATATTAATGAGAGTCTGAAACCTTTAAAGGTCTGATGGGAACATTTCCCACTGACTACCATCTATTCGTTCTGAGGGCTGCTATCTCTCAGGTTTCATCTGCCTAGCAAGACTGCCCTTGCTAGCCAGGGCTTTCCTCTTCTCTCTCCTGTAACCTGACTGGCCACCATAACCTGTTTTGCCATGCTTTAAGCCCCTATGCTTTTTGTAATCTCAAGATGGTATAAAAGTGCCAACCATCTGGCCATTTGAGTTCTTATATTTGTATGACTACTGTGTACGTTAATAAATTTGTATGCCTTTTCTCCAATTAATGTGCCTTTTGTCAGTTGATTTTCAGTGAACTTTCAGAGGATGAAGGGGGAGTTTTCCCTTGGCCCCTACAATAGAAGTCAATAAAGTAGAAAACAGAAGAAAAATAGAGAAGATCAATGAAATAAAAAAACAGCTTTTTGGAAGATCAATATAATTGAAAAATCTTTTCAGGAAAAAAAAAAAAAAAAAAAAAAAAAGAGGCTGGGCATAGTGGCTCATGCCTGTAGCCTAGCAGTTTGGGAGGCCAAGGTGGGCAGATTGCTTGAGCCCGGGAGTTCCAGACCAGCGTAGGCAACATGGCAAAACCCCATCTCTACAAAAAATACAAAAAATTAGCCAGGCATGGTGGCAAGTGCCTGTAGTCCCAGCTGCTCAGTAGGCTGAGAGGTGGGAGGATCTCTTGAACCCAGGAGGTCAAGGTTGCAGTGAGTCATGATCATGCCACTGCACTCCATCCTGGGTGACAGAGTGAGACCCTGTCTCAAAAACAAACAACAACAACAAGAACAAAAAGAGGCCGGGTGCAGTGGCTCACGCCTGTAATCCCAGCACTTTGGAAGGCCAAGGCGGGCAGATCATCTGAGATCAGGAGTATGAGACCAGCCTGGCCAACATACTGAAACCCCATGACTACTAAAAATACAAAAATTAGCTGGGTGTGGTGGTGTGTACCTGTAATCTCAGCTACTGGGGAGGCTAAGGCAGGAGAATCACTTGAACCCGGGAGGCAGAGCTTGCAGTGAGCCTAGATCACACCATAGCACTCCAGTCTGGGTGACAGAGCAAGACTCCATCTTAAAAAAAAAGAAAGAAGGAAGAAGGGAGGGAGGAAGGGAGGAAGGGAGGAAGGGAGGAAGGGAGGAAGGGAGGAAGGGAGGAAGGAAGGAAGGAAGGAAGGAAGGAAGGAAGGAAGGAAGGAAGGAAGGAAGGAGATATAAATTGCCAGTGTCAGAAATTATACAGGTGATATCATTTCTACATGATTCTACATGTAGATTCTACAAATTTTAAAAGGATACAGATTCTAGAAATATTAAAAGGATAATGGAATATTATGAATAATTGTATGCCAATAAAATTGACGGTGAGATGAAAAGGAAAAAAAGACCCTGAATTACACAAATTGCCAAAGTTTACTCAGAAAGACATAGACAACCTGTATAGCCCTATATGGATTAAATCGAATTTGTCATTAAACATGTTCCAATAAATAAAACTCAAGTTCCAGATGGCTTCACTCATAAATTCTACCAAACATTTAAGGAAGAAACAATACTAATACCATACAATCTCTTCCTAAGAAATTGAAAATGAGGAAAATACTTCCCAACTCATTCTACGAGGCCACTATTACTCATATGAAAACTAAACCAAAATATTATAAGAAAAGAAATCCATAGCCTAATGTGCCATATTAATATAGATGCAAAAATTCTAAATGGATAATAGGAATACAAAGTTGGTTTAACATTGAAAAATCTATCAATGTATTTCTCCATATAAACAAACAAACAAAAAACAACTCCATATGATCATCTCAATAGATGCAGAAAAAGCATTTCACAAATTCAGCATTAATCCTGATACTAACTCTTAGCAAACTGGAAATAGGAAGACTCTTCTATAACCTGATAAAAGGCGGTTACCAAAATGTAGTTAACAATATACCTAATGATGAAAGACTGAATGCTTTCCTTCTAAGATCAGGAACAAGACAAGGATGACTGCTCTCAACACTTCTACTCAATATTGTCCTTAAGGTGCTACTTAGAGCAATCAGGGAAGAGAAAGAAATACAAAGCATCCAGATTGGCAAGAAAGAAGTATAACTGTCTATTCATAGACAGGATAAACTGCAGAAAATCCAGTGGAATCTACAAAAAAGCTACTATAATGAATAAGTTAGTTTGGCAATGTTGTAGGATGTTTATACAACATTAAAAAATCAATTGTATTTCTATTCACTAGCACAGAACTATCAGGTATTGACATTAAAAAATACAAATTACAATAGCATAAAATACATGAAATACCTAAGTATAAATCTAACAAAAAATCTTTAATGTCTGTATGTTGCAAACATTATTGAAAATTTAAAAACGTAAATGAACAGGTAGAATGTTATCATGAATCTAAAAACTTAATATTGTTACAGTGTCATTCCTCCCCAGTCTATAGATTTGATACAATCCAAACCAAAATCCCAAGAGGCTTTTTTTGTGTGTGTGTGGAAATTGACAAGCTAATTAAAAAATTCATACTGTAATGCAAAGGACCAAGAATAGCTAGACATCTTTAGGAAAAAAATAATGTAGGGCTTACATTACTGGATTTCAAGACTTGTGATAAAACTACAATAACCAAGACAGAGTGATAATACTGACAAAGCTAGACAAATAAATAGAACAGAGAGACCAGAAATAAACTCACACATATATTGACAACTGATTTTTCACAAAATTGTAAAAGCAAAGCAATTCAGTGGAGAATGATAGTTTTCTAAATAAACTAGATGCTAGAATGATAGATTGTATATCCATGTAGAAAAAAAAAATGAAATCTGGTCCATGGCATGCACGTCCGTGTGAAGAGACCACCAAACAGGCTTTGTGTGAGCAACATGGCTGTTTATTTCACCTGGGTGCAGGCGGGCTGAGTCTGAAAAGAGAGTCAGTGAAGGGAGATAAGGGTGGGGCCGTTTTATAGGATTTGGGCAGGTAAAGGAAAATTACAGTCAAAGGGGGGTTGTTCTCTGGCGGGCAGGAGTGGGGGTCACAAGGTGCTCAGTGGGGGAGACTTTTGAGCCAGGATGAGCCAGGAAAAGGACTTTCACAAGATAATGTCATTGCTTAAGACAAGGACCAGCCATTTTCACTTCTTCTGTGGTGAAATGTTATCAGTTAAGGCGGGGCAGGGCATTTTCACTTCTTTTGCGATTCTTCAGTTACTTCAGGCCATCTGGGCGTATACGTGCAAGTCACAAGGGACGTGATGGCTTGGCTTGGGCTCAGAGGCCTGACAGTCCATACCTCACACTATCTACGAAATTTAATTAAAAATGGATCATAGATATAAATGTAAAATCTAAAACTACAAAATTCTAGAAGATATAGAAAACATTTGTAACTCTGGGTCACAAAGATTTCTTAGATATACCTCTAAAAGCATGATGCATAAAAGAAATAATTGATACACCGAATTTTATCAAAATTAAAAGCTATGTTTTTGAAGGACACAGTGAAGAGAATGAATAGATAAGCCTCATACTGGGAGATAATATTTGCAAATCATACATCTATTAAAAATAATATGTGGCCGGGCGCGGTGGCTCAAGCCTGTAATCCCAGCACTTTGGGAGGCCGAGACGGGCGGATCACAAGGTCAGGAGATCGAGACCATCCTGGCTAACACGGTGAAACCCCGTCTCTACTAAAAAAAATGCAAAAAACTAGCCGGGCGAGGTGGCGGGTGTCTGTAGTCCCAGCTACTCGGGAGGCTGAGGCAGGAGAATGGCGTAAACCTGGGAGGCGGAGCTTGCAGTGAGCTGAGATCCGGCCAATGCACTCCAGCCTGGGCGACAGAGCGAGACTCCGTCTCAAAAAAAAAAAAATAAAAATAAAAATAAATAAATAAAATAATAATAATATGTAATTCTCAAAACCTGATAATAGGAAAACAAACAACTCAATAAAGAAGTGGGCAAAATTCTGGACAGTCACCTTACCAATAAAATGTACTGAAATAAGCACGTAAAGAGAATCTCAACATCATTAGGAAATGCAAATTAAAAGCACAATGCACTGGGCACAGTGGCTTATGCCTGTAATCCCAGCACTTTGGGAGGCAGAGGTGGGCAGATCACATGAGGTTAGCAGTTCAAGGCCAGCCTGGTCAACATGGTGAAACCCTGTCTCTACTAAAAATACAAAAATTAGCCAGGTATGATGGTGTATGCATGTGGTCCCAGCTGCTTGGGAGGCTGAGACAGGAGAATCGCTTGAACCTGGGAGTCAGAGGTTGTGGTGAGCAGAGATCACACCACTGCAGCCTGGGCGACAGAGCAAGACTCTGTCTCAAAAAAAAAAAACCCAAAACAAAAACAACAACAAAAACAAACAAACAAAAATCCACGATGAGATACAGTATATAACTTTTAGAATGGCTAAAAGCTTTCTTTTTTAACCACCATACCAAGTGCTGGCAAGGATGTACAAGAACCGGAACTCTCATACACTGCTGGTAGGAAAGTAACACGGTAGAATCACACTGGAAACATTTGGGGTTTTATTAAAACAAATTCAATATTTATTTATCATACGACCCAGGCCTCCTACTCCTAGATGTTTACCCAAGAGGAAAGAAAATGTAGTTCATACATAGCATTTTTTTGTTTTTGTTTATTTGGAGACAAAGTCTCGCTCTGTCACCCAGGCTGGAATGACTGGCATGATCTCGGCTCACTGCAACCTCTGCCTCCCAGGGTCAAGCTATTCTCCTGCCTCAGCCTACTGAGTAGCTAGGACTACAGGTGCCTGCAGCCACGCCCAGCTAATATTTGTATTTTTTAGTACAGATAGGGCTTCGTCATGTTGGCCAGATTGGTCTCAAACTCCTGACCTCAAGTGATCCACCCACCTTGGATCCTGGACCAAAGAGCTGAGATTACAGGCATGAACCACTGTGCATGGCCATACATAGACTTTTACACAAATGTTCTTAGTAACTTTATTTATAATAAAAACTGGAAACAACCTAAATGACCTTCAATTAGTGGGCAACATTTATGGATAAACAAAACATAATATATCCATAAATGAAATACTCTTTGGTAATAAAAGGAAACTATAGATACACACTACAACATGGATCAATCTAAAAATGATTATGCTGAGTGAAAGAAGCCAGACAGAAAAGAGTACATACTACTCTATAGAAAATTCTAGAAAATTCGAATCAGGCTACAGTGACAGAAAGCAGGTCCATGGTCACCTGAGGAGTACAGGAAGAGATAGGAGAGAGAGATTATAAAGGGGAAGCAAGAAAGTTTTGGGGGTGATGGACATGTTCACTATCTTGATTGCTGGGTTGGTTTTATGGGCATATAAAAATGTCAAGTTATCAAATTGCTCACTTTATGTGGCATTTATTCCATATCAAGTATACCTCTTTAAAGCTATTTTTAAAAGAAGAAAAAAAAGATGCTATCCCTGACATTGTTGAGCCACTTAACCAATGGACTTCCTATCTCTGAATCTTTTGATTATGAAAAAAAGTAAATGAAGCCATAGTAAGTCAGTTTTTTTGTTACTTGCAGCTGGAAGCATGACTTCCCACTACATCTATACAACACCTTGGCTTATGTAATAAAAGTCACAGAATATTCAAGCTTGAAGGGATCTTGGGGATCAGCCATTCAAAGCCTATCCTGCCTGCCCCACTCCACCGCCATTCCCCAGACCTTTTCTTTACAGAAAAGGAAACAGAAATTCAGAAGCATGGAGGGACTTGCCCAGACTGACACAGCAGATCTATTAGGAGCTGCAGGATGAGAGCTGCAGTGTCCCAATGTCCTGACTCCAAAAGCTGGGCTCTTTCCAGTGCGCCATATCGCAATCTGCCTTTTCAATTTTTAATTTCTAAATTTTACTTCCTTAAAACAGCAAAGAGAAAAAATACAGAGTGGAATTTAATGCTCACAAGTAGAATTACCTAGAGGAATTGTTGTTTTATAAATGAGGCAACAGAGCCTTGGGGTGTAGATGAGAAAGGGATATTTTCTTTTAGTCACAAAGCCAACATTAAACACTGGCCTCTTGAGACACTACTTGCCCTAATGCTTCTCAAATATATGACTTATTTCTAGTAGTCAACACTCGCCTTTGTGAAATAAACACTCCTCTGTGTGTGTGTGCCTGGAATAGCAATCCTGATGTTTCTAAGGGTGTTCACATTTTAAAAGTGAAGTGTAAAAATTCAGTCATTTTGTGTTGGTTGACATTTTTTAAATGGCATGTTTTTCATAACTGAAAACTAAATTTGGTTTAGGTTAGGCTTACACATGAAGAGCTGAAAGGTTGTTTTATTCCTTAAATGTTCCCATCTTTGAGCAGAGGCCAAACAATGAAAATTCTAGCTGGGATAGAATAAGAATGTTATTATCACCAAGTCATGGGTAACTGAAACCTTCCTGGTTCTACATGCTATTAATATCCTATGTGTCAAACAAAAGTTAGGAACTGCTAAAGAAAGGATTATTCAATCCTTCTTATTAAAGCACAGTAAGGAAGACTTTACTGAGGCCCTGGCTATAGGTATAGTGACCACTGCAATGAGGTTTTGGAGTGGGGGAGAAAGATTGAGTTCAATTCTGAATACAGCATGAGCAAGTGGAAATTTATAGCCAAGGAGGAGGGTGGGGACCAGTGCATGGAAAACTACTAAGGAGGAACATCAGGCATAAGGAGGATTCTGACTAGACAGGCCTAACAGGATTCTTGCTGAAGACAGGCCAGGGTGATCAGACCTCACCTGGGGGATGGTGGAGGATGAGGAACCTGATCAGATATCAAGGGTGGATGTTGGCGGGGATCCTTGTAAAACTGACTTAGCTTGGCTTTTTGCTAAAACTGGGTTTTCCAAGGAAGTGCACTGATAGGTTCTAAAAGGTTTAGGAGCCTAACATTTCTTCAAGCAAAGAATCTTTGTCAGAACACAGCATTGACCTAAAGAAAGAAATTAAGGAAAATTAACATAGGTAGATGTAAAGGTAAACTGAGGCTGGAGCCGAACCGGGAACGAAGACACAAGGCAAATGGCAGTGAGAATAGCCTTTATTAGGACTCGCCGGCGAGGTTCCTCGGTCCAAAGGTGCGGGCCGAGGAAGTCGCGCTGAGGGAGGAGGGTAGGGACCTTTTATAGCTTGAGTGATGGGGAAGTTGGCTGTGCAAAACAAGTCCTGGGGGGTCTTGAAACTGCAATGTCACGAGGAAGGGGTCTTTGGAAGCTGTTTAACTGAAACTGCTGTTTACGAACTTGTGAAATGCAGGTGAGCTGCGGGTCATGGGGGAGTGTGGTTGCCCAACCAGAACTCTGAGGCATGTAAGTCTGTGGGTGTCTACAAGGGTGAAGGAAGTCTTTAACAAAAGGCCTGCTATGCCGGGTAACGCCGCCATGTTGGGTCTAGATTCCTGCCTAACAGTAGAGAGTTTATTTGGGCCAAGGGTGGGGATTGCAGACTGAGAAACTCTTCCAAGTTGCTTTGGGGGAGTGCTCCAGAGAACAAAGGGCAGGCATGAGTTTTTAAAGAAAAAAGGACAAATCAGGAGAGGAGGTGATTACAAACGTTGTTTTTCAGAATTTTCATTGGTTCCCGGAAATAACATTCATTAGTATTGGCTATATACATTGTTAAACTATAGGGTACGAGTTATGGTGTTCAGAGTATGGCATTGCTGGGTGGCGACACTCAGATTAGAGTCCATACGGCAGGCGGTTTCAAGAGACGATTATTCAGCTGGAGGTGGGGAAGTGGCGCATGACTGATGCCTCATTCCTATGCTTTGCTGGGCCTGATGATTTTAAAGGGACTACATTACTCAGGTGTTTCTTGTCTTTCTCAGTCTCTCACCTGTGTGGTTATTTCACTTTGCTTTCCTAGAGCATAGCACCAACACACATACCTTACAGAACCTTACACACATACCTTACTATCCTTCCTTTACAAGAAAGGTGACTCCAAATCTGAGCTCACAGGGGATGTTGGAAAATCAAAGTGACTTGGGGAAAAGTTATTGAAATGACTACATTTTTGACAAATATGAACGAATAACGAGGAAAGATGAAAGGAATTGAAATCACTCAGCCTCAGACAAGAAGATATTCAATCTCCACCTGATATTATTTTCAAGACTTCCTGTCCAATTTCTGCTGAAATTGTTCACAACATGAATTACATGGTAAGAAAGACGCTGATATTTGCCTCTCTGATATCCATTCCAGCTTCTTCTTCACAAAGCAGAAACAGTTTTGTTTAGGAGTGGCACAACCTGACAAAAATCCTCTCCCTGGCCAAACTCTAGCCAGGCCCCTCTGAGCCCTCTTCTTGGTTAGGCCTCAGCCTTGGCCTATAAGAATGACAGACTCTTGGCACAAATGATTTCCACCCTTTACCCTCCATATATATGCATGTATATATATATATATATATATATATAAAATATATTTGAGACAGGGTCTTACTCTGTCATCTAGGCTGGAATACAGATGCTCAATTTCAGCTCACTGCAACCTCCACTTCCCAGGCTCAAGTGGTCCTCCAGCCTCAGTCTCCTGAGAAGCTGGGAATACAGGCTTGAGCCACCAACACCCAGCTAATTTTTATATTTTTTTGAGAGATAGGGTTTCACCATGTTGCCCAGGTTGGTCTCAAACTCCTGAGCTCAAAGCAATCTGTCCACTTCAGCCTCCCAAAGTGCTGGGATTACAGGTGTAAACCACTGCCCCTGGAAAACTCACACACACACGCTCTGTCTCTCTCTCTCTATATATACACACACACATACATATATTTATAGGGACTATAATATAGGTAGAGAGTTATATATATACACAAATAATATATGTTATATATAAATAATATGTATAATATATGTAAATATATATCATATATAAATAATTATACATAAATATATATATATAATATGTATTTTTTAGAGTCTTGCTCTGCCGCCCAGGCTGGAGTGCAGTGGAGCGATCTCGGCTCACTGCAAGCTCCACCTCCTGGGTTCACGCCATTCTCCCGCCTCAGCCTCCCAAGTAGCTGGAATTACAGGCACCCGCCACCATGCCCAGCTAATTTTGTTTTTGTATTTTGTAGAGATGGGGTTTGACTGTGTTAGCCAGGATAGTCTTGATCTCCTGGCTTCTGGATCACGATGGTCTTGTGATCCGCCGGCTTTGGCCTCTCAAAGTGCTGGGATTACAGGCATGAGCCACCACGCCCGGCCCATGTATTTTTTTAAAAATCTTTGACTGCAAGATGTATTTTTATGTTTAATGCATAGTAGGTGCATATACTTATGCACTTACCTTGGTGCATATATTATGGAGTACATGAGATATTTTGATACAGGCATATAATGCGTAATAATCCCATTATGGAGAATGGAACATACCCTTCATACTAAAAGACTTGACCAGACACTAGGGTCATTCTAACAGCTCCAGGCTGCATCCCTAGGATGACCCTAGGCCCCCTTAAAGTACCTGCCTGAGAAAAGAAAAGGCTTCGAGGAGAATTCACTATTTGTTTTTAGCCAACCCCTGAGGATAAGCCCCACCACTTTCAGAGCATTTACTACAAAGGGCTTACAATTGAGGATCCTCTCGCTGTCCCCTTTGAGATGTCTAGGTATCACCTACAACTTAGGGGTGTCTTCCTCAAGCATGTGAAGGTAATCCCTTTACAATGATAATCATCAGGAAGGAAGGTGCCTCTGTCTCCCAGCCTGTGTGGAATCCTAACTGTGATAAATGCCAGGTGGCAGATGTAGCTGCCTCGTGGGCATTTACAGTGACCAACCCTTGTAATTTTTCACCCTAATTCTACTGAGCCCCACTCAGCCCCTCCCTGCTGCCTCACTCTCCCTTTATTTTTTATCAAGACAGGGTCTCGTTTTGTTGCCCACAGCCATGTGCCATCACACCTGGATAATTTTTTTTTTGTAGTGACAAGGTCTCAACACCTCCTGCCTGCACCTCCCAAAGTGCTGGGATTACTGGTGTGAACCACAGCACCAGGCCCATTCTCCCTTTAAAATACCCACTCACTTCTGTGCAAATCAGAGTTGAGTTCAGTTCACACTGGACCCTCTTCCCTACTACAATTGTAATAGCATGGGCTAAAAGCTGTCCTTACCACTTTAGTGTCCAGCTTTATTTACCTTGGATGGTGCTGAGTAAAATTACTCCCCCACCCCATTCCCTGCAGCAAAGAGTGGCCAGGGGACACTCACCTGACCACTGAGACATACGCTGAGTTTCTGGGAAGACATTTTCTCTTGCCCTCCTGCACTCCTCCCTCACACCTTCTTTTCTGATGGCACAGGGACAGGAAGCCTAGAAACGTAGCAGCCATCTGGAAATATGAGGTCACAAGCATGAGGAAGACATAGCAGGTAGCCGACTGCCTCCTGAAATTCTGCTAAGATGCTTCTCGGGCAATTCAGTCACAACATGCCCCCAAAGGAACTCTAGGTCTTTCCATTTCTACCTTTGGAATTTCCCATTTTGATAAATAGCATCGCCACCCGTGTGTTGTTATTGTCAGAAACTTGGTGGATACCACTGACTGACTCTTCTCACTCCCAGTCTCCACAATTCTGCCTACCAAATATCTCCTCGCAGGCTCCTTGCATTCATTTTTTTTTGTTTTAAATTGTGGCACAGGGGGAAGGGGCGGCAGGCGCCATGTCCGGCCGCGAAGGTGGCAAGAAGAAGCCACTGAAACAGCCTAAGAAGCAGGCCAAGGAGATGGACGAGGAAGATAAGGCTTTCAAGCAGAAACAGAAAGAGGAGCAGAAGAAACTCGAGGAGCCAAAAGCAAAGGCCATGGGGAAGGGGCCCTTGGCCATAGGTGGAATTAAGAAATCTGGCCATGTTCTCACTCATAGGTGGGAACTGAACAATGAGGAAACTTGGACTCGGGAAGGGGAACATCACACACTGGGGCCTATCATGGGGAGGGGGAGGGGGGAGGAATTGCATTGGGGAGTTATACATGATATAAATGATGACCTGATGGGTGCTGACGAGTTGATGGGTGCAGCACACCAACATGGCACAAGTATACATATGTAACAAACCTGCACGTTATGCACATGTACCCTAGAACTTAAAGTATAATAAAAAAAAAATATATATATATATAAATTTAAAAACAAAAACAAGAAAGCAATTTCTAAAATAAAAACAATATCTCAAAATAAAAAAAAAAAAAGAAATCCGGCAAAAAGTAAGCTGTTTCTTGTGCCTGAGGAGATGGTGACCCTTCATTTCATCCTTATTTAAATGTCTATATTCCCTGCCATAACATCTTTTGCCACCTAAAGCTGGAATCAAGTGTTGTCTTGGAGCTGTTGTACATTTAAGAATAAACTTTTATAAAAAAAAAATCTTAAAAAGAAATTGTGGCACAGTACACATACAATTTACCATTTTAACCATCTTATTAAGTTCTTTTTTTTTCTTTGAGACAGGGTCTTGCTCTGTCACTCAGGGTGGAGTGCAGTGGCACAATCTCGGCTCACTGCAACCTCTGCCTCCCGGGTTCAAGTGACTCTCCTGCCTCAGCCTCTCAATCTTTTTAATTTTTATTTTCTTTTATTTTTTGTAGAGATGGGATTACAGGCGTGAGCTGCCACACTTGGTCATTTTAACCATTTTGAAGTATACAGTTCAGTGGGGTTTAACACATTCACAATGTCGTGCAAACATCACCATTATCTAGTTCTAGAATCTGTTCATCACCCCAAAAGAAAGTCCCATATTCATTAAGCAGCACTTCCTATTCCTCCCTTCCTCCAGCTCAAGGCACTAATTTGCTTTGTGTCTCTAGATTTGCCTATTCTGGATATTTCATAAAAATGAAACCATACAATATGTGGCATTTGTGTCTAACTTCTTTCATTCAGGATGTTTGCAAGTTTCATCCATGTTGTAGCATGTATCAGTACTATTCTTTTTGTGGCCAAATAATATTCCATTGTATGGATATACCACATTTTGCTTATGCATTCATCAGTTGAGGGACATTTGGGTTGTTTCTATCTTTTAGCTATTGTGAATAATGTTGCTATGAGCATTTGTGTATATGTTTTTGTTTGACCATCTGTTTTAAATTTTCAGGGTTATATACTTGAGAGGAATTGCTAGGTCATATGGTAATCTGTGTTTAACTTATTGAAGAACAATCAACAATTTTCCACAGCAGCTACATAATTTTACATTTCCACCAGCAGTATATGAGGGTTCCAATTTTTCTGCATCCTCACTACACTTATTATTTTCTGGTATTGTTTTTAATTATAGTCACCCTAGTGGGCATGAAGTGGTATCTCACTGTGGTTCTAAGTTATATTTCCCTCCTGACCCATGATGTTGAGCGTCTTATCATGTGCTTTTTGGCCACTGTATACACTTTTTCTTTGGAGAAAAGTCTCTTCAAGCCCTTTGTCCATTTTTATTTATTTTTAGTTTTTTGAGACAGGGCTCTGTCACCCAGGTTGGAGTGTAGTGGTATGATCATAGCTCACTGCAGCCTCAACCTCCTGGGCTCAAGCGATCCTCCCACCTCAGCCTCCCAAGTCGGTAGGGCTATAAGTGAATGCCACCATGCACAGCTAATTTTTAAATTTTTTGTAGAGATAGGGTCTAACTCTGTTGCCCAGGCCTGTCTTGAACTTCTGGCCTCAACAATCCTCCTGCCTCAGCCTCTCAAAATGCTGGGATTGCAGGTATGAGCCACCACACCCAGCTGCATATTTTACTTACTTTTTAAAAAAATGGCACCTCACTCTGTCACCTAGGCTGGAGTGCAGTGGCATGATCCTGGCTCACTGCAACCTCCACCTCCCAGGTTCAAGCAATTCTCCTCCCTAAGCCTCCCAAGTAGCTGTGATTACAGACGTATGCCACCATGCCTGGCTAATTTTTGTATTTTTAGTAGAGACAGCGTTTTACCATGTTGGCCAGGCTGGTCTTGAACTCCTGACCTCAAGTCATCCGCCCACCTCAGCCTCCCAAGGCTGAGGATTACAGTTGTGAGCCACCACGTCCAGCCTCCACCTGCACATTTAAAATGGAATTGTTTGGTTTTTAGTTGTAAGCGTCCTTTATATATTCTGGATATTAGACCCTTATCAGATGTGTGATTTGGTGAATATTTTCTCTGTTCTGTGAACTGTCTTTTCAGTCTCTTGGTAGTATCCTTTGATGCTACAGGGGCCAAGGGAAAATTTCCCCTTTGTCCTCTGAAGGTCTGCTGAAAAATCACCTGAAAAAAGGCAGATTAATAGGGGAAAATGATATGCAAACTTATTAGTCTGCATGGGAAAAAACCATAGAATGATTGCCCAACCCCACAATGGGGCACAGATAGTTACATTTCTTCTTCTTAGTGGGGAAGGGAGACAAAGAATCGTGGATAATTTTAGCGGGGATAGTAACGGATTTTTAGGGGAATTCAATAGGCTTGAAGAACAAAGTCTGTTTGAAGGACAAAGTCTGCTGAACCCACAGAGCCGACAATGGTTTGTGACAAAAGTCTGTCCAGGTGTGTTAACAGATTTCAGTCTTTCTGCGATATGAGTTCAGTTAATGAAAACCCAAGGAAGCGACCAGAAGTAATTACTTTCTTCTTCTTTTTTATTAAAAAGTAGTTAGCATTTAATGAACCTCCCTCCATGTGGCTTCAAGCCACCAGGACACAGGACCCCCGACTCCCTTAAATCTTCTCCTCAGCTCTTCTGCTGAAGAATTTGGCCTTCACGGTGACAGGCTGCTTTGCGAACTTTTCCTTTCCCAGAACTTTGCAGTAGCCCAATTGCACCACAACAATGATTGGGAGCAGCCTCAGTCTCGTTTTTAGCAGCATTCACCCGTGTCTGCTCACTGACCAATGTCCACAGTTTGTCAAGGTTGACAGGTGGGCAGAAGCTCTGGTTCCTCTTTAAGTGGTAATGCCGCATACCAACTTTCCCAAAGTAGCCTGGCTGGTATTTGTCCAAGCTGAGCCTGTGGTGATGCAGACCACCAGCATTACCATGGTCTCTGGGGTGCTTCTGGTGCTTCCCTGTGTGGCCGTGGCCGTGGCTCACATGGCCCTGAAGTTGCTGGGTCTTTCTCAGTCTGGATGGCATGTTGGCGGCCTGGATGAAAGAGCAATTGCTGTCTTCCTTCGTGAGTCCAGGCTTTAGGCAGATTTGAGAACTTAGAGAACTTTATCCTGAGCTTAGGGAGAGACAAAGGATTGAGAGGCAGGAGGCAGGGGGAAGGTCAGAGAGACCTTGAGCCTTCTTGCTCAGTTCAGCAGGTCAAAGAGCCATACTTTGGGGTATAGGTTTTTGAGTCTCAACAATGTATAAAAGTTTTTCACTTTGTTGAAGTCCAATTCAGCTTTTTCTTCTGGTGCTTGTGCTGTAAGTGTCTTACATCTACTTTTGAGTGTTTTATTCCATGCACAGAGCACAAGGATATTTTAAATACCTAAATCTGATAATGACTCCCTTGCTTAACACCTTCAATAGTTTCCCACTGTATTTAAGATAAAAGTTCAAAATCCTCGCTATGGACTACAAAGCTATGCATGATTTGGTCCCTGTCCTCCTTTTGGCCTCATTTTTCCATATTTTTGCTCACCTTTTTTGCCTTCGGTTTCTCAGGTATACCAGGCTCTCTTAAATCCCAGGAACTTCTCACTTGCCATGGTCCCTGCCTGGAATGGTCATCTTCCTCTCTTCTGTACTTCACTAATTCTAATTCATCATTTTAAGTGTCACCTCCACGGGAAAGCCTTCCTTAACCCTCTGCTCCAAACTTATTCCCAGCTTGCGAAAGGTGGAATTTTGCAAGCTGATTGTTAAACATTGCATTATAAATTAAGTGGTATACATTTACAATTAAGTTATAATAAAAACAAATGCAATAAACACTCAAAACTTTTCATGTTCTAATTATTTTATTACATTCTACATTTGTGCTCCTGAGGTCACAATGGAAGTAGAATGGAATGTGTGGTGGAAATAGAACAGAGTGGCCTGCTACTGTGTGTGCATCCTGTGCTAGCTAACCCTGCTGTGGTGGCAGGAGAGCTTGACATCAGCCATGGTGGGAGTATTTGAGCAAAGACTACAAATCAGGCTGGCTTAGTGAGGCTTTTTGGAAAGCAGGGGTTAACATGTACACTGTCAGTCAGATTTCCCATCACATGCAGACATGGCATCTTGAATTTGTCTACTGTGGTCCTTTCCATGGATGTAATCTTTCAATTTATTATTTGAAGGAGTATATTTAATGTCCGTGTTTCTCACAAGAATGTGAACTCTAGGAGGGAGTGGGGTGCACATTGTTCCCTATTGACACCTGTATCTCCAGCATCTAGCACAGTTCTTGGCACTTGATACATACTTAATCATTTGTTGACAGAATGTCAATA
Source organism: Rhinopithecus roxellana (assembly GCF_007565055.1). Taxonomy (NCBI): domain Eukaryota; kingdom Metazoa; phylum Chordata; class Mammalia; order Primates; family Cercopithecidae; genus Rhinopithecus; species Rhinopithecus roxellana. The sequence continues at coordinate 1,564,878 of NC_044551.1, forward strand.
AGACCCAAGAAGCAAAGTCCAATGTTTTAAATATAGATGGGTCGATGGCAGGGATTCATCTTGGAAAGTATAAAATTTTCCATTTCACTCATTGGCTACCTTGAGGGTTTAAATATTGATGATCATTTGATTATATTCAAAGCTTACCAGGTTTAAACATTTCTTTGATGCCTTTTTAATCGGATGATAGCTAGTGATGGCCAAGGGTGACTTGACCTTGGCTACGTATTAGTTTCCTATAGCTGCCATAATAAAGTAAGCCACCCAAACTGGGTAGTTGAAGACAACAGGGACATATTCTCTCACAGCTCTGGAGGCTAAGAGTCTCAAAAATCAAGGTGTTCACAAGGCCATGCTCCCTCTGAGACTCCCCTGCCTCTTCCTAGCTTCTGGTGGTGGCCAGCAGTCCTTGGCATTCCTTGGCTTGCAGCCGCATCACTCCAGTCTCCACTTCCATCTTCACAGTGTCTCCTTCTCTTGTATTTTCTCAACATCTTCTTATAAAGACACCAGTCATATTGGATTAAAGGTTCACACTACTCCAGCAGGACCTCATCATAATTCATTACATCCAATTACCCTATTTCCAAATAAGGTCACATGCTGAGGTACTAGGGGTCAGGATTTCAAGATTTCATTTTTGGGGGACATAGTTCAACCCATAATACCCTGCAAGTGGCCTGTTTCATATAGTGCATGCCTGGCACATTACAACCAGTCGGGCCAGGCAGGTTCCCGCTTATCTGCACAGCTTCATGTAATTTGTCTATAAGGCTGTTTATTTCCTCTAGCTCCAGACCTTGCCTTAGTTATGAGTGGGGAGTACCTCAGAACCCCAAAATGACCTCAAGCCCAAATGTAATCATTATATTTGTTTTGTTTGAAATAAAACAACCCACAAACCACAACTGCCAGGGATTGGAATCTGGCATAAAAGCACAAAGACATACTTTTAGACCCAGGCTGGGATACCTGAGAAGAGGGAGCAATATTTGTGCCAATTCTATATAAGCATTGAAATGCCAGAAGTGATCACTACCCTCAGGACAACACCAGTGAAAGAGGTGGTGATGGTAGAGCTAGGCCCAGCCCAGCCCTTCTGGGTCATTTCCCTATAAAAGCAGATTATGTTTCTACATCCTTCTGGGGACATTTATTTTCAGTAAGAATTGGTATAGACAGTATTTGTCAAGCTAGAAAGATTCAGAGAAATTATCCAAATCACCCCCTTATTCTACAAAACCCAGAAGGCCAGAGACGGGTCCTGTCTTGCCCAGGGTCATCAGGTTAGAGAGTGGCAATGCCCAGGCTAGAACCCAGGTGGTCTCCATCCTGGGTACGTGCTTAATCCATTGCTTTGCCAGTAGCTTTGTGGTGTGAAGTCCATGGCTGCAATGACCAACAGCTTTTCCCTTGGTTCAAACGTAAGGTTAAAAACCCAAGGGAAGAGTATGGAGAGTGAACCAGTACAGACACACTTCTGACATCCAGGAAATGACAGGCCTACTATGACTTCCTAATGAGAAGACAGAAAGTTATATATTCTTTTTCTTTTTTTTTTCTGGTCGATACAACATAGTAGGATTGCTACCACTAGAAGCATTATGGGAGAACAAAACACACGAGTATTAATGAGGCAGGTTTAACTCTTACTAACAAAATACTATCTTATTTTATATATATATATATATAATCATCTTTGCAATCAATTCTAAAAGCACTAGATTTGGAGCTCTGCAGTCCAATTTCATTTTATTTAGAGAATTAAAATTGTGAAATATGAGCAGGAAAACCATTATTATCTGCTGTAATCGTACTCATATCCTGGAGACCAACACAGCTCTCATTCTGCATTCCTGCGAAGGTAACTGAGCTAAAAGTGATTACCATTGTTAAACTAAATTTGGCCTGAGAAAAGCCACCATACTGGCATATTTGAGTCCTTACATAACAACTGCAACCAAACTTAGTATGTAATAAACTGAAAACCCAGCTTAGGGGTATGCTTTTGTAACAGCTAGCCGAGTCTCGGCCAATCACAGCAGCCATGCTTCAGTCAGTAGCAGGCAGCCACCTGCTCATGTTCAAATAAGGCAAGCACTGGACTGTAACCCGTCCAGTTGTTTCTGTACCTCACTTCCATTTTTTGTACATCGCATTTCTGTTTCTGTTTATAAGTGTTATTCGACCAGAGTATTAAACTCTGTCGGAGCCCCAGTTTCTCTGAAACTGTTCTGGTACCGAGAACTGCCTGATTCATTTTTTGTCCACCCAATTAAACTCTACTAATTGTAATTTGTCAAATGTTTCTCTTTTAACATAATTATTAGGTGCTCTGATTTTTTAAAAAGGCTCTGGAAAATTTCTGGTTAAATATGGCAGATTAGACACTTACTTGTATCTCCACTGTCTCATGAAATCCCACTAAAGTGATAGTAAAGGGGGAAAGAAGGCAAATTGCAAGTTCTAAGGGATTGGAAACGGAGACAACTGAGACAAAAAAAAAAAAAAAAAAAAAAAAAAAATCAACAGAAAAAAAAATTGGGAGCTGGAAAGAGAAGAATGTGCATGTCAGACTGATTTCTCAAACCAAAGGAAACAGAACCCCAAGCCTGCGTAGAAGAAGGCAGCAAGAAGGTAACTCACTCTGCCAAACATGGCAGAACCTGGGACTCTGAAAGCAGGGGTGCAGAGAAGGGCTGAAAACAAGGCAGCTTAAATAAATGGGAGCAGCAAGTCTCCCAGATTTCCTCCTTGACCTACACAACAGATGATGCCCTCTCCCCAATCCTGGCAGGAGACTGGAGGTTTACTCTGTGGAGAAACCAAATCGGAGAAGACTTAGGGATCCAAGCCAGGCCTGAGACACCCTATTGAAATTCGGTGAAAGTCTGCATACCAAATGAAGAGATTTCATCCTCCTCCTCCTCCTGCTGCACCCTCAGAACACCAGCAGCCAGGCATATAAAATCCATGCAGGAGATGAGGGGATTTGACTTTGGAGCCTCTGACCAGTCCAAGTTAGATCCCGACAAGTGGGTAGTTGGGTGTGGACTGGTGTTTCACTGTGAAGAGACTGGGCCTTGCCTGATCTCTTAACGATGGTTCTCAAACTCAGCTGCACATAAGAATCACCCGGAAAGCTTTAAGATGTGCTAATGCCTAGAGATTCTGACTTAATTAGTCAGAAGTACAGCCCCAACTCAGGAGTTTTAAATGTTCCCCAGGTGATTCTAATGTACAACTAAGCCTGAGAAACTCTACTTTAATAAAACCTATCCCTCAACACCTTCTTGTAAGTGCCTCATTCCTGATCTTTTCAAAGAACCAACTTTTAGTTTGGTTGATTTGCTCTATTCTTTGTCCATTTTCTATTTCATTGATTTCTGATCTTATTTCCTTTCTTCTGCTTGCTTTGGGTTTAATTTGCCCTTCTTTTTCTACTTTCTTAAGGTAGAAACTTAGAACACTAATTTTTGACCCTTTTGTTTTCTAAAAGCAGCATTTAATGCTAAAAATTATCTTAAATCACTGCTATAGCTGCATCCCACAAATGTCGTTACGTGGGGCTTTCACTTTTGTTCGGTTCAAAGTATTTTCTAATTTCTCTTGTGATTTTCTTCCTTGGCTTATGGGTTATTTAGAAGTATGATTGCTTAATTTCCAAGTATTTGGGGTTTTTCCAGATATCTTTCTGTTATTGGTTTTAACTTTAATTGTGTTGTGGTCAGATAATATGCTTTGTATAATTTTGATCTTTTTTATGTATTAAGACTTGTTTTATGGCTCAGAATATGTTCTACTTTGGTGAATGTTTTATGGTTTTATGTTCACTTAAAAAGAATGTGTATTCTGTTGTTGGGTGGAATGTTCTATACTTGTCAATTAGTCAAATCAGTTGAGAGTGTTATACAAATTGCCTACATCCTTATTTTTTTGCATGTTATTGTCATAAATTTTACTTTACAGGTATTTTAAACCCTGCAATACTTCTTTTTTAAATGTAAATAATTATATTCAAAATAAAATTTAAAATAAGAAAAAAGTCTTCTATAATTACCTACATATTTATAATTTTCAGCATTCTTCATTCCTTTTTGTACATTTTATTTTCATTTATTTATTTATTTTAGAGACAGGGTCTTACTCTGTCACCTAGGCTGGAGTGCAGTGGTGTAATCATAGCTCACAGTAACATTGAACTCCTGGACTCAAAGGATCCTCCTGCCTTAGCCTCCTAAATAGTTAGGACTACAGGTGCATGCCACCATGGCTTGCTAATTTTTAAATTTTTTGTAGAGATGGGATCTGGCTATGTTGCCAGACTGGTCTTGAATTCATGACCTCAAGCAATCCTCCCTCTTCAGCCTCCCAAAGTTCTGGGATTAGAGACATGAGCCACCATGCTTGGCTAGCATTCTTCATCCTTACATGTAAATTCAAATTTCCATTTGGTATCAATTTATTTCCTCTTGAAGACCTTCCTTTAACATTGTTTTGTATTGCAGGCCTGCTGGCAATGAGTTCTCTCTGCTTTTGGTTGTTTAAAAAAGCTATACGAGCAGCCAACAAACATGAAAAAACGGTCATTGTCACTAATCATCAGAGAAATGAAAATCAAAACCACAGTGAGGTACCACCTCACACCAGTCAGAATGGCCATTATTAAAAAGTCAAAAAATAACAGTTGCTGGCAAGGCTGTGGAGAAAAGGGAACATTCATACACTGTTGGTGGGAATGTAAATTAGTGCAGCCACTGTGGAAAGCAGTTTGGAGATTTCTCAAAGGACTCAGAACTACCATTTGACCCAGCAATCTCATTAATGAGTATATGCCCAAAGGAAAATGAATCATTCCACACACACACACACAAACACATGCATTCGTATGTTCATCACAGTTCTATTCACAACAGCAAAGACATGGAACCAACCTAGGTGCCCATCAATGGTAGAATGGATAAAGAAAACGAGGTGCATAAACACCAGGGAATACTACACAGTCACAAAAAAGAACAAAACCATGTCCTTTGCAGCAACATGGATGCAGCTGGAGGCCATTACCCTAAGAGAATTAACACAGGGACAGAAAACCAAATATTGCATGTTCTCACTTATAACTGGGAGCTTAATATTGACTACACAAGGACATAAAACATAAAATGGAAACAATAGACGCTGGGGACTACTAGAGTGGGGAGGGAGGGGGATGTGGACTGAAAAACCACCTGTTGGGTACTATGGCCACTACCTGGGTTACTTTGAAGATATCACTTCAGGGTCTTATGAATTGTATAGTGTCTATTGAGGTCTACTTTGTTTGTTTGTTTGTTTTCCTGAGACAGAGTCTCACTTTGTCACCCAGGCTGGAGTGCAGTGGCGTGATCTCAGCTCACTGCGACCTCTGCCTCCTGGGTTCAAGCAATTGTCCTGCTTCAGCCTCCCTAGTAGCTGGGATTATAGGCACGTACCACCACAACCGGCTAATTTTTTGTTGTTGTTATTGTATTTTTAGTAGAGACAGGGTTTCACCATGTTGACCAGGCTGATCTCGAACTGGCTGGTCTTGAACTCCTGACCTCGTGATCCACCCACCTTGGCCTCCCAAAGTACTGGGATTACAGGTGTGAGCCACCGTGCCCGGCCGAGGTCTACTTTAATTTTTATCTTCAGTTTCTGAATGTAAATTTCCCCCCTCTGGCTGCTTTTGTGATTTTCTCTTTATTATTGATTTTTGGCCATTGTGATTTTCTTAATGTTTCTTCTACTTGTAATTGAGATTCTTGGATCTATGTATTCATAGTTTTAATCAAATTGGGGACTTTAAAAAAAGCCATTCTTTGCTCAAATATTTTTCTGTACTCCACACACCCTGCCCCTGCCATTACATGTATGTTAGAAAGCTTGCTATTTTCACATAGTTTACTGGGGCTCTATTCAATGTTTTCTGTCTTTTTGTCTCTCTGTGTTTCATTTTAGGTAGTTTCTATTGCTATATCATCAAGTTTACAGAACTTTTCTTCTGCATTATCTAATCAGTGAATCTTATCCCGTATACTTCTCATTTCAGATATGGAACAAAATATATGTGATTTGATTTTCTTAGAGCAGTTTTAGGTTTACAGCAATATTAAAAGGAAGGTACAGAGACTTTTCATATACCCCCAACCCCACACTTGCACAGCCTCCCCTATTATCAACATTCCCCACAGAATGGGGCATTTGTTGCAATTGATGAACCAACATTGGCACTTCATAATCACCCCAAATCCATAGTTTTTCTTGGGTTCACTCTTGGAGTTGCATATTCTGTGGATTTGGACAAACGTATGATGTGTTCCACCATTATAGTATCATACAGTGTACAGTCGTCTCTTGGTATACGTGGGGGATTGATTCCAGGACTGCCTGCATATAACAAAACCCACACTTACTCTGAACCCACAGTCAGCCCTGCAGAACCCACATATATGAAAAGTTGGCAGTCCATATACTTAGGCTTTGCATCCCACAAGTACTGTACTTTCAATCTATGCATATTGTTGAAAAGAATATCCATGTATATCAATCCCTCATTGTTAAAGGGCCAACTGTAGTTTCACTTCCCTAAAAATCCTCTGTGTTCCACCTATTTGCCCCTCCCTCCCCACTAGCCCCTGGCAACCACTGATCTTTTTCATGTCTCCATAGTTTTGCCTTTTCCAACATGTTGTTTAGTTGGGAACACACAGTATGTAGCCTTTTCAGGTTGGCTTCTTTCACTTAGTAATATACATCTAAGATTCTTCCATGTCTTTTCATGGCTTGATAGCTCATTTCTTTTTAGCACTGAATAATACTCCATTGTCTGGATATACCACAGTTGATTCATTCACACACTGCAGGACATCTTGGTTGCGTCCAGGTTTTGGCATTTGTGAATAAAGCTGCTATAAACATCCATGTGCAGTTTTTCACATGGATATACATTTTTAGCTGCTTTGGGTAGATACCAGGAATACAATGCTGGATCATATGGTAACAGTATTTTTAGTTTTGTAGGAAACTGCCAAACTGTCTTTTAACGTGGCTGTACCTTATTGCACTCCCATCAGCATTGCAGCAACGAGTAAGAGTTCCTGTTGCTCCACATCCTTGCCAGCATATGGTGGTGTCAGTGTTCTGGATTTTGGCCATTCTAATAGATATGTAGTGGTATCTCATTGTTTTAATTTGCATTTCCCCTTTGACAGATGATGTGGAGCATCTTTTTATATGCTTATTTTCCATCTACATATCTTCTTTGGTGAGGTGTATGTCAAGGTCATTGGCCTATTTTTAAAATTGGGTTGTTTGTTTTCATATTGTTGAGCTCTTTGTGTATTTTGGATAAGAGTCCATTAACAGGGGTGTCTTTTGGAAATATTTTGTCCCAGTCTGTGGTTTGTTTTCTCCTTCTCCTGACATTTTCTTTCACAGAGCAGAAGTTATTAATGTTAATGAAATCCAGCTTATCAATTATTTCTGTCATGGATCATGCCGTTGGTGTTGTATCTAAGAAGTCACTGCCATACCCAAGGTTATCTCGATTTTCTTCTGTAATTTTATATAGTTTTGTGTTTTATACTTAGATCTAGGATCATTTTTAGTTAATTTTGTAAAGAATGTAAGGTTTATGTCTAGATATATGTTTTTACATGTGGATGTCTAGTTGTTTCAGCACCATTTGTTGAAGAGACTATCTTTGCTCTATTCTGTTGCCTTTTCTCATTTGCCAGAGATCAGTACACCATATTTATGTGAGTCTATTTCTGGGCTCTCGATTCTGTTCCATTTGATCTACCTGTCTATCCTTCTGCCAACACCATACTAACTTTATTATAACTTCATAGTAAGGTTTGAAGTCAGGTAGTGTCAGTCCTTCACCTTTTTCACCTCTTTCAATATTGTGTTGGCTATTCTGCGTCTTTTGCATCTCTGTATAAACCTTAAAATGAGTTTGTTGATATCTGCAAAATAACTTGCTAGGATTTTGATTGGGATTGCATTGAACATATAGATTAAGTTGGGAAGAACTGACATCTGGACAATATTGGGTCTTCTGGTACATTAATATGGAATATCTTTTATTTATTCATCTGTCAGGAATTAGTATAATTTCTTCCTTAAATATTTGGTAGGGGTCATCAGTGAATCCATCTGAGCATAGTACTTTCCATTTTAAAAGGTTATTAATTGATTCAATTTCTTTAATAGATATAGGCCTATTTATATTATCTATTTCTTCTTGTGTGAGATTTGGCAGATTGTGTCTTTCAAGGAATTACTTCATTTCATCTACATTATCAAGTTTGTGGGCTTAGAGTTGTTCATTGTATTCCTTCATTATCCGTTAGTTTGTTTGTTTATTTGAGACAGAGTCTCACTCTGTTGCCCAGGCTGGAGTGCAGTGGCATGATCTTGGCTCACTGCAACCTCTGCCTCCCAAGTTCAGTTGATTCTTGTGCCTTAGCCTCCCAGGTAGCTGGGAAAAGGTGTGCACCACCACGTCTGGCTAATTTTGTATTTTTAGTGATTCTTATGCCTCAGCTTCCCAAGTAGCTGGGATTACAGGCATGTGCTACCACGCCGGCTAATTTTTGTATTTTTAGTAGAAACGAGGTTTCATCATGTTGGCCAGGCTGGTCTCGAACTCCTGACCTCAGGTGATCTACCCGCCTTGGCCTCCCAAAGTGTTGGGATTACAGGCATGAGCCACTGTGCCCAGCCTAACAAATTTAAAATAATAGAATTTAGACCGATGCCTGATTTCAGATCACAATGTTAAACTAAAAATCAGTAACAGAAAATTAACTGGAAAATCCTAAAATACATGGAAATTAAACAACACACTTCTAAATAACATGTGTCAAAGAAAGCTCAAGAAAAAATTAAAAATTTGTGAACCAAATGAAAATGAAGACACAACTTATCAGAATTTATGTGCTACAGAAAAAGTAGTGCTTTGAGGGAAATGTATAGCATTGAATGCATGTATTAGAAAAGAAGAAAGATCTAAAATCAGTAATTTAAGTTTCTACCTTAGGAAACTAGAAAAAGTAAAGTAAATCCAAAGAAATAATAAGAATTAGAGCAGAAATCAATGAAATTGAAAACAGAAAATCAGTAGAGTAGATCAATTAAATTAAAAGCTGGTTCTTTGTAAAGATCAATAAATTTGATAAGCCTCTAGCCAAGCTGACTAAGGAAAAGAAGGGACGTGCATTACTAACATCAGAAATGGAAGAGGGAAGGGACATCACTATAGATCCCATGGACATTAAAAGGATAATGAAGGGCTGGGCAGAGGGGCTCACACCTGTAATCCCAGCACTCCCATATATCTATATATGTACATATCTATATATCCATATATCTATATATCCTATTAGTTCTGTCCCTCTAAGAGAACCCTGACTAATACAGTGACAGAGTGAGACTCCATCTCAAAAAAAAGTTACTAGAGTATGTTTTACGGATCAGAACATAGCCTGTCTTGGTGAATGTTCTATGTGAGCTTGAGAAGAAAGTATATCCTGCTGTTGTTGGATGAAATAGTCAATTACATCTAGTTGATTGATAGCATTATAGATATATAACAGAGTTCAACTATATCTCAACTGATTTTTTTTTCCTTCTGGATCTGTCCATTGCTGATAGAAGGGTGTTGAAGTCTCCAACTATGATAGTGGGTCCATCAATTTCTCATTGCAGTTCTCAGTTTTTGCCTCATGTAGCTTGATGCTCTGTTTTTAGGTATGTACATGTCAAGGATTGTTGTGTCTTCTTGGGGAACTGACCCCTTTATCATTTTGCCCTTCTTAATCCCCGATAATTTTTCTTACTTTGAAGTCTGTTTTGTCTGAAATTAATATAGCTACTCGTCCTTTCTTTTGATTAGTGTTAACATCATATGCTATTTTCCATTCATTTAAATTTGGTATGTATGTGCTATTATATTCAAAGCAGGTTTCTTACAGATAACATAGAGTTGGGTCTTGTATTTTTGACGAACTTTGACAATCTGTCTTTTAATTGGTGTATTTAGACCACTGGTTTTCAAAGTAATTGTTGAAATAGTTGGATTACTATCTACCATATTTGTTATTATTTTCTATTTGTTGCCCTTGTTCTTTTTTTTCTGTTTTTGCATTCTATTCTTTTTCTGCCTTTTGTGATTTTATTGTATTTTATTTATCTTCTTTATTACTTCTTGCAGAGCAGAGCTAACTGATAGGCATGACCCATAGTGCCCAGAGTCAGTCCTTTTGTGATTTTATTTTATTATTTATTTATTTATTATTGAGACAGCATCTCATTCTGCTGCACAGGCTGAAGTGCAGTGGTGTGATCTCAGCTCACTGCAATCTCTGCCTCCCGAGTTCAAGCAAGTCTCCTGTCTCAGCCTCCTGAGTAGCTGGGATTACAGGTGCATACCAACATTTCTGGCTGATGTTTGTATTTTTAGTAGAGATGAGGTTTTGCCACGTTGACCAGGCTGGACTTGAACTCCTGACCTCAAGTGATTCACCTGCCTTGGCCTCCCAAAGTGCTGGGATTATAGACATGAGCCACTGTGCCTGGCCCTTTATATGATTTTAATTGGACATTTATATTATTCTATTTTCTCTCCGTTTTCTGGCATTTAGTTACACTTATTTATTTACTTTTTCTAGTGGTTACCCTGGAGTTTGCAAAAATGATTTACAATGAATCCAAGTCTGCTTTCAAATAACACTATGCAGGTAGCATGAGTACCTTTTAATAACAAAATACAGAATGAGCATCCCAAATCCAAAAATCTGAAACCGGAAATGCCCCAAAATCTAAAACTTTTTGAACACTGACATGGCACTCAAAGGAAATGCTCACAGTGGCATTTTGGACTTTGGATTTTCATATTTGGAATGCTAAACCAGTAAGTATAAGGCAAACATTTCAAAATCTGAAAAAAATCTGAAATCCAAAACACTTCTGTTCTCAGGCATTTTGGATAAGGGATACTCAAACTGTAATCCTATTTCTTCCCTCCTGTCACTTGTATCTTTGCTGTCATTCATTTTACTTACATATAAGCAAGATACATACATAAGAATAGCAATTGAATACATTGTTGCTACTGTATTTTGAACAAACTGTTATCTGTTAGAAAGATGTAATTGAGTTTTTCTCAGTTCCTCTCCCCAGTTAGATGGAACAGGATGGCTACAGTGGGCCAGAGTTGAGTCTTTCCCTTCTCCAAGGTCAGGTAGGCTCTGAAAGAACCCCAGCATATAAGGATCTGGATAAATAGTATCTCCTGAGGGTAGGTGTTGTTAAGAAGAAAACGCTTTGGCATATTTCAAAATAGTTCCTTTTCCTCTCCCCTTGCCAGAATCATGAGGGACTTTTTTTCTCCAGTATTTACCGCTGGGACATGGTCAAGCTCCTGGAGGTAAAACTCACAAAAGTGTGGCTACTTGCCTATGACTGGGTCCTCCTGGAGTTTTTAATGTTCAGACTTGTCCATGCCGAGCCTCTGGAAATTCATCAATTATAGTTCAGGTTTTCCCTCCTAAGACTGGTTCCCACAGCAGTTTCTGCTCTTGAGTCTCTGCCCAGTAAGTTGTGACTCCTTCCAGTGGCCTCTGTGTCTTTCCAGTCTTGAGGACAGTGGTTTGCCCTGTGTCCTCCCCTCTCCTACAGATCCAGGAAGAGCTGGTTTTACAGCCTGTTCAGCTTTGTACTTGTTAGGATGGAGTGGCAACTTCCAAGCTCTGTACATGCGGAATGGAAACTGGAAGTCTCCCATTTCAGATACTTTTCTTTTCTTTTTTTTTTTTTTTTTTTTTGAGACGGAGTCTTGCTCTGTTGCCCGGGCTAGAGTGCAGTGGCCGGATCTCAGCTCACTGCAAGCTCCGCCTCGCAGGTTCACGCCATTCTCCTGCCTCAGCCTCCGGAGTAGCTGGGACTACAGGCCCCGCCACCTCGCCCGGCTAGTTTTTTTGTATTTTTAGTAGAGACGGGGTTTCACCGTGTTAGCCAGGATGGTCTCGATCTCCTGACCTCGTGATCCACCCGTCTCGGCCTCCCAAAGTGCTGGGATTACAGGCTTGAGCCACCGCGCCCGGCCCAGATACTTTTCATCCCTAAAAATCTCCCATTTGATTTTTTGTACTTTCCATTTCACTTCTCATTATGTCCATGTCCTTGGGCATAGAAAGCACATTTATAACAGCTGCTTTCATGTTCTTGCACCATCGTTATCAATTCTTTTCTGCTTTTAATGATGTATTTTTCATCTAGTCATAGGCCTCAGGTTCCTTCTTCTGCACATGGCTCGTGACTTGACTGAACGCCAAATACGGTGAATTTTGTATTGTCAAGTGCTGAGCTTTGAATTCCTCTAAAGAGTATTGAACTTTTCCTGGTAGGCAGTTTCAGTTACTTCTAGATTAGTTTTATCCTTTTGAGGCTTTTTATCTCTTTTAAGGTAGTTCTAGAGCCTGTCACCCTAAAGCAATTTAGCTCTACTTTTAACTCACAGCCCTCCTGGGGTCTTGGGTATTCAATAAGACCTCTCTACTCTAACTGGTGGGAGCCTGAATGGTTTTCAGCCCTATGTGATATCTGAGATTTATTTGTCTCAAAGCTCCTTGAAGGTTTCCTTCTTGGAGGTTGTTTCCTTCTTGGAGGTTGTTCTTGTCCAGCCTAGTGGAACTTCACTACACGCATAAACAGATTGGCCTTCAACCTAAATCTCAAGAGAGTCCCCATGTCGATGTCTAGAGTTCAGTGAAATTCCTGTCTTTTAGGTCTTCTACCCTGAAAAATTTAGCCACTTTGACCTCTCCAAACTACAGTCTATGTTTAGATTTCCCCTCTGTATTAGTCTGTTTTGTATTGCTATAAAAGAATACCTGAGACTGAGTAATTTACAAAGAAAGAGATGTATTTGGCTTAGAGTTCTGCAGACTGTATAAGAAGCATGGCGACAACATCTACTCAGTTTCTGGTGAGTCCTCAGGAAGCTTTTATTCTTGGCAGAAGACAAAGAGGGAGCAAATGTGTCCCATGGTGACAGAGAGATCAAGAATGAGGGGAGAAGGTTCCAGGTTCCTTTAACCCACTAGCTCTCAGCATGAACTAATAGACTGAGAACTCACTCATCACCAAAGGGATGGTACCAAGCCATTCATGAAGGATCCTCCACCAATGACCCAAACAACTCCTGCTAGGCCCTATCTCCAACACTGGGGATCACATTTAAACATGGGATTTTGAGGGCACAAATATCCAAACCACATTACCCTCTGTGAACCTCAGTCTAGGCATTATCTCCAGGCAGAGGCCTACGTAGTAGAAAGCTCCCCTCACTTGCTCCCCTTTTCTCCATGATCACAGCCCTACGCTTCCCACTGGCCTATATCCAAAAAAAGTTTCTTCTCTTTTTTTCTTTCAGTTTTCTAATTGTTTATGGTGAGACGGTACTTCTGTGTCATCTTACTTTCTTATCACTGGGAGAACAAGTACCTGTCTCATTCTTTCCAGCAATGGATTACCAGATTGTGGGAGCCTCCAAAAGGAAAGATAGAGACTAAAACAAAGGTGGAAAAGGAACCAAACAAAATAGATACTATAGGGAATAGAAGAAAACATTTTAAAATTTATAATTAAAATTTTCAGAAACTGAAGAGAAAACACTGCATACATGAAAGAAGAACAGGATGTCATAATTTTCTTTTGACATGCAGAGGATAAGAATGTTTTTAAAATTTAAAATGTTAGAAGAAATTTAAATCTCAATGGAAGGCATCAAATGTACAATTAAAGAAAAATTTCAGGCAATTGAACAAAAAGACAAACAGAGAAAATATAAAAGAGACAAAACTATTACAGTATTCGTTGAGAGCCCAAAGTTTCAATTAAAAGGGTCTTTAGGAAAAGAGAATAGAAAAAAAATGAAGGGCAGAAACTATGTAAAAAGAAAAAAAATTATCAGACTGAGCCTCAGGGGCATCTAGATTTAAAAGGACCACTGACTGCCCAGCTCAATGAATTTTAAAAAGATCCACACCAAGGTATACCACGATAAAAGTCTAGGACATCTGAGAAAAAAAGAAGACTTCAAAAGCAAACAATGGATCAGAAATCAGAATGGCATAGCAACACAGGACACTAGAGGACCATGTCCCAGTGCCCACAACCTCTAAGAGGACAATTTTCACCTATAATTTTATACCCAGACAAACTATCAACCAAATATGAGGATATAATGAAGACAATTTCAAAACACGCAGGGTAACAAAAATTTTACCTTCTATTCCTTCTTTCTCATGAAGGAACAGGAGAATGTGCTCCATCAATTAGGCTGAAATACCCAGAGGAAGACACAGGATCCAGAAAACCAGAAACCTCTAGCAGGAGATTGTGGGAAGACCCAAAATAATGCAGAAGAGAAGCTCTGGGGTTACAGCTGTGCAGCAAGCCCAGGAACAATCAGTGTAGACTGACTCCGAGGGGATGATTTCAAAAATAAAATAAATAAACTGTATTTTATTGTGTTGCAAGGAGTTTTGTTTAGCTTGTTATTTAGAATTATGAAGGCAGATATAAAAAATCATGAAAAAGGCTGAAAATAGTTCCTTCTGGGTAGTGAGAACTAGAGATCAGGAAGGCCGGGGGGAGGTGAGCATATTTTTTGCTTCAGCTGTGTGCTTTTTGAGTTTTAAATATTTATTCATGTATTATTTTGGTCTTTGTTGTTGTTGTTGTTATTCTTTTTTGAAACAAGGTCTGGCTCTGCCACCCAGGCTGAAGTGCAGTGGCATGATCTTGGGTCACTGCAACCTCCACCTCCTGGGCTTCAAGCCATCCTTCCACCTCAGCCTCCCAAGTAGCTGGGACTACAGGCATACACCACCATGCCTGGCTAAATTTTATATTTTTGCAGAGACAGAGTTTCACTATGTTGTTCAGGCTGGTCTTGAACTCGTGAGCTCAAGCAATCTGCCCGCCTTGGCCTCCCAAAGTGCTGGGATTACTGGTGTGAACCACCATGCCTGACCAATAAATTTTTTAAAATTAAAAGGTAAGAGCAAGAAATCTTTATTTTAAATAAATGTTTATTTTTGTATTCCTTAAAAACAAAGCAAAAATCACAAGTTTAATATTAATCCTTTGAAACATTGTACACCAAACAAAGCCACCTTACTCATGCAGCAAGCTGGTCTAAGTTCTCTTCTGTTTGCCAGATGATTCTCAATAATTTCTGCAAACAGATTCTTCTTCAACAGATTATATGCAAGAGGTAAAAGCTGGCCAGCAATTTTATGAAAATAATGTGAGTCATAGCAAAAGAGGTCCATTTTCTCAACTGAAGCCCCATGCCATAATCAGATTCATTAGCAAACTGCACAAAAGTCATCATTTCCTGAATGGGAGCAAAAGCTTTTAGTCTCTCCTCGTCACTTATAGCCTCAATTGTTGTCTTGCAAATTCTCTTGAGGTCAGTGGTAAAAGGCCTAGAAATCCAAGTTTGCATATACCGAAGACATTCCTTTCACAAATTCTTTCCTGATCTCCCAAAGGACGCAAGTATAACTGTTATGTGATGTCAGACCTCATGGGGCTTTGACTCCACGGCACAGTAGTTTAGGGCCTGGTCTTTTAGCCCTGCAGATCTGCCCCATTGACAGCCTAATGTCAAGTGATGCTGGACCGCTGAAAACTGTAGTACCCTATGTGAATTTATGAGACTGTACTGGAAAGTCAATGTAGTCATTTACAGTGAGAAATATAACTGTCAAGAATGATTGGAAATTCTTGTAAGTCTGCACATTCTTTTCTTAATAGGGGAGCATAGTTGAGAAAATCTAATTGCATTTAGGAGTTTGCTTAATAAAAAAGGAATGAAATGGAAGAAGAGCATCATAGAGTGCTCAGAAATATTTTAAGCAGACCATGGTAGCCAGATGAGTCACCTTTCTCCTTTAATAGCTATCAAAGATCAGCAATCTTTTTCTGTAAAGGATTGGATAGACTTTGCAAGCCATCTCTGTTGGAACTACTCAACTCTGCAGTTGCAGAGAGGCATGAGTGATATGTAAACGAGTCAGCGTGGCTGCTTTCTTACAGGATTCCCTCTGGATCTCATGCAGACTACAGCTCCATGGGGGTGACCAGATCTCTCCTCTACACAGTCTGAAGATGATACATTCTTACTCTCAGACCCACTTTCTTCATTTCAGTAAGCTTTTGTAATGCCTTTAAGCTCTGAGACAAGAGAAAAATTGATCTGGTTTTAGTTCTGAGTATCCGGGTTAGGTAAAGGAAAATATCTTAAAGTCCATAGTTAACTGGCTTCCAAATCACCCTGTATGGAAAGTTATTTGGGAGATTTTTTTTTTTTTTTTTTTTTTTTTTTAGACAGAGTCTCACTCTGTCACCCAGGCTGGAGTGCAGTGGTGCAGTCTTGGCTCACTGCAACCTCTGCCTCCCGGGTTCAAATCATTCCCCTGCCTCAGCCTCCCGAGTAGCTGTGACTACATGTGCACGCTGCCACGCCCAGCTAATTTTTTGTATTTTAGTAGAGATGGGGTTTCAACGTGTTGCCTAGACTGGTCGTGGACTCCTGAGCTCAGGCAATCTGCCCACCTCGGCCTCCCAAAGGGCTGGGATTACAGGCGAAGGGGTGGCCTGCCCCTCCACACCTGTGGGCGTTTCTCATTAGGTGGAACAAGAGACTTGAGAAAAGAAATGAGACACAGAGACAAAGTATAGAGAAAGAAAAAGTGGGCCCAGGGGACCGGCGCTCAGCATACAGAGGACCCGCGCCGGCACCAGTCTCTGAGTTCCCTCAGTATTTATTGATCATTATCTTTACCATCTTAGAAAAAGAGAAGAGGCAGGATAATAGGATCATCATAGGGAGAAAGTCAGCAGTAAGATATATGAATAAAGATCTCTGTGACATAAGTTTAAGGAAAAGTGCTGTGCCTTGATATGCATATGTAAACATCTCCATAAACCTTTTTAGTGCATAAAGAGCAGCATGTCCCACCTTTCGCCCTAAGGCGGTTTTCTCCTTTCTCAGTAAACAGAACACACAGATGTTACACCGAGATGTTCCATTGCCCAGGGATGGGCAGGAGACAGATGCTTTTCTCTATCTCAACTGCCAAGAGGCCTTCTTTCCTCTAATACTAGTCCTCCTCAGCACAGACCCTTAACAGGTGTCAGGCTGGGGGACGATCAGGTCTTTCCCTTCCCACGAGGCCATATTTCAGACTATCACATGGGGAGAAACCTTGGACAATACCTAGCTTTCCTAGGCAGAGGTCCCTGCGATCTTTGGCAGTGTGTGTGTCCCTGGGTACTTGAGATTAAGAGAATGGTGATGACTTTTCGCAAGCATCCTGCCTTCAGGCACTTGTTTACCAAAG
Source organism: Rhinopithecus roxellana (assembly GCF_007565055.1). Taxonomy (NCBI): domain Eukaryota; kingdom Metazoa; phylum Chordata; class Mammalia; order Primates; family Cercopithecidae; genus Rhinopithecus; species Rhinopithecus roxellana. Next base: position 1,582,319 of record NC_044551.1, read on the forward strand.
CACGCCCTGCACAGCCCAAAATCCGTTAAACCTTGAGTCACCACAGCACATGTCTCTTGCAAGGACAGGGTTGGGGGTAGGGTCACAGATTAACAGCATCTCAAATACAGAACAAAATGGAGTCTCTTATGTCTACTTCTTTCTATACAGACACAGTAACAGTCTGATCTTTCTTTTCCCCACAACAGGCATGAGCCATCACACCCTGGGAGATTTTTTTCACAGAGGCAATGGGCATACAAATGATGAATATAAGTTCTTGTGTCTTGTTAGAGAGTAGAATTCTTCCCTCCTTCATCCTTCTTCCCTCCTTCATTTCCTTTCTTTCTTCCCTAATGGTCTCCTTAAGCCTCTGAATTTCCAGTCACCATTGTTAATATCTTATTTGTCTTTACCCTAAATGTTTTACAGACCTTTTGAGATACATTATTACAATCATCTGGTGTACCGTAGCTTTCCTTTGAAAAGTGGTTACAGCGTTTGTTATCACTGGGAGAGAAAGGCTGCCTGTGTCAACTATGCACTTGTGTTGGGCTGGGAAGTACAATTGGGGAGCTGCCTAGCAGAGATAAATAATGTAGGCTCCATCTGTAGGGAATGCATCCTGTCCACCCTGAAGATGTCTGTACCAACAGTTACCAAAATGCTTCCCAGACCCTGCTTCAACCCCATTAGAGGGCAAGACGCTGTTTCTAGATGATAAAGTGAAATATTTTCCTTACCCCCTAGTGTCACAGAGCCCCAAATCCAAGACAAAGCAGATTTTTAGAGAAATACCATATGGTCAGATTGTTCGGGAACGGTAATTGCTCCTTTTTCTAATCTCCAGGAGTCCCCAGTATTGGTTCCATAAACCTGCTTCTTTGGGATTTTATCCTGGGATTTCCCAGGATATATTTTTAAACTGCTTACTCCCTTTTACAAATTCATGTCATATTGATCCAGAGGACTAGCTTCTTGTAGATACCCAGCCCCAGTGAGAGTCACAAATCTGAAGGGGATTGAGACCACTCATGTGTTCATTGATGGGCCGGGTGCTCTGAACAAATGAAGTTTATTCATTGAAAAATATATATTTTGGCTGGGCGCGGTGGCTCACGCCTGTAATCCCAGCACTTTGGGAGGCTGAGGTGGGTGGATCACGAGGTCAAGAGATGGAGACCATCCTGGCCAACATGGTGAAACCTCATCTCTACTAAAAACACAAAAATTGGCTGGCCTTGGTGGTGTGAGCCTGTAGTCCCAGCTACTTGGGAGGCTGAGGCAGGAAAATGGCGTGAACCCGCGAGGCGGAGGTTGCAGTGAGCCGAGATCACACCACTTCACTCCGGCCTGGCGACAGAGCAAGACTCCGTCTCAAAAAAAAAAAAAAAAAAAAAGAAAGAAAAAAATATATTTTATACCTGCTACATGCCAGGCATTGTTCTAAGTGGTAGGAACCCTGCTGTTAATGAAACAGCATGTTTTGCTTTAATGAAGCTTATGTTGTGTGAGCTGGGGAATGAGAAATGATACAAAACAAATAAATATAAAATGAGTCAAGTAGTGATACAAGCTATGAAGAAAAATACAGCAGGACAAAGCAGGTAGAGACCATTAGAGGTCAGAGGGGTTTCTAGTTACTTAGCAGGGTGATCGGGGAAGGCTTCTCAGATATGGTGATACTTGAGCAGAGACTTCAATGTAGTGAGAGAAGAAGCCATGTGGGTGCAGTGTGGATACAGGGTGAAGAGAGGCCTGGGCAGAGGAATCAGTGACCACAAAAGCCCCTAAAGGCTGATTTGTCTCAATTGTACCCACAGGATTTTAATTTATGGTGACTGAGTGACAACCCGGAGAGGCCAATGCCATTGAAAGAAGAATTTATTACTTATAGTTTCTGAGAGGAGGGGGCAGGCCAGGCCACACTGGGCCACATGGGGAAGCAATAGGTAGGTGTGGTCAGGAGGCAGGAGCAAGGGGAAAGCATGGTTTAGAGCCTTTATTGGCATTTTTGCAAGGCAAGGCAGGGCAGGGGAGATTGCTTAGGAATGGCTAGTTTAAATAATGTCACTGAGCTTTGGGCTGTCGGGGTTGTCTTTAGTTGTCTGGTACCTGGCTCTGGGTGATTTAAAGCAGGGGAAATCCTGGTGTGGTTTGTACAAGTTAGATAAGAAGGTAGTTCAGAGTATGGGATCTGGATCACAGGGAAAATGGAAACAACTTTGGCCATTAGTCTGACACTGGTAGACAAATATGGAATTTAAGAAAGCACAGTAAGAATGTGATCGTGTAGGGCCTTCCAGATCTTGTTAAAATTCCTACTGTGTACAAGCTGGATATGCCTGGAAGGGCAGGAATACTTTGCTCACCACTGACCAGGCCACCAACCACAGTGAGTAGAGTGACAGCCATGCAGGGGAGTGCCAACTGCTGGTGCTCAGTTTTTGTTAAAATTCCTACCTACTTCCTGACTTCTGTTACGCTCTATCCCTGTGGTAATTTGTACAAGTAATTATAAGTTTTATCTAATTTTGGCCTCCTTTAACATGCTTTGCCTTTTAATTTATATCCTATATATGTTATTGTTCCAACAAAAATAATAGTGGGACTTGCACCAGTGAACTTTCTAGAAAAAGATGTCTGTTGATCAAGATGTCAGGAAGAGCCTATTAACTTTGTTTTGTCATTAATCTTTCATTTCATGGAAGAATGTTTCATGAGATTGTTGCTTACTCATGCACAAGGACAATTTGAGGTTCTTTCTGTATACTTATAGATGCTTTCTTAAAAATTGAAGAGGCTATCGCATAGCCTAGCTATCTTTGTATTCACTTCTTTTCACTACAATTGAAAACTACAGCAATTACTTAATCCAGGGAACTGGGACAGCAAGAACTAATGTTTGAATCATAGAAAATGAAAATGTTGCTTCCCACTTGTTGCATTCTAGCTTATTTAGTCTGGAAGCTAAAATGGGAAAATAAACAATGTTTTCCAGCAGTTGTCTCAGTTCAGATGACAAAGAAATGTCAGTTGTAGATTTAGTCACAGAAAGACCAGAATTTCAATCATTCAGCAAATATTTATTGGGCATTTGCTGTGTACCTGGCACACATAGGATATAGTGCTGACTAAAACAAACTTTGTCCTTGCCCTCATGAAATAGAAGTCCAGTGAGGGTGACTGATGTTTTAAAAAACAAAACAAAACACCTAAGTGTATATATAATTACAAATTGTGATAAGTGTCATTAAAGAGAAGCAAAGAGAGGGAAATATAATTTAGACCACAGAGGAGATAGCTAAGGAGATGTCTTTAAAGACATGTTTTTTGAACTGAGCTTAAAAGATGAATAGGAAATTCCAGTTACCTATTGTTGCATGATAAACTATCCCAAACTTAGTGGCATAAAACAATACCATTTTATTATGCTAAAACATTCTTTAGGTCAGAAATTCAATGAGGCATAGTGGAAATAGCATATCTCTGCTCTATAATGTTTAGAGTCTTAGCCAGGAAGACTTGAATGTCTAGGGGTAATGCAAACAGCTGGGGGCTGGGATCATCTCCAGGCTTCCTCACTCATATTTCAGGTGCTATAGTAGACTAAATAGTGACTCCAGAATAATATGTTCAACTCCTTTTTTTTTTTTCTTTTTTCTTTTCTTAGATGGAGTTTTGCTCTTGTTGCCCAGGCTGGAGTGCAATGGCGCGCTCTTGGCTCACTGCAACCTCCGCTTTCCAGGTTCAAGCAATTCTCCTGCCTCAGCCTCCCCAGTAGCTAGGATTACAGGCATGCATCACCATACCCGGCTAATTTCGTATTTTTAGTAGAGATGGGGGTTTCTCCATGTTGGTCAAGCTGGTCTCGAACTCCCGACCTCAGGTGATCTGCCTGCCTCGGCCTCCCAAAGTGCTGGGATTATAGGCATGAGCTACTATGCCCTGCCATTCAACTCCTACTCTCTGGTACCTGTCAATATGAAATACTTATTTGGAAAAAGGGTCTTTGCAGATGTAATCAAATTAAGATTCTCAAGATCATCTTGTATTGATGGTGGGCCCTAAATCCAACAACTGTTGTCCTTAAGAGAAAAGAGAAGGATATTTGAGTAGAGGAGAAACGTGCAAGAGAAGGCAATCTGGAGACAGAGGTGGAGGTGGAGATTGAAGTAATATGTCTATCAGCCAAGTGTGGGGGAGGAAACACCTCTTCTACTCTCTTAGGTTCAGTAGCTGAGGCCTGCAAATCAAACTTAGAGAAGACAAGTTAACATGAGAAAAAAAAAAAAAAACACAGAGTTTACTTACGTGTACAACATGCATGCATGAAGGAGAACTCAGTGATAAACAGCCCAAAAGAGGTGGTTAGAATTTCAGGCTTATATACCATTACCATCTAAGCAAACATCAATGGGTTTATGGAGAAGTAACAAGACAGGAAAAGGGAGTTGGGCTTCTAGGTTCAGTAATTTGTGGGAAGATAAATATATGGAGGAAACTTACGGAAGATAAAAGTGAGTTTGTGCAGACAGAACTCTGTCTGATGTTCTGTTCCCAGGGATAATGGTTGTTCTCCTCCTGATATGGCGGTGGTGCCGGGCCGGGAGGGGTGGCAGGGGGGCAGTGGGTGGTAACACCTTCAGAAAGGGAAATTTGTACCCTGCCTTTAGGCAGAAACAGGGAGAATAGAGAGATCCTTTTACATATGTTGTGTCTCAATTGCCTTCAGCTCAAAATTATCCTTATGCCTAAGTGGCATGTTTTAGGTGGCATATTCTGATTCTCTGCATAAGGGAGATTAAAGATTGCCAGCTACCACCAGAAGCTAGGAGGGCATGGAACCTGCTGTCCCCTCCCAACACTTTGATTGCACACTTCTGGCCTTCACAACTGCAAGAGAATATTTTAAGCCACCAGGTTGGTGGTAGTTTCTATGGTATGCCTAGGCTGGGATGCAGCAACTACATGTGATCTCCTGTGTGGCTTCAGCTGCACACAGTGGGGTGGCTGGGTTCTGAGATGCAGCTTCCTGGGGGCAAGAGCCCCAAGAGTATGACCTTGAAGAGCCCAAGGCAGAAGCTACAAGGCTTTGTCTTACCTAGCCTTGGAAGTCACATAATGTCACTACCACCATTCAGTCACAAGCCCACCCAGATTCAAGGAGAAGGGATAGAGACCCCATCTCTCAATTGGAGGCAAGTCAAAGAATTTATGTTCATGGTCCATAGCCACCTCAAGGAGTTAGCCATTTGGGGAAAGCAGTAGAGTAGAGCCACATTAATTAATCTAAATTAATTAAAATAAAAAATCAATGCCTCAGTCACACTAGCCACATTTCAAGTACTCAGTAGCTACATGTCTGTGCTGCCATATTGGACAGCACAGACATAGAATACTTCCATCATGACAGGTAGTTCTACTGAACAGTGCTGCCCTAGACAGAGAGAACAGCATAGACAAAGGCTCTGAGTTAGAAAATAACTTGGCTCATAAGAGGAGCAGAAAAGAGCTGGCTTTAGCATTATCCTGGTACCAAAACCTGGCAGAGATACAACAAAAAACTTTAGGCCAATATTCTTGATAAACGTCAATGCAAAATCCTCAACAAAATACTGGCAAACCAAATCCAGCAGTACATCAAAAATCTTATCCACCATGATCAAGTAGGCTTCATCCCCAGGATGCAAGGCTGGTTCAACATATGCAAATCAATAAATGTGATTCATCACATAAACAGAACTAAAGATAAAAACCACATGATGATCTCAATAGATGCAGAAAAGGCCTTTGATAAAATTCAACGTCCCCTCATGTTAAAAACTTTCAATGGCCGGGTATGGTGGCTCATGCTTGTAATCCCAGAACTTTGGGAGGCCAAGGAGGGCGGATCACCTGAGGTCAGGAGTTTGAGATCAGCCTGGCCAACATGGTGAAACCCTGTCTCTACTAAAAATACAAAAATTAGCCAGGTGTGGTGGCGGGCACCTGTAATCCCACCTACTCGGGAGGCTGAGGCAGGAGAATTGCTTGAACCCGGGAGGCAGAGGTTGCAGTGAGCCGAGATCATACCATTGCTCTCCAGCCTGGGTGACAAGAGCAAGACTTCATTTTTAAAAAGTTTTTCTTTTTTCTTTTCAATAAACTACGTATTGAAGGAACATACCTCAGAATAATAGGTGCCATATATGACAAACCCACAGCCAATATCATACTGAATGGGCAAAAGTTAGAAGCATTCCCCTTGAAAACCAGCACAAGACCTCTCTCATCACTCCTATTCAACATAATATTGGACGTTCTGGTCAGGGCACTCAGGCAAACAGAAATAAATAAAAGGTATTCAAATAGGAAGAGAGGAAGTCAAACTATCTCTGTTTGCAGACGACATGATCCTATATTCAGAAAACCCCATTATCTCAGCCCAAAGGCTTCTTAAGCTGATAAGCAATGTCAGCAAAGTCTCAGTTTAGATAATCACAATGTGCAAAAATCGCTAGCATTCCTATACACTAACAACAGGCAAACCAAGAGCCAAATCACAAATGAACTATTCACAACTGCCACAAAAAGAATAAAATATCTAGGAATATAGCTAACAAGGGAAGTGAAGGACCTCTTTGAGGAGAACCACAAACCACTGCTCAAAGAAATCAGACATGACACAAACAGATGGAAAAACATTCCACGGTCATGGATAGGAAGATTCAATATCATTAAAATGGCCATACTGACCAAAGAAGTTTATAGATTCAATGCTATTCCCATTAAACTACCATTGCCATTCTTCACAGAATTAGGAAAAACTATTTTAAAATTCAAATGGAACCAAAAAAGAGTCCAAATAGCCAAGGCAATCCTAAGCAAAAAGAACAAAGCTGGAGGCATCATTCTACCTGGCTTCAAACTATGCTACAAGGCTACAGTAACCAAAACAGCATGGTACTGGTACAAAAACAGACACATAGACCAATGGAACACAATAGAGAACCCAGAAATAAAACTGCACATCTACAACCATCTGATCTTTGACAAACCTGACAAAAACAAGCAATGGGGAAAGGATTCCCTATTTAATAAAGAGTGCTGGGAGAATTGGCTGGCCATATGCAGAAAATTGAAACTGGACCCCTTCCTTACACCATATAAAAAAATCAACTGAAGATGGATTAAAGACTTAAATGTAAAACCCTAAACCATAAAAACCCTAGAAGGAAACCTAGGCAATACTATTCAGGACATAGGCACAGTCAAAAATTTCGTGACAGAGACATCAAAAGCCATTGCAACAAAGGCAAAAATTGACAGATGGGATCTTATTAAACTAAAGAGCCTCTGCACAGCAAAAGAAACTATCAACAGTATAAACACACAGCCTACAGAATGGAAGAAAATTTTTGCAATCTGTTCATCTTACAAAGGTCTAATATCTAACATGTGTAAGGAACTTAAACAAATTTACAAGAAAAAAACAACCCCATTAAAAAGTGGACAAAGGACATGAACAGACACTTCTTAAAAGAAGACAAACATGCAGCCAACAAACATATGAAAAAGAGCTCAACATCACTGATCATTAGAGAAATACAAATCAAAACCACAATGAGATACCATCTAACACTAGTCAGAATGGTGATTATTAAAAAGTTACAAAACAACAGCTGCTGGTAAGGTTGTGGAGTAAAAGGAATGCTTTTACACTGTTGGTGGGAGTGTAAATTAGTTCAATCATTGTGGAAGCCAGTGTGGTGATTCCTCAAATATCACAGAGGCAGAAATACCATTCAACCCAGTATTCCCATTGCTGGGTATATATCCAAAGAAATAGAAGTCATTCTACTATAAATACACATGCATGTGTATGTTCATTGCAGCACTATTCACAATAGCAAAGACATGGAATCAACCTAAATGCCCATCAGTGATAGACTGGATAGAGAAAATGTGGTACATATATCATGGACTACTATGCAGTCATAAAAAGGAATGAGATTATGTCCTTTGCAGGGACATGGATGGAGCTGGAGGCCATTACCCTTAGCAAACTAATGCAGGAACAGAAAACCAAATACCGCATGTTCTCACTTATAAATGGGAGCTAAATGATGAGAACACAGGGGGGCGGGGAGGGAACAACACACACTGGGGCCTATTGGAGGGTGGGAAGGTAGGGGCGTGGGAAGAGGGAGAGGGATCAGGAAGAAAAGCTAATGGATGCTGGGCTTAATACCTGGATATTGGGATGGGATAATCTGTGCAGCAAACCACCATGGCACACATTTACCCATGTAACAAACCTGTACATCCTGCATATTATGTACCCCTGAACTTAAAATAAAAGTTGGAAATTTAAAAATAAATAAAATTTCAATGTGAATCTGAAATTATACCGAAATAAAATTTTTGTATTTTGTTAAATTACAAAAAATAAAAAAGCTGGCTTTAAGGGCAGGTTCTGTGGCTGTGTTTTGCTGCTGTATGCCCGGTGCCTAGCATACAAGGCCCTCATGAGATACTTGTGGAATGAAAGAATACATGCAAATGGCTCAAGTATACCAAGTGCATCAAGCTATGTCTCTTTAGAGTTATATATATACAGGCTGGTATAGTGGCTTTACGATAATCAGAAACCCAGGCTTTTGGTTGAGGTTTCCACCTCATTATCCAAGATATTTGCTTTCCAGCCAGTAGAAAGAAAAGGCAGGAGAGCTGCCACCCTTTGTATCCAGGATGATCTCTTCTTGAAATCCTTGATTTAATTATATCTGCATGACCCTTTCCCCAACTAAGGTCATATCCACAGTTACCGGGGATTAGCACTGGGACATCCCTTATTTTAAGAACATGTGTCAGAAAGCTGCACAAAAAAACTTCTACTACATCCCATTGGCCAATACTTCTTACATGATGACACCTGCCTTGCAAGAGAGGCTGGGATATGTAATCTTTATCCTGAGACACACACGCTCAGCTTAAGAGGAGGGTTCTATTATTATGCAAGAAGAAGAGATGAGACATGAGGAGCTGTAACAATCTCTGACATAGTTGTTTGCACATATGCATTTCCCACTAGACTAGAGTTCCTGGAGGAGAGGGAGCGGTCTTATTCCTCCTCAATCCCCAGCACCTAGCGTGGTGCCTAGCATCTAATAACTCATCATCACTGATTGTGTGCTGAACGGCATGCTTGCTCAGATTTATGGTTGTTTTTGAATCCCAACATCTTTTTCAGAAAGATTTATTTCCTGGAAGCCACAGCTTTTTCCCCCTCCCTCTATTGGAAGTATGAAGAAATTTTTCTCCAATCTTCACCCTGCAAATTTGGTGGGGCCCCTGGAGATAAAACAAAAGCTCCGGTGCATCCCCTAGAACTGGGGCATCTGGAATTTTTAACTCAACACTGCCCACAGTGAGCATTCAGAAATTTGTCAATTTCAGTTTCAGTGCTCCTACCTGTGTGCTCCAGATGTGGGCATCCACTCTTGGTAAGTTGGGATCCTCTTTATTTGCCTGTGTCTCCAATTTTCAGAGTGTGGTTTGTCCTGTGACTTCGATTTTCTGATGGATCCAAGAAAAATATTGGTCTTCAGTTGGTTCAGCTTTTTTTCTTGTTGAGAAGATGCTTTGGGAAGGGGGTGGGTCAGCAGAGACAATAGAGAAAAGGGAGAGCAAAGGTGAGGGACAGCAAAGGGAGGCAGGGCATGCAGAGGAACAAAGACCCTCTGGAGCCAGGACCTCCACTTTCCCGTGACCATGCCGCACCTTCAGCCCACCAGGGATTCCTCCACTGGCCACCCAATTCCTGCTGCCACTACAGCCTCCAATGTGGTGGTTTTCACTGATTATTCATTAGAATCCCCTGGGAGCTCCTACGTATCCCTGCACCAACACTTACCCTAATAAAAAGCATCCTAGGGGGTTTTAATGTGTAGCAGGTGCTGAGAACCAGTGATCTAGATTCTTGCGTTTTAAAGAGGGGTGGGTCTATGGACCAGCAGCATTGACACCACCAGGGAGCTTGTTAGAAATGCAGCACCTCAGGTCCTATCCCAGAAATACCAAATCAGAACTTTCATTTCAAAAGACCCACAAATAAGATTTCTATGCCCGTTAAAGTTTGTGAAGTGCTGTCAAGATGATCCTCCTATCTCTCCAATTATGGTTGTTCTCTTGAAGTAGACATCTCCCTGGGAACTGCTATGTGGTGACCACATGATGTAAGCAGAGAAACTCACAACTCAGCATAGATGTTGTCCTGCTGTGAGTCACCGGGGGGTAACATTTTTTTTTTTTTTTTTGAGACAGAGTCTCACTATGTTGCCCAGGCTGGAGTACAGTTTCATGATCTCAGCTCACTGCAACCTCCGCCTCCCAGGTTCAAGTGATTCTCCTGCCTCAGCCTCCTGAGTAGCTGGGATTACAGGCTCGTGTCACCACGTGCAGCTAATTGTTGTATTTTTAGTAGAGATGGGGTTTCATTATGTTGGTCAGGCTGATGTTGAACCCCTGACCTCATGACCTGCCACCTTGGCTGGTCTCGAACTCCTGACCTCGTGATCCCTCAGGCCCTATCCCAGAAATACCAAATCAAAACTTTCATTTTAAAAGACCCGCAAATAAGACTTCTATGCCTGTTAAAGTCTGTGAAGTGCTGTCAAGATGATCCTCCTATCTCTCCAACTATGGTTGTTCTCTTGAAGCAGACATCTCCCTGGGAACTGTTAGGTGAGCCAGGTGATGACCACAAGATGTAAGCAGAGAAACTCACAACTCAGCATAGATGTTGTGCCTGCTGTGAGTCACCGGGGGTAACATGTTTTTTTTGTTTGTTTGTTTGTTTTTGTTTTTTTTGAGACGGAGTCTCACTCTGTTGCCCAGGCTGGAGTGCAGTGGCATGATCTCGGCTCACTGCAAGCTCCGCCTCCCAGGTTCAAGCGAATCTCCTGCCTCAGCCTCTTGAGTAGCTGGGATTACAGGCTTATGTTAGCACGCTCAGCTAATTGTTGTATTTTTAGTAGACATAGAGTTTCACCATGTTGGTCAGGCTGGTCTCGAACTCCTGACCTCATGACCCCTCCCAAAGTGCTGGGATTACAGGAGTGAGCCACCAGTAACATGTTTTAAGTGGAGAGAATTAGATCTTCCGACAGGGGAAGGGGATTGAACTCTTTACTCTGAAATACCAGTACTGGGTTCATTAGTGTGGATTGATCAGAGTAAAAAATGCTGTAAATGAACAACCACCCAGCGTTGGGGTTAGTTTGCAGGTTAGGGTTCAGTTTAAAAGACTTGAGTGGAAAAGCAGATAAAGTAAGAGGCAAAAGGGGATGAACATTAGGAGTAAGGAAGTGGGGGAGGAAGACCAGAGGCCAAGCCAGGTCGGGGAAGAGGAGCACCACAGTGAGGGCTGGGGATGCAGAGGGAGAATGAAGAGAGAGAGGAAGTGCAGAGGGTGGTCTTACATACTGACTCCCCCGAGTCATGGGGATGTAGTTCCTCAATCCCGGCTTACTTTTGTAAGCTCCTTTCCTACAAGATCTCAGTACTTTGTTGCTATAGACTGAATGTGTTTGTCTTCCCACCCCCAAATTCATGTGTTGAAATCCTAACCCCCAATGTGCTGGTAAGAGGAGACAGGGCCTTTGAGAGGTATTAGGTCATAAGGGTAGAGCTCCCACAAATGGGATTAGTGCACTTATAAGAAGAAATACAGAACCCTGCTCTCAATCTCTGCTCTCAGACATAATGAGGATATAATGAGAAAACAGCCATCTGTAAACCAGCAACAGAGCCCTAACCAGACACCAGATCTGCCAGCACCTTGATCTTAGACCTCCCAGCTTCCACAAGTGCAAGAAATAAACATTTAAGTCATCTAGCCTGTGGTATATTTGTTATAGCACCTTGAGCTGACTGAAACATTTGTGGAATAAAAAATTAATATGCATTTGTCTGGCATATTAATGCTCACCAGGACCAGAGCAAAAAGCACAGGTTGCGCACAGCAACGAAGAGCTTGGACTTGGGAGCCTCACAACTTAAAATTCCAGTCTCAGCTCTGACAGTTATTAGCTGGTGACCTCGGCCATATCTGTTGGCCTCCGTGGGGCCCTTTCTCATCTCCTGGCATGATATTGGCAGTTACTTCATAAGGGCAAATGCAGAAAACCTGTGAAGCAAAAAGCACAATGCCTGGAATCTGTAAGATTTTATATATATAAACATACTAATGCAATATATGTGTATTTAGTAATATATACAAGGAGCTTCTTGTATATTTTGTAATCTAAATTTTGTAGATTGAAGATTGTCCACCATTCCATATTACCTGCCTAGGTTCCTTTTAAGTGACAGTGCTAAATGAGAGTAAGATCACTGACAAAGTTATTTTCACCAAATTAATGTGTAGACTTTGTTTGGATCCTGATTTAAACAAATAGTGAATTCCAAGACACATTTGATACAGTTGGAAAATTTTGAAAATGGTTTCACTGTTAGACATTAAGGAATTATTGTTAATTTTGTTAGGTGTGATAATGGCTTAGTGGTTATGTTAGAAAAAAAAGTTGTTGGCAGTTAAGAGACTCATAAGGTACATGGATGTGCTTTGGTCAAGGAATAGGCTGAGGTGGACATCCAGGCCAGAGTGACTCAGCAAGTTTAGGGCACAGGTGCATACTCCACTTGTTATATAACCCGTTTGTGTAAGTTCATATTTGGCTCTGAGCCCCTATTGTCTGGAGAAGGTATAACTGCCCTGCTGATACTGTGTGTGGGGCTCAGTTTGGCATGGCATGGCACAGCTCATTTGCTGCTGCCCAGAGAAAGAGTAACACTGCTGGCCTCTGTAAGGGACAGCCAGGTGCCTTGAAGGCAGGCAGAGGGGGAACCAGGAACCGGCTTGTGCCCAGAGGGAAACAGTTAAGCTGCTGACCCTGTGGCTGGCCTTGAAGGCCAGGGAGTGCAGCTGCAAGCACGCAGAGCCAGAGCAGATAGCTGAGGTAAAGGCAGACAGCGTAAGAGAGCTGCTGCCGAGAGAGCTGCTGAATAAAATTACATTTCACCTGCTCACAGCCCCCCGAGAGTTCTTTCAGCTATTCAGCCATCCACCCACTTGCCTCGGACCTCAGCTGGGGCTGGAACCCAACCCCAAGCAGGACATTTGGTGTAGTTGTGGCCTTGGACCTGACACTATTGAAATATTAGGTCAGAACACAGAATATTGGCAATATTTGACCACTTTCGACCTACAAAAACAGCAGTTTCATATGGTTCAATCTATTATTAACAAGTGAAATAATGTGATGTCTAGAATTCTTTTAAAATATTTCTGGGGGAAAATGGGGTGGAGGGGTGGATAGATGAAATAGGGTTGTCAACATATTGACAATAGCAGGTCTGAGTGATGAGGATGTTGGGATTCATCATGCTCTTCTCTTTCTCTGTTTGTGTTTGCTTGAAACTTTCCGTAAGCTTTGTTTGGTATTCAAGTGTGAATTATGACTATGAGGTAGTTTTTATGACCACAAATGAACTTTAATTTAATCTTGTGTAAATACACAAAAAGGAGAGATTGAATGGGGCTGTGTAAATGAACCTAAGGGCAGGTGGAGCTGGTGTCAGCAATGATTGATTGACTGCCTTGAACATCTTGAGGACACCCTCTATCATTCTTTATCTCTTCCCTGTTCCTTTTGGAACATTAATTCGCTGATACAAACTTGTCCAAGTGGTGGGGTATGGACACAGAGACAGCTGTGCTGGGCTAGCAAGCCCACATCCTTATGTTCTGTGATTTAAAAAAAAAAAAAAGGAACAAGAGATTCTTAGTCTCTGGCAGGAATTTAAAAGGTCCCAAGAGCCCTGATTAGCCCCTGTTTAGATCAGGTGCCCACTTCTTAGACCAATTAGTGTGGCCGTGGCTGTGAGAGGCTGTAATTGGCCCAGCTTGGGTCACCTGACCACCTCAGGGCAGGGAGGGGGCTGTTTGTGCTCTGAAGATTCTGGGATGGAAGAAGGGTTGAGCAGACAGAAACACTAGCCACTCTCATCAGGTTTCTGGTTCTTTGCACTAGCTATTAGATTACAAGAAGTCTGATCACAGATCATGTCTTTTTCCTTACCAGTTAATTATTTGTTTCCCCAGTTTTTATTTCAAAGTTTAAAGACGTGGTTGCAAGGCTTGTTGCAAAACAGAATCAGCATTCCTCCTTTCCTCGGAGTGACTAGTTGTAACCCTCTGAAGTGGTTCTTTTGGTTTTGCTTCCACACATTGGAGTGACATCTTTCTATTCCGCTATTTGGTTTTTCAGTTACAGGTATTGTCTACCTAGTCCCATCATTGAGATGATTTTGATGTCTTTCATACCCACCCACGCTCCCTACCCAACATATTCGTCCTTTCTATCCCCTCATGTTGCCTGTAAATTATATCAGTAGCATTGATTAGGTCAATATTTAACACTTACACGATCCTGACCATGTAAACTTTATCTCTAGCCAAGCTACACCTGCACCACTTTGTATTCTCCTTAGAGTTCATAATTTTTTTCCCATGGAAAATTTTTCTTAGCTGGATAGAGGCCGTCTCACCAGCATACATCTTTGTTTTATAGAATTACACATAGGGCTGAACTCGAGATTTCACCCCCATGATTTCAGGTTACTCACACCCTCCAAAATTCATTTGTTTTTCATTGTATTTTATAAAATAGTTCCAAGTATGGCAGCAATGTGGTTGAAAACAATTTTAGAAGGACCTATAGTTATAGAAATGCATCAACTTTGGTCATTATTTTAAAAATATAGATAGCTACCTCTTCAACAATGTAGAGAAAGCATATAAAACAAGACATAAAATATTTCTGAACTTCTAACTATCGTGTCTTAGGATCAAGAGGTATGTATACTTATTGCAAAATTGTAAATACTAAATCAGCCTAATGCTTGCAATGTTGAAATATTGTTCAGGAAAGATATCCTAACAGTGGTTCTCAAAGCATAGTTTAGAACAGCATCAATCTCACTTAGGAACTTGTTAGAGATGCAAATCTCCCTCCCCTTTAATGAGAAAGAGGGAACGGTGGGGAGCAATCTGTGTTTTAGAAGGTCTCCAGATGATTCTGATGCAGACTGGAGTTTGAAAACCAGTGTCCTAGACAAACATTATGTAAATTAGGGATCATGTCCAGCTGTTAGTAATAGAGACTTGAGATGACAGTGGCTTAAAGCACATACCAAGTTTTTTCTTCCATAAAAGAAGACTGCAGGTAGGTAGTCTTGGATGATCCAGATGTCATATTTTCACTCTGTCCCTGCCATATAACTCCCATCCTCATGGTTTTAAAATGGTTGCTGAAATTTCAGCTGTAACATTCTAGGCACAGGAAAAAGCAAGAGAGATGGGGAGAAGGCGAGCTAGGTAAATTACCTTCCAGGTGCACTCTCAGCTGTCTGTCCCACCCAGTGACTTAGGCTTAAAACTCATTTGCCCACCACCCCATAGTTGAAAGAGAAGTTGGGAATTAACAGCTGGTTATGTTGTTGCTCAGAATACAACCAGGGATGCCAGAAAGAATGGATACTAGAAGAAACTAGCAACTTCTAGATCCTTCCTGGAATGGAGTCAGTCATCAAAGTTAAGCCTTTAAGAACATTATTCTGAAATAGCTCTTTACTACCCAAACATTAAAACACTATCTTTTATCTGCTAGAGGACAAACTACATACTTGTTTTAAGCAAAAGTCTTTGCTTACTTTGAGAATCCGAATAGCCATTTATCAGAATAAATGAATACAATTTATTTCACATAAGTAGAGGCTGTAGTTGTATACATCGACCAAGCATCCGACACGGTTTCTGAGAAGTTGATTTATAACAAACATACATGAAAAGCAATCAATTTAAAAATCCATTCTCTTCAGTATTATAATTTCTGTCATAGAAATGCATCATAAGGAAGTAATTCAAGGAAAGCACAGCTGTATGTACAAAACTGTTTATAACACTGTTATTTATGACAGCAAAAAAAAAAAAATTAAGTTACAATTCAAATGTCCTACAATAAAGTAGAGGCTGAGTGAATTGTGGTATGACCATTACATAGCCATAAAGACCATGTAGCAACATGGTAGAGTGATTGTAAAAATATTGACAGTGGGGACAAAAGTCAAAACACGTGTATCTAGATAAGGGCATTCAGAGAACTATGGTTGTTTTGTCAGGATGTTAGAATTATGAATACACGTGGTTTCTGTTTAATTTCCTTTATTGTTCTATGAGAAACAACAAAGAACAAAACAAGAAACAAGAATAAAAAATAAATTTACCCAGGTTCCTGGCCATGATTTTCCCTGAGATTATTTTCTGGCTATTTGTCTTATGCATGATTCAACGGAGGGTACTCCAGGAGGGTGTGCTTTGCTGCTCTGTGGGAAGGCTGTATGTAAGGCCAGGTGAAGAGTCTTCCTTTGGCTTTGGTGTGTCCACGTGGGTTGACACCCTGATCATCTGTCTCTGAAGCTGTTTGTTTTACATCATCAGATTTTTTTCCCCAGTACTGAGAACAAATTTACAATCATCTATTCATTCTCTCTTGCCACAGTTTCCTCATAATCAGTTTCATGAAACTAGAAGCCAATTGTCCCAGTTTAGATGTAGATTTGTAGGTGCCAATGGGAACAAAAAAATATGAAACTTATGTAGGAATCAAATCAGTCTTTAATATGATGCTGTGTATAGACCTGCCTCACCACCACTGGCACCAAAAAATAGTCCTCTGTTCCTGAAATTACTGTGGATTTGCACAGTTGTCCAGCTTGGTGAGAGCTAGAATTAGCCTTAGGTTGAGTACAGTGTTTATTTTTTTAGGTTGAAGATTCCCCAGATGCCTTTACTCCTTGAGATGGATTGAGATTTGTGAGTGAAATACGCAAACCCCGGGCATGTCTGCGTAGTAGGTAGGCTGGTGACTGTTACGGATTTAGAAATGGTGAAAGAAAAATGGCCAGGGAGCTTCTCGGGGGTTGGGGGTTGGTGATAACAAATACTCAGCTCAGTAGAGCTGGGAGAACAGAGCAGAAGTTCATCAGGAATCCTCCACCAGCAAGGCCTGGGGACACTGGGGGTATCTGTGCGCTCACAACCAAGGCAGGAGTCCTTCAAAGAAAGGGAAGGATCTCGGCTGGGTGCTTTGGCTTATGCCTGTAATACTAGCACTTTGGAAGGCCGAGGTGGGCAGATCACGAGGTCAGGAGTTTGAGACCAGCCTGGCCAACATAGTGAAAGACTGTCTCTACTAAAAATACAAAAAATTAGTTGGGCATGGTGGCGGGCACCTGTAATCCCAGTTACTTGGGAGGCTGAGGCAGGAGAATTACTTGAACCCGGGAGGCAGAGGTTGCACTGCACTCCAGCCTAGGTGACAGAGCGAGACTCTGTCTCAAAAAAAAAGAAAAAAGAAAAAGAAAAAGGAAAAAAAGTAGAAAGGGAAGAATCTTGATTTTCCAGGAAGTGAGGGACCTGAGATAAAAAGCTCAACCTACCCTACTGAAAACTACTTCCATAAAGTAATCAAGCAAACAAGAGTTTTATCTAATTAATCTTAGAGGAGAAACCAGCCTGAAGGAGGACGAAGACAGGGAAATCCTGGAAGACTCTTTGAGACTTTACCAAATTAAACGGCTTAAGTTCATGTGCCTATATTGTGTATAATACGCAGGCTGAATGTCTTTTACACTGAAGTGAAATTAACTCTGCTCTTTAAATACTGGGCAAGTGCCATAAACTGAAAGAATCTTTGTGGGGAATCAGCAAAACCAGAGAAAGGAAAGCTCATAAAGTCCAAGGGTTTGGGTTTTTGGAGCATATTTTATTTTACAATACCAGAGAATCAACATCTAATAGTAGCATAATACAAAATGAAACACCAATCTATTTAAAACGCTCATAATGGGAACTGTATTTCAACAATGATAAGAAAACATAGTAGGAGGTTTAGAGACCAGTCGATATAAATGTATAAAAAGCCCCCAAAACTCTCATTTCATCATCAATGCAAACAAAAATCATTTATAATAACATACATAAGAATACATTCACTTACATTCACATAGTGGATTATCATTTTTATTTTCCATGAAATATGTCAAAATATATGCAAGTATATCTTCACATTCTGAAAGGCAAGATAAATCTTCAAATTTAAGTATGTACATTTCACTTAAATTAACCAAAATATTAAAAATAGCAGCAACACTGGTCTTTAAATACGTCTAATATCACAAGAGATTGTTCACACAATATAGACTGTTTTGGTAGCTCTTTCATTATTAATATTGTTTAATATCCACATACAATTCAGAAACTCTAAGGTTCTGGTCTGATCTCTGAATAACTTAAAGTCTAGATTCAATAAATACGAAGAGTAATTATAAAACACAGACTGCAGGACATTCTCAAGACCAGGGAGGAAATCATACCCAGAGGTTTTAGGGAAGAATCAGATATGAAGGCGTACAGGAAATCTGTAGGATTTCCAAGGCAAAAAGGTGTGATCTGACAAGCTCCCTGAAATGTTAACAGACTGAGTCCAGAGAAATGTGTGAATGTCTCAAAGGCACTTTCTCCGCTTCATCCTTCCATGTTCCCTTTGAATATGGCATTTAAGTGATGAACAACTTCGGAAATTTCCCAATAAACAGGGGATAGAATATGTTCTCACCAGGAGGCAAGACACTGGATCAGGAGGTTATTTGTTTTTCAGCATTTACGTTTATTCTGATGACCAAAGCCATAAAAACCAAGATTTCAACAGGATCTCATGTATTTCATCCTAGATGGTGGGAAAAGTATCTGTAGCCCAATTCTCAATGTAAGTCACTGTACCAACCTGTAACCCTATTGGCTTAGAAAGAAACCCTAAATGGGGTTACAGGAGTTTCCTCAGATCTGGATTTGGTTACAGAAGTTGCCCCTGTGACTGGGGCCTCTTTTTATATTTCAATAGTTTTTCAGAAAAGGCAAATGTTTAAGTCTTTCAATGGGGTTGGACCTTTGTTTGCCTTATACTCCTACAGGTATCACTCTCTGACATTGAAATGTCAATAGTTTGTGCCTATTTTCATACCACTTCATATACTATTTCAGTCGATTCTCACACACACAAAAAAACCCCAAAACTTGTGTGGAAGAAGCAAGGATAGGCATCCAAGTGCTCATTTCAAATATCTGGAAAACTGAGGTTCAGAGAGTCCAAAGTGACTTACCTATTCACAGTCACACACGAGTGAACTGGTATGGATCTTTTGCAGAACTTAGCTCTATACAATGTTTACTTACTCTGAAGAATGGGGCTTGGAAATAGTTATTTCTGAAGAATGAAGTAATTTGAAGGGGGTAAATAAAAGGGGAGAAAAATGAGTTCAAGAGAAGAAAGGGAACGAGAAGTGGTGTCAGTTGGCAGTTAGTATTATGAACTTTAAAATGAGCAAAGTGCATTTCACATTTAGAACACAGACATTTCAAAATATGTAATACTTAAATCTTCCAGATTGTCCTATTTTGGCCTTGATTTACTACATCTTTAAATTAATATCTGAGGCTACATCTTTATTTACTGAGGCTGCCATTGAGACATATGATGACCAAGAAATTTTTACATGAGTTCTACAATTTCCCAAGAGACTAGTGAAAATGTTCTCGCCTATTCTCAGAACCCTATTCCTACCACATTTTACTTTTAGAACAATTCCATTACACACATGTATGTATGTGCGTGTGTGTGTGTGTGTCTATATATATATATTACTCATATGGTGGTTTTCTCAAGTGTGGGGTTTAGAAAATATCCTTAATGAATATTCTTGCTGTGTCTTTAGGAAAATTAGCTTTTTTTTTTTTTCCTCTGGAACTAAGCTGAGAAAAAGACTGCAAGAAACTTAGAGCTTTTATCACTTTAAATCTGGATTCCAGTTGGGCAGTTGCCAGAGAAGAAAAAATTTTAAATGACTATAACAATTAATTTAGAAAGCTGTCATATTTCACACAACCTTTTCAAGAAAGTTTAGTGATTCTTAGCTTGATAGTTCCATAAAACAGAACTATAATGATTCCATAGAAAGTATTCCATTGTAAAGAAACTTATCTAGATAATAACTTACGAATTGAAGACTTAGGCTTAATGTTCTGGTGTGTGACACTTGGAGCTATTGGTCAGTTCTTATTTTTAATCAGTAAATGCATTTTAAAGAAATAGTTGAACTAAAAAGGAGGCCATTCATGATACTGTTTTGTAACATGATAAAAATGTTGTATAAATCCCTTCGCTCCTCTTTAGGTATTACCTGTCCCAACCCATATCCTCACCCCCTTCCTTAACTTTCATACACTATAAATGCCCCCCAACAGTCTCCTCAACCCTGAATTGACCAAGTAATGCACCAAAAGGCAGATTATGCTTTGGCAAGCAGGAAATTGGACTATTCTTTGAGATTTTTCTGAGGTAGTGAGTCTTTCCTCCTCTGCTCTAATGGTTAAGAAATGTCTTAGAAGCTGAGTTAAGAGACAAGTGGAGTGTTGGTCACAGTACTTAAACACTACTCTGAAATGGGTGGTTTATATGATTGGATGATTACCACTTCAGTAGAATCCTGACTGTTATGTGGAGAACTTAAAGATACCGAGATTGCCATGATGAGGATAAGCCACGGTCTCTAAAAAAGTGCTTGTCATACAGTTAGGTGCTCAATAATGTTTGAGGACTAACTGAATGTTTAAGATCTCTGACTTAGCTCAATGAGATTACAAGCAAAAACAAACATAAAAAAACCTAGCCAACTGCAGGCTAGTATCATCAATGGCTAGCTCAATTTCCCTTCTGTATGGAATTTTGGACACCTTTTAAAGTATGGGAGGACTGAGTTTAAACAGTATTGGGCATAGTATAGTGTTCAATTCCATACTGACTCAATTTATCACATACCCTCTTATTTCCATCCTGATTTTACTATCATGATGTGGTTGTGAGATTTCTATCCATAAATAACTTTTCTGAGGACAAAGTGATCCAGTCTCTCTGTTGTTCTTCAAGCTTTTCTGCCAAGCATTTAATCAAGATAGGGTCCACTTTAGAATCAAATTTATTAGCAAACCAATGTCCATCTTTGATAAGCCACCTTAATTCTGCAGCTCCATAAATACACACGCTTCGAAGGTGAGATCCAGTACAACCGGGATAGAAAAAGCCTTCGTAGTAATTCCACTTGACAAGGCGGGTCTTACTCTGCAGATCAGACACATCCTGGGCTGATCTGGAAATCTCCCCAGGTATTCCTGGAATCCGAATCAAGGTAGCCCAAAAGTGCTCATCAGGAGAGTATGTGTCTTTAGACCAGGCAAAAAAGTCTTGAATGACGGAGTTGTTGAAAATATATTTAACAAATGCTTGACTTAAAACAAAATAAGCACTGCCAACAAATATCTGGATGTTATGCGGGGGTGCTTCCTTGGAGACGTTTGTCTTTACTGGTAGCTTCACATACTCATAAGGCACCCGTCTGAGTTCATGATGGTAAGTGAATCTTTCCAATTTACTGTTCGGGGGTTTCACTGTCTCCAACATATTTGCTCCATTGAGTTTTTTCAACTCTGACACTAATTCAAAATTTGACTTCAGGGGAAAATCTTGCCCACACAGGTTGATAACATATTTCCACTGGACTGAAGACTTCAGAAGGTCCGACAAGCAATTTAAATCAGCTTGGAGTCTGGAAATGTGGGCATATTCCACAGCCTCTAATTTAGAAGCAATGAAAATATTGGCGAAGCACTTAGCTAAATTGTTCATGGCAACTTTGAAGGAATCAGGTGCCTTACGATCATAATGGATGCAGTAAATATTGTGCTGGTTGTATATAGCATGGATAAGCCTTTCAACCATAATTGCATCTTTGTGGACAACCAAAGAATAGGCTATTGGGAAGCTTTTCTCTTCCTTTGAAACAAGCTTTTGAGCATAACCTCTTAGAGTCTGATAAATGTCACAATCACTAGTCACTGCCACAACATCATCATCCTCCAAGTCAATGATGTCCCTTCTTCTTATTTCCAGAGTCTTACCAATTTCCAAAGGCTCCTGTTCATAGATACCCGAACAGTTAACTTCGTACCTGACTTCATCCTTAACATGAGTGTATCTGTTTCTTACAAAAGGTGAAGTGCTTAGGGAGTACTCAACCAAGTAAATGTCTTTTTGCGGAAAGAGCCGTCTCACGTTTAGAAGCTTTAACAAGGAGAGCAGCCATAGGGTTAAAAACAGGATGAAAACTTTCTGCTGTAGGGTATGTTTAAAATAACATTTGAATATCTTCATTCTGTAAGAGGAGAAAGAAATAATCCAGTTGGAATATTAAGAGAAAATCAGGTCAGTTTATTCAAAATCTACCACATACTAGGCAGAATGTTGGCCCCAAAGATGAATGAAACAAGGTTTTCACCCTTGAAAGAATCCAGCAATAAGCAGATGGAATTACGAAGAATGGTGGTATTTTGGGGTATTCTGTGTTAACTATACTTAATTTTGAGAGATGTTGATTTCCAAATAGACGGGAAGGTAATGTAAACTAAAATATGAACATAGTGTGTCTTATATTGTCTGCATTTCTGCTTAGCATATTTGAGGAGGGATTGCTCTGGTTTGGGCAGAGGTCTAGAGAACTAGATGTCATCAAGAGGGCCTCAGAGATGCAAAGGACTCACCTGAGGCCAAAGGGAACATTTGTCTTGATTCTACCTCCAGATCCCGATTAGATCCAGGTCTGAAATCAAACAAGGAAAGCCCAGGGAATCCCACCTTCAGAAAGAAGGGTGGTGGGCAGACACCCAAAGGAGCTATACTAAGTATCAGAGACTGTAAAATGTATAGATAACAAAATTGGGTAAACTTGCATATTTTCCTTATTTTTTCTTTTGTTAACACCCACTTCTACACAGGGATTAGCCATTTAGCCCTTAAAATAAAAAGGGCCTGATTTTTCACTGAGAGTAGTAGGTGGGGTGTAAAAACTACCTTGGGGGGCAATTTGGCAATACCTGTTAGTTTTAAATGTACCCACCCTGAAGATCCCCTGTGTGTGCAAAGTCAAGCACAAGGAGGTTCCCTACAGTGTTCTGGATTTAGGCAAGACAGAAAATATCACAAACTTCCTTGAACAGTGCATTGATTAAATTACATCCATGCTATAATATGTGAAAAGGCCTCAGACCAATCTACATGTACATGCCAATGGAGAACAATTTCTAAGTAATACTGTGAAATAAAAATAAGCAAAATGCGGAAGCATGTATAGTATGCTTACATGTCTATACATACAAAGAACATACACTAGCAAACTTTTTTTTTCTCTCTTTTATTTTTGAGTCAAGGTCTTCCTCTGTCACCCAGGCCAGAGTGCAGTGGTACAATCATGGCTCAATGCAGCCTTGAACTCCTGGGCTCAAGAGATCCTCCTGCCTCAGCCTCCTGAGTAGCTGGCACCGCAGGTGTGTGCCACCATGCCCAGCTAATTTTTTCTTTCTTTTTTTTTTTTTTTTATTATACTTTAAGTTCTAGGGTACATGTGCATAACGTGCAGGTTTGTTACATATGTATATTTGTGCCATGTTGGTGTGCTGCACCCATCAACTCATCAGCACCCATCAATTCATCATTTATATCATGTATAACTCCCCAATGCAATCCCTCCCCCCTCCCCCCTCCCCATGATAGGCCCCGGTGTGTGATGTTCCCCTTCCCGAGTCCAAGTGATCTCATTGTTCAGTTCCCACCTATGAGTGAGAACATGCGGTGTTTGGTTTTCTCTTCTTGTGATAGTTTGCTAAGAATGATGGTTTCCAGCTGCATCCATGTCCCTACAAAGGACGCAAACTCATCCTTTTTTATGGCTGCATAGTATTCCATGGTGTATATGTGCCACATTTTCTTAATCCAGTCTGTCACAGATGGACATTTGGGTTGATTCCAAGTCTTTGCTATTGTGAATAGTGCTGCAATAAACATACGTGTGCATGTGTCTTTGTAGTAGAATAATTTATAATCCTTTGGGTATATACCCAGTAGTGGGATGGCTGGGTCATATGGTACATCTAGTTCTAGATCCTTAAGGAATTGCCATACTGTTTTCCATAATGGTTGAACTAGTTTACAATCCCACCAACAGTGTAAAAGTGTTCCTATTTCTCCACATCCTCTCCAACAACTGTTGTTTCCTGATTTTTTAATGATTGCCATTCTAACTGGTGTGAGATAGTATCTCATTGTGGTTTTGATTTGCATTTCTCTGATGGCGAGTGATGATGAGCATTTTTTCATGTGTCTGTTGGCTGTATGAATGTCTTCTTTTGAGAAATGTCTGTTCATATCCTTTGCCCACTTTTTGATGGGGTTGTTTGTTTTTTTCTTGTATATTTGTTTGAGTTCTTTGTAGATTCTGGATATTAGCCCTTTGTCAGATGAGTAGATTGCAAAAATTTTCTCCCATTCCGTAGGTTGCCTGTTCACTCTGATGGTAGTTTCTTTTGCTGTGCAGAAGCTCTTTAGTTTAATGAGATCCCATTTGTCAATTTTAGCTTTTGCTGCCGTTGCTTTTGGTGTTTTAGACATGAAGTCCTTGCTCATGCCTATGTCCTGAATGGTACTACCTAGATTTTCTTCTAGGGTTTTTATGGTATTAGGTCTAACATTTAAGTCTCTAATCCATCTTGAATTAATCTTCGTACAAGGAGTAAGGAAAGGATCCAGTTTCAGCTTTCTACTTACGGCTAGCCAATTTTCCCAGCACCATTTATTAAATAGGGAATCCTTTCCCCATTTCTTGTTTCTCTCAGGTTTGTCAAAGATCAGATGGCTGTAGATGTGTGGTATTATTTCTGAGGACTCTGTTCTGTTCCATTGGTCTATAGCTCTGTTTTGGTACCAGTACCATGCTGTTTTGGTTACTGTAGCCTTGTAGTATAGTTTGAAGTCAGGTAGCGTGATGCCTCCAGCTTTGTCCTTTTGACTTAGGATTGTCTTGGCAATGCGGGCTCTTTTTTGGTTCCATATGAACTTTAAAGCAGTTTTTTCCAATTCTGTGAAGAAACTCATTGGTAGCTTGATGGGGATGGCATTGAATCTATAAATAACCTTGGGCAGTATGGCCATTTTCACGATATTGATTCTTCCTATCCATGAGCATGGTATGTTCTTCCATTTGTTTGTGTCCTCTTTGATTTCACTGAGCAGTGGTTTGTAGTTCTCCTTGAAGAAGGTCCTTTACATCCCTTGTAAGTTGGATTCCTGGGTATTTTATTCTCTTTGAAGCAATTGTGAATGGAAGTTCATTCCTGATTTGGCTCTCTGCTTGTCTGTTACTGGTGTATTCTTAAGAATGCTTGTGATTTTTGCACATTAATTTTGTATCCTGAGACTTTGCTGAAGTTGCTTATCAGCTTAAGGAGCTTTTGGGCTGAGACGATGGGGTTTTCTAAATATACAATCATGTCATCTGCAAACAGGGACAATTTGACTTCTTCTTTTCCTAACTGAATACCGTTGATTTCTTTCTCTTGCCTGATTGCCCTAGCCAGAACTTCCAACACTATGTTGAATAGGAGTGGTGAGAGAGGGCATCCCTGTCTTGTACCAGTTTTCAAAGGGAATTTTTCCAGTTTTTGCCCATTCAGTATGATATTAGCTGTGGGTTTGTCATAAATAGCTCTTATTATTTTGAGGTACGTTCCATCAGTACCGAATTTATTGAGGGTTTTTAGCATGAAGGGCTGCTGAATTCTGTCAAAAGCCTTTTCTGCATCTATTGAGATAATCATGTGGTTCTTGACTTTGGTTCTGTTTATATGCTGGATTATGTTTATTGATTTGTGAATGTTGAACCAGCCTTGCATCCCAGGGATGAAGCCCACTTGATCATGGTGGATAAGCTTTTTGATGTGCTGCTGAATCCGGTTTGCCAGTATTTTATTGAGGATTTTTGCATCGATGTTCATCAGGGATATTGGTCTAAAATTCTCTTTTTTTGTTGTGTCTCTGCCAGGCTTTGGTATCAGGATGATGTTGGCCTCATCAAATGAGTTAGGGAGGATTCCCTCTTTTTCTATTGATTGGAATAGTTTCAGAAGGAATGGTACCAGCTCCTCCTTGTACCTCTGGTAGAATTCAGCTGTGAATCCATCTGGTCCTGGACTTTTTTTGGTGGGTAGGCTATTAATTGTTGCCTCAATTTCAGAGCCTGCTATTGGTCTATTCAGGGATTCAACTTCTTCCTGGTTTAGTCTTGGGAGAGTTTAAGTGTCCAGGAAATTATCCATTTCTTCTAGATTTTCTAGTTGATTTGCGTAGAGGTGTTTATAGTATTCTCTGATGGTTGTTTGTATTTCTGTGGGGTCGGTGGTGATATCCCCTTTATCATTTTTTATTGCGTCTATTTGATTCCTCTCTCTTTTCTTCTTTATCAGTCTTGCTAGCGGTCTGTCAATTTTGTTGATCTTTTCAAAAAACCAACTCCTGGATTCATTGATTTTTTGGAGGGTTTTTTGTGTCTCTATCTCCTTCAGTTCGGCTCTGATCTTAGTTATTTCTTGCCTTCTGCTAGCTTTTGAATGTGTTTGCTCTTGCTTCTCTAGTTCTTTTAATTGTGATGTTAGGGTGTCAATTTTAGATCTTTCCTGCTTTCTCTTGTGGGCATTTAGTGCTATAAATTTCCCTCTACACACTGCTTTAAATGTGTCCCAGAGATTCTGGTATGTTGTATCTTTGTTCTCATTGGTTTCAAAGAACATCTTTATTTCTGCCTTCATTTCATTATGTACCCAGTAGTCATTCAGGAGCAGGTTATTCAGTTTCCATGTAGTTGAGCGGTTTTGATTGAGTTTCTTAGTCCTGAGTTCTAGTTTGATTGCACTGTGGTCTGAGAGACAGTTTGTTATAATTTCTGTTCTTGTACATTTGCTGAGGAGTGCTTTACTTCCAATTATGTGGTCAATTTTGGAATAAGTGCAATGTGGTGCTGAGAAGAATGTATATTCTGTTGATTTGGGGTGGAGAGTTCTATAGATGTCTATTAGGTCCGCTTGGTGCAGAGATGAGTTCAATTCCTGGATATCCTTGTTAACTTTCTGTCTCGTTGATCTGTCTAATGTTGACAGTGGAGTGTTGAAGTCTCCCATTATTATTGTATGGGAGTCTAAGTCTCTTTGTAAGTCTCTAAGGACTTGCTTTATGAATCTGGGTGCTCCTGTATTGGGTGCATATATATTTAGGAGAGTTAGCTCTTCCTGTTGAATTGATCCCTTTACCATTATGTAATGGCCTTCTTTGTCTCTTTTGATCTTTGATGGTTTAAAGTCTGGTTTATCAGAGACTAGGATTGCAACCCCTGCTTTTTTTTTGTTCTCCATTTGCTTGGTAGATCATCTTCCATCCCTTTATTTTGAGCCTATGTATGTCTCTGCATGTGAGATGGGTCTCCTGAATACAGCAGACTGATGGGTCTTGATTCTTTATCCAGTTTGCCAGTCTGTGTCTTTTAATTGGAGCATTTAGTCCATTTACATTTAAGGTTAATATTGTTATGTGTGAACTTGATCCTGCCATTATGATATTAACTGGTTATTTTGCTCGTTATTTGATGCAGTTTCTTCCTAGCCTCGATGGTCTTTACATTTTGGCATGTTTTTGCAATGGCTGGTACCGGTTGTTCCTTTCCATGTTTAGGGCTTCCTTCAGGGTCTCTTGTAAGGCAGGCCTGGTGGTGACAAAATCTCTAAGCATTTGCTTATCTGTAAAGGATTTTATTTCTCCTTCACTTATGAAACTTAGTTTGGCTGGATATGAAATTCTGGGTTTAAAATTCTTTTCTTTAAGAACGTTGAATATTGGCCCCCACTCTCTTCTGGCTTGTAGAGTTTCTGCTGAGAGATCTGCTGTTAGTCTGATGGGCTTCCCTTTGTGGGTAACCCGACCTTTCTCTCTGGCTGCCCTTAAGATTTTTTCCTTCATTTCAACTTTGGTGAATCCGGCAATTATGTGTCTTGGAGTTGCTCTTCTCGAGGAGTATCTTTGTGGCGTTCTCTGTATTTCCTGAATTTGAATGTTGGCCTGCCCTACTAGGTTGGGGAAGTTCTCCTGGATGATATCCTGAAGAGGGTTTTCCAACTTGGTTCCATTTTCCCCCTCACTTTCAGGCACCCCAATCAGACGTAGATTTGGTCTTTTTACATAATCCCATACTTCTTGCAGGCTTTGTTCATTTCTTTTTCTTCTTTTTTCTTTTGGTTTCTCTTCTCGCTTCATTTCATTCATTTGATCCTCAATCGCTGATACTCTTTCTTCCAGTTGATCGAGTCGCTTACTGAAGCTTGTGCATTTGTCACGTATTTCTCGTGTCATGGTTTTCATCTCTGTCATTTCGTTTATGACCTTCTCTGCATTAATTAGTCTAGCTGTCAATTCTTCCACTCTTTTTTCAAGATTTTTAGTTTCTTTGTGCTGGGTACATAATTCCTCCTTTAGCTCTGAGAAGTTTGAATGGACTGAAGCCTTCTTCTCTCATCTCGTTAAAGTCATTCTCTGACCAGCTTCGATCCATTGCTGGCAATGGGCTGCGCTCCTTTGCAGGGGGAGATGCGCTCTTATTTTTTCAATTTCCAGCTTTTCTGCCCTGCTTTTTCCCCATCTTTGTGGTTTTATCTGTCTCTGGTCTTTGATGATGGTGACGTACTGATGGGGTTTTGGTATAGGTGTCCTTCCTGTTTGATAGTTTTCCTTCTGACAGTCAGGACCCTCGGCTATAGGTCTGTTGGAGATTGCTTGAGGTCCACTCCCGACTCTGTTTGCCTGGTTATCAGCAGCGGAGGTTGCAGAAGATAGAATATTGCTGAACAGCAAGTGTACCTGTCTGATTCTTACTTTGGAAGCTTCCTCTCAGGGATGTACTCCACCCTGTGAGGTGTGGGGTGTCAGACTGCCCCTAGTGGGGGATGTCTCCCAGTTAGGCTACTCATGGGTCAGGGACCCACTTGAGCAGGCAGTCTGTCCGTTCTCAGATCTCAACCACCATGTTGGGAGATCCACTGCTCTCTTCAAAGCTGTCAGACAGAGTCGTTCGCGTCTGCTTAGGCCTCTGCTGCTTCCCCTGTTGTTTTTTTAGCTGAGCCCTGCCCCCAGAGGTGGAGTCTATACAGACAGGCAGGTTTCCTTGAGCTGCTGTGAGCTCCTCCCAGTTCGAGCTTCCCAGTGGCTTTGTTTACCTACTTAAGCCTCAGCAATGGGGGGCGCCCCTCCCCCAGCCTCGCTGCTGCCTTGCGGTTAGATTGCTGCAGACTGCTGTGTTAGCAATGAGGGAGGCTCCGTGGGCGTGGGACCCTCCCGGCCAGGTGAGGGATATATTCTTCTGGTGTGCCCGTTTGCTTAAAGCGCGGTATTGGGGTGGGAGTTACCCGATTTTCCAGGTGTTGTGTGTCTCAGTTCCCCTGGCTAGGAAAACGGATTCCCTTCCCCCTTGCACTTCCCAGGTGAGGCGATGCCTCGCCCTGCTTCAGCCTCGCTGGTCAGGCTGCAGCAGCTGACCAGCACCGATTGTCCGGCACTCCCTAGTGAGATGACCCCAGTACCTCAGTTGAAAATGCAGAAATCACCGGTCTTCTGTGTCACTCGCGCTGGGAGTTGGAGACTGGAGCTCTTCCTATTCGGCCATCTTGCTCCGCCCCTCTCCAGTAATCAATTTTTTCTTTAGTAGGGATGGAGTCTCACTATGCTGCCCAGGCTGGTCTTGAACTTCTGGTCTCAAGTGATCCTCCTACTTCAGCCTCCCAAAGTGCTGGGATTACAGGCATGAGCCACCACCCTCAGCCTAAACTTTTTCTTAAAGGACCAGGTAGTAAATATTTTTGGCTCTGTGGGCCACACTGTCTCAGTCACAACTACTCAACTCTGCCTGTTGAGGTGGGAAAGCAGCCACAGATTATATTTCAATGAGTGGGTGTGGCTGAGTTCCAATAATACTTTATTTACAAAAACAGGCAGCTGGCTGGATTCAGCCCACAGCTGTAGTGTTTCCAAAAGGATATTGTATACACACAATGCTGGTAACAGGAGTTGCTTTGCAAGGTAGAGTGGGAAAGGACTGAGGACTGGGGCCTAGGTAGGAGAAGGATTTACTTATCACTGAATATCTTGTAGTATCATTTGCATTTAAAAATGATTATATTACTTTTTCAGATGAAAACAGGCTGACTAGGAGGAGGTACTTATAGGGATGTACCTTATAGGGAGTACTTATATTCAGATGTACTTATAGGGAGCAGCAAGAAGGGCAGCCCAGGAAGTACTAGCCCAAGGGTCCAGGACAGGAAGGCTGGCAGAGCTCCTAGGGCTGCTTCAGGAGGTTCAGATACTGAGAACTGGTGGGGTCTGAGTGCCCATGTGCAATTTCCTAACATATCTCAATAAATCTTAAATGGAAGATATAATCATTGTATCCAATTTCATTCAAGAGAATTGCCAAGAACTTGGAACCCAATTTAATTTTGTAGATTTCATCTATACAGACCAATTGACAAAACTCTCCCCTGGGAATGAGATCCCAGGTTCTTCCTCATTCACCTCCACTTAAGTCCCTCTGTTTAAAGAACCGCACCTTCACCACCATGAACTGTACTGCAGAATCCCACCTCTCCAGCCACATCTCGTCTTTCCTCTGTGGACTGCCCCAGGCTTCTATCCTCAGCTCACTTCTCTTCTCCTGCATATTTGCCCCCTATCTGTAGATTCCACCTTCCACACTGATGCCTTTCCATATTCCAGCACCTTTCCCTCCACCCGTCACCTCTTGCCCAAGCCTCAGAGGTGAACCTCCAGTTGCCGGATGGACATCACTGCCTGATATCCCGCAGGCACTCAGCCTCCACGAGTCCAAAACTGAACTCGACATCCTCACCTCACCTGCGTCTTCTGTCTCAATATATGGTGAGACCATCCACTCATGGGCCATGTTTGAAACTAGAGTTACCCAACTCGTCCATTTCACTCATACCCATGTTAACACATCACCTCATAAATGTGCCTCAAATTCATCATTTCTTCTCCATCCCCACTGCCAAGTCCAGACAGCATCTTTGCTGCATCAGCACCCAGGTTAAGAGACTCCTGGTCAGGCTCATGGCCCTGGGTCTCTTGACTGGTCTCAGCTTTTTGCTCCTCCAAAGCACACTGAACAGAGTCCCATCACTCAGGCTCAAGGCCAGGGTGCTTGCTAGTTGTTCTAAAGCTGTGGAAAACTGTCCCCACTCCCCTGCCCGATGCACAAGGCAACTCACTGCAACTCCAGAAGCCTGGGCACATGTGTAGAACTGGGTGTTGCAGTACAGTAGAAGACTAATCAACCCCAAATGGGGTGTGTGTGTGTGTGTGTGTGTGTGTGTGTGTGTGTGTCATTGTCTTAATTCATGGTTATTAGGCATAAATAGTATATAGCTTACAGAAATGGCTAGAATTGGAAGGGGTCTAACTCAAAGTAAATTTTGGCTATTTCTTTTCTCACTTTTAGTCCATGGAGTCTCTAATTAACGTTACCACTTTCCCCTGACACCACAGTAGTAAAAAGAAAAGACCTCACATTCTAAAGAGATTTACCAAGTCTTGCAGAGTTGTCATGTCATTTAACTATCATCTTCACACTTACATAAAAAGACCTGCCTTGTCACTCATTTCCAGGGCCTCTTCTGCATCCAGGCATCCTTGCCCTTCCTGAGAAGGCCTGGGGCACACACATTCTGACTCTATCCTGGTTGGGAGAGTCTGAGTTGAGCAGGAGGCCGTGGTTGCCTGCCCAGAGATAGAAGGTCACAGGACATCCAGGGAATGAAGGGGTGGGAGGCACCCAGTGAGAAGTCCTTTGGAAACTGGCTCTGGGGCCCACATCTGAGAACCAGGAATGACAGTGAATTTCAAAGAAAGAAGAGTAGGAAAATGGGACAGCCCCCGCACCTCGCTTTTTGACACACCTTTGTCCAAGGCATCTTTAAGGGGGAGAATTTGTGTTGGGGTCAGCCTTTGATATCCTTTGAAAGGAGTAGCCCTCTTCAATATTACCCTGACCCAAATCAAAATAAAACCCCTTCACTTGCTTACCATGGCCAGAAATCCCTCCCTCCCCCCCTCCCTCCCTCCCCCCCTTCCTTCCTTCCTTCCTTCCTTCCTTCCTTCCTTCCTTCCTTCCTTCCTTCCTTCCTTCCTTCCTTCCTTCCTTCCTTCCTTCCTTTTTACTTTAAGTTCTGGGATACATGTGCTGAACATGCAGGTTTGTTACCTAGGTATACATGTGCCATGGTGATTTGCTGCACCTATCAACCCATCATCTAGGTTTTAAGCCCCGCATGCATGAGGTATTTGTCCTAGTGTTCTCCCTCCCCTTGACACTCACCCCACCGATAGGTCCCGGTGTGTGTTGTTCCCCTCCCTGTGTCCATGTGTTCTCATCGTTCAACTCCCACTTATGAGTGAGAACATGCGGTGCTTGGTTTTCTGTTCCTGTGTTAGTTTGCTGAGACTGATGGTTTCCATCTTCATCCATGTCCCTGCAAAGGACATGAACTCATTCTTTTTTGTGGTTGCACAGAAATACCTTTAACGGAAAAGCATTCCTTTCCCCCAAAGGGGTGCGTAGGTGCAAAGCCACTTGGTATGGAGTTTCTGTCAAATCCTAAAAGGGGATGTTGGCCTCTTCCTAGCTGTGATGGGCACTAATAGTGAGGGGAATACTGGCAGGAGGTTGGAGAGGACCACGGGTCCCCAACCTTGGTTCAGCTGGCTTTGGCTTCCTCTGAAAAAAACATCTGCATAACACCCTTGGGCCCCTCCCACTGGGCTCTGCAGGGGGTACACCCCCAGAGCAGCACAGCCCCAGGGGACACAAGTTGCAGGGGGTGGAGGAACTGGGTCTGACCAGAGTCAGCTGGGCTAAGGCTGGCTGTTATGTTGGCCACATGGTTCCTGGGAGACCAGGCTAGCAATGTCACCTGCAAACACCACACCCAGCACTTTCCCTCTTAAAGCTTTATGGGCAGGAAGTAGGCAAGTGTTTTGCTGCCAGGAAGTGGTCTTACAATTACATTACAAATAATGCCCCACCCACGGTAGAAGCAGTATTTCTCCTTCTACCTGCCCGGGTAGTCAAGGAGGTCTGACCTGTTGCAGAGTTTATTGCTACATAGGCGCAAGTTCCTAGTGATGACAGAACTGAAAAAGCTGTAGCAAGGTTTGATGGCTATAACTCAGGTGAAATATGGTCTATAATAATTCAGTAAAAACCTACTCCTCACTAAAGTCCCAATAGGAATGTTGAATGAAGCATTTCCCTCAAACCATGTTCTTCTCCCAACCCATCCAGGCATTGTTGGAGCCTTCAAGGAAGCAGCAAGAACACAGAGGTGCACCCCAGCTAAGTGGACATGACCGCATTCAGGGACATCCCAGCTAGGTGGGCACAACTGTATTCAGGGCTAAATGGCTACAACCATTAGCGGCTCTTCAACTCACTCTTCTTACCTTAGCAATTAAAAAACCTAGGACTGTCAAAGAAGTACAGATGCTTCCTTTCCCAGGGAAGAAAGGGGAATGGTACATCAAGAATGGGAGGAAGGAGATTGAGAAAAGAACTGAGTAAGGTTGAGTTTAGGGACCAAGAATGCCTGCGCTTTTTTCAGGAACAGGTTGTGGGGCACTGGGGAGAGAGGAAGAAAGGAGCTGGGCTTCAGGATGTCACAGACCTAGGGCTTGAGTCCCTGGACAAACTCTTAGTAGCTGTAAGACTTTGATCAAACTATTTAAGCTCTCTGAAGGCCAGTGTTCTTGTTAAAATTGGGGCTGGACTGCTCTAGGAAAACGTGGCCAGACTGCTTTTTAAAGCAGCTCCATGATCCTGTTCCTCCTCACTGGGCATGACCTCCCAACTGGGGTCTCCAGCTACCCCCACGCTGGTGCTTTCTGGCTGACAGAGGTTTCAGACCTCCCTGGGATGCAGCTCCCAGAGGGATGGGCAGGCCGCCATCTTTGCTGTTTTGCAACTTCACTGTTGATACCTGCAGGTACTGGAAAATCTGAGGTTAGGGACTTCACGGCTTCTTTAAAGATCCTGCCCAGACCTGTAGCTTACTGTCCTGTTTTTCAATCTACCTCCTATTTCTCCACAAAGTCTCAACAAATTCAGTATTTTAGAATTAGTGCCTGAACGCCTCCATGTAATGCTCTTTATTAATTTTATGGATAGTCATCCCTCAGTATATGCAGAGGATTCATTCCAGGGCCCCCGTGGGCCCTAAAATCTATGCACACTCAAGTCCCACAGTCAACCCTGAGGAATCTAGTATGGGAAAAGTTGGCTCTCCATACACGTGAGATTTGCATCCTGCAAACACTACATTTTCAATTTGTATTTACTTGAAAAAAAAAAAAAATCTGTGTATAAGTGGACCCCCTGAAGTTCAAACCTGTGTCGTTCAAGGGCCATACTGTAGTTATTATTAATGTAGAATCATTCAATAAAGAGTTGTCACTAGGAGCACTGTTCTAAGTACTCTAGATATAATTCAGTCCCCTCAAGAGATCGATGAGGTAGGTACTACTGTTATCCCTCTTTTATAAGAAAGGAAACTGAGGCACTGTAAGGCAACTAAATGCCCAAGGTTACAGTTCTAGAAAGTGTTTTAAATGGAACCTGAACCCAGAGAGTCTTGCTCCAGACTTGCACTTTTAACCCTTTATGCAATACTGTCTCTTGGAATATAAAGAAAAAATTCTCCGTATTTCCCGCAACAGTTTTAGCACTTGACTAAAATTTCTCATTACCATGTCTTCTCTAAATGTCCTAGAACAGGAACAGGAATGGACTCCAAACATGGTCAAGGAGATCTTCCACCCCGTTTAAGAGGTGATTTCCATGGAGAATGAGCTTGGAGGAATGCTGGGTGAGGAATCACATTCCATTTCTGTAGTGAGAGGCTGAGACCGATCAATGAGCTAATGAAGAGATTAGTCAGTCTTCCAGCCCATAGAATCAATTCAAGGAAGAGAAAGCAAGCTCATCCTGAGGGATTCTGCCATCAGTTACTCCTGTCCCGTATCCTGTCACCGATGATTTTATCGATTCATTTGTTCTTATAGTTACCTGTGACACAATTTAAGCACAGAGAATTGCTAATTGTTTTAGAAAACTTTCTGGCTGAAATTTCTCTTCATGCGGAGAATATTCCCTCTTCAGGCCACCTTAAAGTTCTTAAACTTTGTATTATTACATAGCAGTTTGAGAAATAGGATATGAAGAGCTTATTGATCTAGAAATATTGGGGATTTTGCTTCTGTCTAAAGGCTTACTAAGAAGAATCATCAGTTAAGAAGATCAATATAAAGACGAACTCACTAAAAAGCATCCTGATCTAGTTGAATAAGCTAACATCCTGCTACTGCAGCTCCTTGATTTCAATGAAGTCACTGATTCTCCCTTGGTGACTCGCTCATTGCCAAGCCCAGGGGATATTCTGGAGTGAGACCATTAGGTGGGAGGATGATTCAGTCAGATGCGGTTCCTCGACACTCCCACAGCACTCCAGGAGTCATGCAGAGGAGCAGAAAGACAAGTTTCTTGCCTAGATGACCTTATATTCTTATTGTTCTAGAGGAAAGATTGCAAAAGCAAGTAATAATCAGATTGTGAGCAGGTAAACACAGCAACTATGTAAAACACAAGGAGAGGTGTGACTCAGTCAGAAATCCAATACAAATTGAGGACAAGCATTTCTCAAATAATAATAAGATATGGCCTCTAAAAAGAAAAGAAAAAGAAAAAGATTTTCCATTCCTTTTTATAAAGTAAACATTTTCAGGCCGGGCACAGTGGCTCACACCTGTAATCCCAACACTTTGGGAGGCTGAGGCAGATCGGCCTGAGTGCAGATCACCTGAGATTAGGAGATCGAGACCAGCCTGGTCAACATGGTGAAAATCCGTCTCTACTAAAAATACAGAAAATTAGCCGGGCGTGGTGGCGCATGCCTGTAATCCCAGCTACTTGGGAGGCTGAGGCAGGAGAATTGCTTGAACTCAGGAGATGGAGGTTGCAGTGAGAAGAGATCATGTCAGTGCACTCCAGCCTGGGCAAGGCAAGATTCAGTCTCAAACAAAAAACAAAAAACAAAAAACAAAAACCAAAAAACCAAAACACAAACAAAAAAAACCAAACCACTTTCATTAAAAAAAAAAAAAAAAAAAAAATCAGAAAAGTCCAAAAACGAAAATAAAGCTCACCAGGGGCCCACCACCTGGCAATAACATTTTGTAGACAGTATGTCCTTCCAGACTGGTTTTAAGAAACACATTTTTTTTTTTTTTTGGCTTTGCTTTATAACAGTATCATTAGATAGGCACTGTCTTATCTGTTTCTTTCATTTCACAATATACTATGAACAAGTCCTAACCTAAACTGGGTCTGTCAATTATTACAGAGTAAACAAATCCTAACAGAGGTAAACATACTTTTCTACAGGAAAAAAGCCATTCAAATAATATAATTCATGTATCTAGGTCTTCTCCACCAATGCTTAATTAATAAACCCACAGTTCCTGAAGAAGCCCAGAAGTGCAATATTAAAACTGAAAATAACTTTAAAGGTGATTGAGCCCATATTTCTTCTCCTCTAAATGTTCCTAGCCATCATTTAACCCCATCTCATTCCTGGGGTGCTGGGAACACCTTTCCCCCTTTACATATGTGTCTTGGTTCATTCCTGCTGCTATAACGAAGTATCTTAGACTGAATCATTTAGAAACAACAGGCATTTATTTCTCGCAGTTCTAGAAGCTGAGAAGTCCAAGACCAAGGCACAGATTTGGTGTCTGGTGAGGGCTGCCCTCTGCTTCCAAGATGGTGCCTTGCTGCTGTGTTCTCATATGGCAGAGGGCAGAAGGGGAAAGGGTGGGGAGGGGTGAATGAGCTCCCCCAAAACATCCTTTATAAGGGCACCAGTCCTATGCCTTAGGGCTCTACCCTCATGATTTAATCACCATCTATAGGCCCCACTTCTTAATACTCTCACACTGGTGATTAAATTTCAACACATGAATTTTGGGGAACACAGACCATAGCAATATCTGTCCATCCAACTGCCCTCTATCGAGGGATTGGACAGAGGAGGGATGCCCAACCGCCCCTATTCAGATCCCTCACAGTGGCATTCGGTCCAGCCTGGCTCCACACCCCACTCCATGGAGCCTGCTCTGGCTGAAGTCAACAAAAGCCTTCATGTTGCCAGAGTCAGTGACACATACCCGTCCCTTCCTAGTGATTGATGCTAAGAGATAGCACTATTTGCATGATCTTATTCACTGTTCTTTTTTTTTTTCAGACAAGGTCTCACTCTGTGACCCACGCTGGAGTGCAATGGCACAATCTCGGCTCACTGCAACCTCTGTCTCCCAGGTTCAAGCGATTCTCCTCTCCTGTCTCAGCCTCCCTAGTAGCTGGGATTACAGGCACCCACCACCATGCCTGGCTAATTTTTTGTATTTTTAGTAGAGACGGGGTTTCACCATGTTGACCAGGTTGGTCTAGAACTCTTGAACTCAGGTGATCCACCTGTCTCGGCCTCCCAAAGTGCTGGGATTACAGGCATGAGCCACCACACCCGGCCTCTTATTCACTGTTCTTATACTCCATTCAATTATCCTATACTCCATTCAGTAAATCTATGAGATAGGTACGATTATCATTATCCTTATCTTTCAGATTGAGAAATCAAGTCAGAAGATAAATAACTTACCTTAGTTCATATAGCTAGTATATTGGAGGAGCAAGGATTTTCAACTATGGTCCAATTTTCAACTATGGTCCAATTTCGGAGCCTACACTACTAACCACAATTCGAGACTGCCTTTCCAGTCTCCTGGCAGTAGTAGCACCTGTTGGTTCTACATCCAAAATGTATTTCAAATCCACCCACCTCTTTCTACTCCATGGGAACCACTCTAATCCAAGCTAGCATCAACTCTTGCCTAGATACAAAATAACCTTACCTGGCTTCCCTTGCTTTCCTCTAATCCATTCTCTGTACTGTAACCAAAATGATTTTTTAAACATACAAATGAGATCACTGCCCCTCCCTAATCCCACTCCCTACATCTAAAACCCTCCACTGGGATTTCACGTCACGTAGAATAAAACAAGAAATTCTTTTCATGGCCATAAAGGCCCAGGCAGTTCCCATGGCTGCCTTACTCTACAAGTTCATCTTATTCTACTCTGTCTTTCTCATAAAACACTAAGCAACACCAGCCTTCTAAAAGTTCCTAGAACATCCTAGTCTCTTCCTTGCCTCAGGATCTTTGCACCTCCTGTTCTCATGTCTAGACTACTTTTCCTGGATCCTGGCATGACCAGGTGCTCCAGGAAAAGAAACAGATTTTCCTCAGGTCCTCTCTGATAACTCTTTTGTTTTTGAGAGAGTCTCGCACTGCCGCCCAGGCTGGAGTGCAGTGGTGTGAACTCGGCTCACTGCAACCTCCGCCTCCCAGATTAACCCTTCTTAAATCTCTCTATCACGCTCCTTGTTTTCTTCTGAGCGCTTGCTACAAGGAATAGTTACTTCACTTGTTTATTACTTGTCTTGAGACAGAAACATAAGGTCTGTGAAGGCCTCACTCACTACTTTACCCCCAGTACTGAAGACATCCATACCTGGCACAGGGTAGTTGCTCAATGGGACAAAGTCAGAAGACCTAAGCTCTAGTCTAGGCTCTGCCACCAAAAATTCTTCAAGTGACCCTAGTATATCACTTAATTTTGGCAAGTCTTTCTTTCCCATGTGCTAAATGGGATAATGTTTTTTCTATCCCACAGTGCAATTGTGAAAGTCTTATGATGTAGTGCATGTGAAAGCCATGGGGAAAAAGACAACTTTGGTATGCAAATGTCAGGTATGAGGACCTCCACAAGAGGAATGGTTTCTTGGGAAAACTGAGAAAGAGTCAACATGTTTTAAGTTGGTTTTACATTTCTAAAACAGTACGTTCATTATTCCCTTCATTCTGACATTCTAATTATTATTGGGTTTTCACTACTTGACAGCATTCTTTTTTGTTAATATCTGGAGTATAAATTGTTCCTAAAGTTTCAGAATTATGTAGACATACACCTGTCTTGGATTTTGAGAGACAGGAAGCAATGTAATTAATCTTTATAGTTGTTTTTCTCCCCAGTATGCTCGATATTTTTCGAAAGATTAATAACCAAAAAATTTATTTAAAAGACAGCCAAGAGCGCATACAACTAGTTTCATGCAGAGTTACAATTGGCTAAACATGGTCTGTAAGTTTATGTGTTGCAAAAGCTATAAACTTTTCCCATAAGTTCATTATCTTTTACGGGCAATTCTCCAGATATTGCAAAACTGCAATGACTTGTTCTTGCATCTCTGTTTGGCAAAGTCATCCCTAAGGACCATGTAACCCACAAAGCAGTACTGAGAATTCTGCAGCAATGTGAATACACAAACACACCCTCATACAGGGCCTTTGCCAGTGTTCTGTCACTCAGATCAAACATCAGTGAGACTGGCTCAGCTCAGTGCATTGGGATGCCCTCATCTAAAGGAGCTCTGTTTGATATCCCTGTGGAATGTATGACGACTGACAGCTTTCTCTCTAGGCCTGCAATTATGAACGTCATCATCTTCTTTAAATAAAGGACTACTTTACCTGCAAGATTTGGAGAACAGAGACCTAAAGGAAAACACTGAGCATGAAAATAATTCTATCAACCACCTCTATAGATTATAATTCTTCTAGCTAGAAACTTTACTGGATCCTCTCACATTTGGGCAGAAATAAGGGACTTGTAAGATTACACGGGAAATGAGCAACCCACATCAAGAAGTATATACTCAGGCATAGACCTCTCAAGGTCATTGGAAATCTGGGCTGTAGCAATGTAACAACAACAACAACAACAAAAGCACAGAATTCAGCCATGGTCACACCAATTGGGAAACAGTAGACTTGATTCTGGGCTTTATTTCATCTGGTCCACAGGGCAAATATCAAAAGCTGATTGTGTGTGTATCTAGCTGGGCAAAGCTACATGGCTAAAAAGTCTTTAGCAGGAAGTGTAAAGGGCCACATACAATGAAACTGAATGAAAAGTTTTTGTTTTGTAATAGATTGTGACCCTCAATAGGGAGTAAAACATTAACAGTTTTTCTCTAAAGAAAATTCTAAAAAATATCAGAAGATGGTGAATTTCAAAATTAGTTATGCTTTCAAATTTCAGTTTGATGAAAAAGCTCACATGAAATGTTTGCTTCTTTTTAGATGTAAAGGATTATGAAAAAGGGGTGAATGAATGAATACATTAGATCTTTGCCTCTCAAGCTTTATCAAACAAAGAGGTTTCATTCCTTCTTGGGATCCCCGTCTTCTCTGCCCTTCTTACTTAGCTTGACACAACACAAAGCCAAACTACATTTTATGTTTCAGGTTCTAAGTTAAAAATATGGGTTGAGAATATTTTGACTTCTTTTTCTATAAAGTAGAAAAACTGAATTGAAAAACATGTCTATTTTTGAAAATGTATATTTATCGTACTAAAAAGAAAATAACTTTCTCCACCTAATATCTACATGGTATGCTTTTTCCCCCTCAGAAATTTCTGGAAGCATTTATTTTGGTATTATATGGCTAACTCTGTATTTTTTAACTGGCCAAAACTAATTCCTCAAAGATTCCATGGCTAGCTGAAGAGGTATGGGTAACTGATTTCTACATGTGCATTTAAAGCAGAATCTCCAATGTCCATCACAGAGGCAGCACAGGGATAAACAGACGTGAATCAAGGGTTTTTTTTTGTTGAGACAGAGTCTTGCTCTGTCGCCTAGGCCGGAGTGCAATGGCATGATCTTGGCTCATTGCAAGCTCCACCTCCTGGGTTCATACCATTCTCCCGCCTCAACTTCCCAAGTAGCTGGGACTACAGGCGCCTGCCACCACACCCGGCTAAGGTCTGTGAAGGCCTCACTCACTACTTTACCCCCAGTACTGAAGGCTAATTTTTTTGTGTTTTTAGTAGAGACGGGGTTTCACCGTGTTAGCTAGGGTGGTCTTGAACTCCTGACCTCGTGATCC
This sequence comes from Rhinopithecus roxellana, assembly GCF_007565055.1. Lineage (NCBI taxonomy): Eukaryota > Metazoa > Chordata > Mammalia > Primates > Cercopithecidae > Rhinopithecus > Rhinopithecus roxellana. Next base: position 1,623,520 of record NC_044551.1, read on the forward strand.
ACCCAGCTCAGCCTCCCAAAGTGCTGGAATTACAGGCATGAGCCACTATGCCTGGCCAAATCAAGGGTATTGATGTTAGAAATGGCCGGAGGCCAGAACACACTCTTCATGAATGGATTAGACACCCTGAGTTTAAAATCATCACCCTTAAAACCCTGAGTTTTAAGTCATGAGAAGAGCTTGCTTGTTTGTTTTCTGGGTTCTTCCAATATGGTGGGAAGCTCAGCTAGAGACTTCAACATGCTTCTGCACTTCCAATGAAAAACTCAGGACTGGCAGCTCTTGGCATGACTTCATCATTTAGCTAAGATCTGTGTGTTTCTTGGCTTAAAATGTACATATTGCTCTCAGATCTTGTGTGCATATTAGACACGATAAAATTAAGACTCAGGAATTCAAAAATTAAGTTAAAAGGATGGAAGAAATAAAAATCTGCAGTGCTTGGGAAAATTCTGCCACAATACGAATTTCAAAAGCAGAGATTTCAACCTACCAAAAGTCAAATGTAGAAATGATTCCAGAAAGCTCTCCAACCGCCATCTCCTGCAAGGATCCCTTCTAGCGATGGTTTTAATTAAGTTAACAGATCTTTTTCTATATGTAGGTTTTATTTCAGGTTAATAAAATGTAAAAAGATTGTTTAGTTTACTAAGAGTCTAAGCCAACTTATATGTCAACTGTATACAAGGCAAAAGTAAAAACCAGACTCTTCAGATTTTCCAACAGATTATGATGTTACAACAGTATGGTCTGGTGCCAGCATAAAGAGAGATCTGTGGGATAAAATCCAGAAACAGATCCATAGGTAAGGGTTTTTATATATGGCTCTGGTAGAGAGCCAGTTGCCTTCCAACATCCATCCTCTCTTCTTTACTAAGAGAACCCTATATTGTTGTGGTAGAAACACGTCTCTTGAAAAGACTCTTCTCTAACTTCTATTGTATAGGAATAAAATATAATGTGGGATTTTGGGAAAGTTTTCCTAAAGGGGCCTATTCAGGTAGGAGGTATGCCATTTTGTCCTTTCTTTTCTTCTTCTTCCACTTCCACTTTTCTGCCTGGAACTCCTACATGATGGCTAGAGTTGCAGCACCCACCTTGAGACCATGAGGAACAGACCAAGAGAATATCAGAGATACCAGGATACCTCAGCCCCCATATCCTCAAGCTACTGAACCAACGCCAGCAAACACCCACTTTGAATTCTTGTTATATGAGAAAAGTAAGCCCTGATATGTTTAAGTAACGTGCACTTTGAAAGATGACCGTAGGAAAAGGAAATGCTTAACTAACATATACATACGCACATCCAGGAGCCAAATTAAATTTAAATCAGATTAAAGTGGCTACTTATACAACAGTACCTTCCTATATATAGCCAAGTGCAAAATAATGTGTCTTAAATGATACTGAACTTCTCATCCATCTATATTTAGAGGCAGATGGAGGCTTTAGGTAAACATCTGAAGGAAAGCAGATGCCAAGATTTACCAAATTAACTCTGATGTTGGCAAGAACTGTGCAGTCTGCTCGCCATGCCTCAGTTAAGCACTCTTTAGCTTATGGCAAACCTCCTCTGTGTATGGTTTCTAGTCATAGGCAGGGGACAGGTCACATAATCCCTGAAGGTCACTTGCAGGTGGGCTGTCTTCTTGAGAGTGTGTTATGTAACAGGGGACTTTGGAACCTGCTTTTCAACAAATAGCTATCAGTATCATGTAGATATCAACTCAACAAGTACCATGTTGAATAGTTCTGAGCCACCCCTGAATGTGCCCCTTTTCCCTCCAGTTGCTGCCTGACCCCATTCCTCTTCTTTCTGCCCCACACTGGACCCCCTCCACGTTACCTTCCTGCTTTACTTCTGTGTACATCATACAGGTTTAGAATTTAAAGCTAATGGTTCTGAACTGAACTCCTGAGTCTGCTGCTAATAAGATGTCATTAATCTAGTAGCCTTCCGCCTCCTCATCTGTGAAAGAGGAACAAGGGCACTGACTCACATGGTTACCGTGATGACTAAATGAGCTAATGCACTGGGCACATTTTAGCAGGAAAAACAGCCTGGCACAGGGCTGGATGATGGTAAGGGATCAAAAGCATTTGAAGCAGCCCAGTGTCATTGACCAGTGGCCATTCTGTAAACAACGACTGGGCTTCAGCTTCAGCATGCTACGTGTACTCCCGCACTCAGACACCATCTCCAAAGGCAACAGCCATGGATCTCCGCTGGGTAGACTGGTGCAGAAACATCAAAGGTTTCCACGATTCTCATGGTCAAGGAAGAATCAGACAAGGGCCCACTTGTACTATTTTTACAGTTTTTCTTCAGGTTTGACATACTTTCAAAATAAAAATGGATTTTTTAAAAAAAGAGAATCATAGGGATAATGGGGAGAGGACAGAATGAAAGTGCTTTAAATCTCTGCCTCATATTAGGATTCAGGCAACACATTTTTAGTAGCACAGTTTTGAATATTTTTTAGGTCTAGTGTCATGCTGTCTTCTTGCTATAACCTATACTTTCCAAGTATTATCTAGTTCACTTCTTTGTTATAAAAATAACTTTTCTTGTTTCTTATTTATGAATTAGTTGATGAACATATTCTTTTTTTTCTATTATGGTGGTGAAATATGCATAACATTTACCACTTTAGTCAATTTTAAGTGTATAGTTCAGTGGCATTAAGTACATTCATATTGTTGTGCAACCATCACCACAATCCGTCCACAGAACATGTTCATCTTCCCCATCTGAAACTCTATACAAATTAAACACTAACCCCACAATCTCCTGCTTCTGGGCCCTGCCAACCACTATTCTACTTTCTGTCTCTACAAATTTGATTACTCTAGGCATCTGTATAATAGGAATCAAACAATATTTGTCCAATATTTGACTGTTCTATTTTGCTTAACATGTCTTCAAGGTTCATCCATGTTGTAGTGTGTGTCAAAATTTCTTTCCTTTTTAAGACTAAATAATATTCCATTGTATGTATACATTACATTTTGGTCATCCATTCATCTGTCAGTGGATACTTGCTTCACTTCCATCCTTTCAGCTATTGCGAATAATGCTGCTATGAACATGGGTGTACAAATACCTGTTTGAGTTCCTGCCTTCACTCTTTTGAGAATATCTCCTATATAAACCTTATATTCTTAGATATCCAATTTCTATCCTGGTTGCCTATCCATCCCACAAACATTTACTGTGTGCTTGCCATGTGTTAGAGAGGCACTGTGTTAGATTCTGGAGAGATGCAACTAGAAACTCTACTGCCTGCACAAATGCAAAGAGAAATAAACAGTGAGGTTCTAGGTAACTGATAACACAATCCAAGAAATTCCAGTTATTTTGTCACATTCACATTTGAATTTCTTTTCTATAGAAATTTTCCAGAAAAGACAAGTCACTAGCTAGCATTTGGATTTTTTTTTTTTTTAAATTCAGGGATTTTCTTGCCATGATGTTGAATTGATATTCAATTCAATGAAAGATGTTCGATTCAATGTTCAACATCAGTTGAAATGATGTTCTTCCTTTCTGAGGATCTCTTCTCCAGTTCTGCATCCCATCTTTCAGCTCTACAATCATTCTATTATGTTTTTTTCACATTGTAACTTTGCAACCTAATTGGTGTCTACCTTGTGTATCCTTCCATTTCTTTCTTCTGACACATCTGCCATACGTCTCTCTGAACTTGCCAGCCTCAGAGGAGGGCAAGAGGGTTGCTGGAAAGGCTAAAGGAAGAAGGAACCTGGTAGGTGATGGCTGGGCAGAATGAGCTCCTCCTTGTTCCACTGAGGTAGAATGTGGGGCTGTAGAGAAAGGACACAGCACAAATATTGCAAATATGCTGCAGTGACACAGACAGCAGGACAAGGAAGGAAAAAAGGAGCCTTGGAAAGCACAGGAACTTTGCTAGGTATTGTTCCTTCTGGTCCTGGGCCAAACTGTCCACCCTCTGCTGCAGTCTGAACGAGCTGCTCTCGAGTGGACTATCCAGATCTTGCAGATGACCATGAGAAATGTCAGGGCTCGTGGACTCTTGGAAACAGGTCTAACCTACCCAAGAGCAGACAGGCTGACTGGACAAGCCCGGGCACAGCCAAGAAGCAATTCCTGCCAAAGGGTCATCCTTGCCAGTTTTCCCCTTAACTAGATTAGAAAAAAGCCCAGAAGACCCACAAGAGAAGATGGGGTTGCACAGGGGAGGGAAATGAAAAGAACAGAAGAGCCGGAAGCACAGAGGATTCCTGGGGAAGGAGTTAAGAATATGCCACTCCAAAATATGCCGCTGTGATACTGACTTTTGAATTAAGGGTACTTGAAAAATAGCAGGTACAAGAATATTCTGCCCTTCGTGCTGTTTCTTAAAAGCAGGAGATGAAATCCTTATGTGAAATGAGAATGTTGACAGACAGTCTCCTTAACAGTCTTGTCAAGGACAGAAAGTTGTGGCCGAGAAAAATTTGTACAAACTTTTGTTACACAACCCTTATCCTCCTACCCGCTTCTCCCAGTTAACTACCCTAGCCCAGGCCTCTTTTTGCCTTGCTACATTTTCATAATTTCCTACTCTTTCTCCAATCCACTATATAAGTGTTCAATTCTCACTGCATCTCTGGGGCTTCATTTCCTTATGAGGGCTCCCCTGTCTCATAAGACTTACATTAAATAGGCCGGGCGCGGTGGCTCAAGCCTGTAATCCCAGCACTTTGGGAGGCCGAGATGGGCGGATCACGAGGTCAGGAGATCGAGACCATCCTGGCTAACACGGCGAAACCCCATCTCTACTAAAAATACAAAAAATTAGCCGGGCGAGGTGGCGGGCGCCTGTGGTCCCAGCTACTCAGGAGGCTGAGGCAGGAGAATGGCGTGAACCCGGGAGGTGGAGGTTGCAGTGAGCTGAGATCCAGCCACTGCACTCCAGCCTGGGCGACAGAGCAAGACTCCGTCTCAAAAAAAAAAAAAAAAAAAAAAAGACTTACATTAAATAAATGTGTGTGCTTTTCTCCTGTTGATATTTCTTATGCCAAGTTAATTCTCAGGCCCAGCTGAAAAACTATAAGAGTGTAGAGGCAAATTTTTGCCTCCCCTACAATACAGATTTACTTGAGACTATAGAGAACTTTATTATCACCAGGTGCTTTTTCAATTTTATTTATTTATTGTTGATTTGCTTACTATGGCAGGGCAGCACATGGCATCAAAAGAGGTTTGGAAGCATTTTGGAGCATCTTGGAGGAGGAGAGTGGCTGGATTGTATTGAGATGTTGAGGTTTGGTTTAAGGCTGGAATTTCACTGTGGGTGGGGTTTGGGGGAGGCTTGACTAGGATTGGATAAGGATCATGATATAACGGTTTAGGACTCCAGGTAATTTTTCACGCTCTAGAAGCCATGGCTAAAAGCACTCCTGCCACAGAGTTGTTCTGCCTTTTGCCTTTAAAAACGATTTTCTGCAATTATATTACCTAATTATACTCCTTTAAGAATCATGTATGAGCAACATTTTAGGGTTTTTTTTTTTTTAATTAAATAACCTGAATCTCTTGGTTACATCTAGACTTTAGCACAAAACTCTTAGGTTTTAGAGCTTAGGGGAGGTAGGTAAAGCAGAGAGAAATTACAAGGCACAATTTTTGCTTCCTATTATTTTGAAGCTTCTGAATTCATCTTAATCTGACTATAAATAAACTGAAACTTACCTTTGTGTCACCTCCAAAGAAAACCCCAGGCTGATGGTATAAACAGCATAGGGAAGGGAACATCACCGTCGGTTACTGAGGAGATGCTATAGATGGCTGAACTGGGACAGAGACCGAGGATGCAGTTCTAGAACATGGGCCCTATAAAGAGAAACCATGTGCGGGAGGACTTTAGAACAACAGTAATTTAAATGCAAACAATGATTGGACTGATGACAACTATTCCTCTGATGTTAACCCAGAAGGATTGCAAAAGATGCCACATTTTTGAGCCTCATTAACTGTGAGGAAGGCCTCTAACAAAGATGCTCATGTTATTATTAACTCCTCAACCAGGATATCAGTACCCAAATTGGCAAAGGACACAAAGGTGAGACTCAGCTTATATGGAAAATAACAGAAATAGGAACCAAGCAGATTACTTAGATCTAGTAAGATGAATTTTAACAGAGAAAAGTACAAAACTAACATGTGCAAAAAATTAACTGTATTTGTTAACGGAGAAACGTGGTTCACGGAGAATTGTGGTTTGCGGAGAAATGTGGTTTGACAGGAGCACCTCTAGAGGACAGTTCAGTGTTTTGGCTGACCGTACGTTTGGCATGAGTCACAGTTTGGTTCGAGACTGTCAAAAGAAAACAAAATGGAGCAAAACAAAAACAAAACCAACACCATCGTGGTCCTGGACAGCATGTAAACCACAAAGCTGCAGAATGAGAAAGCTGAATGCAGAGTGCGAATCCCTGTTTCTATGAATAGTACCACCCAAAGAGGAAAGCATTTCCACAGTTTAGACCTTGGGACAGAGGAAGGGACCACCCCATTCTGCTCTGTCCTGAGCAGACACCCTGAGAAATGAGTTTGTGTCTGGCTACACCCGTCTGCTGGAATCGTAACTGATGGAAGTTAAGCAGCCCAGTAAGAAGCTAGCGACCACAAGAGGGACGTGGAAAGGTTAAGGCTGAAGAAGTAATGACTCAATAGAGGAGTGAAAGCTGGCTCCAAATATTTAAAGAACTTATTAAAGTACAAATGGCTGAGCCTCACAGGTTCCCAGGGGATGCTGATGTAGCTGGTCCTGAGGCCACACTTTGAGAACCGCTGCTCTAAGTAACAAAATTGTAGGTTTTTTATTTAATACTCTGTAGTTCTAAGATTCCACTAAGACCCGATGGCCTGTTTCTCAGTAAATCCACATTGGGAAAAATTTACTGGTTTTGAAGCCTCACACATTTGTGGTTAAGATTATGTTCTTTCTAACATTTCATATCACTTAGCAGAAGTTCAATCTTTCCTTTGTGCCCCTTACTGTTTCTTATTAGTTCAGCTTCGTAAAGCAGACTTCTGTTTCTGCTTCATTTTCTGGAATCTTTATATAGTAGACATTTTTCCTCTGGTCTTCTTCCACTTTGCCTGTATTTTTCTGTTATGTTCAGCAGATCAAGCTTCATAACATACTAAGTTGTGAGCTACCTTTATCAAATGATATCTGGTTCCCCACATCTAAAATAGTAAATACTGATCCAATCCTGTCTCTAAAAGCCCACACTGAGCCCACCATCCCAGAGATCTATTAGGATGGAAACGGCTGCATTCAATTCCTGATTAATTTTCTTTTCTCTTATATACTTGAAGCTTCAGTCTTTAGATCCCACTAGGAAAATTACAAGCATATGGGAATGCATGTAAATGACATGCAAAGTGATGCAAATTAATACAAAACATACATCTCTAAATTGCTTGAGAAAAGTCTATAAGCCTCAATGTTGATGTTATTTGCTTTGCTTCACTACACTCTGGTAAGCAGTGACTGGATCCTTTTATTACAGTTAATTTTATACAACATCGAACACCTGACACTTGTTGACACATTAAGTGGAAGATGCCTTGCCTGTGAGTTAGGCAAACGGGACCCTGGCCTTAACTTAGCCACTCTTTGGCTGTATGGCCTTGGACAGGTTCTCAACATTCTCTAGGTTTCAGATTCTACAACCAGAAATGACTGAAATGGCATCATGATAATAAAACCTCCAGGACTAAGGTTTACTGAGCACTTACTATGTGCTAGGCATAAGGCACACATGATGCACACATTGTGCTTGCATAATGCACACAGGCAATCCTTACAACAGCCCACAAGGAGGTGCTGTAGAGCACGTACCCCTTAGGTATGGTGCCATTTCAGAGACCAGGAAACCGAGACAGGAAGGTCAGGAAGCTTGGGCCTGGTCCTAAGCTAGGGAGTGACAGAGTCAGATCCAGGAGCTCAGCAGTCTCACTGCAGAGGCCTTGGTCTTAGCCATGCTGCACCTCTGTAGCGTGATTATCATCCATGTTTCTCCTAAACATTACATTTGTATGATCTGTGAAGTAAATCACTCACAGTCATACGTGCTTTAAAACACTGTTTCTGTAAGATGTTGACAGCTTATATTATATAAGCTTGATATCAAAACACCATCACAATCCAAGGGGGAGGGGATCCAGACATCCTGTGTGTTCAGCTTCTCTTTCCAACTCACTCCATCACATTCCCATATGTCTAAGGCTCCCTCATCTTAAAGTACCTAGCCCTCTGTCCCATCTCTCACTCTGGGAGCAGCTTCCGGTCCTCAGCTACCATCGCCTCGCCCCCTACCCCATCCACCCCAGGATTCAGACCCCACCCCTGGTACAGATGACCACCATCTTTGGAGAGTCAGCCAGCGAGTGCACTATGTGGCCACTTGGGAAGCCATTCCACTCAGGAGCCTCGAAAGCTGCCCAGACTCAGTAAAACCAAACTTGTCTTTCCTCCTCCGATGTTCCCTGTTTCTGTAAATAGCAGCACCCAAGCTTAGAGAGAGTCACGCTGCATTCTCACACCCTACACAAAACTCAGCCCCAAGTCACTCCAGAGCCAGCCTTGAATCTGCCCACTGTGTCATCTCTACTGGCACGACCTCAGCCTCAACTGCCAGGCTTCCTGCACCCTCTGACCCAGCCCTGTCTATTAGGGGCTCCTCACGTCCATTCTCCACGCGGCAGCTGGAGTTTTGTTTTGTTTTTAATCCATATCTCATCTGCATACTATCAGGTGTGAAACTGTCCTGAGGATCCACTCGCCACAATGTCCCTTGGCACCACCTGGCCCTGGTACCTGCTGGCCTCCCCGGTGCCATTCTCCATCCTCCCCTCAGGTCATACTGAACCTGTCTTTTCTTCCAACTCTCAGGCTCTCCTCTCCTCTGGTCTCAGCACACACCATTCCCTTGGGTGGGAATACTCCCTTTTCTCACCTCTCCCCTACCCCACGGCTGCTTAGTTTACACAGCTCCTACTCATCCTCAGCCCACCTTCAATCTCCCCAGCAAGGCCTCCTACCTCAGCACAGATGCAGTGATCTGCAGCACATCCGCGCCTCACAGCAGCCAATGTGCCTGGTTCACAGCCAGTGCTCAACTCAGGTGGACTGAAGAACTCACTTGTCAGTCTTGCTTTGCTGATTTTTACTGTCTCACTGCTTTTTCCCGCCTTGTAGCCTAAGAAGGAAATCCCCTGAAGCTGACCCCATTTTACCTCTCCTATGTGGTGCTGTGATAAGCCTCAGGTCACCAGGTCATGCTCCCAGCACCGTGGGTCAAGGGTGAGGCAGAAACAGCACCGTCAGGTACAGGGCCCTCTACCTGCTCTCTCTCCCCCTCCCTTCCTGGAAAACAACCATAGGTAAAAGTTTGGGAAGCACCTGTATTTATGGCCTGCTTATCTTGAAGGCACTTGGCCAGGTGCCATAAAGTGCCAACTCTGACTGATTGCCCGACTATGCCATTCACCCCTACCTACTTCTGTGCAGGAGATGTGACATTTAGCAAATCAGTATAAACTTTTTCCCCCAAAGAAAAGAGCATAAACCTTCTCATCCCACCACCACCCCACAGCAGGAAACTCCTTTCAGTACCGCCAGAGAAAATTCAGCGGCCACACAATTCCTTGGCTATTGTTTCTCTCCTGATACCAGAAAGAGATAAATCAACATCTTTAATTGGTCATTTCTCACACATAATTGGATTTTTAGAAAGTGCAACATAGGATATGCTCTCTATAATGATTCACTTTTAAAGATTTTACTTCCTTAAGACACTACCAACAAAAGCTGTCAGAATGAACTGTTCGTTTCTAGAATGTTTTAGGCTTATTGATGCTTTAATAGGGGCATGTTTTATGAATGCAAGATCAAAAAGGGCGACTTATGTCTACTCACATGAGACAATTAAATGCATTATATTATCCCCAACTCTGTTAATCTTCTGGTTTGTTGTTCTTCCATTATTAAAGACTTAAAAAAAAAAAAGAAAGAAAGAAAGAAAGGAATTTAAAAAGTGCCCCAAGGCCAATATCGCCTCTCTGCCTGCCCAGCAAGGGGACAATACACTGTTTCCCAGGCTACATGACTCGGAAAACTTCCCCGTCAGGGAAAGCTGAGTTCTTAAATTTACAAAACACCCACTCGCCCCGTGTGCCTAGCACTGTTTCCTACGTGCAGACTGCAAATGGACTCGAGCGTCCGGTTTCTCGGCTCGGACCCCTGAGGCTCCCGACCCTCTGTGGTAGGCACCGCCACCTCGCAGGGGGACGATCCCGGCCCGCTCTGCGGCACAAAAACTTGACCTTAAAAAGCGCAGAAGCTGGTCTCTGGGAAGGGCGCGGCCTGGGAGGCGCGGCCCGCAGCTTCCGCCCCCAAAGAACGACTCGGAGGCCCCCTCCAGCCCCGGTTGCCCTGGCGCAGAAGCCGCGAGAGCAGTCCTTTCACGCGCCCCGCGTCCCTGTCCCGAAGCCCAGGGGCGGGGGCTCGGGCAGCATCACTCGTCCCCGCTGGTCCAGGGCTGCGGAGAAGCTGCAGGAGGCTCCGAAAGGCGAGAGTCGGGAAGCCGGGCTCAGCAGTTCCCCCGGGCCCCCTGCGCCCCGCAGCAGCGCGGGCCAGGACGGCGGGATGCCCCTGCTCCCGGCAAGGGAGCGCCCACGAGCCGCGTTCTTGGCACTCGGGGAGAGTCCCGGGAAAGCCCGGCGCCGGCGCGCCTGCGACTCCAGCCTGGCGGCTCTGCTCCGCCCGCGAGCCCAGGAAGCCGGCGCCGCGGCCCGCGTCCGTTTTCCAGGACACACTCCGCGCCCGCCGCCCTTTCCCAGCGCTGGCCTCGGGGAACTTCCCCGCGTCTGGCCGCGGGCAGCGGCTGCTGCGGGAACCTCGAAGTTGCGGCGGCTGCTAGGCGCGCGCCGGGTAGCCCACCTGGCCCGCGACGCTGTGTCCGCCCGCCGCGCGCTCTGGTCGGCCCCGGGGCTCCAGCAGGCGCGGAGAGAGGCCGAGGTTCAGCCCGGGTCCCCGCGCCGCTCTGGGAGGGCGCCCCCGCCTGCCGCCTGGAGAGGGACGCGGCGCCGAAGTTTTTTCCCCGGCGGGAAAACGAAAGTCGTGAGGAGCAGAGGGTCTGGGCGTCCCGGCCACCCCCCGGCGGAGACGAGGCTGAGACCGGGCTGACATCTCCAGCCCCGGGCGACCCTCGCTCGCCAGCGTGGCCAAGTCGACTTACGAGAAGGAGTGGGGCAGCCCCAAACGCGGGTCCGCGAGGCTGCGGAGGCCGCCCGGGCGGGGGCCGCGGGCTGCGCTCTGGGCTCCCAGGCTCTCCGCGGCGGCTTGCTCTCGCACTGCCCCTCCGTCGCCCTGCTGGGGAGCCGCTCTCTCCCGCCCCAGGGTGGGAGAGCGCTGAGCGGCCCCCGTGACGTGCGGCGAAAGGAGGAGCACCGCCGCCGCGCTCCCGCAGAGGGAGCTCCCTGCCCTGCGCTCCCGGTCCCCGCGCCGCGCTTCGGACAAAGTTCCCAGGCGCTCGCGGTGATCTCGGCTCGCCGCCGCTTCCCGGAGCGTCATCCACCTTCGGTTCCCTCCCACATTAGACAAGAAATCTGAGGCCAGGAGAGATAAGTAACTTGCCCAAAGTCGCTCAGAAGGCAGTGACAAAGCAAACTCACATCCGCGGCTCCTTTTTTCCCCTGAACGCCGGGCTCTGCGGAGGCTCAGGCCCTGCGGGAATCGCCCAACCAGACAGAAGGCAGCTCGCTCTCCTGGGTAAGACGAAGAGTGTCCCACGCAGCCGCGAGAAATATTATCAGCAGCGTGGGAAGGTGGAGCTTTTTGCCCAATAACTAGAGTGCAAAGTTGTTTTTCAAACAGTGCCTACATGCCAAATCGGCTTGCTTTTCATCCTTAAGCGAGGGTGAGGGTGGTGGCTGTGCGGACGCCAATCGGAATCACCAAATAAGTGCACTGGAAAGAAAGCACACAGCTACTTAATCAATTGGCCATCAAGGACTCGGCCTTCCGAGCGGGTTCTTGTGAATATGCTAACCTTGTAAAGCGGGCGCGTCACGCTCTGCTTGCTATTCACGCACTTCCAGGAGTCTCCCGCCAGGCTCCACGTCCTTTCGGGGCCGGGAGCTCCCAGGGCTTGCCTTTCAGGGCAGGGAGTGGCACCAGACAAGTCAATCCCAGTCGGTTTGTTTCTTACTCCCTTGGTCAACCAGTGTTGACAGAGGGCCTGCAATGTGCATGGCTGTTGGATGGGGAGCTGGGTCGATAGGACCTAGGACCTAAGACCCAGTGAATCTCAAAGAGGGAGTGTCACATGGGTCCCCATATACTTTACTCCCAGAATCTGGAATCTGCCCAAAGCAGTAGAGAGACTTTGAGTCTGCCCCAACCCCCACGCCTTTTTAAAAACTCCCTGTGCTCAGAGAGCAAGTGTTTTAATATTCGTTTTACAGACTTACTTTCAAGCAAATGGCCAACTTTGCCTTCATTTCCTCCCCATGGGACCACCTCTTTCTGGAATAATAATTTACACTTCCTAGGTCTCCCTCATTTGCACATGATGATGGTGATAGTCATGATGATAAAAACAACTAAGGCTTCTGTTATCCACCCTGTGCACTGTTCTAAGCCATTTATGCAGATTAAGTCTTTCAATCCTCACAACTTTGGGAATCCCTCACAATGAGGGAGGTGCTATTTTAATTCTGATTTTACGGATGATGAGAGGGAGGCAGGTGAGGTGAAATAACTTGCCGGTAAGTGGGTGGTCTGTCTGGTGTCCATGCTCTTAACCACTGAGGTCTCCAAGACTGGAATTCAAAGGGACCATCAGCCATCATTAACCACAGCTTACACATCTCAAACAAGCCATGCTAGGAAATACATACACTTCCTCCCAAAGAGGTTATTTTTACTATTTTGCGTATATCATGTCATAAAGTGGATATCCATTCACTCACTTGCTCCTCTATTGCCAACTTCCAAATCAACTATTTTGTCCTAAAGCAAACTATTTTTTTTTTTTTTTTTTTTTTTTTTTGAGACGGAGTCTCGCTCTGTCGCCCAGGCTGGAGCGCAGTGGCCCGATCTCAGCTCACTGCAAGCTCCGCCTCCCGGGTTCACGCCATTCTCCTGCCTCAGCCTCCCGAGTAGCTGGGACTACAGGCGCCCGCCACATCGCCCGGCTAGTTTTTTGTACTTTTTAGTAGAGACGGGGTTTCACCGTGTTAGCCAGGATGGTCTCGATCTCCTGACCTTGTGATCCGCCCGCCTCGGCCTCCCAAAGTGCTGGGATTACAGGCTTGAGCCACCACGCCCGGCCAAAGCAAACTATTTCTTAAAAACCTATTCATCATAAAGTTTGCAATTTTTGTTTTGGATTGTTTTATACGCTCAGACCATACCCAGCTGTTTCCCTCTCCTTTCTACTCACAGACTTGTTATGCTCTTTGTGTGTGTGTGTGTGTGTGTGTGTGTGTGTGTGTGTGTGTGTGTGAGAGAGAGAGAGAGAGAGAGACAGTCTTGCTCTGTAGTCCAAACTGGAGTGAGCATGCCACACTGTAAGCATGTTCATTGCGCTCAGCATTCCTGTATTGTTCTTCTAGGACTGCCTAACAAATACCCAGGCAATCTCGGTTCACTGCAACCTCCATCTCCTGGGTTCAAGCGATTTTCCTGCCTGAACCTCCTGAGTAGCTGGGACTACAGGCGCACACTAGCACATCCAGCTAATTTTTGTATTTTTGGTGGAAACGGGGTTTCACCATATTGGCCAGGCTGGTCTTGAACTCCGGACCTTGTGATCCGCCTGCCTCAGCCTCCCAAAGTGCTGGGATTACAGGTGTGAGCCACTGCGCCTGGCCAAGTTACTCTCTTTCATCCCTTACAAAACCTTGTTGTAACCGGCCCTGCAGGTCTTCTGAAAGTGGGTTGCCCAAAGATGGTAGTGGCCCCAGAGTGGTCTCTGCCACACTGTAAGCATGCTCATTGCGCTCAGCATTCCTGTATTATTCTCCTAGGACTGCCTAACAAATACCACAGACTGCACGACTTAAAACAACAGAAACGTATTTCCTCACAGCTCTGGAGGCTGGAAGCCTCAAATCAATGTGTTAGCAGGCTGGGATCCCGCTGTGCCCCTTCCTAGCTTCTGGTGGTTGCTGGTAATTCCTGGCATTCCTTGGCTTGCAGCTGCACATTTTCCTGTGTCTCCTCTGCAAACACATTTCCCTTTTCTTTAAGGACACCGGTCATTGCACTTAGGGCCCACCCTAATCTAGTATGACCTCATTTTAACTTGATTACTTGGCAAAAACCCAATAAGGTCACTTACACAGGCTCCAGGTGGACAGGAATTTTCAGAGAATGCTGTTTAACCCGGTGCAGTCTCCAAAAGTCATTTAATAAAATGACAGTTAATAAAAACATATTGCCTGAGCTAAGGATATAAAGAGGTGTAAGTCACAGCCCCTGCCCTCCAAGAAACTCTAGTTACAGAGGTAGTCCTTGCACTGAGAACGTAAAGACTGGAGTCACTAAGAGCCAAATAACTGGAGCCAAATGACAATCTAGGGACGAAATGGCAGCTGTACACAAGGAATTCAGCCAAAGGGGCACAGTCACTGAGGATACGGCTATAGGACTGCACTCAAAGGTGAGGGTGATTCAAACACATCTGTGAGGGAAAAATTGAAAAAGCAAAGAGAAATAAGGAGAGCTTATCGGAAACACAGCTCCAAGGGGAAGAACGTGCCTGGCAGAATTTTACTTCTTGAGTTTCATGCAGAAATGAAAGACTGAAGATGCAAATACCTATCATACTGAATATAAGAACATGGTGAATTACTTTTACTGTACTAATAGCATGCTGTAATGCCATAGCAATTAGCCTGCTTTAAAGTGCTCTCTTCACTGGGCACAGTGGCTCACACCTGTAATCCCAGCACTTTGGGAGGCCGAGGTGGGAGGATCACTTGAGGTCAGGAGTTTGAGACCAGGCTGGCCAACATGGCAAAACCCAGTCTCTAGTAAAAATACAATAATTAGCCTGTGTGGGGGCGGGCACCTGTAATCCCAGCTACTTGGGAGGCTGAGGCAGGAGAATCGCTTGAACCCGGGAGGCAGATGTTGCAGTGAGCTGAGATCATGCCACCACACTCCAGCCTGGGTGACAGAGTGAGACTCTTTCTAAAAAAAAAAGTGCTCTCTTCTTTCAGTAATATCATTCGATCTTTATGACAATCCTGGGTGTCATCAGAGACAGGGACATCATATTTTATAACCAAGTATCCCAAGGCTCAAACAATGAAGTAACTTGCACAGGTCAAACAACAAATCATTTGTAGAGTTGGTATGAAGCATATTTGCCTGGATATTCCTCAGTTAGGAATGTCCCCATGATGTTGGCTCGTGGGCCAACCTTCCAGTATTGATTGCTTTGTTTTTGGTCCAAAGAAAGCGTTTAAAGAAAAAGAGAATCCTGCAAGAAATGGAAAGTTGTTCTAAAAGCTACGTGAATCTCAAACTGGAATTGTGAAAAATCTTCCCCAGACATCTGAAATGGTTTCACTAAACCTTCTGAGGATTTGCAAGTGTATTGAAGTCTCCTTTAGGCCTTCAGAGACTTAATAGGATCTAGTGGGCTTCTGCAGAACTTCGCTGATTATCCTAAAGAAATAGGGGTTGAATGAAACTTTGAGGGCACTCAGAACACGAGAAGTTGAGGGGAAGCTGAGTAAAAAACAAGAAATTACATTACAGGATGGTATGCCAGCAGAAATTGACAATTAAAACTCAGTATCTGATCTCACCAATGTGTAAAGTTATACACAGACGACCAGATCTTGGCATCTTTTGAAAACTTTCTGATAAGAATCTGCAACTATGACTAGCAACTGAAAGCAAGCAGGAAGTCTAGTGTTGGGCTGAGTATCTGATGATTTGATGTGTTTCCCTGGATTTTCCTTTGCCTAGCAAGCAGGTAACTTGCTGAATCTTCTGCTGGCTGTCTTTAGAAGTATATTTAAGCTTGAAATGCTTTTGATTCTAGTGTGATTCATTGAGTCTTGGTTGTGCATAGTGCTACACTGGTTGCTATGGGAGAGTACAAAAATATAAAAGACAGTTCCTGACCAAAAGAAAATCCCATCTATTTAGGACACATGAGACATATAGAATAAAAATTATATAAATGTGTTTGCAATGGAATTTGTAAGCAGTTATTACTCAGTTCTCTGTTCAGATGTGACTTCTTGAAAACAGGACCTCCTTGGCTACGCTTTTTAGAACAATGGCCTGTCCCACCTCCACATCACCTGTTGGCCTTTTTCCTGCTCTGTGGTCTTTATGACACTTATTACTGTCTGAAATTAAATTGTTGCTTGTTTACTCTGCTCCTAGACATACTGTCTCTGAGGGCATGAACTTTGTCTTATTCTCTGTTGTATTCCTAGCACCTGAAGAAATGTTGGGAACATAGTAGGTGCTCATTAAATGGTTGTTAAATACATGAATAAAATACATATTAACCAACTGAAAATGGACCAGCATAACTTGGATTAATACTCCTCACATTTGCCTGATAAGACTCACCTAGGCATTTGGAAAAAAATTTGCTGCAGGTTCTGATTCAGTAAGCCTAGAGTGGGGCTCAGGAATCTATAGTTTTAAGACACATCCCAGGTATTTCTTTTAATAGGACTGTGTGGGAAACATGCATTACTACAGTAATCGAGGGTTGATGGGAAAGAAAAGTGAACTGATAACAGCAGGTTGCAGAGGTCAGTGGCTGCTCATTGCAGTTATCTGGAGGAGGTTTAAAAAATGCTGATACCCACTCCAGACCTGTGAAATTAGAATCTTTTAGGTGGGGGCAGACTTGGGCAGGGTATTAAAGCCCAAGGCAGAGCCCTCATGGTGTAATCACCTCTGAAGTGATCCACCTCTCAACACTGTTGCACTGAGGATTAAGTTTCCAATACGTGAACTTTGGGGAACACATTCAAACCCTAGTCCCTGGGATTGCTGATGCCCAGACTCATTCGCAGAGATTCTGCTGTAGTGGATATAAGGGAGGTGTTTTGTTGTTGTTGTTATGTGTGTGTGTATGTGTTTGTGTATGTGTGTGTGTGTGGCAGAGAGGAGAAAGAGAGAGAGATGCAGCTGTGTTGCTAATCAGAGGTTTAGAAAGAAAGAGGAGAGTCTGGCCCATATAATCTTCATAATAACAACAGCTATCATTTATTGAGCAGTCACTATGTAACAGCCACTGTGATGCCTGCTTTGCACAGACTACCTCATTTAATCCCCCACAAAAACTGTAGGAGGGAGGCACATTGGCAGCCCCATTTACAGACATATGATGAGACTGGGGAGGATTACAAGATTCTATGACTAGGGATTGGTAGAGCTGGGATGTCAGCCTAGAACCTATACTCATATCCTCTGTCCTATACTGCTTCCTCAGCCAAAAACAGGTCTGAAGAGAATGTCAACAAGGAGAAATTCTCTGTGGTAGAGGTCACGTCCAGTCATTTTAAGCTGTTTGTTGTGCTGTGTTGTGCTATAATTCTCTCCTCTTTGCCAGCAAGCCTTAAGCAAAGCTTGTTCCACATCAGCTGGCATAGGTGGTGCTGTGGGGAAAAAGAAACCAGGGGGGGGTGAGGTTAGCATAAGGCAGAAGGATGGAGGAGGTGGTGGCAGCACTAGAGACTGACAGCAATGCCCAGGAACCAACCTGAACGGCAGGCTGATGGAGAGTTTCATAGAAAAGCAGACATAGTGGGAGAATGTAACTTCTTGCGAAAATGTAGAGAAATGGGGTAGAGGTACTAAAAGTGGGGTGTTAGTGTACTGCGAGGCTCAAGTCATCCCACAGGGCTTCTAAAGGAAAAGACGGTCCACAATTCCAGAGGGCTAGGGCCTCTCTGGGCTTGCATTACTACATATAAAGTTATTAGTGGCACAGAGCTGGGCTCTTCTAAATTTTACTGTCTATTTTTTTATTTATCCTGGATTTTGGGTGGGGACTAAGACACATTTTCTTAAACCTTTTCATTTCCATCATCAGCATTTCTTTTGGGGCCATTTTTACACAAAGGAACAGTTTTGACTTTGCTCTATTTAATCATTTCATAACAGTTACTGTGTAGGCAATAAGGAACAGAGAACAAAAAAGCTATGCTGAGATAAAGATATGAGGTGACTGGTGAGGCTCACCCACCAGCTAGGCAACTCGCCTTACCACTTCCTTGCCTCCAGCTTTGAAGGATAAAATACAACCTCATATCTCAGCCGAACTGCCATACGTCATGGAACTTTAAGATGTCTTGTGAACAGCCAAAAACATAAATGTTAACTGCTTTTAACTTTTAGAAGTACCAGTATTGACATTACAGCTTCAAATGTTTGCATCTACCATTCCTACTTTAAAGCCTAAAAAGCATCGTAGCCCAAATGAAAAAAATAGCAACTTAAAAATATGCCCAGAAATTGAAAAGTTAAGCACAAATCCTGAACTAGGGGCTAAAGTCTGAGGCAAGTTGATTTGACATGGCCTCAAATTCTGTTCCTCTTATTTATATGGTTAAAAAAAAAATTAGGGACATAAGAACATTAAAATAAAGTTTAAGGAGAAATGAATCACATTTCTTGGCTTTCACATGTTAAGAAAGATATGTCCCTGGTTTCTTTAAAATAGGCTTCAACAAAATGAGATGAGAAAAGAATAGGAGATGGACTCCAAAGAAACACATGCAGAGCTGTTGTGCTCTTGGCCTTCAACAGCACAGAAAATCCAAAGGGACTTAAAATCCAGGCCCACTGGGCACATACATTCACTTAAAAGCAGCAAGATAGTTCCCAGTGCACACTGAATTTGAGAAATATCTCAAACGGAATAAGCTTTGAATAAAGTTGTTTGTTTGTTTGTTTGTTTGTTTGTTTGTTTTTTACCTGGAATGCCCTAGATTGAAACACAGAGAGACTCAGAGCAGGTACTAATGTGTTTATATTAGAACTTATCAGTGAGACTTCTGCATTCCATTTTCTCAGTGAGTTTATGTTTATCTTTTTAGAGACATGGTCTCTGTCACCCATGCTGGAGGGCAGTGGTGCAATCATAGTTCACTGTAACCTCAAATTCCTGGGCTCAAGTGATCCTTCTGCTTTAGCTTCCCAAAGGGTTGAAATTACAGGCGTGATCCACCAGGCTTGGCCCTCAATGAGTATTTCTGTCTGCCCTGTCTGCCTTTCATTCATTTAAAGGGAGCAAAAGTCAACTTCCCCAGCATGTATAAGTGGAAGGAATCAATAGGGCTACCATTACTCAGAATGAGTAATGTTTTAATAATTTAACATATATTTTGAGGTAGATACTTTTGGTTGAGCAAGAGACATACATAGTGCCTAAAAAGCATGAGCTCTGATGCCAGATGACCAGGTTTGAATCCCTGCTCCACCACCTGGTAGCTGCTGTGTGGTCACATTACTTCTTCCTGCACCGCTGCCTCATGTGCAAAATGGGGATAATCATAATCTTCTACCTTTTAAGTTGTGGTGAGGATTAAATGAGTTAATACATAAAAGGTTCTTATAACAATGACTAGTATATATAAGTGCTCAATAAATATTAGCTCTTACCCCAATCTCCTCCATCCTCCCTCCCCCATTTTGTTTCTGTTTGCTCATTTGTTTTTTTAACTGGCAGAGTCTGGAATTTGTACAGCGGACTGCTTACCCTTACATGTCCTTGTACTTCTCTCAACCAATTAAGGTAACACCACTTCCCTGGCTAGAGAGGAATGGTAGGTGGTACAATTCTGGTCAATGAGATACAAGTTTCTGGGGTTAGGGTGTGTTCAGGGAAGGTTTCTTTCCAAAATAAATGTCTTGGAAAAAATGTCTAATTCCTTATCCTAATGATGCTGTTTCTACATGTATAACGACCTGTAACAGCACAGCCATGTTGACACTGTGAAGAGACGAAGAAGAACGGTGAAAACAATAATGACATTGTTGAGTCGAAGAATTAATCAACCCTGAAGTTACTGCCTCTGGATCTGTTAAATGAAATGATAAATTTTCCTTCTTGCTTAAGCCATTTTGAGTAGGGTTTTCTGTTATTGTATCTGAAAACACTAACTGGTTGATATTTCTCAAACACCTACTATGTTCAAGATATTTTATAGGGAATATAAAGTGTAAAACCCTGAACCTGATCTCAATAGGTTTTCCAGATACATGAGGTAGATAAACCATAAAAAGAAAACTAATAATGTCAGTGATATGGTTTGGATCTGTGTCCCCACCCAAATCTCATATTCAATTGTAATCTCCAGTGTTGGAGGTGGGGCCTGGTGGGAGGTGATTGGATCATGGGGGTGGTTTCTAATGGTTTAGCACCATCCCCCTAATGCTGTTCTCGTGATAGAGTTCTCATGAGATCTGGTTGTTTAAAAGTGTGTGGCACTTCCCCCCACTTCCTCCTGCTCCCACCACATAAGACATGCCTGGTTACCCTTTGCCTTCTGCTATGATTATAAGTTTCCTGAGGCCTCCTCAGAAGTCAAGCAGATGCCAGCATCATGCTTCCTGTACAGCCTGCGGGAACGTGAGCCAATTAAACCTCTTTTCTTTATAAATTACCAAGTCTCGGTTATTTATTTATTGCAATGTGAGAACAGTCTGATATAGCCATGAAGTAAATGTTAAGTGGTTGGATTGGCATGGTCTGAGAAAGCAACATAGATGGTCATATCTGAGGAGAGGCCTCAAAGAATAAGAAAAACATAAATGGGCAGAGAGAGGAGGGAACATTGTAAGTAGGGGAAACAGTGTAAACAAATGTAGGGGAGAGTTAGGGATCAGTTTGCTAAGATTGCCATAACAAAATACCACAAAATGGTAGCTTAAAACAAGTTTATTTCTCATAGTTCTGGAGGTGTGAAATCCAAGGTCAGACTGTCCACATGGTTGATTTCATTCTGAGGCCTCTCTCCCTGGTTTGTAGATGACTGCCTTTTTGTTGTGTCCTCACATGATCTTTTACCTGTGTGTGTGTATCCCTGGTGTTCCTTTGTGAGTCCCAATTTTTTCTTCTTATACGGATATCAGTTAGATTGGATTAGAGCCCACCCTGATGACCTTATTATAATTTAATCTTATCTTTAAAATACAGTCACAATTTGAGGTACTAGGGGTTAGGATTTCAAAATATGAATTTTTGGGGTACACAATTCAGCCCATAACAGAAATGAAAAGGGAGTTTAAGGTCAAAGGTTAGAAAGCATTGGGAGGTAAAGTTGAAAGGTTATGTTAGGGCCAGATAGTTAGGTAATCTTGAATACTGGGTCTAGAGTTTACTTTTGCAGGAGCAGGGAAACAACATAGATCTTTAAGAAGAAGAATTTGGCAGGAGTGTGGCACAGGTGTATAATAAGAGAAAGAGTGAGAGTATGAAAAATGGGTTAGGATTGCTATTGCATATAGTCCAGACAGGCACTGGTAAGAACTGAACTCAGGAGAGGAAGTTGAAGGGATTGATGAAAGAGAAACTGAGAAGAAAAAGACAAGATGTATGTTTTAGTTTGTTTTCTGTTGCTATAACTGAGTACCTGAGACTGGGCTATTTATAAAGAAAATAAATTTGGCTTTTATTGTTCTGGAGGCTGGGAAATCCATGGTCTCAGGGCCACATCTGATGAGAGCCTTCTTGCTGGTGGGGACTCTCTGGCTCACTGCCCGAGGCAGTGCAGGGCATCATCACAAGGTGGGGGAGATGACCAGAGAGAGCCAACCTGGCTTGTTATACAGAACCACTTTTGTGATAACTAACCCACTCCCATAATAACCCATTAATCTATTAACTCATGAAAAAATTAATCAATTTATTATTCACGAGGCCCGGCCCTCATGACCCAGTCATTTTTTTTTTTTTTTTTTTTTTTTTTTTTTAGAGGCAGTCTTGTTCTGTTGCCCAGGCTGCTCACTGCAAGCTCCGCCTCCCGGGTTTACGCCATTCTCCTGCCTCAGCCTCCCGAGTAGCTGGGACTACAGGCGCCCACCACCACACCTCGCTAATTTTTTGCATTTTTAGTAGAGACGGGTTTCACCATGTTAGCCAGGATGGTCTTGATCTCCTGACCTCGTGATCGGCCCACCTCAGCGACCCAGTCACTTCTTAAAGGCTCCATCTCCCACCACTGCTACATTGGGGATGAAGTTTCAACATGAGTTTCAGAGGGAACCACCAAGCCATAGCAGTGTATGTTTAGAATTTTCTAATAATCAAGCCAGTGGAAGCTGTGCCATAATAATTCAGCTTGTAAAAAAAAGTATTATCATTTAGGGCTGTGAGGCCTGGAACATAGGGGTTCCAGCTTTCTAACACTGAGGACTACCTGTTTGAAAACGAATAGGCTTCCTTTTTGGGCACCAGTTGGTATATAAAATAGAGTAAATGGGCTTGGGAAATTAAGAATTTAATCACCAAAATGAAAACTTAGAATTGTATTAAATTAAATTGTACCTTTTGTATTAAAAACTTAGCATATATGACTTTCGTAGATTGTAATCACAAGACAAAATGCCTGTTTTAAAAATTATTATCTTAAAATTGTTTAAATTACAAAAGACATGTGTGCCTGATTTCTTTTTAAAGTTGAAAGTAAACTATAAAAGTACACTTTCATCCTCCTCAGTCTAGCTTCCTTAGGGATAGGCACTATAAACAGTTGTATCTGTAGCATTCAAGAACTTTTACTGAACATATCCCCACCTCCACCCCACATACATAGAAACACACATTTTCAGAGCTATTTATTAAAAAGTATATATTATATATTTATATATAGTATGCACATATACTTTACATTTATACCAGTATATGTGTGTATATTATGCATGCAAAGATATATCATTTTTCTTCAATAAAACCAGTACTTGCATTAAACATTTTATTTATGTATAATTTAATTAGTACATATATTCTCAAATGGCTCATATTTTAACTGTCTTCTTAAATAATAAAACAAAATACAGAATAACGTCTCATACGGATTATTTAAGAATTAGAAAAATAGGTACTCCAAGGAAATTATAGTGAAACAATAAAATTTTCTGTTGGTTCTCAAATATAACAATATGTAGGGTTATTCTATCCTGAACACTTTCACTGGACTCTTGAAGAAAGACAAATAAAATGATTTAATATGTCCTTACACTTTTATTAATAGACAAACATTTCCAGGGGCTTTTTCAGATGTTTAATTTTTTTATCTAAATAGAAAGAACACACACATAGTACCAATTTCAAATTTGCCAAATGGTACATGTAGTCAAAAGTAGGTCTTTTTCCTTGGTTTTTCAACCCCATAATTTATTTCTCCACAGGCCACTGTTAAGCAGTTTCTTGTATATTCTAAAGATGTATCTTAACATTCTATACATTTAAAATAAGAAAATATTCAAAAAGCAAGACCATATCACCACCCACCAAAATCATTGGACTCGCATGAGTGTAGGCACACCTCATTTTATTGCACTTTGCAGATATTACTTTTTTTTTTTTTTTTTTTTTTTTTTACAAATTGAAGGTTTGTGGCAACCCTGCATTGAGCAAATCTATCAGCACCAATTTTTCCAACAGCACACACTCACTTCGTGTCTGTGTCACATGTGGGTAATTCTCAAAATATTTCAAACCTTTTTGTTATTTTTATATCTGTTACAGTAATCTGTGAGCAGTGATCTTTAATGTTATTATTATAACTGTTTTGTTCCGACAATATTGAAGTTAGGCCAGTTAGTAACCCTATAATGGCCTAAGTATTCAAGTGAAAGAAAGTTGCACACCTCTCACTTTAGATCAGAAGCTAGAAATGATTAAGCTTAGTGAAGAAGGCATATTGAAAGCCAGGACATGCCTAAAGCTAGGTCACTTGCATCAAACTGTTAGGTAAGTTGTGAATGCAAAGGAAGAGTTCTTGAAGGAAATAAGAAGTGTTACTTCAGTGAACACACAAATGATAAGAAAGCAAAGCAGCCTTATTGCTGAGATAGAGAAAGTTTGAGTTGTCTGGATAGAAGATCAAACTGGTCACAATATTACTTTAAGTCAAAACCTAATCCAGAGCAAGGCCCTAACTCCAATTCTATGAAGGCTGAGAGAGGTGAGGAAGCTGCAGAAGAAAAGTTTGAAGCTGGTAGAGGGTGGTTCATGAAGTTTAAAGAAAGAAGCTGTCTATACAATATAAATGCAAGGTGAAGCAGCACATGCTGATGTAGATGTTGCAGTAAATCATCCACAAGACCTGGCTAGATTGTTGATGAAGGTGGCTATGCTAAACAGATTTTCATTATAGATTAATCAGCCTTCTATTGGAAGAAGATGCCATGTAGGACTGTTAGAGCTAAAGAGGAGAAGTCAATGCCTGGCTTCAAAGCTTCAAAAGACAGGTTGACTCTTGTTAGGGACTAATGCAACTGGTGACTTTATGTTGAAAGCAATTCTCACATACCATTCTGAAAATCCTAGAACCCTATGCAAAATCTACTCTGCCTGTGCTCTGGAATTTGAACAATAAACTTGGATGACAGCACATTTGTTTGTTTACTGAATATTTAAAGCCCACTGTTGAGACCTACAGCTCAGAATAAAAGATTTCTTTCAAAATATTATTGGAGTACTTTTGACTTTCAACTTATTAAGAAATATATTTTGTAAGGCTATAGCTGCCATAGATAGTGATTCCTCTGATGGATCTGGGCATAGTAAACTAAAACCTTCTGGAAAGAATTTACCATTCTAGATGCCATTAAGAACATCTGTGATTCATGGGAGATCAAAATATCAACCTTAACAGGAGTTCGGAAGAAGTTGATTCCAATCCTCACGGATGATTTTGAGGGGTTTAAGACTTTAGTGTAGGAAGCAACTGCAAATGTGGTGGAAATAGGGAGACAACTAGAATTAGAAGTGGAGCCTAAAGATGTGACTGAATTGTTTAAATCTCATGATCAAATTTGAATGGATAAGGAGTTGCTTCTTACGAATGAGCAAAGGAAGTGGTTTCTTGAGACAAAATCTACTCCTGGTGTGGTGATGTGAACATTGTTAAAATGACAACAAAGGATTTAAAGTATTCTATAAACTTAGTTGATAAAGCAGCAGCAGGGTGTAAGAGGATTGACTCCAATTTTCAAAGAAGTTTTACTGTGGGTAAAATGCTATTGAAAAGTAATGCATGCTGCAGATAAATCTTCCATGAAAGAAAAAGTCTATTGATGTGGCAAATTTCATTGTTGTCTTATTTTAAGAAATTGCCACAGCTACCTCAAACTTCAGCAACCACCACCATGATTGCACAGTAGCCATCAACATCAAGGCAAGACCCTCTACTATCAAAAAGATTACAACCTGCTGAAGGCTCAGATGCTCATATTTTTTAGCAATAAAGTATTCTTAAACTAAGGTACATACATTGATTAAGATATGTCTTTACGCACTTAATAGACTACAATATAGTGTAAACATAACTTTTATAGAAACTGGGAAAAAAATCATGTGACTCACATTAGTTGACATTCGCTTTACTGCAGTAGTCTGGAAGTAAATCTGCAATATCTCTGAGGTATGCCTGTTATGTTTATTGCAATTTTGACTTCTATACCCGAAAGAAAGAGAAGGGATAAATAAGGCCATGGAGCCAAAAGCTTATTTGGGAACCTGGGGTAATGAAGGACAAGGAAAGAGTAACTTGGCTATCAAAGAATTAAGAGAGACCCTTGAGAAAACTGAAGTATCTCTTAAATATATCTCTTTCTTTAAAAAAAGTCTTCATGATAATGTAGCAAAAGTCAAAGGTGAAGTATGTTCTATTCTACATGATCAGACTCCAAATCAACACTTGATTCATTCTTTGTTCCAAGACTTAACCACAGCTACAATACTATCTACACTAAATTTTATGAAACTTAAACCTCCTTCATAATTTTACGTTTTGATTTTGAGAAAAACTTCCAAGGAAATGTGAAAGGTATTAGGACTTTAAGTTCTTAAGGGATTCGTTTAACCTGGGTCTTTTTAGGACCAATTATCCATGGATTACTCTTACTTGTATCCTCATTTCCTTAGGCATCAATTGTTTTTTATACAAAGGTAGAGGTGTTGATTGAAAAGTTAGTTTTAAGTTTATGTTATAAAAAGAAAGCCAGAGAGCCAATTAATATGGTCTAGTTCAAATATGCCTTTATTTCAATGGCAAAAAAGCATTAATCTTATATAATTGTTGAACAGTTACATACGTCTTAAGAACAGTAAGCATACATCTTAAATAGCAACTCATAAAGTGTGTGTTAAAATAGGCCCACCAGATTATATAAGATGAAATATAAATGTTTGCTGACAATTGGAACAAATACCTAATAAAATATTAACAAACCAAGGTTTTAGAGTGTTAGTTCCTCACATCCCACATAAAACTTCCAATGCTGATCCATTACGTGGCATGGGAGAAATTCTTGATCACTGATTAATAGTATTTCATTTATTTGTAGATAACGTGGGATGCTTTGCATTGGCTCTCTGGAAGTTCCTGTTTAAAGAAGTATCAACAAATTAAAAACTGCTCTCTGAAATTTAAGATTTAAATTTTGCTATTACAAATCCCAGAATCCAATCAAGTCTGGGTGAGAGCACACATAGCAGGTTTTCTGATCAGGACCTCTTTCCTCAACCTATATTCTGTACTCAAGACAAAGCTATGAATCAGCATTGGCTGATCTTGGGAAAGAGGAGTCTGTTTGAAGTCTAAAACATCAGCAGAAAAAGGATGGTGGAAGTTTCTGAAGATAGTTGTACAAACTCCTCTGTGCCTCAATTTCCAATAAATGGAGAATAAAACAGTTATTAAGTGAGATTTTGCATGTGAAATTCTTAGCATACTGCCGGGCAAACAGCAAATAATAAATACTAGATGCTATTATTATTTAGTACTAAAAAGAGTATTAGGCTGCAAGATTTCTAGTCCTGCCTCTGCCACAAACTTGGTGTGTAATCTCAAGCAAGTCATATGGCTTTTCCAGACTTCCATCTCTGAGATGTGAGAGGAGTGATGATGAAGAGGGTTCCTTTTGGCTCTGCCAGTCTAATGGGCCAATGGTCCTAAAACTGATTTCTTCAAGCTCCGACAGTCTGAGATATTTTTTTCTCTGAAATTGGCTATATGAGCTGTACATCATTCAGTAAGTTGAATCTTATTCCACAGATAGCAACAATATGAGTGTGACCTCTGTAAGGCCAACCTTTTCTTCATACTTGGCCCACGTGCTTCTGGTAGAGTTGTTTTCAACCTCCTGATTTGCTTAGATCTACACCAGTGAGTGAATAGGTATAGATTCAGGGGTCAGAACATATCCCATTCAGAGGGAAGTGATATGCAATGAGAATTTTTTTTTTTTGAGATGGAGTCTCACTCTATCGCCCAGGCTGGAGTGCAATGGCACGATCTTGGCTCAGTGCAACCTCTGCTTCCCAGGTTCAAGCGATTCTCCTGCCTCAGCCTCCCAAGTAGTTAGAATTACAGGTGCCCACCACCACACCCAGCTAATTTTTGTATTTTCAGTAGAGACGGGGTTTCACCATGTTGGTCAGGCTGGTCTTGAACTCCTGACCTCAGGTGATCCACCTGCTTTGGCCTCCCAAAGTGCAATGAGATTTTTATTGGGTATTTTGGCAAAGAGTCACATACACAGTCTTTTTTTTTAGACTTGAACTTGGAAGAATGTAGCCCTGGGATGATGAGAAGAAAGGCTATTAGGATGGAGCCAAAATGAGGAAATAGAGCTGAGACATGGAAAGCAAGATAAACTGGTGCTTTGTCAAACATGCTCTTTGAACCCTGAATGAAACCTGAAGATCTGTTCCTGGTCTTTCATGTATATGAGTCAATAAAATTCCTTTTTGAGGGGTTTAAGCCAGTCTGATTTGGGTTTTAAATCATCACTTATAATCCAAAGAATTTAAACTTTTTTACACATGTTCCATATGTAAACATAGTAATTCCCTTATTAGGAGCTTTGTTTTATAGACTTCCTAAAACAAGGTATCTCATAAAAGTTAGAGAACATTTTTTTTTTCCTTAGGAAAAACCCATGGAAGTAAATCTTTACATATTAATTTAAATTCTTTTCATCAAATTTGGCCTAGTTTCATCATTTAAACACTATTATTTAACACTTGTCTTTTCCTCTATAAGATGCTGTCCCCCCACTTTAGTTATGATTTGAAAAACTTAATGCATCTACCATAATTTGTTTATAATTCATAATTTATTTCTCACTTTTCACTATTCAGGCATGTGCCAATACTTCTATAGAATTCATACTCAGAAGCAGAATTACTGAGTTGAGGGGTCTGTAAACATTTTACATTTTAAGAGGTTCTGCCAGAGTGCCCTCCGAAGTGCATCCTTTTATACTACCACCAACAGTATTATGAGACTATGTGTGACAATACCTGTTCTTTTCTTCCACATCTTTAACCAATACTGAATGTTATCAGTCTTTATAAGTTTTACCACTCTGATGGTAGAAAAATTTGTCTACTATTTTCATGGGCATCTTCCTGATTAGTATTTAGCATAAGCATCTTTCATATACTTAGCATCCATTAAAGTTTCTAGGACTAGGAAAGTGTCTATTAAAATTTTTGTCTGGGGCTGGGCATGGTGGCTCATGCCTGTAATCCCAGTACTTTGGAGATGGGTGGATCACCTGAGGTCAGGAGTTCAAGACCAACTTGGGCAATATAGCAAGACCTTGTCTCTATAAAACAAAATTTGTCTGCATTGATTTGGTCAAATGTTAATCAGAGCATGGAGCTAATTAGGTCAGGAATTTAATATCTGTATGTATCAAAATTCTGTTCCAAAACTATTCCTTAGTTCACTGGGCACCTTCAGTGGAGCGTAAATGTTTCCTTAAATCTAGTGTTCCAAGTAAAATACAGTTAAAAGCTCATGTTTTGGTAACAGCTCTGAAGTATCTATACACTTAAATATTTAACTCAGCCACTGCTTTAGAGAACCACTGCTTATAGTTCTTATTCTATGAAGACTAAAATGAAGTTTTGAGGTAACTCATGTTTATAACTTTTCAACACATTAAATATTTTAATAATATTTAATATTTAATAATTTAAATATTTCATAATGTTTAATATTAAAAACATATATCACTATTTAGCAACACATTGAAATGACTGCTGGAAGTAGCTGCAATACTTCTTATTATCCCTTTCCACAATGTTACATGAAACTGCCAGCAAAATCAACAAGATCGTAATGCCTAATTCAAGCACAGTCTAACTGACATCTGAGAAAAACTGTTCTTTTTTTTTTTTTTTTTGAGGTGGAGTCTCGGTCTTGTCACCCAGCCTGGAGTAAAATAGCGCGATCTCAACTCACTGCAACCTCCGCCTCCCAGGTTCAAGCAATGCTCTTGCCTCAGCCTCCCAAGTAGCTGGGATTACAGGCGCCCACCACCATGCCCGGCTAATTTTTTGGTAATTTTAGTGGAGACAGGGTTTCACCATGTTGGCCAGGCTGGTCTCGAACTCCCGATCTCAGGTGATCTGCCCACCTCGGCCTCCCAAAGTTCTGGGATTACAGGTATGAGCCACCATCGAACAGTTGAAAAACTGCTCTTAATAAAGCACAGCAGAGATGATTAGGGGTAGGGCAGGAATCTTTTGACACCATGGCACTGGCAGTTCCTAGACATGGTGCCAAAGGTGCAGAGCAGGGAGGCCTCTAGCTGAGAGGGTACACACAAAGCCCCATCACTTTACATTTGTGCTCTCTTATAGTCTTTACTCCTTCATAGCCGGAGTGACTCCGACCACATTATCCTGTTGCGAATCCACTGTGTGAATTTCCAGTGTAAAGTTTCCTGCAATGTGCCAGATTACCCAATACAATTTACTATGTCTAAATTGATATTAACTATTATTTTATAGCTTCCTAAAAAGGACTTTTGGCAGAGGCTGTTAGTTGGCTCCATTTTTGCCTTTTTGTTTTTCTCCTCATTAACAGAATCACAGGCAATGTGTCACACAGAAAAACTGTATTTTTCAGCCTTCTTTGCAGTTAGGTGTGGCATATGACTAAACTCTGGCTAAAGAGATATAAATCAAAGTGTTGTGTTTGACTTCAGGGAAGGTTCCTTAAGGGGACAGACAGCTAGGAAGCCCTTTTTTTGCCTCTCTACTTTCCTTCTTTCTAATGCCCAGAATGCAGATGTGATGGCTAGAGATTCATAACTATTTTGGACCATGAGTTTACTTCAAGATGTAAACCAGTACAAAGAAAGACGGAGTAGAAAGACTTGGTGACTCTGTGGTGCTGCAGTGCCTCATCTGGAATGCTATGGATCCAGACTTCTTAAAGAAAGACTAAATCTTTGTGTGTTGAAACCACTGCTATTTGGGGTTTTCTGTTGCATGCAGCCAAACCTAATCCTATATAATACAGAACTTTTGAACTCTAAGAAGTAGATGAAATATTTCTGCAAAGACCACTAGGTCTACCTTGGGGCTTTCTCTTTGGAGGCACAGAGAGATCATGAATATTTAAGCACACAGAGGATCATGATGTGAAAAAATACAAACTCCACAAAATATGCCAATTTTGGTATCACGTTTACTATAATAACTATATTATAGTAATAATATATATTATAATAACAAAACTTCTAATACATGAGGGCAGATGAATAGATGGCTGGAAAGATGAATACACACAGAAAAAATCCATACTTTAAGGTACTGGTATTAGGATGTCGGAGTGTAAGACCTGATATGTAAATGCAGCCATCTTTATGATAATTCCTATTGTTCCATAGTGATTGTTTTAGGAACTTTTCATCTCATTTGATCCTCTTGAGATGATGCAGCCACATGTGAACTTGGGGAAAGTTGGGGAAAATCAGAGCAAGGTGGACTTGTGGGCATTCAACCTTAGCATTTCTCTCCAAAAGGTAAGTCTTGCTACAAAAGTTACAGGCCTAGCCAAGTGCAGTGGCTCAAGCCTATAATCCAAGCTACATGGGAGGCTGAGATGGGAGGATCACTTAAGCCCAGGAGTTTCAGGCTGCAGTGAGCTATGATCCTGCCACTGCACTCCAGCTTGGGTGAGAAAGTAAGACTCCACCTCTTAAAAAAAAAAAGTCACAGGCCTAAATAAAAGTGCTTGCTTTAAAGGGAAGGCCAGACACTCTTCAAACAAGGTGAGCTTTATCTTATTTTTAATAAGAAATCATCACTATGTTGTTTACATAGAGATGATCCATCCAAAGATGTTATTCTGTACTACCATCCAAAGTACAGAACAACAGGCAATGAGTATTTATTGGAAAGCTATGGTGTGCCAGGCATTGAAGAATATAAGAAGTAAGAGTTCATAAAATTCTCTGAACTCAAAGATCTTCTCAGTCTATCACAAAATAAAGATGACATAACCACCAATTATTTATAATATGGAGTGATATGCATAAGATTTGATCATCTATTTGATCTATTTGCACAATATGTAGAATCTCAACACTTATAAAAGTGAATGGAATTGAACATTTTCTTTTTTTTTTACCTTCTCCAAATTTTGTTTTCTCAAACATTGATTTGCTTGGTTCCTGTACTGGGTCATCTAAACAAGCAACTTCTGAAAGTGAAACAAATTGTTAGTAATAATTTTGCTGAATTAGGGGACTGCTCTGGTCAAATCAGGATGATGGTCACCCTACCGATGAGAAATATAAATAGCTCTTTCTTGACATTTTAGGCTAGATGATTTAAAAAATAAAACAATAAAATGAAAATAGCTCTTCCTAGTTCCCCTTATTCCGCAAAAACAGTATTCTAAAAAGTATGGTCATTAAAAAAGCATAAGAGAACAGATTATGTTTGTGACCTGAGGTAGGCTGATAAAAGCCACACAAAATTATTTTTTTTTTTTTAGACTTTCTGGTCTCTACAGTGTCAGAGCCATGATTTCCATGATGATATTTTGATATGTAGAAGAGGGAGAAAGATTCTTTCCTGAGTGCTTTTCTTGTAGTAGGGTTAGAGAGTTTTGCATTGTTCTAACTTGCCAGGTCTTTGGGTTTCTGTCAGGTACCACAAAACCAGCTATAGAAGAATTCTAATTAAGGAGATTCAAACAAAACTCCAACAGCAGCCTACAGAATGCCAGCAGGGCCCTGCCTGTGGATTCTTAGGTTCAGACCAAGGTAGCAAGAAGCTGGTTGGCACACTGCTACCTCCATGGTTCTTAAATTAACATTAAAATTGTCTTTTCTTTTCTTTTTTTTTCTTTTTTAAGACAGAGTTTCGCTCTTGTCACCCAGGCTGGAGTGCAATGGTGCAATAACATAAAAATTTTCTGAAATATCTAATGGAAAGAAAAGTTAGGATTTGTGAAAAGAAATTAATAACAGGAAATTATTTATATTACAGGCAACAGAAGTAGCAGTTCAGAATCCATTTCTGATTTCATGCTCACTTAACAGGGAGATTGTGTGCTGTCTGAGGAAGAAGATGCCTATCTAGGGTTGGAAATGCCTGCCTAGAACTAGAAAATCTGAGGAGCAGATGACCTTCATGATAGAAGGAAACACCTACCGCTCTGCTTCGACTCTTAGGTTTGAAACCAGAAGAAAGCATTTGCTTGGTTTTCCTTTGAGTGTGTGTTTAGGGTGGGTGGCGGGGAGGGGGCAGAGAGAGAGAGAGACAGAGAGAGAGAGGTAAAGAGAGGTAGACAGAGAGAGAGAGAGAGAGAGATGGAGCAACGGGGGCAGAGAGAGAGAGAGAGAGGATAGAGTACTTTAGCAATTCCAATTCCACCCTCAGGAATCAAAGCAAAGGGGTGAATATCAAGGACTGTCAAATTATTATCTGCACAAGAAATCAAATACTATTAGTCATCCAGAGTCTACAGTCAGGCTGGCTCTGTAAGAGTCACCTTTAAAAATTCAGGTTACTGGGCCTTACCCCATGATTTGATTAGGTAGATTAGATAGGTAGTCAGGTTAGGAACCAAAGGCCATGAACTACTACAAGAACTCCCTTCAATTTCTTAAGCCCTTTAACTTCCCCAAAGTTATTAATGTTACCTGTTTTAATGTTACTAGTTATGAATGTTACCAGTTATTAATGTTGTCTGTTTCCCAAAAATGATGAAAAACACTTTTGAGGCTATCTTCAGAAAACTGTGGAGAATGCACCCTATTAATGGAGCCAGTTTTTGTGACAGAGGAGGATCCTGAGAAATGAGGGTGCAAAAGTTAGGAAATGAATGTAGTTTGAATTATTGGGGCTTGTTATAGGAAAGGAACAGTTCCAGGGAGGCCCTGGGTAGGGACTTGGTGATAGAAATCCTATTTGCTTCTTGGCCCTGGTTATCACAGTGTCATCATTTTTTGTTTTGTACCTCCTCTCTTCTGTATTGTCCCCAAATGGTCAAAGACAGGGACACTAGGAAAAAAAAAAAAGGGGATGCTGTAGCAAAGGAGGGTAATATAACTGTAGTTATGGCTATTTTTCAGAAATGTGTGCTGCCTTTTTCTAGATCATTTCAAAATCTGCTGCTTACTGGTTTTAGTTTTCTCAGGCTAAAGGCTGTTCCATCTGATAAAGGGTATTAGTTTAATAAGCAAGATTTATTTTAATGCCTATTTTTAGAAAATAAATAAAACCAAATCATGTCTTCTGAAAGAAAAACAATACTCATTTTTTCCTTTTATATGATACTTAAAAATCTATCCAAAGTAAGTACAGCATAGATTCAGAGAAAGGAATTGTGAGGGATGGGGTCATTTTCTTAAATGCTCCTGGAATTAACTAAGGTTAAAAATGGAGTGCTATAAAACAAACAGAAAATAACAAGTGTTGCAGTGATGCAGAAAAACTGGAACCCTTGTACATTGCTGTTGGGAATGTAAAATGATTCAGCTGCTAGAGAAGACAGTTTCGCTGTGCTCCCTATATAGAATTACTATATAATAAATGATGAGTATCCCTAGTCCAAAATGTTTGGGACCAGAAGTATTTTGGATTTTAGATTTTTTCAAAATTTGGAATATTTGCATATACATGAGATATCTTGGGGATTGGCCCAAGTCTAAACATGAAATTCATTTATGTTTCATATACACCTATACACAAATCCTGAAGGTAATTTGATCCAATATTTTAAATAATTTTGTACATGAAACAAAGTTTTGACTGTGACTTGTCACATGAGGTCAGGTGTGGAATTTTCCACTTGTAGTAGCATGTCAGCACTGAAAAAATTTCAGACTCTGAGATTTCAGATTTTGGATTTTTGAATTAAGGATGCTCAACTTGTATAATAATTACACTCCTAAGCACACACCTAAAAAGAACTGAAACCAGGTGCTCAAACAAATATACATATGTCTATTCATAGCAGCACTATCTCTAATAGCTAAAAAGGGGAAAGCAGGCCAGGCATGATGGCTCACACCTGTAATCCCAGCACTTTGGGAGGCTGAGGTGGGCAGATCACCTGAGGTCATGAGTTCGAGACCAGCCTGGCTAATATGGTGAAACCCCATTTCTACTAAAAGTACAAAAAATTAGCTGGGCGTGGTAGCATGCGCCTATAATCCCAGCTACTCAGGAGGCTGAGGCAGGAGAATCACTTGAACCCAGGAGGCAGAGGTTGCAGTGAGCTGAGATCATGCCATTGCACTCCAGCTTGGGCAACAAGAGCAAAGCTCCGTCTCAAAAAAAGAAAGAAAAAAGCCTGGGGATGGGGGAAGCACCCAAATGCCCATCAAAGGATGAGTGGACAAATTATGGTATATCCATATAATGGAATATTATTCAGCCACAAAAAGGAATGAAGTATGGATACATGCTATGATGTAGATGATCCTCAAAAACATTATATTAAGTGAAAGAAGTAGACAAAAAAAGGTCACATATATTGATTTCATTTATATGACATATTCAGAATAAGCAAATTCATACAGACAGAAAGCAGACTGGTGGTTTCCAGAAATCGGGAGGAGTAGAGAATGGGAAACAACTGCTGAGTGGGTACAGGGTTTCTTTTTGGGGTGATGAAAGTGTTTTAGAATTATATAGAGGTGGGTGGTTGCATGACATTGTGAATTTACTAAATGCCACTGAACTGTTCACCTTGAAATAGTCAATTATAATAATTGTTAGTTTCACATCAATGAGAAAAAAGACAAAATAAAATGAGTGCTTTTCGAGTAGGTTTTGG
The DNA here is from genome assembly GCF_007565055.1 of Rhinopithecus roxellana. Taxonomy (NCBI): domain Eukaryota; kingdom Metazoa; phylum Chordata; class Mammalia; order Primates; family Cercopithecidae; genus Rhinopithecus; species Rhinopithecus roxellana. The sequence continues at coordinate 1,658,876 of NC_044551.1, forward strand.
TGTTTTTATCCCACAACGAAGAAATGAGTGTCAGTCTGTACATACCTGGAAGACAAGGTTGATATTGCTGAGGTACTGAGTTTGGTTCTGGAAGTATGGGTGCATCCTCAGAAACATACTTTAAAAGCTCCTTCCCAAGATATGTAACCTGCACATAATTAAGCACAAAATTTACAAATCATACATTCTGTAAGAAGGCAATACACCTATGTCCTGAACATTGTAATTTTTATAAGGTTTTGATTGTTGTATGTTGTGGATTAGCAAGCTTTAGTCCATGGTCAAATCCAATCTGCAACCTTCTTTTCTATAAATAATGTTTTATTGGAATACAGTGATGCTCATTCATTTACTTAACATCTATGGCTGCTTTCATGCTATAACATAATTGACACAGACCACATGTCCATGAAGCCCAAAATATTTACTATGTGGCCTTTTACAGAAAAAATGCGTTGACCCTTGTTGTGTGATATTAATTCACTCACCTATTCATTTATTCAACAACTATTAATCCAGCACCTGCTACTTTATAACTTTAAAATTTTAATGTTACATTAATAAAATTAAGCCATAAAATTAATGGTATTTTTCAAGAAATCAGATATTTAACTGATTAAATTAATAACATTTCAGGTCTAGATATCCACTTTTTTTTGGTGGTTTGTGAATTCAGACATATCGTTATCAGTGCAAAAGGTCAGAGCTTAGAAATATCTACACACAAATAGGCAGGGCTGAGGCAGAACTGGTAAATTCTGCCAGAAATGTTCTGGGCCCAAGGGTCTTTGGGTTCTTTACTCTTAGCTTTAGGATAATCTATCAATATACCTCCAGATGTTGGTTGACTGTGGGCAAAGCATCAAGATTCAACTTGAACATCCCTTCCTCCAGGATGCCTCCCTATAACTTCTAGATTCAAGTAATGATTCTCCTCTAGGTTCCCAAAATTTCTTTACTCATATTTCTGTCATGGTACTTACCTCATATACATGAAATTATGTTTTAATACGTCTGTTTCTATTAAACCATAAGCTCCTTGAGGACAGGGTCTGTATCATATTCATTTGAATACTCTCAGCAGTTCACAGAGTGCCTGACGATACTGGATAAAAGACTCTGAAGTCCCGACTCTTTTTCTTTTCTTTTAATTTTTTTTTTGAGAGAGTCTCACCTGTCACCCAGGCTGGAGTACACTGGCGTGATCTCGGCTCACTGCAACCTCCACCTCCTGAGTTCAAGCAATACTTATGCCTCAGTCTCCCATGCCTCAGCCTCCCATGCCTTAGCCTCCCTAGGACCTAGAATTACAGGTGTATGTCACCATGCCTGGCTAATTTTTGTATTTTTAGTAGATACAGGGTTTTGCCATGTTGGCCAGGGTGGTCTCGAACTCCTGACCTCAAATGATCCATCTGCCTCCGCCTCCCAAAGTGCTGGGATTACAGGTGTGAGCCACCGTGCCTGGCTGTGAAGTTCCAACTCTTAAGAAAGATTCTCAAATTCCCTAAGCCTCAATTTGTGTTTGTAAAAAAAGTGTCTCCAGCTTATTAAATTGTTGTGAGGATTAAAAGTGTTAATGCAAGAAAAGCATCTGGCATACTGTCTAGTACATTCCAAGTACTCAATAAATGTTAAATTGAACAGAGTGAGAAAGGTCTAGGGGATCTTAAAGGTACAGATACTCTTTGGACTCAATCCTATGACCAAACAAAGCCTGGCAATGAAAATGGAACAGACCTGGCCTACTCAATGTGTCAATCCCTTTTCACTTGCCATAGAAAGTGGAGGAGAGGCCCCTGAATGTCATTTGTCAAGTTCTCCAAACAACCAGTTATTGGAAATAATAGATTTTGTATGTGTTATACCCTGACCATGTCCAACACATCTCATGAATCCATCAAAGTGCAGGCTCAGTATGTTCTCACCTATATCTCAGACTTTAAAAATATTGTTATTAGTTAGTGCTGGGCAATATAAGATGACTTACACATTCCACTGTGGGTAATTCAGATAAAGAACACAGTTTTAAGAATATCCATCGAGTTAAAAATCTATTTTCCATTAGGAGTGATTTATTGAACAGGTTAATGAACAGATCTCAAAATGAACAGACACTAGATCACTTCTAGAAAATGTGCATTTCATATTAGTGTTGTGAAAAACCTCCAGTTGGCTAAAGCATAAAGGCAGTCATTACATTTGTGTATGACTCAAACTCTGAATCCTGAACTACATTTCTCTGGATTCAAATCTAGCTCATATGCCTACTCTGACAGAGGCATGGTAGGAAGAGCTGGAGGCTAAGTTCTTAGGCTCTTGAACAACATAGCCTCCAGTGATTTCAGCAACTTCACTGTCCAAACCCATTTTGATGAAGGGCAGCTGACAGGATGCCAGATGAGAACATGTAAGAGAGATGGAGCTTAGTGTAAGGCATATCCGGTGAGGATATCTGTAGGTTGTTGTGCTGGGCCACTGATGCTTTCCCTGAAGCTCTTACAACACTCCATTATTCCTTAGAAATTAGTCTATGCTGAGACTGGATTAAGAAAATGTGGCACATACACACCGTGGAATACTATGCAGCCATAAAAAAGGATGAGTTCATGTCCTTTGTAGGGACATGGATGAAGCTGGAAACCATCATTCTGAGCAAACTATTGCAAGGACAGAAAACCAAACACCGTATGTTCTCACTCATAGGTGGGAATTGAACAATAAGAACACTTGGACACACGAAGGGGAACATCACACACTGGGGCCTGTCGTGGGGTGGGGAGGAGAGGGGGGAGAGATAGCATTAGGAGATATACGTAATGTAAATGGCGAGTTAATGGGTGCCGCACACCATCATAGCACACGTATACATACGTAACAAACCTGCACGTTGTGCACATGTACCCTAGAACCTAAAGTATAATAATAATAAAAAGAGGAAATTATGCTGATTCTCCAATATCATACTAGGGAAAAGTAGGGAGTGCAGAATGTCTGTGTGTGTGTGTGTGTGCGTGTGTGCATGTTTGAGGAAAACAGATGACTCAGACAGCCAGTATTCCGGAAATGCAGTTAATGAGCCAAGTGAAATTATTAATCAACTTTATTTTGGTAAGGTCTTTGGGATAAATAAAGTGCAGTATTGTCATTATTAATTGCCATAATAAATATTTCTCTACATCTTATGTAGTAATATGCATCAAAAAAGAATGAAACATAACCTGCCTTTGCATATACTTCCCTTCTGGGACTCCATTTTATTTGAAAGTATCAGCCCACTTTCATGTCTTCAGAAAAACCATTTGTTGGTGTTGACTAATAGAAATCTGTTCATGGATGGCCAGGCATGGTGACTCACACCTGTAACCCCAGCACTTTGGGAGGCCAAGGTTAGGGGATTGCCTGAGGTCAGGAGTTTGAGACCAGACTGGTCAATGTGATGAAACCCCGTCTCTACTAAAAATACAAAAATTAGGCCGGGCGCGGTGGCTCAAGCCTGTAATCCCAGCACTTTGGGAGGCCGAGACGGGCGGATCATGAGGTCAGGAGATTGAGACCATCCTGGCTAACACAGTGAAACCCCATCTCTACTAAAAAATACAAAAAAACTAGCCGGGCGAGGTGGCAGGCGCCTGTAGTCCCAGCTACTGGGGAGGCTGAGGCAGAAGAATGGCGTAAACCCGGCAGGTGGAGCTTGCAGTGAGCCGAGATCCAGCCACTGCACTCCAGACTGGGCGACAGAGCCAGACTCCATCTCAAAAAAAAAAAAAAAAAAAAAAAAAAAAAAAAAAAAAAAAATACAAAAATTAGCTGGGCGTGGTGGTGCATGCCTGTAGTCCCAGCTACTTGTGAGGCTGAGGCAGGAGAATCACTTGAACCTGTGAGGCAGAGGCTATAATGAGCCGAGATCGGGCCACTGCACCCCAGCCTGGGCAACAGAGCGAGACTCTGGCTCAAAAAGAAAAAAAAAAAAAAAAGAAAAAAAAAGAAAGAAAAGAAATCTGTTCATGGATGATCAAATAACTACTTTTATTCCATTGCAAGTTTTAAGAAGTCAATCTTACAAAGTTTCACTGCTCCAAGAGGAGTAGAAGGAGGAAAGAATAATTGCTTTTCACCTCAGGGTGGAAAAAGAGCAAATAAAACAATAAAAAAAACTGTAGGTTTTCTTTTAAATTCATTGTAACACAAAATACATTGTGGCTAAGAAAATAAAATAAAAATATTTCTCAAATAAAATATTTCTTTAGGAATTCAGAATATAAGACAGAAAGTAGTTTCAAAGTACAAAAACTGCCTTGGAAGAGCTGTTTCTATGGAAATGATGCAGGTAAAGCTCACCTTCATGGTACCAACCTCCCCATTCGAGACTCTTTTTTCACACTCCCAATACTCTATGTAGCTAGAGGCAAGAGAAGGCCCTTCACATTATTTATATTTTCAGGATTCAAAACTCCTGGATATTTGTATTTTAAAAGAGGTCCACATATCTAACCATCTCCTTCTTTTTCTTTGTGTTCTAAAATGTAGCTGAGTAGAAGCTAGGTTCATAGGAGGTTTAGGACACACTGAGAGTATGAGTAATTGACAGAATGAGGCTGTCTGTCGAGATGAACAATTTCCATCAGTTTCTATACTCCCACCCCAACCTTTTCACATCTTGATATTCTTAATCATGATGGTGAGAGGAATTTTTCTTAAAAAGTATGTGTGTGTACGGGGTGAGGGGAACCACAGAAAAAAGTGATCACTAAATCCAAAGGAGTGGAAAGGGTGGAAATAAGCGTGGAAATTCAGGGAGGCATCCGGATGAGAAGTATGTTTGCAGAAGAGATCTGTCTAATGTTCCTTGAACTACTGCCTAAAATAGTAGCCTACTTTTCATCTTCAGTAATTCACTGTTGAGTATTTACAAAAATAAACCATCATTTCCATTCATATGATTCTTATGATTTTCATCCTGCAACTGTATCACAGAAAGGCATTTTTCCTGTGGAAGTAGGCAACAGTTGCTGCACATGACTAAGGCTTTGCATACATTCACAAAGGTGGCTAGATTGTACTGTGTGCTCTTTTGAGTTCAGAGCAACCTGTTTCTAATGTGCTCTGTGTGCCTCTCTTGTACCATTATAAATACAGAAAAGAATGTACAGGGAATCAGAAGATCAGGTTCTAGTTCTGGTTCTGCCTGGCCTCGAGACTAAATCAGGTCATTTAACCTCCCAAATCTTTGTTTTCACATCCATGAACAGAAATAATAGTTGATCTTCCTGCCTCATAAAGTTGTATAAAACTGCTTTATAAATCAAACAGTGCTATTCAAGCTCCATAATCACTATGTTGGAAGGGTCTTTAGATATCACCTAGCACTACTTATTTCATGCATAAGAAAGCTGAAGTTCAGAAAGGTGAAATGGCTTGACCTAGATTAATCATTCTTACTGAGGCTGCACATTAGAATTGCCTGGAATGCTTTTTCAAATATTGCCACTTGGTCCCTACATAGATACTAGATCAGAAGCTATGAGCTTGGAGTCTGCTAGGCACTAGTGGTTTCTAAAGGCCCTCAAGTGATTCCAATGTGATTGAAAACCATTGCCCAGATAATATAACTTATAAAGAGTGGAACCAGGAACTAGCTTGGTCTGCTGGCTCCCACCCACAAATCACTCTGCCACACCAGAATGTTGTCCAACAGCTGGGAGGCTGCAGAAAAGAAGTCAGTGATGCCCTCTGTGAGTAAGCATCAGGATTTCCTTCACAAAGCTGTTCAGCAACTGCTTGGGTTGGAAGTTTGAGTCATCTCTGCACCTATTGGCTCTGTCGCTCTGTCAGATACAGGGCAATACCTTGTTTTCTGGCATTCCTTGCCTGACCATCAACCACTCCTGGTCCCATACCCCACCACCACTCTCAGAACTAGTCAGTAGAAATGTTCACATTTACCCATGTAGCAAAAAGCTCCTTTCATCAAGAAGTGACTGAATTCAGGAGTTACTCCAAGACAAGAAGAGGCAGAGGTTTATGTGGTAAATTTTAAAAGACTTTAAAGGAGCCTTTTAAATACTGTAAAGAAAATCACTAGGGTAATGTTTCTCAGCTTGGGGTATTTACTAGAAGTACATCAGTGCCCATAGTAATTTTTAAAACTCTATTTTCATTTTTTTGATAATCTAAAGAAAATAAGCCTGTTTAGATATCTGTAGGAATATGTTATATCTGAGAATTACCCTACTTTTAGTGCCCACATTCGCATGTGGCTTCACTATCACATAGGTGCTAAACAGTATAACTCTAATTGACATGGCTATGAGAAAATACTAGAGGCAATGAGATATAAATGAGGCATTAGTACAGAGTAAGGGCCAAATGATGTCACAGCCAGCTATTCAAAGGCGGGAAATAACAGTAGTTCTAAGAGAGAAACAGAGTGGGCAGATGGAATCATCACCAGGCACACTGCAGCACAGGCATGTTGAGCTTAAAAGAACCTAAGCTACAGCATTCAGTATGCTGTCTGTCCTGTGAGCAAAGATTCAGTTTCAGCAAAACAGTATAATCTATCATAAGCTTAAGAAACCTTGTAACAAAAAGGGATTTTCATGGGCAAGATGTTAATTACTAACATTTAGATATGAATTAAGAATCCATGGAAAGGATTGGGCAAAGGGGCTAAGACGAACTGAAAGCAGATGGCCTGGTGACTCCAGGAGTGGGAAATAAAAACAAACTTTGGGAAAACAAAAAGTCAGACAGGCCATCTAGCAGACAGAATCCAGAATGTGCTGATGTAAGTAAAGGAACTGAAACAGGGCTAGATGCACTTGCCAACAAGGTCTAAGAGACCAGAATGCAGAGTTGGGGCACAGAGTTTGGGACACAGAATATAGACTTTGGGGGCACAAAACGGACTGGGAGGGAGAGTGGGTAGACCTGGGTTAAACAAAAAAGAGGAGAGAAAGCTGTGCTTCCTATTACTGGTAAACTGAGGTTTACTGTAATGGTTAGTAGAGGTTGAGTGTATCTTCTAGTCTTTGAAACAGTCATGGCAGATGTCTGAAGATTCAGACTTTCCTGAAGAGTCATTTTAAGACTGTTCCTGAAGTAGCGCCATGGACATCTGGAGGTGGACGAACACTAGACCTCAAGAATATCAGTCATTACTGGGCTTATAACTCAGAAGCCAGAACTGAGAGGGAGCCTACTAAGTCTAGGAGGTCTAAATGAAAGTAATTCATTTTGAAGGGCTAGCAATTCATGGATAAGGACATGTTCAAACATAAAAATACATGATAATTTCTGTGGGTCTTAGGCCTCTTGCCCATTTCTTTTGTATTTAGGAGATTTTGCTTTACTTCATTAGAATAATAACATATATTAACTAAGTTACCAATATACCAGTGGTTCCAAATTTTCCATACAGAGTTACAAAGACCTGAAATCCCTTGGGAGATCAAATGGGAAGATTAAAGGCATTCAAGTTCTGAGACTAGATAAGGAGTAAGAAAGGGAAGGTGCAGTCAGCTATGCAACCATGCCCATGGGGAATTCTGGCAAATAGGACTTGTGGGAGAAAGTGATGTGTTCATTCTGTGACATGCATGTAGCATGATATGCATGTAACATATACACAATGAACACATGAAAACAAAACTAGCTTGGAGATCTTTCAGATTTCCTTAAAAAATACTTTCAACATAAAAATATGTACTTTTCCATTTGAATATGAAGTTAAAGATAAACTTAAGAATGACCCACCTTACTCCAAGCATAATTCCAGGTCACATAACTGTTGCCTCCCAGAAGATCCTTGAGCCAGGTGACTGGGTTTTTATAAATCCGACCACTTTCTACCTTAAGTTTACCATTCAATAAAATGCTGGCTTTGTGGGTAGTCTCCTGAAGTGAAAAATAAAAAAAAATTAGGGTCAAAAATAGCTGAAATATGTGAACTTTTGCTTCTGGCTATGACAAAGTAACAGGGACCAGATATACCCTAACACCTGATTTTTAAATTTTTGTATACAAATTTAATGTATCTAGATATGCTCATAAGGGCATGCAGCAAATCATGAACCATCTAGTCAACAAAATCTGCAAAAATTGGATTTAAAAGGTGAGAGTCTATGGTATTTGAACCAAGACTGCATCCTCCCTCCCCACTCTCAGCTCTGGGAAGTAGAAACTCCACTCTAGATTGCTATAGTCAAGACTATAGGGCTCCCTTCCTGGGAGGGGCATAACTTCAGCATTTCTCATCCTGCCCCCAGCCACTGTTGCTAAGGCTAAGTTGCCAGCAACTATAGCCAAAGGGTGGAGGCTCCCTTCTCCTGCCTAGCTGTGAGTGTTGAGACAGAGGCTCCACCTTTGGCACGGCACCACTGAGAATGCTGGGATCCCGATCACCCTTGCCTTGGCTTGTAAGGTGGTGGTTTCACATTGGGAGAGGCAAACTGAAAAGACATGAAGCTACTGTCTCCCCTCTACCAAATGCTCAGCTCCTAAAGCAAGGGTATCACTTGAAAAATCACCTTTGTCCCCACCCTCAGCTCCAGGGCCATGGCTCAGGGATTCTGCCTGAGAAGAGAAGTAGGCCTTAAAATAGATAGCTCCTAATCTCCTCCCGAAGGAATTAACTTCATTTGCAACAGAGCATGAAGAAGGCCCAGTGTGTGATGTTCCCCACCCTGTGTTCAAGTGTTCTCATTGTTCAATTTCCACCTATAAGTGAGAAAACGCGGTGTTTGGTTTTCTGTCCTTGCGACAGTTTGTTCAGAATGATGGTGTCCAACTTCATCCATGTCCCAACAAAGGACATGAACTTATCCTTTTTCATGGCTGCATAGTATTCCGTGGTGTATATGTGCCACATTTTCTTAATCCAGTCTATCATTGATGGACATTTGGGTTGGTTCCAAGTCTTTACTATTGTGAATAGTGCCACAGTAAACATATGTATGCCTGTGTCTATATAGCAGCATGATTTATAATCCTTTGGGTATATATCCAGTAATGGGATGGCTGGGTCAAATGGTATTTCTAGTTCTAGATCCTTGAGGAATCGCTACACTGTCTTCCACAATGGTGGAACTAGTTTACAGTCCCACCAACAGTGCAAAAGTGTTCCTATTTCTCCACATCCTCTCCAACACCTGTTGTTTCCTGACTTTTTAACGATCACCATTCTAACTGGTGTGAGATGGTATCTCATTGTGGTTTTGATTTGCATTTCTCTGATGGCCAGTGATGATGAGCATTTTTTCATGTGTCTGCTGGCTGCATAAATGTCTTCTTTTGAGAAGTGTCTGTTCATATCCTTTGCCCACTTTTTGATGCAGTTGTTTCATTTTTTCTTGTAAATTTAAGTTCTTTGTAGATTCTGGATATTAGCCCTTTGTCAGATGGATAGACGATAAAAATTTTCTCCCATTCTGTAGGTTGCCTGTTCACTCTGATGGTAGTTCCTTTTGTTGTGCAGAAGCTCTTTAGTTTAATTAGATCCCATTTGTTAATTTTGGCTTTTGTTGCCATTGCTTCTGGTGTTTTAGTCATGAAGTCCTTGCCCATGCCTATGTCCTGAATGGTATCGCCTAGGTTTTCTTCTAGGGTTTTTATGGTTTTAGGTCTAACATTTAAGTCTTTAATCCATCTTGAATTAATTTTTATATAAGGTGTAAGGAGGGGATTCAGTTTCAGCCTTCTACATATGGCTACCCAGTTTTCCCAGCACCATTTATTAAATAGGGAATCATTTCCCCATTTCTTGTTTTTGTCAGGTTTGTCAAAGATCAAATCGGGGTAGATGTGTGGTATTATTTATGAGGGCTCTGTTCTGTTACATTGGTCTATATCTCTGTTTTGGTACTAGTACCATGCTGTTTTTGTTACTATAGCTTTGTAGTATCCTTTGAAGTCAGGTAGCATGATGCCTCCAGCTTTGTTCTTTTGGCTTAGGATTGTTTGGTAATGCAGGTTCTTTTTTGGTTCCATATGAACTTTAAAGTAGTTTTTTCCAATTCTGTGAAGAAAGTCATTGGTAGCTTGATGGGGATGGCATTGAATCTGTAAATTACCTTGGGCAGTATGGCCATTTTCATGATATTGATTCTTCCTATCCATGAGCATAGAATGTTCTTCCATTTGTTTGTGTCCTCTTTTATTTCGTTGAGCAGTGGTTTGTAGTTCTCCTTAAAGAGGTCCTTCACATCCCTTGTAAGTTGGATTCCTAGGTATTTTATTCTCTTTGAAGCAATTGTGAATGGGAGTTCACTCATGATTTGGCTCTCTGTTTGTCTGTTATTGGTGTATGGGAATTCTTGTGATTTTTGCACATTGATTTTGTATCCTGAGACTTTGCTGAAGTTGCTTATCAGCTTAAGAAGGCTTTGGGGTGAGACGATGGGGTTTTCTAAATATACAATCATGTCATCTGCAAACAGGGACAATTGGACTTCCTCTTTTCCTAATTGAATTCCCTTTATTTCTTTCTCCTGCCTGATTGCCCTGGCCAGAACTTCCAACACTATGTTGAATAGGAATGGTGAGAGAGGACATCCCTGTCTTGTGCCAGTTTTCAAAGAGAATGCTTCCAGTTTTTGCCCATTCAGTATGATATTGGCTGTGGGTTTGTCATAAACAGCTCTTATTATTTTGAGATATGTCCCATCAGTACCTAGTTTATTGAGAGTTTTTAGTATGAAGGGCTGTTGAGTTTTGTCGAAGGCCTTTTCTGCATCTATTGAGATAATCATGTGGTTTTTGTCTTTGGTTCTGTTTATATGATGGATTACGTTTATTGATTTGCATATGTTGAACCAGCCTTGCATCCCAGGGATGAAGCCCACTTGATCATGGTGGATAAGCTTTTTGATGTGCTGCTGGATTCGGTCTGCCAGTATTTTATTGAGGATTTTTGCATCAATGTTCATCAGGGATATTGGTATAAACTTCTCTTTTTTTGTTGTGTCTCTGCCAGGCTTTGGTATCAGGATGATGCTGGCCTCATAAAATGAGTTAGGGAGGATTCCCTCTTTTTCTATTGACTGGAATAGTTTCAGAAGGAATGGTACCAGCTCCTCCTTGTACCTCTGGTAGAATTAGCCTGTGAATCCATCTGGTCCTGGACTTTTTTTTGTTGGTAGGCTATTAATTATTGCTTCAATTTCAGAGCCTGTTATTGGTCTATTCTGAGATTCAACTTCTTTCTGGTTTAGTCTTGGGAGGGTGTATGTGTCCAGGAATTTATCCATTTCTTCTAGATTTTCTAGTTTATTTGATAGAGGTGTTTATAGTATTCTCTGATGGTAGTTTGTATTTCTGTGGGATCAGTGGTGATATCCCCTTTATCATTTTTTATTGTGCCTACCGGGTTCTTCTCTCTTTTCTTCTTTACTAGTCTTGCTAGTGGTCTATCAATTTTGTTGATCTTTTCAAAAAATCAGCTCCTGGATTCATTGATTTTTTGAAGTTTTTTTGTGTCTCTAACTCCTTCAGTTCTGCTCTGATCTTAGTTATTTTTTGCCTTCTGCTAGCTTTTGAATGTGGTTGCTCTTTCTTCTCTAGTTCTTTTAATTGTGATGTTAGGGTGTCAATTTTAGATCTTTCCTGCTTTCTCTTGTGGGCATTTAGTGCTATAAATTTCCCTCTACATACTGCTTTAAATGTGTCCCAGAGATTCTGGTATGTTGTGTCTTTGTTCTCATTGGTTTCAAAGAACATCTTTATTTCTGCCTTCATTTCGTTATGTACCCAGTAGTCATTCAGGAGCAGGTTGTTCAGTTTCCATGTAGTTGAGCGGTTTTTAGTGAGTTTCTTAATCCCGAGTTCTACTTTGATTGCACTGTAGTCTGAGAGACAGTTTGCTATAATATCTGTTCTTCTACATTTGATGAGGAGTGCTTTTCTTCCAACTATGTGGTCAATATTGGAATAAGTGCGATGTGGTGCTGAGAAGAATGTATATTCTGTTGATTTGGGGTGGACAGTTCTATAGATGTCTATTAGGTCTACTTGGTGCAGAGCTGAGTTCAATTCTTGGATATCCTTGTTAACTTTCTGTTTTGTTAATCTGTCTAATGTTGACAGTGGGGTGTTAAAGTCTCCCATTATTATTGTGTGGGAGTCTAAGTCTCTTTGTAGGTCGCTGAGGACTTGCTTTATGAATCTGGGTGCTCCTGTATTGGGTGCATATATATTTAGGATAGTTAGCTCTTCTTGTTGAATTGATCTTTTACCATTATGCAATGGCCTTCTTTGTCTCTTTTGGGCTTTGTCAGTTTAAAGTCTGTTTTATCAGAGACTAGGATTGCAACCCCTGCTTTTTTCTGTTTTCCATTTGCTTGGTAGATCTTCCTCCATCCCTTTATTTTGAGCCTATGGGTGTCTCTGCATGTGAGATGGGTCTCCTGAATACAGCACACTGTTGGGTCTTGACTCTTTTTCCAATTTGCCAGTCTGTCTTTTAACTGGAGCATTTAGCCCATTTTCATTTAAGGTTAATATTATTATGTGTGAATTGGATCCTGTCATTATGATGTTAGCTGGTTATTTTGCTCATTAGTTGATGTGGTTTCTTCTTAGCATTGATGGTCTTTACCATTTGACATGTTTTTGCAGTGGCTGGTACCAGTTGTTCCTTTCCATGTTTAGTGATTTCTTCAGGAGCTCTTGTAAGGCAGTCCTGGTGGTGACAAAATCTCTTAGCATTTGCTTGTCTTTTAAGGATTTTATTTCTCCTTCACTTATGAAGCTTAGTTTGGCTGGATATGAAATTCTGGGCTGAAAATTCTTTAAGAATGTTGAATATCGGCCCCCACTCTCTTCTGGCTTGTAGAGTTTCTGCCAAGAGATCTGCTGTTAGTTTGATGGGCTTCCCTTTGTGAGTAACTCGACCTTTCTCTCTGGCTGCCCTTAACATTATTTCCTTCATTTCAACTTTGGTGAATCTGACAATTATGTGACTTGGCGTTGATCTTCTCAAGGAGTATCTTTATGGCATTCTCTGTATTTCCTGAATTTGAACGTTGGCCTGCCTTGCTAGGTTGGGGAAGTTCTCCTGGATAATATCCTGAAGGGTGTTTTCCAATTTGGTTCCATTCTCCCTGCCACTTTCAGGTACACCGATCAGACGTAGATTTTGTCTTTTCACATAGTCCCATATTTCTTGGAGGCTTTGTTTGTTTCTTTTTACTCTTTTTTCTCTAAACTTCTCTTCTCGCTTCATTTCATTCATTTGATCTTCAATCACTGATACCCTTTCTTCCACTTGATCGAATTGGCTACTGAAGCTTATGCATGCGTCATGTAGTTCTCGTGCCATGGTTTTCAGCTCCATCAGGTCATTTAAGGTCTTCTTTACGCTGTTTATTCTAGTTAGCCATTTGTCTAATCTTTTTTCAAGGTTTTTAGCTTCTTTGTGATGGGTTTAAACATCCTCCTTTAGCTCGGAGAAGTTTGTTATTACCGATCATTTGAAGCCTTCTCTCCACTCGTCAAAGTCATTCTCCATCCAGCTTTGTTCTGTTGCTGGCAAGGAGCTGTGTTCCTTTGGTGGAGAAGAGGCACTCTGATATTTAGAATTTTCAGCTTTTCTGCTCTGGTTTCTCCTCATCTTTGTCATTTTATCTACCTTTGATTTTTGATGATGGTGACGTACAGATGTGGTTTTGGTGTGGATGTCCTTTCTGTTTGTTAGTTTTCCTTCTAACAGTGAGGACCCTCAGCTGCAGGTCTGTTGGAGTTTGCTGGAGGTCTACTCCAGACCCTGTTTGCCTGGGTATCACCAGCAGAGGCTGCAGAACAGCAAATATTGCAGAACAGCAAATGTTGCTGCCTGATCCTTCCTCTGGAAGCTTCGTCTTAGAGGGGCACCCGGCCGTATGAGGTGTCAGTCGGCCCCTACTGGGAGGTACCTCCCAGTTAGGCTACTCGGTGTTCACAGACCCACTTGAGGAGGCAATCTGTCCGTTCTCAGATCTCAAACTCCATGTGGGGAGAACCACTAATCTCTTCAAAGCTGTCAGATGGACATTTAAGTCTGCAGAAGTTTCTGCTGCCTTTTTTTCAGCTATGTCCTGTCCCCAGAGGTGGAGTCTATGGAGGCAGGCAGGCCTCCTTGGGATGTGGTGGGCTCCACCCAGTTCGAGCTTCCTGGCCGCTTTGTTTACCTACTCAAACCTCAGCAATGGCGGATGCCCCTCCCCCAGCCTTGCTGTCACTTTACAGTTCGATCTCAGACTGCTATGCTAGCAGTGAGTGAGGCTCTGTGGGCGTGGGACCCTCCGAGCCAGGCATGGGATATAATCTCCTAGTGTGTCATTTTCTAAGACCATGGGAAGAGTGCAGTATTAGGGTAGGAGTGTCCCAATTTTCCAGGTACCATCTGTCATAGCTTCCCTTGGCTAGGAAAGGGAATTCCCCGACCCCTTGTGCTTCCCTGGTGAGGCGATGCTCTGACCTGCTTTGGCTCATGCTCCACGGGCTGCACCCACTCTCCGACAAGCCCCAGTGAGATGAACCCAGTACCTCAGTTGGAAATGCAGAAATCATCCGTCTTCTGAGTTGCTTATGCTAGGAGCTGTAGACTGGAGCTGTTCCTATTTGGCCATCTTGGAACCTCTGATCCTTTAATCCATCTTGAGTTAATTTTTGTATAAGGTGTAAGGAAGGGGTCCAGTTTCAATTTTCTGCATATGGCTAGCCAGTTCTCTCAGCAGCATTTATTAAATAGGGAATCATTTCTCCATTGCTTGTTTTTGTCAGGTTTAAAGAAGACATTCATATAGCCAAAAAACATATGAATAAAAGCTCAACATCACTGATCATTAGAGAAATGCAAATCAAAACCACTATGAGATACCTTCTCATGCCAGTCAGAACAGTGATTATTAAAAAGTCAAGAAACAACTGATGCTGGTGAGGTTGCAGATAAATAGGAATGCTTTTACACTGTTGGTGGGAATGTAAATTCGTTCAACCATTGTGAAAGACAGTATGGTGACCCCTCAAAGATCTAGAACCAGAAATACCATTTGCCCCAGCAATCCTATTACTGGGCATATACCCAAAGGAATATAAATTATTCTGTTACAAAGATACATGCACATGTATGTTCACTGCAGCACTGTTCACAATAGCAAAGACATGGAATCAACCCAAATATCCATCAATGATAGCCCAGATAAACAAAATGTGGTACACATACTCCATGGAATACTATGTAGCCATAAAAAGGAATGAGATCATGTCCTCTGCAGAGACATGAATGCAGCTGGAAGCCATTATCCTCAGCAAACTAATGCAGGAATAGAAAATCAAATGCTGCATGTTCTGACTTATAAGTGGGAGCTGAACAATGAGAACATGTGGACACAGGGAGGGGAACAGCACACATTGGGGCCTGTTGGGGACTGGGGTTGAGGGAGGGAGAGCATTAGGAAAAATAGCCAATGCATGCTGGGTTTAATACCTAGGTTATGGGTTGACAGGTGCAGTAAACCACCATGCCACTCGTTTATCTATGTAACAAACCTGCACATCCTGCACATGTATCCTGGAACTTAAAAATTAAAATTAAAAAAATAAAAATAAATGTATCAGGGCAATTTCAGAAATATGCATTCACTTGCTAAGAATACAATGGTTGTGTCCCTCTATTCAGGAAGCCCAGCAAAACCCCATTTCCCAAATCAGAGCTAAATGTCTATATCATGTGACAGCAACATTTACTAACTTATTTATAAAATTTGCATGATTTTAGAGAATAAAATATAGAATACCTCTGTTTTGAATTCCAGAATGTTATTTCCTGGGTTAATTCTTCCTAGTAATATCAAATCTTTTATCTGAATACATTTCTTTTTAGGAGCTGTACTGTAGTTTAAAGGCTTTTTTATAGTATCTTGTTGCCCAGATCCAGAGGAAGAGAAGATCTGACTGTCATCTGCACGTGGAACAGCAGAAACTGATTTTTTACGATATGGTTTCATTGGATGCACTGTATCACTGCCTAAGACAGCAACCCCTTGATGTGCCAGGGATTCTGATGCCCCTGTAGGTGATTGCTGGGAAGTTGTTTTCCTGTTTCCTCTTTTAGGATGATAATTGGAAAGGTCCTGATCACAAATAATATTTGATGGATGGGCAGCATTTTCGGCAAGGACACTTGCAGTTTCTGAAATATTTAATTTGCCGATTACTGGGGAAGGAATACAGGATTCATGGTCTTTGTCTGTAGCTTCTGTAAGATCATTCTCTTTCTCTTTCTGTGAATATTCTGTTTGACCAATAAAAGCAACAGGTTGGGATGGTAATTTATTATTCTCTGTGCCATCTGAATGTCGGGATTTTGGAAAACCATCCAAGGTACAATCACTGACATTTTGTTTAGAATTCACATCATTTCCAGAAAATTCTCCCCTTCTCACTGCCTCTGAATTTAGACAAATGTTGGTATTTTGGCTGTAGTTCCAAGTTTCCAGAGACAATTGTGTTTCCTGCATGCTTCCACAAACAGGAGAAAGTAAACCTGATTGGGGATGCTCTAAATTTTCCAGACTAGTGAGCTCTTGGCTGTCCTTTTCACTGCAGTTTTCTGACCTGGGTGGGAGCTGCCTTAAACTAAAACAAGGCAATGATGTAACATTCTTATAATTTTGAATTTTCTGGCTTATTTTTTTCTGTTTTTTTGCCACAACTAAAAGACTCTTCTGTCTTGCCACCAAGTTGGCCAATTGTTCTCTCAGGGCTCCATGCTTAAATGACTCTATGGATATCCTATAGGAAGAAACAGAAAGAGAAAAAAATGCAGTAACAGCAGAAAACTTTTTAAAGCGGTCATTTAGAGGTCAAAGATACTTTGTCTCAATTTCAATAACTTTAAAATACACAAAACTATAC
Source organism: Rhinopithecus roxellana (assembly GCF_007565055.1). NCBI lineage: Eukaryota > Metazoa > Chordata > Mammalia > Primates > Cercopithecidae > Rhinopithecus > Rhinopithecus roxellana. Next base: position 1,675,772 of record NC_044551.1, read on the forward strand.
CTGTGCAATTTACTGCCTTTGATTTTTTTAATCTGACCACCTGCAGCCTGTTGACACAAAATATTTCCTTTGAGAGGAAACTGATTCCTTTATTTAAGGTAAGTGTGCCCTTTTCTTAAGGAGGTGACAGGAAGATTATCAAGATTTTATATTCATATCATTATTATCAATTGCAAGTCAACTCTAAAAGATAAACAAAACTTGGATCATCTATCTAAACATCTATTTAGTCGTTGGTTGGAAGGTAGCAATTGGTGGCCAAGGAGAGTCGTCATTCTTTAAATTTGGGGCTTGCTTACCTGTTTATTAGTAAGTACAATTTGAAAGTTCTATTCAGGTTCTCTTAGCTATGGAAGAACAAGATTGTTTTGTGAATAATCATACTTCAGCTAGACCTGAGAAATGTTAGCTCCCCAAGTAATTACTGTAATTGTATTTTGAACCTGTATGAAGACACTTCCAAGTCCAGAGGGACTACCCAGGAAAGCATCATTCTGTGTGTCTTCCCCAAACTGAATTTCTCAAGACCTTGAGGACTAAGGAAGAGGAAATGGCTTTTCACATATTCATACTTTTGTCTTTTGATTATGCCCACCAATCCCACCCTGACCTTCAGATTATTGGATACTTTGTTTTCAGTGGTTCTCAAACTTTTTGGTCTCGGGAACTATTTGTACTTTTAAAAATTATTGAGGAACCCAAATAGTTTTTGTGTATATGAATATCTATCAGTATTTACTGTTTTAGAAATTAAAACTGAGAAAACTTTTTAAACAAAAGAATACACAACACATTCTATCAGGCTTTATCATATATCATGCGGCCTCTGAAAAATTCTACTGTACATTCATGAGAGAATGAGAGCAAGAGAGCAATAACATCTTAGTATTATTATTAAAAAATAGTTTTGACTTCACAGATCCTGTGAAACGGTCTCAGGAAACCCACCAGGGGTCCCTGGACCACAGTTTAAGAGCTGCTGTTTTAAGGAAAAGCAATAGTATAGATATATATTTTGCGTCTCCTATCAAAGTTTAGAGCTGATACTAAACTCCCAGCAGACTGGATGTTAAAAGAAGTAGTATACATAAGTGAAAAAATCAGCAAGAAGAAGGACTCAGATTAGCAAACAACTGGTAGCATAAAATGCAAAAGAAATACATAACATCAGACTTAAAATTATGTGAAACAAGGAGTTCAGAGACAAAACTTTAGATTACCCACACCAAGATGTGAAGTCTTATAGCAATATTAATAAGAATTTACATAGTGAAACTCCAACTGATCAGAAACTTTTGAAAATTCCAGGTGTAGTACATTGTTAACCACAGGACACTAAAGGAAATTCAAGCAAGCCTCTCCAAAGTCCCCTAAAATTACCCATATGTAGCTTATAGAAGCTCACTGCTTTACATTGACAGGAAAACAAGGAGGAAATAGAAGGGAACTTATGTTAGCTCTTCACTGGAGAAGAAGGCAAAATGGGGATTAAAAATAAAAATAGAAAACTGATTTTTAAAAATAAGTTCAGAAAAAAATTGAATACATAATAGACATTAAATGATTATAAGAGAAGAATATATAAGGACATGTTTAGAAAATTGTGAATAAAGAATAGGGAGCATAAGCAGTTAAGTCTATTAAAAACTAATTTAAAAAATGCCGAAACAAGAAAAAAATGTAACTTTTTTTTCACAAAAAATATGAGAGAGGTATATAACCAATATAATCAGGACAAAACTCTTTAAGGACCTTGAGATTTTAGAAATACAATAAAACACAAAATTAATCAACTGATTGATCAACTGCTTAGAAGGACATTTGTGACAGCAAAAAGAAACATTTTTTTAGTGTAGAAAATTTGAGTGTGCTAAAGAAATAAATTTATCTGTGGGATTTACAACCAGAAAAGCTTTCATAAAATTCTCTACTGTAGACAACTTTTTAAGATATTGAAATGTTCTTTTTTGACTATTTCAAGCAATAATGTAGAAAAATACCTTTCTGGGAAGTATAATTTTCCACGGTGGTAAAAGATTAGACAACCTTATAAAGTCATTTTTTGGCCCTAAGCAATGTATTTTTGTATTCTTAAGAAATATAGGCCGGGCGCGGTGGCTCAAGCCTGTAATCCCAGCACTTTGGGAGGCCGAGACGGGCGGATCACGAGGTCCGGAGATCGAGAGCATCCTGGCTAACACGGTGAAACCCCGTCTCTACTAAAAAAAATACAAAAAACTAGCCGGGCGAGGTGGTGGGCGCCTGTAGTCCCAGCTACTCGGGAGGCTGAGGCAGGAAAATGGCATAAACCCGGGAGGCGGAGCTTGCAGTGAGCTGAGATCCGGCCACTGCACTCCAGCCTGGGCGACAGAGCGAGACTCCGTCTCCAAAAAAAAAAAAAAAGAAATCTAGACAACTATTGCCGCTAAAAGTGGAAAAATTCTAGAAACTCAGAAGCACTTTTTTTTTTCCTTTTTCTACTCACCTGTATTTTTTAGCCAGATCATCCCTTTCTGCTTTCTGCTTGGCAAGCACATTATCCATAATCTCTTTTATATTTAACATCTTCTCAATGTACTGTTCTAGAAACATGACAATAAAAAGTTAGCTAACTGAGGGATAGTGAATGTCAAATTTGGTCATATGAGAATTAGCCCTATTGTTAATTTTAAAAAGCCATTATTCCCTATGCTCTTCCCCCAATATTAATGGCCCAGATATCTCAATTAAGGCTTACTTAACAATGTCAATCTACGGAAATGCCCTGAAGTGTATAGATAAGAATACTGTAAAAGAGTAGGCCAGCCTGAGTTCTAATCCTGCTGCCCCACTGACTAAATTTTGTGAGCCTGGATAAGTCATTTAACTTACACGGTTAACTTTCTTACCTGTGAAATGAAGGTAGTAAAGGAAGATATTTGTCTGTTAAAATTATTTTATTTTTTAAAATACAAAAGGAATACATTAACATCGTAAAATTTTTTCAAGCCATATAAATATTTACAAAGATGAAAAGTAAGAGTATCCCTACTCACCCCACTGCTTTTCCTCTAATGTATTCAACAAAGGAGATTACTGTTAATACTTCAGGGGTGTGTGTGTTTGTAAAATTTGTGTTATATATTTATTATTTTAAATGCTTACACTAGGTATAATTATACATTATATGCACTTAAAAAATAGAATCATGCTGTCAGTTCTTGTTCTTTGCACTTATAATAACATTTACATTGTACTATATGATACCTAAGGTCACCTATAGATCTTACAAACCACCATTACAATAATTACTTAAATTTTTCCGACTTTCTTCCTTTGCTTTCCAAGTAAAGGCATAATGACCTTCCTCCCAACACAGATCCACATGATTACCCACAAATGTGGGTTATGTACAAATCCAGATGCCCAAGTAAGAAACTGAAAGGGTTAAATGCATATATTTTAATTCTTTTAAGCTACTTGTTATTTCTTTCACTTTCGGCTTTGTTTCTTAAATTTTTTCCTAATTTTTTGTACCAATGTACATTTTTCTGGATAAAGTAACTTGAGAAAATCTGTGGTAGAAAATGACATGAGGTTCAGAGGTAGAATTCGTTTCAGAAATTCCCTCAGCAAATCAGACAAACGATTTGATAAGTATTGAGTCAGTTTCCTCAGAGTAGTTTCTATCGCCTTAATACTGTGGTTAAGGATTAGTTTCACAATATGATGCATATTCTAACAAAGGAGGAAAATGTGTACAATCAATAAGAATTTAGATATAACTTTGTTCAGCAGATTTGACACTGTTTATTAAAAGACATTTAAAATTATCTATGTGCCCTGTCATCCCAGCTTTTCCAACTGAATTTTAAAGATAGGTAAAAATAACATACTACAGGAACTTAAAATATTCAGTATGTTTCTATAAGAAACAACAGAAATATATTTTACATATAGTTTGGTACCACTTCTTTATCAAAGATGATATTAATCAATGGTATATTAAAGAGAATCTATAATTGTCCTAATATGTGTAATATTTTATTACTTGATTAGACATTACAAAACAATGAGGATGAGAGAAATTATTCAACAAATAGGGATGAATAAATAGGGTAGTAATACGGGGTAAACCTATTCTATCCTTAAATACAGAAAAAAATTTCAGATGAATTACGCATTAGAATGCTTAGGGAAAATATATAAAATATTAACAACGGCAATTTTCTGCCTCAGTTCAGTTGAAGCAGTTCAGTTGATAACTGATAGAAAAGTGAATGCAAGGTCTCTTTCAGAAAAATTTTCAAAGATGTACAAAATGGGACTCATTACTTAGATCCCTCAGCCAGATCAAAGCTAAAACAAGTGTCAGATGTGGAGGAGGGTGAATTCGAAAAAACATTTCTTTAGAGAGCAGTTGCTTACCTGAGTGGGAATCTGCATATTCAGCAGCAGGAGTAAGGGGTAAAGGGGATTCTCTCCTTTACCTCAAGCCTGCTAGGGTAAGTTCCTCAAAGGATTATTTAGAGAAACTAACTGAACTCTAAGTTGAGGTGACAATGAATTGGTATCTGGCTTCCTTCTTGAACATCTAGAGACTTTGAAAAATGAGAAGCTACCACAGCAGGGCCAAAAGAAAGTTGCTGCTGAGCTGAGAATTAATTATCTTCCCTTCTAACAGTGGGCCTGAGGTGCAAAGGTCCTGAGGACTTGTGAAGCCTGCCCTGTGACCCTGCCTATGAGGGCTTCCACCTGACAGTGAGAGTCTGTGTAGAATGGTTCATCAGAAAAAAAAAAAAAGAAGAAGCTGAGAGAAGACTGAGAGGACATAGGGAAAGGGCAATGTGTATTGCCCACATCATAGGAGTTCCAACCTGATGGGCCATAGAGAAATTTCAGAAGAGTCTTAGAAAACTGAGCAGTTTTGCTCTCCAGAGACTGAGTTTTAAACACCTGTCAGGGAGTGGCAGAGCCAGCCACATTCAGTAATTAGTTACCATCCAAGAGCTCCAGGGTCCCACTGCCTTACCTCTCCTTCCTTAAGGGCAGTAAGACAAAAATAAAAGCATCAAGATTATTCAATGTATTGGCTATAATATAACAAAATTAAACTACAAAACCTGGGGATGGTGGGGAGAAGCTCCTAATTTTAGAGGCATTCAAATAAATAGAAAAAGGCCGATGAATTTTTACTATACAGAATTTGTAATTGTATATATTTAAACAAAAACTAACACACATTGCAAAGAAAAAGACAAGTCACTGAAAAAGTATTTGCAGCAGTTATGGTGGAAAAGGGGCAAATAATTGTAATACATAAATAGGCTCCACTTGATGAATAAACAAATAATAGAAACACTTCTCAAAATAGGGAATAAAACTAGTGGAAAGTACCACTGGGCCGGGTGCAGTGGTTCACGTCTGTAATCCCAGCACTGTGGAAGACCGAGGTGGGCAGATCACGAGGTCAAGAGATCAAGACCATCCTGGCCAACATGGTGAAATACTGTCTTTACTAAAAATACAAAAATTAGCTGGGCATGGTACATGCGCCTGTAGTCCCAGCTCCTAGGGAGGCTGAGGCAGAAGAATCGCTTGAACCTGGGAGGCGGAAGTTGCAGTGAGCTGAGATCGCACCACTGCACTCCAGCCTGGTGACAGAATGAAACTCCATCTCAAAAAAAAAAAAAAAAAGTATCACTAATAGGCAACATGGCAAATGAAAATATCAGGCATATTTTTCTTATTAAACTAGTAAGGTTATTTAAAATGAAAATACTGATGCTACTAGCTGTGTACACAAAGACACTAATGTGTACACTGCTAGTAGCATCAGTATTTTCACTTCCAAAGTGAAAATTAGTACTATCTATAAAATATAATTTATCAATATAAATCAATAGATTTAAAATGCTTATATAATTTGACCCAATAGTTACAATTCTGTTAATCTTTCCTAAGAAGATAATACGTCCAGAAAAAGCTACATATTGAAGAAGAACAGCAAAAAATTGGAAATCATCCAAATGTTCAACAAAAAGGGAAAAATTTAGGAAACTGTGGAACATTTATTGAACACTAGGAATGAAGACTGTGGAAAAAACGCAAAATTACCATATCTATCATGATCAAAACTATGTTTTCAAGAGTTTTACTGAGGTCTAATTGCATTACTATGTTCTTAGACAAAAAAAAAAAAAAAAAAAAAAAAAAAAAAACAACAAAAAAAAAAAAAACGTGGGGTGGGGGTCTGGAAATAAAACAACAAAATATTGTGGTAGGACAATAGCTAACTTTAGCATTTTTCTCTTTTTCTTGAAGTATATCTGTATGCCTTCCATAATGAAAAAAATTATAAACTTGGAATAATCATCTTGGATGCAAAAGATATTACAATTAGTAAATGAAATAAATATACTAACTGTACATTTTTGTTTGGGGGTATGAATTATTTTCTATTAGTTTCCTCCAAACATAACACATACCATGTGAGGCCAGGATGAAAAGTAGAATGTGTAAAATTTTAAAGGAGATGATTTTTTTAAAGACTATGCAAACATGAGTTAGGACAAGAGATGAACAGTTATATCCTGCTATACAAAAGGTTGATGAGGTACTTTAAATTACCTTACTTTTAGTTACTACTTTTAACTAACTTTTACTTTCAGAGATCTGAATTTATCAGGAACTACTTTCCACCTTATAAATCATAACTCAAAAAATACATATGTGAGTCATCAAGGGCTTGCACATATTCACTGAAGTTTGAGAAATTAAGATTATTAGGTCAGGGATCAGAGTCTAATTTGCTATTTTGAACCTTTAGTGTTTTGAAAACAGGAAGATATCTTTGCAGTCAGACATCCACCTGTTATATATGATCTTCTGAAAGTAGGAGGATTTGCTTTCCTTGTGTCACTGCCGCACCACCTTCCACTGCACTATTTCTGATCAACTTTTAAGGGTTACCATAGCTGGGTGAAGCTGACAACACACAGGGTAACATAATCTCATCTCTTGTCACAATCTTACATTTTCTGTCATAGGATTATCTAAACACATCACTGGTATAGCTTATCTCTGATTATAGTTCTGAATGTCTCTCAAATTACTCATGCAGCACTTTGCATCTAGAAGTATCTTTAACAACACAAACTACTGGTTTGCATCATGATAAAATCAGCCTTTTAGCTATCATTAAAAGTCACTTTGGACTTACTTTTTAAGTAAGTTACTTTTAATGATATTAATAATTCCTAGCACTTTAAATCCTCTCACATAAAAATAGAAGACCACTTTTTCAGCCATTGTGAGCTCTGAAATAAATATGTACCTTAAGAAGAAGATGACCTTGGGTATCTGAAAATATCATACTTGAGTATGAGTCTATATTTACCTGCATCTTCAGGGTTTCTTATTTCAAACTCTAATAAATTTTCTTGTTTTTCTTCTGTATCTTGTAGAATGGCACTGAGGGTCTGATGCTGTCAGATAAAAATATTTGAAACTTCATTACAAAGGGGTAGATATGCTCTCTGACATGCCATTGACAAACATAGAATAAATAAAATACTAAAGAAAGTGTTCCTAAAAATGCTCATTCCTCTCTGTGCTCAAAATGTACTCATACTTTTTAACTGTATAAATGTTGCAGATTTGAACAAAAGCAAACAAATAAATTTTGAATTATATAGTAGATATCCTGGAAAATAGAATGTAAAAGTAGTAATCATAAGAAATCAATTTATCACTGACTTCTGTTGAAACTATAGGTGTAGGAGAAAAATAAATCACATAACATTGAAAGTACATATATACAACAAGTTCACTTTAAGGCCTTATGACTTTCACTGCACACTATTAAAATCTTATACCTAATCTTAGAAGTACAAAACACTATGCTCTGAGAAATTCACAAAGGGGACTTAATACCACTTCTACACGCCCTTGTCAGTACCAATCTTCCTGCCTTGAATGCTTTCAATTCACTCTGCCCTGATTCTTCTCTTTCCCTATGAGAGAGAGAATTGTGGAGCGGGCTCTGGAACCAGACTTTCAGGTGTAAATCCTGTCTTCACCTCTTCCTATCTGGGTGACTCCAGCAAGTTACTTATCCTCTCTGTGACTGAATTGTATAACACATTAAAATGCTAAGGAAAATGTCAGCACAAAGTAAGAACTCCCTAAATAGTGAATATTATAATCATATAAAACCCATTCATACAGGAAACTTCTGACTTATCCAATCCATGCTGATTTCCTTTTTCTCAGAATCAAGAAATTCAGTGCTACATAATTTAACACTAACATAATAACATCTTATACATTATATTTCCTCATCAGGACAATGAGATCTTGTAGGCAGAAGCATGCCTTTTATATTTGTATATGGTTTCAACATTGTGGGTTCATAGCTATTGTTCCATTAATGATGATTGATTGATTGACTCGTATTACCTATCCTTTAATATACTCTCCATACACATTCATTTCTAAAACATGTAGATCCTCAAAGTCTTCTGAAATATGTTGCCCTGAAATTTTACTTTGGTGCCCACAAAAGATATTCAAAAAGTACGTAATAAAATAATCTAATTATTTGGTAAAGCAATCTTACTGCTGTCATTTATTAAATGCATCCAAGTGAAATTATAAAATACAAATATAAAAAACAAGCAAAAATAAAAACACCACTAAGGTTTACCGCTTTATACAGTGAACGATTTATGGTTATAAAAACAAACAGAAGATGAGAATTTGTGCCCAGGCTAAGCTCTATCCACAGATTAGGACAAAGAAACATCTTTTGGTGCCAACTTTCCTTTCTGCTTTGCTCGTATCGTAGATGTATTCAGTCTTGGACACTATGGGCCAAGACTTATCCAAAATAAGGTTTCATTGAGGATGCTACCTTAGTTGAGATTTTGTGCCTAGTTAAGCTTTGTGTTTTTGTCAAACTAAGAATTTCAATCAATATATATATCTTATTAAGCAACTGCTATGTTCTTTTTTTCAAAAGCTACCTTTACATGGTGGGTTTTGCAGCAAACTGTATTACTATAAACCATATGGGATCAAGGTTAGCTAAACCAGGCTGCTTAATCCTCTTCTCTGTCTAGATTCCAGAATCTTTTCTATATCCTGCATCTCTTAGACACTTATGGAAGTGAGTAGAGACACATTTATGACAGTGGCAGTCTCTATGGACAAGAAGTAGCCAAAGAACTCAAACTAGGTATAAAGGATAGCAGCTACTCCACTGTTCTGCATTCAAAGCAAATAATTAAGAGTTAACCACATAGCATAACTTCCAGGCCCATTCTGTTCATTATCTTATCTTTTATAATAAAAAAATTTCAATCTTTGTGTCATTAAAATGGAGAGCATTGCCGTTAGCCAATAACTAACTGGCTGGCTCAAAGAATGGCATTTTCTAAGATGAAGAACGAAGTAATTTTAACTTCACTCACCACAGAAAGGCTTTCACTTGATCTTTCTTGGTGTGAAAGGAAAGGTGAATCAATAGTTTTGCCATCATCACAAAAACATTGTTTATGTCTTTCAGACCGGACAGCAGGAATTTTTTCTTTAAAAAGTAAAATTAGAAAATATAATAAGAATATGCAAAAATATAGTTTTATTTTTCAGTTTTAATGTGATGCAGATGAGAAGCGTAAGTCAAGTCTACAACTATTATATCTTAATCAGTACTCATCATCATCAATTGGCTACTTATGGCTAACATTTACTGAGCACTTGTCACATGCTGGGTGCCAAAAACTATCCATAAATCATCTCATTTAATCTTCATATGAACCTGTGAAGTATGTAGTTTATTATATCCATTTTGCAGAAGAGGAAAGTGAGGCTTAGCGGGGTTCAAGAAGTTGCCCAATGTCATACAGAACTGAAACCAGATCTTATCTGATTCCAACGTCCACATGACCTGATTAATTGCCTCTGTAAATTCTATTGGACCCTACTCCTATTCTGGATTCACTTTCTCTATATTATGATTGTACTCTATATTCTTCATCCTTCTGGGGTACCTGATCAAGGAAACAAGAAACAGTAGATATGTGGGAATAGATCTATCACTTTACAATAGATCTATCAATAATTCCAAATGCAAGACTTCCCTGATAAGCTGAGCTAATCTAAATCATGGGAACTTTCAGGTATAGCTGTGAAGAGGGAGTGTGAAATGGCTGGGCCTCTGAGAAAGGCCCTGACCCTATGGACTTACCATATGGTAGCAGGCAATGAAAAGAGGAAATTTGTTTCACTCTTGACCTTGACCTATCCATGAGCTAGCCCACTGGTGAAATATAACACAATGAATATCCTTAGCTCTGACCAATTATATTAGTAATTCTTCCGTGAAAATCAAGAGTTGGTAAGGACGTTGGTAGGCTAGGGGAGAAGTGTGTTACACAATTGCTCTCCCCAGCATTCTCCCTCATGGTGAGAATATAGATACATTCCTGAGTATCTTCTTCTATGAGTCAAGGTTTGAGCATGAGGGAAAAGGAAGAACAATTCCCTCTCCTCAATACTTAATAAAGTATAAAGTATTGCTAAAATGGTTCATAAAATTTTGCCTGATTGTACATACATCCCCTTGAAATATTCTTTTCATTGCAAAATATATTACACATATACAAGTATATTTCCTTTAACAAGTTAATATGCTAGAATACTAGATTCTTTAAAAGTTGGCATGAATCCAACTGATACATGAATCATTACAAATTTTGAAGTAATGGAATCTTAGTTGCAAAAACTTCAGTATAATGTCACCCCTTTTCCAGCCCTACCACAACTAAGCTGATCCGCCTGGCTTCAATTACATCTCTATCTCAAATCTAATGTTAGGGAGATTAATGTTTGCTTGATGAATGCTATAGGTTTCATTTCAACATGTAACTCCAATCCAATAGGATCATATGATCTATAAATTAAGCCATATTTTTAAATGCTATTTTCTAAAAATAAATAATGGCTTTTGAAGAGTTTAATAAACATAGGACACATCTATCCTAGTTATGAAACAATTTACACAACAAATCAGAAGATTTTCCTAAATAGAGATATATTCTCTGTATAAAATAGCAGCAATATTGATATACATACCATTGACTATAGCATCTCTCTCATCTCTATTATCAGTCTCAATAGCACCGTAAGATTTTAGTAATTCTTTCATTTTTTCATCATCTGCTTCATCCAAAGCACTCTTCTGTTTTTGATCTTTTTGATTAGGGTTTGCTCCATTTTGTAGTAGAATCTCAGCTGCCTACAAAGTATTTTTTCAAAGTTATCTCTATAGACACCAAAGATGAATAATTTCTGTTTTCATCATGAACACCACTGCCAAGCATTAAAAGCTATCAAAAGAAAGTTTTCAAACTCAGGTCAAGAAATTTTTTTATTTTTTATTTTTATTTTTATTTTTTTCTTTTTTTGAGGCGGAGTCTCGCTCTGTCGCCCAGGCTGGAGTGCAGTGGCCAGATCTCAGCTCACTGCAAGCTCCGCCTCCCGGGTTTACGCCATTCTCCTGCCTCAGCCTCCCGAGTAGCTGGGACTACAGGCGCCCGCCACCTCGCCCGGCTAGTTTTTTTTGTATTTTTAGTAGAGACGGGGTTTCACCGTGTTAGCCAGGATGGTCTCGATCTCCTAACCTCGTGATCCGCCCGTCTCGGCCTCCCAAAGTGCTGGGATTACAGGCTTGAGCCACCGCGCCCGGCCTAAGAAATTTTTTTATTAAAATTGATGTGGCAATTGCAAACTAATCCAATTTGGACTGATTTGTCCTCACAAGAGAACCACACACAAAGACATCAAAGTACAATATGCTGCATTCATTGCAGTAAGAAGTAGGCATAGGGAGGTTCAGTTCTAGATCAGTAACTGCCCAGTAGAATTGTCTGTAATAATAAAATGTTCTATATCTGCTTTGTCCAATAAGGTAACCACTAGTCACATGTGGCTTTTGAGCATTTGAAATGTGGCTAATGTGACTGAAGAAATCAATTTTTTATTTAATTAATTTAAATTTAAATGGCAAAAGTAGCTAGTAGCTACCATATTGGGCAGCACAGATCTAGATGTTGTGCAGATTAAGCCACTTGCATCTTAATGTGGAATTTCTGACACCCGGAAGGATTTAATCTATCTCTCTAACACAGCTTCTTGTCCTTCCCCAAGCTGCTGGAGGATAGGGTATAAAAGTGGGGTAAGAGTTGCTTCACGGCTATATTACAAACAACATTATAATTTGTGATTAGACATACTTGAATAACATTCTATTTGGACAATATTTTATGTACACTGCTTGTTCAGGAGGTTTTATGAACTAGCCTAGAAACCTAATACCCATTTCAATATTCTCCATACAGAAATATGTGTCCTAAATAACAAACTTTAAAGAAATAATTTCAACTTTTATTTTAGATTCAAATGATATATGTGCAGATTTACTACATGGGTATATTGCATGATGCTGAGGTTTGGGGTATGAATCATCCCATCACCCAGGTAGTAAGCACAGTACTCAACAGAGAGTTTTTCAGCTCTTGCCCTCCTCCCTCTCTCCACTCTCTAGTAGTCTCAGTATCTACTGTTCTCATCTTTATGATCATGTGTACCCAATATTTACCTCCCACTTATAAGTGAGAAAATGTGGTATTTGATTTTTCTGTTCCTGCATTAATTCACTCAGAATAATGGCCTCCAGCTGCATCCATGTTGCTGCAAAGGACATGATTTTGTTTTTGTTTATGGCTGCATAGTATTCCATGGTATATGTGTACCACATCTTATTTATCCAGTTCACCAATGATGGTCACCTTGGGTGATTTAATGTCTTTGCTATTGTGAATAGTACTGCAATTAACACACAAGTATATGTGTCTTTTTGGTAGAACAATTTGTTTTCCTTTGGGTACATACCCAGTAATGGAATTGCTAGGTTGAATGGTAGTTCCAAGTTCTCTGAGAAATCTCCAAACTGTTTCCACAGTAGTTGAGCTAATTTACATTCCTACCAACAGTGTATAAGTGTTCTCTTTTCTTCACAACCTTACCATCATCGCTTATTCTCTGACTTTTAAATAATAACCATTCTGACTGGTGTGAGATGATATCTCACTCTGGCTTTGATTTGCACTTCTCTGATGATTAGTGGTACTGAACATTTTTTTTTCATATGTTTGTTGGCCACTTGTATACTAAATGACAAACTTCACAGAATATTAAAGATAGAGGGAAACTTAGAAACCCCATCACTTTAGATTAAAGGAAACTAAGGTCAAAGAGGATGTGATATTTTGGGGAGAAAAAAATTTCTAATATAAATAAGGTTGCTCTGAGTAACTCTTAAATTGTGTATTAAAAATAAATTTATAATTGACCAAAGTAAAGAATGGTTATTAACTAGATTAAGGTATAAGTCAGCCAGGGACAGTGGTTTATGCCTATAATCCCAGCACTTTGGGAGGCTGAGGCAGGAAATTGCTTGAGCCCAGGAGTTCGAGACCAGCCTATGCAACATAGTGAGGCCTTTTCTCTATAAAAAATTTAAAAATTAGCTGGGTGTGATGGCACACACTTCTAGTCTCAGCTACTTGAGAGGCTGGGGCTGGAGGATCACTTGACCCTGGGAGGTCGAGGCTTCAGTGAGCAGTGATACCCCAGCCTGGGTGACAGAGCAAGACCTTGTCTCAAAAAAATGAATTATAGTATAAGTCAATTAGTGAAAAACAATGATCCCACTTGCAAAAGGCAAGCAAGTAACTCACCCCTGAAAAACCTTCTAGTTAGGAAAAGATGGTCAAGATTTTGTTAGAATGGAGACATACTAATATGCCAGTGGAAAAAGTATTTTTCTAATCTTTCTGCTTATGTCCAAGGATAAAGAGGCAGATAAATTTAGGAGCAAATGGGCCAGTAGAAATTATTAAGGATAATCTCTTAGTTTTTCTACTAGCCTAGAGGTAGCATAGCATAAAGAAAAAACTGAACCAAATCACAAAGACACAGAAGAAAAATATGAAGAAACGAAGAATCCATAAAACAACTAGTGATAACAACATGACAGGTAGAAAACCTCATGTATCAATATTAACCTTGAATGTAAGTGAATTAAATGCTCCACTTAAAAGATAAAGATAGGCAGAATGGATTTTTAAAATGAACCAACTATATGCTGTCTACAAGAAACTCACTTTACTGGTAAAGACACATAGATGAAAGATAAAGGGCACGGTGGCTGATGCCTGTAATCCCAGCACTTTGGGAGGCTGAGACAGGTGGATCATGAGGTCAGGAGTTTGAGACCAGCCTGATGAACATGGTGAAACCCCCTCTCTACTAAAAGTACAAAAATTAGCCGAGTGTGTGGTTAATTAACAGGTGTGGTGGCGCACACCTGTAATCCCAGCTACTTAGGAGGCTGAGGCAGGAGAGTCACTTGAATCCGGGAGGCAGAGGTTGCAATGAGCCAAGATTGTGTCATTACACTCCAGCCTGGTGACAGAGTAAGACTCTGTCAAAAACAAACAAACAAACAAACAAACAAACAAAGATAAAGGGTGGAAAATGATATTCTATGCAAATGAAAACCAAAAGTAACCAGGAGTAGCTATACTTATAACAAATTAAACCAACTTTAAATCAAAAACAGTAAAAAAAGAGACAAAGATCATTATCTAATGAGAAAGGGTGATATCAATTTAACAAAAGGATACAATAATATTAAATACATATGTACTCAAACTGGAGCACCCAGATTCATAAAACAAATGTTACTAAACCAAACCTAAAGAAAGATACAGATAGCAATACAATAATACTGGGGCACTTGAACACCCCAGTCACACCACTAGACAGATCACTGAGACAGAAAATCAAGAAAGAAACACAGGAGTTAAATTGAACTTTAGACCAAATGGACCTAATAGACACTTACAGAACGTTCTATCCAACATCACAGAATATACATTCTTCTCATCAGCATGTGAAACATTCTCCCAAATAAGACTATATGTTAGGCCACAAAACTAGCCTCAATAAATTTGAAAAAAATTGAAATAACATCAAATATTTTCTCAGAACACAATGGAATAAAACTAGAAATCAATATCAAGAGGAATTCTCAAAGCTGTACAAATACATGAAATTAAACACCACACTCCTAGATAATCTTTGGGTCAATGACAAAATTAAGAAAGAATTCAAAAAAATTTTTTGAAACAAAGGAAAATGGAGACAGAATTACCAAAACCTCTGGGATACAGCCAAAGCAGTGCTAAGAGGGAGTTTTATAGCATCAAATGCCTACATCAAAAGAATAGAAAGATTACAAATTAACACCCTAACGTCATACCTCAAGAAACTAGAAAAACAAGGAAAAAAAAAAAACCCAAAGCTAGCAGAAGAAAAAATATAACAAAGATCAGAGTAGAACTAAATGATATGGAGACAAACCAAACAAAACAAAACAAAAACAAAGGATCACTGAATTGAAAAGTCAGTTCTTTGAAAAGATAAACAAGTCGATAAATTGCTATCTAGACTAACCAAGAAGAAAGAATATCTAAATAAACATAACAAGAAACGAAGAAGACATTGTAACTGACACCACAGAGATACAAAAGATCATCAGACTCTACCATACACTCACAAACTAAAAAACCTAGAGGAAATGGATAAATTCCTGGAAACATAAAACCTCATAAGACTGAACCGTGAAGAACTAGATATCCTGAACAGACCAATAACAAAAATCCTCCCAACAAAAAAAAAGAGCCTAGGTTAAGATGAACTCACAGTCAAATTCTATCAAACATACAAAGAATAACTGGTACCAATTTTACTGAAACTGTTCCAAAAAAACTGAGCAGAAGAGAATCTTCCCTAGCTCATTACATGAAGCCAGTATCACCCTGACACCAAAGTCTGACGAGAACACAAACAAACAAAAAAAACTACAGATCAATATCCCTGATGAAGATAGATGCAAAAATCCTCAACAAAATACTAGCAAACTGAATCCACCAGCACATCAAAAAGATAACACACCATGACCAAGTGGGTTGTATTCCAGGGATGCAAGGATGGCTCAACATATACAAACCAATAAATGTGTTTCATTACATAAACACAGTTAAAGACAAAAATTACATAATCATTTCAATAGATGTGGAAAAGGCATTTGATAAAACTGAACATCCCCTCATGATAAAAGCTCTCAACAAACTAGGCATAGTAGAAAAAACGTACCTCAAAATAATAAAGGCCATATGCAACAAACCTACGGCCAATATCATATTGAGTTGGGAAAAGTTGAAAACAATTCCCCTAAGAACTAGAATAAGACAAGAATGCCCACTTTCACCACTCCTATTCAACTTAGTACTGGAAGTCCTAGCCAGAGCAATCAGGCAAAAGGAAGAAAGAAAAGGCATCCAAGTTGGAAAAGAAGAAGTCAGAAATAATTTATTTCTGTTCACTGACAATATGCTCTTAAACCTAGAAAACCCTAAAGACTCCTCCAAAACATTCTTAGGTTTGATAATTGAATTCACTAAGGTTTCAGAATACAAAATCAATATTCAAAAATGAGTGTCATTTCTATACACCAATAATAATTAAGCTGAAACCATATCAAGAAGGCAATCCCATTTACAATAGCTACCAAAAAATAAAATAAAATACCTAGGAATATAGTTAACCAAGGAGGTGAACGAAGGAAAACTACAACACTGATGAATGAAATTTCAGGTGACACAAGCTAATGGAAAAACACTTCATGTTCATGAATCAGAAGAATTAATATAATTAAAATGAGAATACTGCCAAAACAATCTACAGATTCAATGCAATTCCTATCAAAATGCCAACATCACTTTTCACAGAATGAGAAAAAAATCATCCTAAAATTCATATGGAACCGAAAAACAGCCTAAAAAGCAGAAACAATCCTAAGCAAATAGAACAAAGCTAGAGAGAGCACATTACCTGACCTCAAATTATACTGCAAGGTTATAATAATCAAAACAGCATGGTACTGGCATAAAAACAAACACATAGATCAATGTAAAAGAATAGAGAACCTGGAAATAAAGCCACATATCTATAGCTAACTGATCTTTGACAACAGTGACAAGAACATACACTGGGAAAAAGATATCTTTTTCAATAAATGGTGTTGGGAAAATTGGATTGTCATATGTGGAAGAAAGTCTCAAATCATATAAAAAATCAAATACAGACAAATAAAAGACTTAAATTTGTGATCTGAAATTATAAAAATTCTATAAGAAAACCTAGGGAAAACTCTTCTGGACATTTGTCTAGGCAAAGAATTCATAAGACCTTGAAACCATAAGCAACGAAATCAAAAACAGACATATGGAACTATATTAAACTAAAAAGCATCTGCATGGAAAAGGAAATAATTTAAAAAGTGAACAGACAACCTGCAGATTGGGGGAAAATATTTGCAAACTATGAATCCTACAAGAACTAATTTCCAGAATTTACAAGGAACTCAAACAACTCAACAACAATAACAAAACAACAAATAGCCCCATTAAAAAACTGGCAAAAGACACGAATAGACATTTCTTAAAAGAAGACCCACGAATGACCAACAAGCATATGAAAAAATGCTCAACATCATTAATCATCAGAGAAATGTTAAAGCCACAATGAGATACCATCTTATGTCAATAGAATGCCTATTATTAAAAAGACAAAAAATAACAGATGTTGATGAGTATGCAGAGAAAAGGGAATGCTTATACACTGTTGGTGGGAATGCAAATTAGTACAACCTCTATGGAAAACAGTATGGAGATTTCCCAAAGAACTAAAAATAGAACTGCCATTCAATCCAGCAATCTCACTACTGGGTATATACCCACAGGAAAAGTAATCATCATATTTAAAAGATACTTGTACTCAAATATTTACTGTAACACTATTCACAATAGCAAAGATATGGAATCAACCTTAGTGTCCATCAATGGATGACTGGATAAATAAACACACACACACACAATGGAATACTATTCAGCCATAACAAAGAATGGGATCATGTCTTTTGCAGCAACATGGATGGAACTGGAGGCCATCCATGTTGTTAAGTGAAAACAACTCAGGAACAAGTCAAATACTGGATGTTCTCACTTATAAGTAAGAGCCAAATAGTGTGTACACATGGACAGAGTGTGGAATAATAGTCACTGGAGATTGAGAAGGCTAGGGAGTGGGAGGGGGTTCAGGGATGAGAAATTAATTAATGAGTGCAAGGTGTACTATTTGAGTGATGGTTACACTAAAAGCCCAGAATTTATCCCTACTCAATATATCCATTTAACAAAACTGCACTTGTACTCTTTAAATTTATACAAATATATTAAAAAAGAAAAATACCCTTGTTTTAAAGCCAAGCACAAACCTCACCCCTGGTACTTATTAGCTACATCCTTGGCCAAGTTACTTATCGTCTCTAACTTCATTTTTATCATCTATGAGAATTAAATAGTGAGCCCTTGTAAAATGTCTGGCACATAGCAGTCTCCTAATAAAACTAGCTAGATAATACCCTGCTTTCCTTTAGAGAGTGAAAAGATCAACTGTAGTAGTGAGAGACAGCAGATAATGGCATGTGAAAAAGTATTCTGCAAAGACGTCTGATAAAATCTGCATTTGTACACCTTAGTGAAGTCTGAGTAAAGGTATGAAAAGATAAAATATTTTATTTATCTATTTATTAAGATTTTTATTAAGATTTTATTCATCTGTTTTTAAAAGATGGGGTCAGAAACTACCTCAATCCAGTAGTTTCTAAGCCTGATTGATCAGTAAGATCACTTGTTGGATTCTTTCAAAACACAGATTCCTGAGACCATCCTGAGATTAATTTAGCAAACTGGAGATGTAGGCCTTAATCTGCAGAAATTTATTTCAAACATTATATGGAGGAGACTGAAAGTGAATTTCAGAAAAGTAAACTTCTAGACTCTTAAAAACATATGCTATATTAATAATGACTATTTTTCCAGTGTGTTAAGATGAGACCTTCTCTAGGCCTTGACTTTAATATACTAAAAAAGATTCACTTAATGTATTAGTATGGAGAACACAGAGAACTCAGCTCAGACAGAATGGGACCCTGAATGGTGTTTTTCAGTAACAGTCATCCACAGGAAAAGTCTAAACAGCAACAGAGTAAAAAGGCACTAAACAGGAAAAGCTAAAGCTAAAGTTGGGAGGCAGCTCCAGATAACATGATGGAGTGGGCCTGAGGGCCAAAGAGCTTGGCAAAGATTATGTGACCAAGAAATAGGCCTTTAATCTGTTAAAAAAAAAAAAAAAAAAAAAAAAAAAAAGCCTTACTGAAGTGATCACTGCTACAATAATGACTTAGAGACATTCTACCATCACAAAAAATCCTTTTTGCCCCTCTGCAGTCAATCACTCACCAAGACTCTTTGGTCTCTGGGAACCAATGATCTGCCTCTATTGCTTTACATTTTGCTTTTTGTAGAATTTCACATGAATGAGCTCAGAATGTAGTTTTTGTGTCTGGTCTCTTTGACTTAGCATGATGATTTTGAGATTCACCCATATTGTTGTGTATATCAACAGTTTGTTTCTCACCTGTAATCCCAGCACTTTGGGAGGCCAAGGCGGGTGGATCACCTGAGGTCAGGAGTTCGAGACCAGCCTGGCCAACATGCTGAAACCCCGTCTCTACTAAAAATACAAAAATTAGCTGGGCCTGGTGGCGCATGCCTGTGATCCCAGCTACTTGGGAGGCTGAAGCAGGAGAATTGTCTGAACCCGGGAGGCAGAGGTTGCAGTGATCAGAGAACATGACACTGCACCCCAATATGGGTGACAGAACAAGACTCCATCTCAAAAAAAAAAGTTTGTTCCTTTTAACAAGTTAATTATTCATTTATCAGTTGATAGACATTTGGGGTCCCTTCCAGTTAGAGGCTGTTATGAATAAAGCTGCTATCCACATTCTAGTACAAGTCTTTGTGTGGACAAAAAGCTTTCATTTATCTTAGATAAATAAACACCAAGGGGTGGTCCAATACTTTGTAAATATGTAATATATTTCATGTAACAAAAATTGCCAAATTGTTTTTCCAAGTGTTCCATTTTGCATTTCTACCAGCAATCTCTCCAATACTTGGTATTTTCAGTCTTTTAAATTTTAGCCATTCCAGAGGGTATGACTAATGATGCTAAGCATCTTTTTTTTTTTTTTTTTTTGAGACAGAATCTGCTCTATCACCCAGACTGGAGTGCAGTGGTGCCATCTCGGCTCACTGCAACCTCCACCTTCTGGGTTCAAGTGATTCTCCTGCCTCATCCTCCGAGTAGATGGGATTACAGGTGTGCCCTACCATGCCTGGCTAATTTTTGTATTTTTGGTAGAGATGGAGTTTCACCATGTTGGTCAGGCTGGTCTTGAACTCCTGACCTCAGGCGATCCACTCACCTTGGCCTCCCAAAGTGCTGGGATTACAGGAGTGAGCCACCATAACCAGCCAGCTGAGAATCTTTTTTAAGTGCTTATTTGCCATTCATGTATCTTCTTGGGTGAAATGTCCTAATCTTTTGCCCACTTTTTATTGGGTTGTTTGAGTTCTAACAGATCTGTATACATTCTGGATACAAGTCCTTTAGCAGATGTATGTTTTGGGAGATATATGTGCTCTCAATCAGAGTTCATCTTTTTCTTTTCTTTATTAATTTTATTTTTTATTGATACATAAGAGATGTACATATTTTCAGGGTACATGTGATAGTTTTTCTTTATTAATTTTATTTTTTATTGATACATAATAGATGTACATATTTTTAGGGTACATGTGATAGTTTAATACATTTATATAATTTGTAAAGGTCAAATCAGTGTAATTGGGCTATGTATCACCTTAAAAATTGTCTTTTCTTTATGCTAGAAACATTTTAATTTCTTGTAGCTATCTTGAAATATATAACAGGTTATTGTAAACTATAGTCACCCTACTGATCTTTCAAATACTAGGTCTCATTTCTTCTATCAAACTGTATGTCCGTACCCGTTAATCAACTTCTCTTCATCCCCATCCCAACCCATACTTTCCAGACTCTGGTAACCACCAATGTATCTTCATGAGTTCCACTTGTTTAGCTCCCAAACAGAAGTGAGAACCTGCAGTATTTGTTTTTCTGTGCTTGGCCTATTTCCCTTAACACAATAACCTCCAATTCCATCCATGTTTCTGCAAATGACAGAATTTCCTTCCTTTTTATAGCTAAATAGTATTCTGTTGTGTATATATACCATATTTTCCTTAACCATTCATCCACTGGTGGGCACTTAGGTTGATTCCATATTTTGGCTATTGTGAAGAGTGCTGCAATAAACATGGGAGTATAGATACTGCTTCAACGTATTGGTTTTCTTTCTTTTGGATATACACCCAGTAGTGGAATTGCTGGATCATATAGTAGTTCTATTTTTAGTTTTTCAAGGAACCTCTAGTTTTCCACAGTGGCTATATTAATTTACATTCCTACCAACAGTGTACGAGAATTCACCTTTCTCCACATCCTCACCAGCATCTGTTATTCCCTTTTTGACAAAATCCACTTTAATTGGGGTAAGATGACATCCTTTGTGGTTTCGATTTGTATTCCTCTGATAATCAGTAATGCTGAGCATCTTTTCATATACCTGTTAGCCATTTGTATGTCTTCTTTTGAAAAACATCTATTCAGATCTTTTACCCATTTTAAAATCAGATAATTTGCTTTTCTTTTTTTTTGGCTGAGTTGTTTGAGCTTATATATTCTGGTATTAATCTCTCTTCAGATAGCTTGCAAATATACTCTCCCATTCTGTCAATTGTCGCTCCCATTTGTTGATTATTTTATTTGCTGTCAGGTGAATAGCTTGCAAATATTTTCCCCCATTCTGTAAGGTAATTTTCTATATCTTGTAGATGATCTTCAT
Source organism: Rhinopithecus roxellana (assembly GCF_007565055.1). Taxonomy (NCBI): domain Eukaryota; kingdom Metazoa; phylum Chordata; class Mammalia; order Primates; family Cercopithecidae; genus Rhinopithecus; species Rhinopithecus roxellana. The sequence continues at coordinate 1,697,778 of NC_044551.1, forward strand.
TCCTTTTCATTCTTTTTCCTCTGTGTATTTTCAAGTAGCCAGTCTTGGAGCTCACTGCTTCTTTCCTTTGCTTGATCCATTCTGCTGTCGAGAGTCTCTAACAAAATTTTCAAGTCAGCAAATGTATTTCTCAGTTCCAATATTTCTGTTTGGTGTAAAAAATTGTTTCAATCTCTGTCATATTTCTATATTAAATTCATGAACTGCTTTTCTGTGTTATCTCGGAGATCACTGAGTTTCTTTTAAACTGCTATTTTGAATTCTTGGTCAGAGAGTTCACATATTGTTGTCTCTTTAGGGTCAGTCACTGGTTCCTTGCTTTGTCTGTTTGAAGAGATCATGTTTCCCTGTTTGCTGCTGCTTCTTGTAGATGTATGTCTATCTTTGCTTTGAAGGATTATTTATTCCAGTTTTCTCTATCTGATTTACTTTGGTATTTATTGCATATGTTTGATTAGAGATTCTTTGTAATTTACCTGTTAATTTTCTTTCATTTATTCCATCTAGTTCTCTGCTTTCTTTTCAGCACCAGCACTTTATGTCCAGGTTTGCCTCAGTTGAAGAACACAATCAGAGTGTCACCTGTCTCAAGTGGGGAAGGTCCCAAAGGAGACATCCAGTAGTGTAGAAAGGCTGGCTGGGGGTTGTACCCAAGAAAACTGTGGAACAAATCTTCTACAGAAGGCAGAAGGTGGTGCTGCTGAACGGTCACTCTGATTTGGCATCTCCTTTGGCCAAGTTATAGAGTGGAGTTTCCAGGGTTGGCAATGGTAGTCCCGCCTCTGCCCCACCCTAACTTTGCCTCTGGCTGTTCTCAAGAATATTTTTCCCTTCATGCACTCCCAATGCTTCCTGTGGGTTGAAGGAGGGACAGGTCTCCTGCCAGAAAACCCAGAATGGTGGAGAAACTGGTTGTCCAACTCAGTTTCACTTTATTCAGCATAGAAACTGTGAGCTGGGGTAAGTTTTCTGTGTGCTTACTACTTGGCAAATTGAAGAGAGGGGTATGGCAGACATAAAATTCCGATTATCTTACTGCCTTCTGTCTGCTTGGAGTTTTTTCATATCTCTGTGGCCCTGGGAACTGTTTCATCTTCATATTTGAGTTATGGGGTATTACTGGTGAAAATCTTGGCACTGTATATTTGTTTTTGGCTTTCTGTGCTAAGGAATAAAGTCAGCTTGCTTCTATGTCACCATTTTGGAACCAGAAGTCACTGCCTTTTTATTTTCTTAACAGTGTTTTTGAAGAACAAGTTTTTAATTTTTATGAGGTCTAATTTATCAATATTTATCACTTAGAATTCATGTCCTTTATGTCCTACTTAAGAAATCCTTGCCTACCTCAAAATCACTGTTTTCTCTTATGTTTTCTTCTAGGAAATTGTAACTCTTACATTTAGGTCTGTGATCCATTATTTATAATGGATATGCAATATTTGTACATCTTTATGGGAACTATGTGATATCTGGTTACATGGATAGAATGTGTTATAAACTTCCTTTTTAGCACTGCTTTAGCTATTCTTAAGTTTTGGTATGTTGTATTTCAATTTCCATTTCTTTCAAGAAATTTTTTATTTCCTTCTTAGTTTCTTCTTTGACCTAATAGTCATTCAGGAGCATGCTGTTTAATTTCTGTGTATGTGTACCATCTCCAAGTTCCTCTTGTTATTGATTTCTACTTTTATTCCATTGTGGTTTGAGAAAATATTTGATATGATTTCATTTTAAAAATTTGTTGTGATTTTTTCTGTGTCCCAACATATGGTCTATCCTGGAGCATGTCCCATGTGTTCACAAGAACAATGTGTATTCTCTAGCTATTGGATGAAATGTTCTGTAAATGTTCATTTGGTCTAAAATGCAGCTTAAATCCAATGCTTCTCTATTAGTTTTCTGTCTAGATAATCTATCCTATGCTGAGAGTAGAGTCTTGAAGTCCCCAACTATTATCGTATTGAATTATATCTTTTAGATCTAATAATTTTCGCTTTATATATCAGCATGCCCCAGTGTTGGGCACATATGTGTTTAGAATTATTACATCCTCTTGATGAATTGATCCCTTTATCATTACATAATGACCTTCTTTGTGTATTTTTGCTGTTTTAGACTTAATGTCTGTTTTATCTGATGTAAGTATAGCTACTCCTGCCTCCTTTTCATTTTCATTTTCATTGAATATTTTTTGCCTTCCTTTGCTTTCTATGTGTCTTTATAGGTGAAATGAGTTTCTTGTAAGCAGTGTATCATTGGGTAAATTTTTCCTTTTTTTAAGAAATCCATTCAACCAGTCTATATTTTGTAAGTGGAAAATTTAATCCTTTTACATACAAGGTTATTATTTATATGTGAGGGCTTATTCTTATTTTATTAATCAATTTATGGTTTTGTATATCTTTTTTTCCATTTCTTTCCCTTCCTCCCTCCCTCCCTCCCTCCCTCCCTCCCTCCCTTCCTTCCTTCCTTCCTTTCCTTCCTTCCTTCCTTTTCTTTCATTTATCACTGAGGTTTGGTGGTTTTCTGTAGTGGTAACATTAAAGTCCATTTTCTTCCTTATTTGTGTTTGCTCTACCAGTGGGTTTTGTTTATACTTTCATATGTTTTCACGATAGTAGATATTATCCTTTGCTTCCAAGTGTAGGGCCAGTCTAGTGGTGATGAGTTTCCACAGCTTTTGCTTGTCTCCGAGACTTTATTTCTTCCTCATTCGTGAAGGACAACTTGGCTGAACATAGTGTCCTTGGTTGACAGTATTCTTTTTTTTCTTTTATTACTTTGAATATATCATCTTGTCCTCTCCTGGCCTGCAGGTTTCTGCTGAGAAATCCACTGTTAGTCTGATGAAGGTTCTCTTAAGTGACTATATGCATTTTTCTTACTACTTTTAGAATTTTCTCTCTCTGACTTTTGACAGTTTGACTATAATTGCTGTAGAGAAGACCCTTTTGAATTGTCTCCATCTGGGGATTGCTTTGCTTCCTGTGTCTGGATGTCTAAATCTCTTGCCAGACTGGGGAAATTTTCGGCTATTATTTCATTAAATAGATTTTCTATCCCTTTCATTTTCTTTTCTCCTTCTAGAATGCTGAAAATTCTAATGTTTGGTCACTTCATGGTGCCCCATATATCATGTAGCCTTTGTTCATTATTTAAAATTCTTATTTATTTATTTTTATCTAATGAAGTCATTTCAAAATACCTATCTTCAAGTTCTGAAATTCTTTCTTCTGCTTGATATAGTCTATTGTTGAAACTTGTGAATGCATTTTGTGTTTCATTATATGAATCCTTCAGTTCCAGAATTTCTATTTGGTTCTTTTTTTTTTTTTTTTTTTTTTTACAATATCTATCTCTTTGTTAAATTTTTCATTCATATCCTGAGTTTTTCTTATTTCTTTGTATTTTTAAAAAAATTATCTTGAATCTCACTGAGCTTCTTATTATTTTGAACTCTTTTGCTGGGACTTTATGAATTTCTTTTTCACTGGAATTTGTTGCTGGAGAATTATTGTGTCCCTTTGGAGGTGCCATACTTCCTTGCTTTTTCACATTTCTTGTGTCCTTACATTAACACCTGTGCACCTGTTCTAACAGCTAATTCTTCAATTTTTCAAATTTGCTTTCATAGAAGAGGACTTTTTCCTAAAGATGTGTTCCTATTGTGTTGCCCGGGCGAGGCATTTTGGCTTTGATTCTAGATATGTGATGTAGTGTGGTTTCTATAGGATTTCTTTACTTGTAAATAGTGTCAGTGGTGTGTCAGTAATTTCCTCAGTGGTTTAGGGAGCAACTGTTAGTGGGAGCTGTGGAGAAGTTTTTCTGAAGACAGGTACACCAGGTGGGCCAGTTCTCTAGTCCCATGGGTGACAACAGTGGACTGAGCATGCCTGTCCTTGGGCCCCAGGAAGGTATATGCTGGCATCAGTGTTAGTGAATCCAGGTGGACCAATTCTTGGGCCTCTAAGCAGCTTGCTTGGGTGCTGGCAGTAACAGTGGTGGGTTTTGCAGGTGTGAGAATCTTCAGGCCCCTGGGCAGTAAGCATGGCATGGCTGATGGCAGCAGCAGTGGCAGGACAATCCTCTGGCTCCCAAGCCATCTATGCTACTGTTGGTGGCTATGATGGGAGGGGTGGGCCAGTCCCCAGACCCACAGGTGCTGTCTCTGAGTGAATGCTAGCTACAGTGGTAGTGGTATGTTGGATCAGCCTGTCCTTAGGCCCCCAGGAGGAGTGCTCCGGTGCCAACAAGGGTGAATGGGGCATGGTGATTCCCCCGCCCCTGTATGGTGTGCTCAGGCCCTGAGGGGTGTGGCAGATGGAGAAATGGGTTTGGGGGCTATGATCCATTTTAATTTTATATATAAAAAGTTTTAATTTTATATATGATGAAAATTAAGGGTTCATTTTAAAAAATGGAAATCCAAGGATTTCAATTCTATTTGTTGAAAGAGTATATTTTCTGTATTGAATTGCCTTTGCACCATTGTTAAAAATCAACTGATTGGGAGGCTGAGGTGGGCAGATTAACTGACGTGAGGAGTTCGAGACCAGCCTGGCCAATATGGTGAAACCCCATCTCTACTAAAAATACAAAAAAATCAGCTGGGTGTGGTTGGTGTGTGCCTGTGGTCCCAGGTACTCAGGAGCCTGAGGCAGGAGAATCACCTGAACCCAGGAGGCGGAGCTTGCAGGAAGCAGAGATTGCGCCACTGCACTCCAGCCTGGGCGGCAAAGTGAGACTCCATCTCAAAAAAAAAAAAAAAAAAAAAAAAAAAAAAAAAAAAAAAAAAAAAAAAATCAACTGAGCACATATATGAGGGTCTATTTCTCAATTCTTTTATTTTGTTCAATTGTTCTATAAGTAAAACTCAGTGCTCCTGAACTGCGGATGATTTTTGTCCTCTAGGATAAATTCAGGAATGTCTAGAGACATTTTTTGGTTGTCACAACTAGAGAATATGGGTGCTTCTGGCATCTAGTGAGTAGAGGTCAGAGAAGCTGTGAGACATCCTATAAGTACAGGACAGCACTCTTTAAGAAAGAAATATCCAGCCCCAAAATGTCATTTATGTCAAGGTTGAGAAATCCTAATCTAACTTATGCTAGTAACATATTGTCTTGTTTACTATAGCTATGGAATACATATCTTCACACTATAGGTAATATAAATCCTCCAATATTATTCTTTTTCAAATTTGTCTCAGCTATTTTAAGCTATTTTGATTTCCATATCAATCTTAGAATTAGCCTAACAATTTCTACAAAAATTCCTGTTAAGACTACTGTATTTGTACTGAATCTATAGATCAATTTGGGTAGAAATGACATGTGATTAAAATACTAAGTCTTCTAAGCCATGAACACAATATATCACTTCATTTATTTAGGTTGTCTTTAATTACTCTCAACAATGTTTTGAAGTATTCAGTGTAAAGGTGTAAAGGTCTTGGACATATTTAGTAACATTTATCCCCAATTATTTAATATTTTTGATATCATGATAAATGGTATTTTAAAATTTTCAACTTCCAGTTGTTCATTGCTGGTAAGGAGAAATACAGTTGAGTCCTTGTTAGATTCATTTATTAATTCTAGTAAATTATTTTATCATGTCATATGAAATAGAAGCAGTTTTTTTTTATTTTTTTATTTTTTTATTTATTTTTATTATTATACTTTAAGTTCTAGGGTACATGTGCATAACGTGCAGGTTTGTTACATATGTATATTTGTGCCATGTTGGTGTGCTGCACCCATCAACTCGTCAGCACCCATCAATTCATCATTTATATCATGTATAACTCCCCAATGCAATCCCTCCCCCCTCCCCCCTCCTCATGATAGGCCCCAGTGTGTGATGTTCCCCTTCCCGAGTCCAAGTCATCTCATTGTTCAGTTCCCACCTATGAGTGAGAACATGCGGTGTTTGGTTTTCTCTTCTTGTGATAGTTTGCTAAGAATGATGGTTTCCAGCTGCATCCATGTCCCTACAAAGGACGCAAACTCATCCTTTTTTATGGCTGCATAGTATTCCATGGTGTATATGTGCCACATTTTCTTAATCCAGTCTGTCACAGATGGACATTTGGGTTGATTCCAAGTCTTTGCTATTGTGAATAGTGCTGCAATAAACATACGTGTGCATGTGTCTTTGTAGTAGAATAATTTATAATCCTTTGGGTATATACCCAGTAGTGGGATGGCTGGGTCATATGGTACATCTAGTTCTAGATCCTTGAGGAATTGCCATACTGTTTTCCATAATGGTTGAACTAGTTTACAATCCCACCAACAGTGTAAAAGTGTTCCTATTTCTCCACATCCTCTCCAACAACTGTTGTTTCCTGATTTTTTAATGCTAGAAGCAGTTTTTCATTGTCATATTACATGAAACAAAGACAGCTTTACTTTTCACTTTCCAAATACATGTGTGTCTTTTATTTATTTTTCTTCCATTACTGCACTGGCTAGAAACTTCAGCATAATATTGATTAGAAGTGGTGAGAGCATTACATGTTCTCACTCATAAGTGGGAGCTGAACAATGAAAACACATGGACACAGGGAAGGGAACATCACATACTGGGGGCTGTCAGGGGGTGAGGGACTAGGGGAGGGATAGCATTAGGAGAAATACCTAATGTAGATGACAGGTTGATGGGTGCAGAAAACCACCATGACACGTGTATACCTATGTAACAAACCTGCATGTTCTGCAGGTATCCCAAAAGTAAAATAATAAAAATAAAAGAAGTGAGGGCGACATCTTTGTTATGTTCTTGATATTAGGGGAAAAAATTCCATCTTCTACCATTAAGTCTGATGTCATCTGTAGTTTTTTTGAAGGTGCTGTCTATCAGATTGAGGAAGGATACGTCTATTCTTGGTTTACTGAGCTTTTTTTCTTTTAATCATGAATGAGTACTAACTTTTTTGAAGTGCCTTCTCTGCATGTATTGAAGTAGTTTCTCATTTTTAATCTGTTAATTTGGTAAACCACATTGATTTTGAAATAATAAACTAATCATATTCTGCGACTAACTCCATTTGGTCATGTAATATTTGTATGTATATATTACTGGATTCAACATGTTAATATTTTAAGGATTTTTGCATCTGTGTCCTTAAAGGATATTGGTCTGTAGTTTTGGGTTTTTGTAATGCCTTTGGCTGGTTTTGGTATAAAAATAATACTAACCTCATAAAATCACTTGGGAAGTGCGTCCTTTTCACTTTTCTGGAAGAGTTTGTATACGGCTTATTTGTTTCTTCCTCAATTATTGGTAAAATTTATCAGTGAAACTACCTGCACCTGGAATTTCCTTTTTGAAAAGGTTTTTAAACCACCAACTCATTATCTTTCATATATATAGGGTTATAAGGGCTATTTTTTTTCTTTGTGGGTAAGCTTTGGTAGGTGCTTTCAAGGAATTTGCCCATTTTATTTAAGTTGTTAAATTTATTGGCATAAGGTTGTAATAACAATCCCTTTTTAACTTTTTATTTTCTGTATGATCTATAGTGATGTCCCCTAATTCTTGATATTGGTAATCTATGTCTTCTTTAGGTCTTGTTTAAAATCTGGCAAAAGGTTTATAAAGTTTATTTGTCTTTTTAAAGACTAACTTTTGCATTTGTTAATTTTCTCTATTGTCTGTTTTATATTTCATTGATTTATGTTGTCTCTACTTATTTTACTCCTTTTTTGTTTTTCAAGCTTTGTAAGGTCAAACCTGAAGTCACTGAATTTATATTTTTTTCTAACATAAGCACTGAAGTTTTACATTTCCATATAAATACTAGTTTCATTAAATCCCATAAATTTTGATATATTAATTCAGTTCAAAATACTAATTTCTCTTGTGATTTCTTCTGTGATCCATGAGTTATTCAGATGTATACAGTTTAATTTCTAAATATGTTGCGATTTCCTAGAAATCTTTTGGTTACTAATTAGTCATTGCATTTCATTTTGGTGAAAGAACATACTTTGTATGATTTCATGTATCTTAAATTTATTAAAACTTGTTTATGGTCCAACATGTGGTCTATATTGGTGAATGTTCTGTAAGCTCTTGAAAAGAATGGATTTTCTGCCATTGTTATTGGCATCTTCAACAAATGTCAAGTAGATAACACGGCTGATAATATTGTTCAAGCCTTCTATATCCTGGGTGTACACTTCACAAATCGTTTATTAAAAGAATTGCAGTCTTCAACTATAATTGTGAATTTGTTTATTTTCATTTCCATTCTATTTATTCATGTATTTGAAATTTGTTTTCTTGTTCACACACTTTTAGAATTGTTATGTCTTTCTGGTGAACTGTCCGCTTTATAATTATGAAATATGTCTCTTTATCCCTGGAAATATTACTTGCTTTAAATTTTACTTTGTCTTATGTTGCTGTATTAGTCTTTTTCACACTGCTATAAAGAACTGCTCGGCGGGCGGAGCAAGATGGCCGAATAGGAACAGCTCCAGTCTCCAACTCCCAGCGCGAGCGACACAGAAGACCGGTGATTTCTGCATTTTCAACTGAGGTACTGGGGCCATCTCACTAGGGAGTGCCGGACAATCGGTGCTGGTCAGCTGCTGCAGCCTGACCAGCGAGAGCTGAAGCAGGGCGAGGCATCGCCTCACCTGGAAGCCAAGGGGGAAGGGAATCCGTTTTCCTAGCCAGGGGAACTGAGACACACAACACCTGGAAAATCGGATAACTCCCACCCCAATACTGCGCTTTAAGCAGATAGGCACACCAGGAGAATATATCCCACACCTGGCCGGGAGGGTCCCACGCCCACGGAGCCTCCCTCACTGCTAACACAGCAGTCTGCAGCGATCTATCCGCAAGGCAGCAGCGAGGCTGGGGGAGGGGCGCCCGCCATTGCTGAGGCTTAAGTGGGTAAACGGAGCCGCTGGGAAGCTCGAACTGGGTGGAGCTCACAGCAGCTCAAGGAAGCCTGCCTGTCTCTGTAGTCTCCACCTCTGGGGACAGCGCACAGCTGAAGACCAACAGGGGAAGCAGCGGGGGCCGGTGCAGACGCGAACGACTCTGTCTGACAGCTTTGGGGAGAGCCGTGGATCTCCCAACGCGGAGGTTGAGATCTGAGAACAGACAGACTGTCTGCTCAGGTGGGTCCCTGACCCCTGAGTAGCCTAGCTGGGAGACATCCCCCACTAGGGGCAGTCTGACACCCCACACCTCACAGGGTGGAGGACACCCCTGAGAGGAAACTTCCAAAGGAAGAATCAGACAGGTACACTCGCTGTTCAGCAATATTCTATCTTCGGCAACCTCTGCTGCTGATACCCAGGCAAACAGGGTCTGGAGTGGACCTCAAGCATCTCCAACAGACCAACAGACAGTCCTTCTGACTGTCAGAAGGAAAACTATCAAACAGGAAGGACACCTATACCAAAACCCCATCAGTACGTCACCATCATCAAAGACCAGAGACAGATAAAACCACAAAGATGGGGAAGAAGCAGGGCAGAAAAGCTGGAAATTCAAAAAATAAGAGCGCATCTCCCCCTGCAAAGGAGCGCAGCCCATCGCCAGCAACGGATCAAAGCTGGTCAGAGAATGACTTTGACGAGATGAGAGAAGAAGGCTTCAGTCCATCAAACTTCTCAGAGCTAAAGGAGGAATTACGTACCCAGCACAAAGAAACTAAAAATCTTGAAAAAAGAGTGGAAGAATTGACAGCTAGACTAATTAATGCAGAGAAGATCATAAACGAAATGACAGAGATGAAAACCATGACACGAGAAATATGTGACAAATGCACAAGCTTCAGTAACCGACTCGATCAACTGGAAGAAAGAGTATCAGCGATTGAGGATCAAATGAATGAAATGAAGCGAGAAGAGAAACCAAAAGAAAAAAGAAGAAAAAGAAATGAACAAAGCCTGCAAGAAGTATGGGATTATGTAAAAAGACCAAATCTACGTCTGATTGGGGTGCCTGAAAATGAGGGGGAAGATGGAACCAAGTTGGAAAACACACTTCAGGATATCATCCAGGAGAACTTCCCCAACCTAGTAGGGCAGGCCAACATTCAAATTCAGGAAATACAGAGAACGCCACAAAGATACTCCTCGAGAAGAGCAACTCCAAGACACATAACTGCCAGATTCACCAAAGTTGAAAGGAAGGAAAAAATCTTAAGGGCAGCCAGAGAGAAAGGTCGGGTTACCCACAAAGGGAAGCCCATCAGACTAACAGCAGATCTCTCGGCAGAAACTCTACAAGCCAGAAGAGAGTGGGGGCCAATATTCAACGTTCTTAAAGAAAAGAATTTTAAACCCAGAATTTCATATCCAGCCAAACTAAGTTTCATAAGTGAAGGAGAAATAAAATCCTTTACAGATAAGCAAATGCTTAGAGATTTTGTCACCACCAGGCCTGCCTTACAAGAGACCCTGAAGGAAGCCCTAAACATGGAAAGGAACAACCGGTACCAGCCATTGCAAAAACATGCCAAAATGTAAAGACCATCGAGGCTAGGAAGAAACTGCATCAAATAACGAGCAAAATAACCAGTTAATATCATAATGACAGGATCAAGTTCACACATAACAATATTAACCTTAAATGTAAATGGACTAAATGCTCCAATTAAAAGACACAGACTGGCAAACTGGATAAAGAGTCAAGACCCATCAGTCTGCTGTATTCAGGAGACCCATCTCACATGCAGAGACATACATAGGCTCAAAATAAAGGGATGGAGGAAGATCTACCAAGCAAATGGAGAACAAAAAAAAGCAGGGGTTGCAATACTAGTCTCTGATAAACCAGACTTTAAACCATCAAAGATCAAAAGAGACAAAGAAGGCCATTACATAATGGTAAAGGGATCAATTCAACAGGAAGAGCTAACCCTCCTAAATATATATGCACCCAATACAGGAGCACCCAGATTCATAAAGCAAGTCCTTAGAGACTTACAAAGAGACTTAGACTCCCATATAATAATAATGAGAGACTTCAACACTCCACTGTCAACATTAGACAGATCAACGAGACAGAAAGTTAACAAGGATATCCAGGAATTGAACTCATCTCTGCACCAAGCGGACCTAATAGACATCTATAGAACTCTCCACCCCAAATCAACAGAATATACATTCTTCTCAGCACCACATCGCACTTATTCCAAAATTGACCACATAATTGGAAGTAAAGCACTCCTCAGCAAATGTACAAGAACAGAAATTATAACAAACTGTCACTCAGACCACAGTGCAATCAAACTAGAACTCAGGACTAAGAAACTCAATCAAAACCGCTCAACTACATGGAAACTGAACAACCTGCTCCTGAATGACTACTGGGTACATAACGAAATGAAAGCAGAAATAAAGATGTTCCTTGAAACCAATGAGAACAAAGATACAACATACCAGAATCTCTGGGACACATTTAAAGCAGTGTGTAGAGGGAAATTTATAGCACTAAATGCCCACAAGAGAAAGCAGGAAAGATCTAAAATGGACACTCTAACATCACAATTAAAAGAACTAGAGAGGCAAGAGCAAACACATTCAAAAGCTAGCAGAAGGCAAGAAATAACTAAGATCAGAGCAGAACTGAAGGAGATAGAGACACAAAAAACCCTCCAAAAAATCAATGAATCCAGGAGTTGGTTTTTTGAAAAGATCAACAAAATTGACAGACCGCTAGCAAGACTAATAAAGAAGAAAAGAGAGAGGAATCAAATAGACGCAATAAAAAATGATAAAGGGTATATCACCACCGACCCCACAGAAATACAAACAACCATCAGAGAATACTATAAACGCCTTTACACAAATCAACTAGAAAATCTAGAAGAAATGGATAATTTCCTGGACACTTACACTCTCCCAAGACTAAACCAGGAAGAAGTTGAATCCCTGAATAGACCAATATCAGGCTCTGAAATTGAGGCAACAATTAATAGCCTACCCACCAAAAAAAGTCCAGGACCAGATGGATTCACAGCTGAATTCTACCAGAGGTACAAGGAGGAGCTGGTACCATTCCTTCTGAAACTATTCCAATCAATAGAAAAAGAAGGAATCCTCCCTAACTCATTTGATGAGGCCAACATCATCCTGATACCAAAGCCTGGCAGAGACACAACAAAAAAAGAGAATTTTAGACCAATATCCCTGATGAACATCGATGCAAAAATTCTCAATAAAATACTGGCAAACCGGATTCAGCAGCACATCAAAAAGCTTATCCACCATGATCAAGTGGGCTTCATCCCTGGGATGCAAGGCTGGTTCAACATTCGCAAATCAATAAACGTAATCCAGCATATAAACAGAACCAAAGACAAGAACCACATGATTATCTCAATAGATGCAGAAAAGGCTTTTGACAAAATTCAACAGCCCTTCATGCTAAAAACGCTCAATAAATTCGGTATTGATGGAACGTATCTCAAAATAATAAGAGCTATTTATGACAAACCCACAGCTAATATCATTCTGAATGGGCAAAAACTGGAAAAATTCCCTTTGAAAACTGGCACAAGACAGGGATGCCCTCTGTCACCACTCTTATTCAACATAGTGTTGGAAGTTCTGGCTAGGGCAATCAGGCAAGAGAAAGAAATCAAGGGTATTCAGTTAGGAAAAGAAGAAGTCAAATTGTCCCTGTTTGCAGATGACATGATTGTATATTTAGAAAACCCCATTGTCTCAGCCCAAAATCTCCTTAAGCTGATAAGCAACTTCAGCAAAGTCTCAGGATACAAAATTAATGTGCAAAAATCACAAGCATTCTTATACACCAGTAACAGACAAGCAGAGAGCCAAATCAGGAATGAACTTCCATTCACAATTGCTTCAAAGAGAATAAAATACCCAGGAATCCAGCTTACAAGGGATGTAAAGGACCTCTTCAAGGAGAACTATAAACCACTGCTCAGTGAAATCAAAGAGGACACAAACAAATGGAAGAACATACCATGCTCATGGATAGGAAGAATCAATATTGTGAAAATGGCCATATTGCCCAAGGTTATTTATAGATTCAATGCCATCCCCATCAAGCTACCAATGAGTTTCTTCACAGAATTGGAAAAAACGGCTTTAAAGTTCATATGGAACCAAAAAAGAGCCCGCATTGCCAAGACAATACTAAGTCAAAAGGACAAAGCTGGAGGCGTCACGCTACCTGACTTCAAACTATACTACAAGGCTACAGTAACCAAAACAGCATGGTACTGGTACCAAAACAGAGATATAGACCAATGGAACAGAACAGAGTCCTCAGAAATAATACCACACATCTACAGCCATCTGATCTTTGACAAACCTGAGAGAAACAAGAAATGGGGAAAGGATTCCCTATTTAATAAATGGTGCTGGGAAAATTGGCTAGCCATAAGTAGAAAGCTGAAACTGGATCCTTTCCTTACCTTACCCCTTATACGAAGATTAATTCAAGATGGATTAGAGACTTAAATGTTAGACCTAATACCATAAAAACCCTAGAAGAAAATCTAGGTAGTACCATTCAGGACATAGGCATGGGCAAGGACTTCATGTCTAAAACACCAAAAGCAATGGCAGCAAAAGCCAAAATTGACAAATGGGATGTAATTAAACTAAAGAGCTTCTGCACAGCAAAAGAAACTACCATCAGAGTGAACAGGCAACCTACAGAATGGGAGAAAATTTTTGCAACCTACTCATCTGACAAAGGGCTAATATCCAGAATCTACAAAGAACTCAAACAAATATACAAGAAAAAAACAAACAACCCCATCAAAAAGTGGGCAAAGGATATGAACAGACATTTCTCAAAAGAAGACATTCATACAGCCAACAGACACATGAAAAAATGCTCAGCATCACTCGCCATCAGAGAAATGCAAATCAAAACCACAATGAGATACCATCTCACACCAGTTAGAATGGCAATCATTAAGAAGTCAGGAAACAACAGTTGTTGGAGAGGATGTGGAGAAATAGGAACACTTTTACACTGTTGGTGGGATTGGAAACTAGTTCAACCATTATGGAAAACAGTATGGCAATTCCTCAAGGATCTAGAACTAGATATACCATATGACCCCGCCATCCCACTACTGGGTATATACCCAAAGGATTATAAATTAGTCTACTACAAAGACACATGCACACGTATGTTTATTGCGGCACTATTCACAATAGCAAAGACTTGGAATCAACCCAAATGTCCATCTGTGACAGACTGGATTAAGAAAATGTGGCACATATACACCATGGAATACTATGCAGCCATAAAAAAGGATGAGTTTGCGTCCTTTGTAGGGACATGGATGCAGCTGGAAACCATCATTCTTAGCAAACTATCACAAGAAGAGAAAACCAAACACCGCATGTTCTCACTCATAGGTGGGACCTGAACAATGAGATCACTTGGACTCGGGAAGGGGAACATCACACACTGGGGCCTATCATGGGGAGGGGGGAGGAGGGAGGGATTGCACTGGGGAGATATACATGATATAAATGATGAATTGATGGGTGCTGACGAGTTGATGGGTGCAGCACACCAACATGGCATAAGTATACATATGTAACAAACCCGCACGTTATGCACATGTACCCTAGAACTTAAATTAAAAAAAAAAAAAAAAAAAAAAAAAAAAAAGAACTGCTCAAAACTGGTAATTTATAAAGGAAAGAGGTTTAATTCACTCACAGTTCAGCATGGCCAGGGAGGCCTCAGGAAACTTACAATTATGGCAGAAAGCAAAGAAGCAAGGCACCTTCTTCACAAAGCAGCGGAAGGAGAATGAGCATAGAAGGAGCTACCAAACACTTAAAACCATCGGCTCTAATGAGAACCCACTCACTATCATGAGAACAGCATGGAAGAAACTGCCCCCGTGATCCTATTACCTCCAGCTGGTCTCTTCCTTGACATGTGAGGATTATGGGGATTATAGGGCATTATAATTCAAGATGAGATTTGGGTGGGGACACAAAGCCTTAAGCATATCAGTTACCAAAGCCACTCTTTCTTTTGATTATTGTTTGCATAGCATATGTTTTTCCATAAACTTACTTAATTTACTTATAACTTATCTGTGCATATACACACACACACACAGACACAGAGAGAGAGAGAGAGACAAAGACAGAGAGAGAGAGAGAGAAGAGGAGAGAGGAGAGAGGTTTGTTTGTTTGTTTGTTTTTCTTTTTAGAGATAGGTTCTCACTATGTTGCCCAGGCTGGTCTTGAACTACTGGGCTCAAATGATCCTCCCACCTCAGCCTTTCGAAATATTGGGATTACAGGTGTGAATCACCATGCCTGGCTATGTACCTTTATGTTTAAAGTGAGTTTATTGTATGCCACATTTAATTGAGTATTGCTTCTTTATCCAATGTGTCTCTGCTTTTTAATTGGAGCGTTTAGGTCATTTACATTTAAAATGATTATCTGTAAGGCTGGGTTTAAATCTACCTGGTTGATTTTTGTTTCTAATAGTCTCATTTCTCTTTTTGTTACACCTAGCTGGCATCTGCTACAGAACTGATTGCTTGCTTGGGGTGTAGGGAGAAACTCTCACACATGTGGTCACAGAAGTCTTCTGTGTTGACTGTCGTTATTGAGAGACTAGAAAAAAACATAGTTTGAGTTCACATTTTTTCCACTCACAATCTTCCTTGACATCATGATGCAAAAATCAACTGTGAGATAAAGGATGTCCTATGTGCTGTCATACAACTTTGCCAGAAAAATTAGGCCAATAAAACAAACTTTATTCAGCATATTGCTATTCTAGAAATTAGTATACATTTCAATTAGAACCTAAATATAACACTGTTTAGAAAAGAGTTAACATAGAAGGCCTGAAACTGTCATCCTGACAGACTGCTTGCAAGGGTGGCCATTAGCTGGCATCTGTGAACTTGGATTGTAAACAGTATACTACACTGATATAAAATGCCGCCTGATAAGGGTGGCTCATTGTGCTTAAACTGTCTATACAAGCAATGTGGTTTATGCTTCTGGGAGTTTGGGATTTTGGTATGTGCTAGGCAAAGGGTACCTACAATAAAACCTTGAGCACTGAATCTCTAATGAGCTTCCCTGGGTGGAACCATAACATATATATTGCTACATTTTCACTGCTGGGGGCAGATTAAGCTCTTCATGAGGAAGAGAGCATAAGAAAACCTTCACATTAATACCTCCAGGTTCTACCTATGTCTTTTTCTCTTATGATCTGGATGCGTATCCTTACTACACTGCTGTAATAAGCCTCAGCCATGAGTACAACACACTAAGTTCTGCAAGTCCTTCTAACAAGTCTCCCAGGTGTGGCTCTTCATGAGGAAGAGAGCATAAGAAAACCTTCAAACTGATACCTCACAGGTTCTACCTGTGTCTTTTTCTCTTATGATCTGGATGTGTATCCTTATTACACTGCTGTAATAAATCTCAGCCTTGAGTACAACATACTAAGTTCTGTAAGTCCTTCTAACAAGTCTCCAAAGGTAGGGGTGAAGCTGGTGACCTCCAACACAAACACAAATAAGAAAATTAACTTCCTTTTTCTTTTATGTGGCATTCCTCAGGCTAATGTCAAAAAACCTGATTTTCCCACTGTGAAATTTTGATTGTTAAGTGGTTTCACTTTATTTTATTTATTTACTTATTTATTTACTTATTCATTTATTTATTTATTTATTTTTCTGAGATGGAGTCTGGCTCTGTCACCCAGGCTGGAGTGCAGTGGCATGATCTTGGCTCACTGCAAGCTCCACCTCCCAGGTTCAGCCATTCTCCTGCCTCAGTCTCCCAAGTAGCTGAGACTACAGGCACATGCCACCATGCCCGGCTAATATTTGTTTTTGTATTTTTAGTAGAGATGGGGGTTCACCGTGTTAGCCAGGATGATCCCGATCTCCTGACCTCATGATCCGCCCACCTCAGCCTCCCAAAGTGCTGGGATTACAGGCATGAGCCACTGCGCCTGGCCAAGTGGTTTCACTTTAAGTGGCCTTTTCCCTCTACAAAAAACCAGCAGGTTCATCACTTTAATAATTCTGTTTGCTTTCTTCCATTTTGTGACCATATGATCTTGATAATTTGTCTGTTCTTTTTAAATTTAAATACTGTAAAGGCCAAAGGGCTTCTAACATGGTTTGGCTTTGATTCCCCACTCAAATTTCATGTTGAATTGTAATCCCCAGAGTTGGAGGTGGGGACTGGTGGGACGTGACTGGATCATGAGGGTGGTTTCTAATGGTTTAGCCCCATCCCCCTAGTGCAGTCTCTTGATAGAGTTCTCACAAGATCTGGTTGTTTAAAAGTGTGTGGCATCATCCCCTTCCCTCTCTGTCTCCTGCCCTGCCATGTGAATAAGTGCCTACTACACTTCACCTTCTGCCATGATTTTAAGTTTCCTGAGGTCTCCTCAGCCATGCTTCCCGTATAGCTTGCAGAACTGTGAGTCAATCTAAACTTTTTTCTTCATAAAGTATCCAGCTTCAGGTAGTTTTCTATAGCAATACAAGAACAAACTAATACAGTTTCTTTTAGCCAAAAGAAACCACATCAGACATTAGCCCACTCACTCTGGTATATTCTTAATCATTGATTCACATCTCTTAGCAAATCATAAATTCAGTAATAACATCTTCCACATGACTAGGTGTAGGATGAAAACAGCAAGAATATCCTTTCACAAAATTATATTAAAAAGTTGCCAGGCTTGTAAAATATATAGAGACAGATAAATAGGTATCAATGAGGGATCCAAGGAATTTTTTATATTGTTCTTGATGGTTTCCTTAAGTATTTTTTCAAACCAATAATTATTACTGAGGAGGTTCCAAGATGGCCGAATAGGAACAGCTCCAGTCTACAGCTCCCAGTGTGAGTGATGCAGAAGACGGGTGATTTCTGCATTTCCAACTGAGGCACTGGGTTCATCTCGCTGGGGCTTGTTGGACAGTGGGTGAAGCCCACAGAGCATGAGCCAAATCAGGGCTGGGCACTGCCTCACCCAGGAAGCGCAAGGGGTCAGGGATTCCCTTTCCCAGACAAGGGAAGCCATGACAGACAGTACCTGGAAACTTGGGATACTCCCACCCTAATACTGTGCTTTTTCAATGGTCTTAGCAAACGGCATACCAGAAGATTATATGAGCACCTGGCTCAAAGGGTCCCACGCCCATGGAGCCTCACTCACTGCTAGTACAGCAGTCTGAGATCGAACTGCAAGGTGGCAGCGAGGCTGGGGGAGGGGTGCCCGTCATTGCTGAGACTTCAGAAGGTAAACAAAGTGGCTGGGAAGCTCGAACTGGGTGGAGCCCACCACAGCTAAAGGAGGGCTGCCTGCCTCTGTAGACTCCACCTCTGGGGGCAAGCCATAGCTGAACAAATGGTAGCAGAAACTTCTGCAGACTTAAATGTCCCTATCTGACAGCTTGAAGAGAGTAGTGGTTCTCCCAGTATGGATTTTGAGATCTGAGAATGGACAGATTGCCTCCTCAAGTGGGTCGCTGCCCCCAAGTAGCCTAACTTGGAGGCACCTCCCAATAGAGGCTGACTGACATCTTATATGGCCAGGTGACCCGCTGAGACGAAGTTTCCAGAGGAAGGATCAGGCAGCAACATTTGCTGTTCTGCAATATTTGCTGTTCTGCAGCCTCTGCTGGTGATACCCAGGCAAACAGGGTCTGGAGTGAACCTCCAGCAAACTCCAACAGACCTGCAGCTGAGGGTCCTGACTGTTAGAAGGAAAACTAACAAACAGAAAGGACAGCCACATCAAAACCCCATCTGTACATCACCATCAACAAAGACCAAAGACAGATAAAACCCCAAAAAGAGGAGAAACCAGAGTAGAAAAGCTGAAAATTCTAAAAATCGGAGCACCGCTTCTCCTCCAAAGGAACAGAGCTCATCGCCAGCAATGGAACAAAGCTGGACAGAGAATGACTTTGACGAGTAGAGAGAAGACGGCTTCAGATGATTGGTAATAACAAACTTCTCCGAGCTACAGGATGTTCGAACCCATAGCTAAGAAGCTAAAAACCTTGAAAAAAGATTAGACAAATGGCTAACTAGAATAAACAGTGTAGAGAAGACCTTAAATGACCTGATGGAGCTGAAAACCATGGCACGAGAACTACATGACACATGCACAAGCTTCAGTAGTCAATTCGATCAAGTGGAAGAAAGGGTATCAGTGATTGAAGATCAAATGAATGAAATGAAGCGAGAAGAGAAGTTTAGAGAAAAAAGAGTAAAAAGAAACAAACAAAGCCTCCAAGAAATATGGGACTATGTGAAAAGACAAAATCTACGTCTGATCGGTGTACCTGAAAGTGACAGGGAGAATGAAACCAAGTTGGAAAACACTCTTCAGGATATTATCCAGGAGAACTTCCCCAACCTAGCAAGGCAGGCCAACATTCAAATTCAGGAAATACAGAGAATGCCATAAAGATACTCCTTGAGAAGAGCAACTCCAAGACACATAATTGTCAGATTCACCAAAGTTGAAATGAAGGAAAAAACGTTAAGGGCAGCCAGAGAGAAAGGTCGGGTTACCCACAAAGGGAAGCCCATCAGACTAACAGCGGATCTCTCAGCAGAAATTCTACAAGTCAGAAGAGAGTGGGGGCCAATATTCAACATTCTTAAAGAAAAGAATCTTCAACCCAGAATTTCATATCCAGCCAAACTAAGATTCATAAATGAAGGAGAAATAAAATCCTTGACGAGCAAATGCTGAGAGATTTTGTCACCACCAGGACTGTCTTACAAGAGCTCCTGAAGGAATCACTAAACATGGAAAGGAACAACTGGTACCAGCCACTGCAAAAACATGTCAAATTGTAAAGACCATTGATGCTAGGAAGAAACTGCACCAATTAACCAGCAAAATAATCAGCTAACATCATAATGACAGGATCAAATTCACACATAACAATATTAACCTTAAATGAAAATGGGCTAAATGCTCCAGTTATAAGACACAGACTGGCAAATTGGAAAAAGAGTCAAGACCCAACAGTGTGCTGTGTTCAGGAGACCCATCTCACGGGCAGAGACACACATAGGCTCAAAATAAAGGGATGGAGGAAGATCTACCAAGCAAATGGAAAACAAAACAAAACAAAAAAAAAAAGCAGGGGTTGCAATCCTAGTCTCTGATAAAACAGACTTTAAACCATCAAAGATCAAAAGAGACAAAGAAGGCCATTACATAATGGTAAAGTGATCAATTCAACAAGAAGAGCTAACTATCCTAAATATATATGCACCCAATACAGGAGCACTCAGATTCATAAAGCAAGTCCTTAGAGACCTACAAAGAGACTTAGACTCCTGCATAATAATAATGGGAGAATTTAACACCCCACTGTCAACATTGGAAAGATCAATGAGACAGAAAGTTAACAAGGATATCTGGCAATTCAACTCAGCTCTGCACCAAGTGGACCTAACAGACATCTACAGAACTCTCCACCCCAAATCAACAGAATATACATTCTTCTCAGCACCGCATCACACTTACTTCAAAATTGACCACATAGTTCTAGGTAAAGCACTCCTCACCAAATGTAAAAGAACAGAAGTTATAACAAACTGTCTCTCAGACCACAGTGCAATCAAACTGGAACTCAGGATTAAGAAACTCACTCAGAACTGCTCAACTACACGGAAACTGAACAACCTGCTCCTGAATGACTACTGGGTACATAACGAATTGAAGGCAGACATAAAGATATTCTTTGAAACCAGTGAGAACAAAGATACAACATACCAGAATCTCTGGGACACATTTAAAGCAGTGTGTAGAGGGAAATTTATAGCACTAAATGCCCATAAGAGAAAGCAGGAAAGATCTAAAATTGACACCCTAACATCACAATTAAAAGAACTAGAGAAGCAAGAGCAAACACATTCAAAAGCTAGCAGAAGGCAAGACATAACTAAGATCAGAGGAGAACTGAAGGAAAAGGAGATACAAAAAACTCTTCAAAAAATCAGTGAATCCAGGAGCTGGTTTTTTGAAAAGATCAACAAAATTCATAGACTGCTAGCAACGCTAATAAAGAAGAAAAGAGAAAAGAATCAAATAGATGCAATAAAAAAATGATAAAGGGAATATTACCAACGATCCCACAGATACAAACTACCATCAGAGAATACTATAAATACCTCTATGCAAATAAACTAGAAAATCTAGAAGAAATGGATAAATTCCTGGTCACATACACCCTCTGAAGACTAAACAAGGAGGAAGTTGAATCCCTGAATAGACCAATAACAGGCTCTGAATGCAATAATTAATAGCTTACCAACCAAAAAAAGTCCAGGACCAGACGGATTCACAGGCTAATTCTACCAGAGGTATAAAGAGGACCTGGTACCATTCCTTCTGAAACTTTTCTAATCAATGGAAAAAGAGGGAATCCTCCCTAACTCATTTTACGAGGCCAGCATCATCCTGATACCAAAGCCTGGCAGAGACACAACAAAAAAAGAGAATTTTAGACCAATATCCCTGATGAACATCAATGCAAAATCCTCAGTAAAATACTGGCAAATCGAATCCAGCAGCACATCAAAAAGCTTATCCATCATGATCAAGTTGGCTTCATCCCTGGGATGCAAGGCTGGTTCAACCTATGCAAATCAATAAACGTAAACCATCATATAAACAGAACCAAAGACAAAAACCACATGATTATCTCAATAGATGCAGAAAAGGCCTGTGACAAAATTCAACAGCGTGGCCAGGTGCGGTGGCTCTAGCCTGTAATCCCAGCACTTTGGGAGGCTGAGACAGGCAGATCACGAGGTCAGGAGATCAAGACCATCCTGGCTAACACGGTGAAACCCCGTCTCTACTAAAAAATGCAAAAAAACTAGCTGGGCGAGGTGGCAGGCACCTGTAGTCCCAGCTACTCAGGAGGCTGAGGCAGGAGAATGGCGTAAACCTGGGAGGCGGAGCTTGCAGTGAGCCGAGATCGGGCCACTGCACTCCAGCCTGGGCGACAGAGCAAGACTCCGTCTCAAAAAAAAAAAAAAAATTCAACAGCGCTTCATGCTAAAAACTCTCAATAAACTAGGTACTGATGGGACATATCTCAAAATACTAAGAGCTATACATGACAAACCCACAGCCAATATCATACTGAATGGGCAAAAATTGGAAGCATTCTCTTTGAAAACTGGCACAAGACAGGGATGTCCTTTCTCACCACTCCTATTCAACATAGTGTTGGAAGTTCTGGTCAGGGCACTCAGGCAGGAGAAAGAAATAAAGGGTATTCAATTAGGAAAAGAAGAAGTCAAATTGTCCCTGTTTGCAGATGACATGATTGTATATTTAGAGAACCTCATCTTCTCAGTCCAAAGTCTCCTTAAGCTGATAAGCAACTTCAGCAAAGTCTCAGGATACAAAATCAATATGCAAAAATCACAAGCATTCCTATATACCAATAACAGACAAACAGAGAGCGAAATCATGAGTGAACTCCCATTCACAATGGCTTCAAAGAGAATAAAATACCTAGGAATCCAACTTACAAGGAATGTGAAAGACCTCTTCAAGGAGAACTACAAACCATTGCTCAATGAAATAAAAGAGGACACAAACAAATGGAAGAACATTCCATGTTCATGGATAGGAAGAATCAACATCGCAAAAATGGCCAGACTGCCGAAGATAATTTACAGATTCAGTGCCATCCCCATCAAGCTACCAATGACTTTCTTCACAGAATTGGAAAAAAACTACTTTAAAGTTCACATGGAACCAAAAAAGATCCCACATTGCCAAGACAATCCTAAGCCAAAAGAACAAAGTTGGAGGTATCACACTCTCTGACTTCAAACTATATAACAAGGCTACAGTAACCAAAACAGCATGGTACTGCTACCAAAGCAGATATATAGACCAATGGAACAGAACAGAGCTCTCAGAAATAACACCACACATCTACAGCCATCTGATCTTTGACAAACCTGACAAAAACAAGAAATGGGGAAAGGATTCCCTATTTAATAAATGGTACTGGGAAAACTGGCTAGCCATATGTAGAAAGCTGAAAGTGGATCCCTTCCTCACACCTTATACAAAAATTAATTCAAGATGGATTAAAGACTTAAATGTTAGACCTAAAACCATAAAAACCCTAGAAGAAAACCTAGGCAATACCATACATAGGCATGGGCAAGGACTTCATGACTAAATCACTAAAAGCAACGGCAACAAAAGTCAAAATTGACAAATGGGATCTAATTAAACTAAAGAGCTTCTGCACAACAAAAGAAGCTACCATCAGAGTGAACAGGCAATCTACAGAATAGGAGAAAATTTTTACAATCTACCCATTGACAAAGGGCAAATATCCAGAATCTACAAAGAACTTAAACAAATTTACAAGAAAAAATCAAACACCCCCATCAAAAAGTGGGCAAAGGATATGAACAGACACTTCTCAAAAGAAGACCTTTATGCAGCCAACAGACACATGAAAAAATGTTCATCATCACTCACCATCAGAGAAATGCAAATCAAAACCACAATGAGATACCATCTCACACCAGTTAGAATGGCGATCATTCAAAAGTCAGGAAACAACAGGTGCTGGAGAGGATGTGGAGAAATAGGAACACTTTTTTACTCTTGGTGGGACTGTAAACTAGTTCAACCATTGTGGAAAACCCCAATTCCTCAAGGATCTAGAACTAGCAATACCATTTGACCTAGTCATCCCATTACTGGGTATATACCCAAAGGATTATAAATCATGCGGCTATAAAGACACATGCACAGGTATGTGTATTGTGGCACTATTCACAATAGTAAAGACTTGGAACCAACCCAAATGTCCATCAATGATAGACTGGATTAAGAAAATGTGGCACATATACACCACGGAATACTATGCAGCCATAAAAAAGGATAAGTTCATGTCCTTTGTTGGGACATGGATGAAGTTGGACACCATCATTCTGAGCAAACTGTCACAAGGACAGAAAACCAAACACCACATGCTCTTACTCATAGGTGGGAACTGAACAATGAGAACACTTGGACACAGGGTGGGGAACATAACACACCAGGGCCTGTCATGGGGTGGGGGTAGAGGGGAGGAATAGCATTAGGATATATACCTAATGTAAATGACAAGTTGATGGGTGCAGCACACCAACATGGCACATATATACCTATGTAACAAACCTGCACGTTGTGCACATGTGCACATGTACCTAGAACTTTTTTATTTTAATAATAAAAAAGTAGATTTTAATTAAAAATGTTATTGTAAAATAAATACTAACAATAAAAAAATTACTGGTCTATATTGCCTATCGATAATAATAAGGGTTTTCTCCTATGATTTGTCAAACAAAAAGATGAGTGTAAACATCTAAAGAATCTTAAGGTCCAGATTTGAAATTCAGTGTCATTGAAATAATGTCCCTCATAATCTTTTCTTGCGATATTTTTACAATGGCTGCTTACAAAGAAAAACAAAGGAGAAAAAGATACAACAAACACCCTGAAAACAAACAATTCATGTTTTTACCCCTAACCCACTGAGAAATTTTGAGTTAAAAAATCTAGCTGTCACACATATCATCACTATAATTAGACTCTTCTGTGCACAACAGCAAATTGTCTTAGACAATTAAAAATATAATGTATTAGATTTATGGCCTGTGTTTACTTTTACTCTCTTCTGACTCGCATGAATTTTGTGATAAAGAAATAATGGAAAAATGATTCATTAAGATACATAGATTTTCTAATCCATATATATTATTGCATCTTCATTTGTAATTTGAAGCAGGTTTTTAAAAAATCACTTGTTTTACAGAATCATTTTAGTTCTCAGTTTAAAACATCTTCATTTTCTTCATTCATTTTCCTAAGAAATAGTAGTAAGATCTTAATGTGATGTGCACTGTACCTTTAAATGGTTGTTTGCAACAGCATCATGTAAGGGCAGAGTTCCATCTACATTTGCACAATTAACCTTAGCACCAGCTTTTAATAACTCTACAACTATATCAATAGATCCTTCATTAGATGCCTCATGAAGTGGTGTCCAACCTAAAAAAAGAAAAAGAAGAAAAAATCCTGCTTCATGCAAATCAATACTCATGTAATATCTGTATTACTAAGGTTTTGTTGCATTAATGGAATATCCATATTGATTCATATACATATAATAAGTATTGAACAAGAAATAATACTAAAAAGTATGGGCTCAAAATTTATGTTTCATTTTTGAAAACAAATTGATCTCATCACAAACATTTGTTGATATAAGTGCCATAGCAAAAGACTCACAGAATGCAAAACATAATGAGAGTAAATACTACTCATTTTGATTTGTTTCAACTCAGATATTAAAACGTCTGACTTTCCCATGTGTATCTTTGCATTGTCACATTTCTCTTTAAAATGACACCTGGTTTAATTAACCTTTGAGTTTTTCCCTGTGGAATTCTTCAGATAAGATTCTTTTGTGCTTAAGCAAAACGTTGGGTAAATTTTTCAGAGTTTTAGAATAAAAATAAAGAAAGAGAGAAAAAAGGAATAGTACAAAAGGAGGAGAAAAGAGAAGAACGGATAGGAGAATGAGAAAACTCTGCATTCTGACCAAAGTTGCAGGATAAACTTGAGGCTTCCAAGGAAAAGGCCTAACTTCCTTTACTCCCCGTTCTGTTTACCCTCTCTGATGCTCCCAAATGGATGTTAAAAACTATTTCAAAGGAAAAAGGTCTAGTAACAATGATAAATCTTAGTATTCAACTAAACACTAATGTAATATAAAAAATATTGTTCAAAGTTATCACTTACATATCAGCCAGGAACAAATTGGAGGGAGCAGGAGGTGTTGAAATGTGTATTTCAGTGAGTTCCAATTATTAAGGTAATTAAATTAAAAGGATCCAAACCTGCATTATCGTTTAGATTCACATCTGCTCCAGATTCTATCAGGGCTTTCACTAGGGACAGATTTCCTCTTCTGGCAGCTAAATGAAGCCGGCTTTCCCCTCTGGCATTCCTCTTGTTGATCCCACCTGTTTTCATTCCTGTAAATTTGCCAAACAAGAGGTTTATTTTCTGCCAAGTGCTGATTGTTATAAAGGATCTTAAAAAATACATAACAACCTCCTCAAAATATCACACTACACAGAAACTTATATCAATTAATGTTATCATTGCTGTTATTGTTTTAATATATAATTTGTGAAGACATAATAGAACATCTAAGCACATTACTTTGTATTCATTCTAGCAGTTGGTTAATCACTCTATCACTTGATCAAAATAAATTAACTTGCTTCAGTTCTATCTACACTCATCTCATTCTCAGTAGTCCTTTAACAATGATTATTTTTAAGATAAACTGAGATATTATAAAAAATCCTCTTTCTACAGCCATTCTGTATCTCAATGGGTGTATTCCCGATCACATAGGTGCCAAGTACCAAACTATGGACTATGGTCTTCTATTTTTCTTTCACAAAATGTGCTGTACAAGATCATTAACCAAAGATTTTGTTTTTTAAATCTGTTCCTTGCAATACAAGTTATACAGACTTAAGCTGGAACTAAAAGTAATGAACTGATCATGTTTTCCTCCTATTTCCTGCCAAAACCATGCTAAAATGACAGTAAAAGAAATTTTAAAGTACCATATCAAAAAAAAAAAGAGGAGACAATAAAGGACAAAGACTTCAACCAATTTGGGGGAATTAGAAAGTCACTGATGGAGAAGAGTGAACTGACTTGGCAGAGTGGGGAATGCTCCAACACAAGGGAATTGTAGAGAGAGAGCCAGCCTGAACTCAAGCACTCCACACTTGGAGACATGAGGCACTACAGAAGGCAGGTGTGTGGAACAGTGGGGGCAGGGGCTGGGCAGTTGATTAATATCTTTTATATAAGATCTTTTACATAGAAAAGTTGGGACTCTGAGTTTCCTTCCCCATCCCTCAACTGACTAGCAACCACTCCTCTTATCCCAGATCTCCAACCCAAAGCCAGGAACCTGAAGGTTTGTTTTCTATAGAAACTGCATCAGGGCCAGGCACAGTGGCTCATGTCTGTAATCCGAGCATTCTACTAAAAATACAAAAATTAGCCTGGCATGGTGGTGGATGCCTATAATCACAGCTACTGTGGAGACTGAGGGAGGAGAATCACTAGAACCTGGGATGTGGAAGTTGCCCTGAACCAAGATTGAGCCACTGCACTCCAGCCTGGGAGACAGAGATAGACTCCGTCTCAAAAAAAAAAAAAAAAAAAAAAAAAAAAGAAAAAGAAAAGAAACAAAGAAACTGCATTAGAGAAGCTTCAGATTGAGATGCAAAGCAAAATAAATGGATAGGGTGATGAAACAGAAAATATTTGTTAAATCAGTGGTATCAGCACCACGGAGGAAACTTGTTAGAAATGCAAATTCCCCAGTCTACTCCAAACTTACTCTGGAGGACAGACTAAAATGGCTCCTAATGATCCTCACCATCTGGTATTTATGACTTTGTGTACTCTTCTTCTCTTGAATAGCGTGCTTCTAACCAATAGAATATTTCAACACTGAGGGTATTTCATTTAACTGATTAGGTTAAGAGATTGTAACATTTTCTGTCCTGCTAGCAGACTTGCTGTATTGCCTTCAGCTTGTATGCTTTGATGATGCAAGTAGCCATGTTGGAGAAGCCCACCCAGCAAGAAACTGAGGATGGCCACCAGCCAATCACCAGTGAGGAACTGAGGCCCTCAGCCAACCATCCTTAAGAAATTGAATTCTGCCAACAATCATATAAGCTTGAAAGTGTATCCTTCCCTAGCAGAGCCTTCAGATGAGACCCCAGTCCTGGCCAACACTTTGCTGCCTATGAACAATCCTGTTAGAGGTCCCAACTAAGCCATGCCCGATTCCTGACCTACAGAAAGTATGAGATAGTAAGTGTGTAATAGAGACAACTAACACACCTACTGAATCAGATTCTTTGAGGGTAGGGCCCAGCAATCTGTGTTTTAACAAGCTTTTCAGGTAATTCTGATGCAAACTAAGGTTTGAGAACCACTGCATTAAACTTTGGGATAATCTTCTTGCTCTACTTCCTAAATGTCATCAACCATGTATATGGTTTCAGGGCAAGAGATAAAAAGATTAGAGAACTGTTCTCTAAAAAATGGATTCTTGGGTTATATGAATAACAGGGAAGAATGACAGTCTCATTTATCTCTTCGACTGGCACCCAGACAAAAACATATTGCTCTTTAGAGATTAGCAATCCAAAAATCTTTATTGGAAGAATTAAAAACATATATATATATGAGAATATATTTGAAAATTATATCTAAGACTGCGGGACTGCAGACTGCAAGTATGAATAGAAAAATCTCTCCCAGCTGGGCACAGTGCCTCACACTTGTAATCCTTGCACTTTGGGAGGCTGAAGCCAGAGGAGTTTGAGACTAGTCTGGGCAACATAGGGAGATCCCATTTCTTAAAAAAATTTTAAAAATTAGCTGGGTTTGGTGGCATGTAGTCACAGCTACTGAGGGATGCTGGGGTGGGAGAAGCATGTGAGCCTGGGAGGTCAAGGTTGCAGTGAACTGTGATCGTGCCACTGCTCTCTGGCCTGCGTGACAGACAAGACCCTGTCTCAAACAACAACAACAACAACAACAATTCTCAAATAATTCTTACTGTGGATGGTATAAATTCTTGTTTCTGGTGTGTTTGCAGCAAAGAAGGTAGCCATGTAATACACATTTTGGAGGAAAAATTCAAAAACTTCTCAGTGTTACTAACATCATAAGTTTGTACAGCATTGACTAAAAATTTAAAATAACAAAATCTGACAGAAATTCAAAAGGAATGCTAAACCTCTTCAAAAACTCCTCTGTAGTTTGGAATCTGATGTTACTATTAATAAGCATAATGCTATTAAATACTTAAAATTTCTCTCCATTTTTATGTGACCAGTGTTTTCTTCTCGGAAGCTTTCAGGATCTTCTCTTTATTCCTGTTCTGAAATTTCAGTGAGGTGCCTTGTTCACTGTACAGACACTAAGTGGTACTTTCAATATGGAAATGCCTATCTCATTTCTTGTATTCTTTCTTTAATGATTTGTTCTACTGTTCACCCGCTGTTCTCCCTGGATTTCCTAGAGTGATCTTTAATTTTCTTATCTTTTCTCTCCTATTTTCAGCTTTTTCTTTTTTTGTCCTTAGTAGACTTGTAAAGCTTTGCCTTGTAACCCTGCTACAGATATCTATATATTATCTATTTATTTAAATTTCTGTTTTAAACAACTAAAAGCTCTGTATTGTTCTCTTATTATTTCCTCGTTTATACCTTTTTGGAAAAAAAAAATGTAGATGTTTCTTGATTCTTGTATAGTTTCTGTTTCTTCTGGGTTCCTTTGGTCTGCTTAGTTTACTTTGATATCTTTCACATTGATGTTTTCTGCAAATACTTGTCAATCTTTGACTATCTGTTCATTCATATTTTAGTGAGGAAAACTAAAATCCTAACTGGAAATCTGTGGAGTGTGAGGGGAATGTGGCAGAACTCGGACATAGTTGAATTCACTGTCAGGTGATCAGCAGGAGGTAAGCCTGCCATTGTTTTAGGGAATCCCAGATGCCACTATCTAAAATTCTTACCTTTGGAACAGTTCAATTCTCTGCTCAAGTGGCTTACAGTCTGGTGGAATAATAGACATCTTAAAAATTACATTTAAATATGATTAAGTGCTGCTAGAGAGGTGTGAAGTTTCCTGTGGTAGCTGTAACAAATTACCACAAACTGGGTGACTTAAAACAACAGAATGTGTTCTCTCATAATTTGGAAACCAGAAATCCAAAATCAAAGTGTCAACGGGGCTGTACTCCCTGTGGAAGCTCTAGGAGAGAATCTTGCTGTGCCTCTTCTAACTTCTGATGGCGGTCAGCATTTCTTGGCTTCCTTGGCTGTGGCTACATTGCTCCTTTGCCTTCATCTCATCATCTCTTCTGTATGTTTCAAATCTCCCTTTCTTTCTCTCATAAGGACACAGTAATTAGATTTAGGGCCCACCTGGATAATCCAGGATGCTCTCCTTATCTTAGGGTTCTTAACTTGGAGAAGGTAACAGTCATGCTTTTACTGTATAAGGTAATAGTCGAAAACTACAGGGATTAGGACAGGGCATGTTTTGGGGGGCTAGCATTCAACCCACTATAGGAAGTATGTATAAGAAGGATTTCAGTTTACATGAGAGGGGGGAAAATGAAAGAATAATCATAGAGAATGCCTAATTCAGTGTTCTTCCTACCTCTTGACAGTATATAAATCAACAGTGAATAATGTTTAACCTGAAGTGGTCCAGCCTATTGTTTATGGCAGAACTATCTCCAAGAACTATCAAAGGATGCTTAGCTTGTCCATACTGTGAAACACACACAGTTCATTCATCTGACACAAAACAAAATAATGGCTATGTTTCTTTGATTTCCCTTATGTTAAAAGGGCTGAATGGAAGTATCTAAAGAATCTGACACATTTCATGCCTGCTGTCCCCACTGAATATTCTTGCTGTGTCTGCAGTTTACCTTATCTCCTCTAATATGATAAATTAGAAGTCATAGACAGAAGTATGACATGAATATATTTAAAGATTATCGGATTCTCAAGTGGTGCCTTAACAACAAATATCGCTGAAATAGTCATATAAGTCAGTGAATAACCACAAAAAGAAACAATATATCTGAAAGTTTAGAAATTCCATGAAGTAGACTGAATTGCTGTGCTTGATTTTGTAAACTTTAACCTATACAATTATAGGAATACAAACCTAGGTTGCAGGTCGTTTTTAAGAAACTTTGTTTTTTTCCAAAATTCTGAACTGTTTTGTGTTCTTGGCTATTAGCAGGCATGTGCATTTCTGACTCCGTTTTTTCTTTTATCTCCTCACAATTTCTTATAGTTATTCCATCTCCACTGATGTTATTAGTTAATTCCTCATCTGAAACAAACATTTTACAATATCAGTGTTGTTGTTCTCCTACCTGGTTATACAACCAGAAAATAGAATTTCTAACTTTTTTTTTTTTTTTTTTTTTTGAGACAGTGTCTCGCTTTGTCGCCCAGGCTGGAGTGCAGTGGCCAGATCTCAGCTCACTACAAGCTCCGCCTCCCGGGTTTAGGCCATTCTCCTGCCTCAGCCTCCTGAGTAGCTGGAACCCAGGCGCCTGCCACCTCGCCCGGCTAGTTTTTTGTATTTTTTAGTAGAGACGGGGTTTCACCGGGTTAGCCAGGATGGTCTCGATCTCCTGACCTCATGATCTGCCCGTCTCGGCCTCCCAAAGTGCTGGGATTACAGGCTTGAGCCACCGCGCCTGGCCAGAATTTCTAACTTTTTAAAGTTTCTGTTCCATGCTGGACTGTTTAAGGAAATGGAAGCTTTTAAAAATGTTTTTATGTAACAGACAAAAAGTTTGCTGGTTGCAGCTCTGATGGGAATACAGTAGATAGTTGAAATGAATAGACCTAACAATTTCCTGCTATCAAAATATTGTTAGGTTTCCTGATGCTAAATAAGTACTATATTAAAAAGCAACAGAAAGAGTGATAGAAATACTGTTTATTCAATCAATGGGAAAAGGATTCCCTATTTAATAAATGGTGATGGGAAAAGAGGCTAGCCATATGCAGAAAACTGAAACTTGACCCCTTCCTTACACCTTAGATAAAAATTAACTCAAGATGGATTAAAGACTTATAAACATAATACCCCAAACCATGAAATCCCTAGAAGAAAACCTAGGCAATACCATTCAGGACATAGGCATGGGCAAATACTTCATGACTAAAACACCAAAAGCAATGGCAACAAAATCCAAAATAGACAAATGGGATCTAATTAAAGTAAAGAGCTTCTGCACAGCAAAAGAAAGTATCATCAGAGTGAACAGGCAACCTACCGAATAGAAGAAAATTTTTGCGATCTATCCATCTGACAAAGGGCTAATATCCAGAATTTACAAGGAACTTAAACAAATTCACAAGAAGAAAACCCCATCAAAAAGTAGGCAAAGGATATGAACAGACACTTCTCAAAATAAGACATTTATGCGGCCAAAAAACATATGATAAAAAGCTCATCATCACTGGTCATTAGGGAAACGCAAATCAAAGCCACAATGAGATATCACCTCATGCCAGTTAGAAAGGCGATCATTAAAAAGTCAGGAAACAACAGATGCTGGAGAGGATGTGGAGAAATAGGAATGCTTTTACACTGTTGTTGGGAGTGTAAATTAGTTCAACCATTGTGGAATATGGTGATTCCTCAAGGATCTAGAACCAGAAATACCATTTGACCCAGCAATCCCATTACTGGGTATATACCCAAAAATCATTCTACTATAAAGACACATGTACATGTATGTTTATTGTGGCACTGTTCACAATAGCAAAGACCTGAAACCAACCCAAATGCTCATCAATGATAGACTGGTTAAAAAAATGTGGCACATATATACCATGGAATACCATGCAGCCATAAAAAAGGATGAGTTCACGTCCTTTTCAGGGACATGGATGAAGCTGGAAACCATCATTCTCAGTGAGCTAACATAGGAACAGAAAACCAAACACCACATGTTCTCACTCATAAGTGGGAATTGAACAATGAGAACACATGGGGAGGGGGACATCATACACTGGGGCCTGTTGGGGGGTGGGGGGCTTCTGGAGGGACAGCATTAGGAGAAATACCTAATGTTAGACGATGGGTTGATGGGTGTAGCAAACCACCATGGCACGTATATATCTATGTAACAAATCTGCAGGTTCTACACATGTATCCCAGAACTTAAAGTATAATAATAATTATATTTAAAAAATACTGTTCATTACCATCAGTCAATATCAGCTTAGCAACCATCTTTGATAACATTGTTTTGACTTCAAAAGTAATCACTATTACTTAACTACTAGGCTTAGTGGCATCTCAAAATCCTCATTCTTCTCAGTTTGGCCATTGGTTGAATACAATTCAGTTGGAAATTTCTATAAAAATAAGTAAATCTATAGGAAATGTGTACAGATTAAGCAATATTACTAATACCTGGTTTGTGAGAAATTTCCTTCTTTTCTCTTTGACTAAGTTGTGAGATGTTGGCCAATTCTTTATTCATATTGTCAGTGGAATGAGAATCTATATCATGTATAGTCTCACTTTCCAGATGGTTTTGTCTCCTTTTTTCAACTTTAGTTGTTTCTATTACTTGAGAATGAACAACTATGGATAAAGGCTCATTTGAATAAATTATTTTTTTGTCTCTGTCAGCGTAATTCCTTTCAGTGTCACAATTCTTTGCCACCTCTTCCACAATATGTGTATCTGCTTGCTTCATTAAAAAAGTTGGTTCTCTGGGAATATAATCCTGTGGCTTTTTGAATAGCTCCACATGGTTAGTCAACTTTGAAACCTCATGTGTCGGAAGTGTTCTCATACAAGCCAGGGAATTTTGCTCAGGATTGCCATGTGAGTGATCAAAAGAAGGTCCAAATATGCATTGTTCATAATTTGCAACATGTTCAGAAACAACTGCATTATCTGAATGAGAAAAATTAACAGCTTCCTGTTCTGGAAGTGTGGTTAGGCTGACTGCTTGTAACTCATTTTCCTGTGAAAAATGATCTTCAGAAACTAAAAACTGTTGAAAATCCTTTTCTTTTCTATTTGTTAAACTCTCCTTAAAATTACAGTGTTTTTTGCAGCCTGTAGAACACATCACCTTTTTAGATGTTATAGCCTTCTCAGAGGTACAGCAATCATCATCATCATTATCAGAATTTCCCTTTACAAAGGATAGGAAAGAATTTTCCCATTTGTTAAATCTCTCATCTTTTTGGACCAAGTTACTGTTTTCATAAGATTTATAAAGTACATGGTGTTGTTCCTGGAGAGCGTGAGGCTGCTTATCTGTAGTAACTAGTGGTAACGTGATTTCTTTATGTAATGAAAGTCCTGGGAAAGAAACAGCTTCAGTTTGGTCAACAGATTCTAATTCCAAGCACTGAACTTCTTGACTATCTGATAAATCCAGGTTCTGGATGTGTGTCTCTTTGGAAACCGAACAAGCCTCAGTACTGTTATCTAATCCATTTTTCAGGCTTGACAGAGTTAAGCTGGAAGGTTCACACGATTCTTCTGGAAGGTCATTAAGGGTTTCTAGAATACACTGCTGATAGGTAACCAATCTGTTTATTCTCCTGGAAGGAGAGACAGCTAGTGTCTTTCTTGGATTACAGTCTACATCATCTACTTGAGTCCTTTTACGTTGTGTTTTTTTTCTTCCTATACCTTTTGGCACATTTGTGTTGGGATCTTTGACGTTATGGAGGTTGCCCTTTCTGAGTCCTGTAGAGTATATCTGGTTAAGAGTTGATTGTGTATGCTTGGATTTACCAAATTTTGTGTTTTGGGGATCTTTTTGGTAATATTCATATACATCTTCTTTATTTATAAATAAACTCTCTTTGCTTCCTTTATTGACTTTTACATGTTCCAGCTTCTGTCTGTTCGAATTTTCATTATAAACATGCCAAATGTGACTTTTAGAACTGAATTTTGGTTTCTATAGAAAAAAATATATAGTTAGCTTTAAATTTCAGCTGTAGTACTATATCAACTCAATCTGGATTATTGATAAATCAACTATTATTTGATTCAAACTATTATTTCTAATTGAATCTAACCACAGATCCTGCTGGGATATAGCCAACCTGATATTTGGGAAACATAGACTAATAGAAGAAAGGCAAATGTAATAGAGTTAGACTCTGCATGTATACTAATCTTTATTTTCTACTGCAGATTTTAATTCCTTCTTGCCAGTATTTTAGCACTACTAATCTTATTAAACATAATAAAAAATTTTAATCTACTTAATTTGTATAGGCTTTTAAAGTAATCAGATCAAAGTTTCCTTTACAAGGAAACTCTGCTGGTGTACATCTTCTGTGTCTAGTGGGTTGGCGCTATTCCTTTGAGCTGTAAACAAAAAGAGAAAATCAAAGAAAGAAGATTCCAGTAGTCAGACTCTAAACTTTACAACGAAGCTTTGCACAGATGCTTCAGAAACACTCTCCTCTCCCAATTGTTATATAGGCGGAGCTAGAATTAGGGGTTTCTTCTTCTGGTATCTGGGAGAACTATGAGATAGAAGCAGAAAAACTGACTTAAAAACAGGAAGACAGATATGCTCTTCAACTGGTCTGTATGAAAAAATTATTATGGGCTGCTAAGATTAAAACAGGAACACAGCTTCCTCTCATTCACCACAATTCAAGTACCAGATGAAGAGTAACTGCCCACCATGTAAAGTTTGAAGGGATGGGCTAATACCTTTGACTCCCTGTACTGTGCTTAGGCCACAGGAAATTAGACATGGTTGATAAACCTTAGACTCCATAAAGAGGAGGAGGAAGAAAATGGTTACGAATATATTAGTGTGCCCAGATATGCTACAAACTAACAGCCCAGAACCCTCTGATTCTCATGCAATTATTCTAGTGTCTCAGAAGCAAATGAAAAGTCACTATTACTAAAGCTTCAGCAGTCTTTCTCTTCCCTTTGATAATCTATAAAACAACCAGAAGTTATATCCCTATAAAAATGTTTATTACTAAACATAGATATACCTTGTGTTGGTATACATCCTCTATGTCTAGTGGGTCAATGCTACTCCTTTGAGCTGTGAACAAAAAGAGAAAATCATTGAAAACAGCTTATAGTGGTTAGACTTTAGACTTCTAAAACCTACCAGTCCTTTGCCATGAGAAAACCAAGTGGAATAAGTGAAATTATGCAAACATTTTATATTAAAGTTGGCACATATAGCCGGGTGCGGTGGCTCAAGCCTGTAATCCCAGCACTTTGGGAGGCCGAGACAGGCGGATCACGAGGTCAGGAGATCGAGACCATCCTGGCTAACACGGTGAAACCCCGTCTCTACTAAAAAATACAAAAAACTAGCCGGGCGAGGTGGCAGGCGCCTGTAGTCCCAGCTACTCGGGAGGCTGAGGCAGGGGAATGGCGTAAACCCGGGAGGCGGAGCTTGCAGTGAGCTGAGATCCGGCCACTGCACTCCAGCCTGGGCGACAGAGCGAGACTCCGTCTCAAAAAAAAAAAAAAAAAAAAAATTGGCACATATAACATTCCTATAATTCCCATATTAGAAATCAAATACTATCTTAAGAGAGCTAAAACATTTATATAGCGAAAGCAAAACAGATCTAACAAAATAACTAATACTAAAGATTGGCACTAAACTCAGTATTTATTTTCCCCACAGATATATCCAGATACGACCTCTTCATTCAATAGATTATGTAACTGTGTGCAAGCTACTTTTATAAAGTAAAAAATTATTTTATAATTAATTAGATTATCATCTCCTAATATGTCTGCTTAATAAGGTCCTAATTGAATGCTGCATTCTCTTCAAAGTAAAACATACACAGGTGGAAAAGGCCAATCATCTTATGAATGTACGGGGGGAAAAGATTATTTTTAAAAAGCCTAAGTTGATAATAAAAGGAATTATTTTAGTATCTCTTTCATAGCCTCCTTTACATACTGAAAGTAGCATTAAAGTTACCTATATATGCATTTGGCTACAAAAGATAAAAACCTAGAAACAATGACTTACACACAGGAAATATTCAAAGAATATTTGACAGAGGAAGGAATAAATTAATGAACATCTTAGATGTGATACATAACACAAATTTCTCTAAATATAAGCTAGAAATGTAAAATATTTTAATGAGGATGTAATTCGAAAACAGAGCAATTTAATTTATTTCTTGGGGACAATTTTCATGATAGCAATCAAATTATGAGCTGCATAATGAAGTCTGACATTGATTCATTCACCTTATACAGGTGAAAAAAGTCAAAGATAATGTCTTTTTACCAAGCAAAAAGGTGCTATTCCTTTGGAGCACCGTCGCTGGGGACTCACTCCAGAGTTTCAGTCTTGATTCTCATCTGCTTACCAGCTGGCTGACCTTGAGCAAATTTCTTAATGTCTCTGCCTCCATAAAATGCCCATAAATGAAAGCCAATATAAGTTTCAACCTTATAGAATGGTGAAGATTAAATTATATAATCCATGTAAAGTGCTTACATGAATCCTAGGTATAGAGAAAGTGCTTCATTATTATTATCATTTTCTAAGAGCAAAAGGACACTATACCTTCTCCAAACCTTTGATCTTAAATAAAAGAGTAGAAAAATCATATTTTCCAGAAACCACCCTGCAAGGGACATGGTTCCTAAGAGAATCTGGAAGGAAGAACAGGGCTTTATTTTCTCTCAGTTTTAAGACTTTACATTCCCTAATACAACCAACTTAATACCCAGGTATAAATTCTGAGGTGGTGATATTTGGTGATATAGCTATATTATTTTCCCTCTGCCACTCTGAGTTCCCATAAGGTACTGGGTACTGTGTTGAGATATTTACATATATTAACTTCAGTAGTCACACTAACAATCCCATAGGTAAACAGAGGCATAGATATTATAAACCCAAGTTTACAGATAAGAAAATTAGAAATGTTAATTCACCCTATAAGCTTTATAGCCTTTGAGGCTATAAAGTTAGGACTGAACTTTGTCCTACATCAAAGTAGATATATTTTACTTTAAGCTAGAAAAGCAGCAAATATATTTTATATGAGGAAAGTTCTTTATTCATCATTCCCAGACTTGAAAGCTCTCCATCTGGAATTTAAAAATGAATATTTTCTTTATTTAAGTGAAATAATAACCTCTATTTACATACAAATATTCTTAATTAACCTAATTTTGCATTCATATTGAAAAGTAGGCTGATAATTAATCCTGGAATTTGAAAGTTCAAACTTAAGAAATATTCAAACCATCTAGTGAGACATGATAATGCAACCCATCTTAGTAAATTCTCTCACAAAGAAAGAGTGGGAGCTTAGTACCATGGAGAAATGTTTGGAATTCCTTTACATGAAATAAATTTCACTGGGTAGGAATAGATTAAAAGTGGGCACTGGCCAACAGGGGATTCTGGATTTGGAGAAAGGACTAGAATGCTGTAGCAAGCATTCCCAGAAGAGCAAAACAATGCATGTTGTAATTATTTAAAATAGAGAAGTCAAGCAGTTAAGCAGATTATCAAAGCAATAATTTAAAAATATACTTTTGCCTCCAACTTAATAGTTTATTTGCAATTTTCCATATAGCTTAAAATGTTAATATGATTGTTTTAATAATTTATCTCAATGTGCTTTTACAGACCTGACTTCAACAAGTTACTGTCTGTCTCATTTCTCATGCAATTTGGCTACTTGGAAGGAAGTCTTTTGCTCTAATGAACCACTAATTAATTACTCCTGGTAGCCTTCAATTATCAATGAAGTTTTCTCTTTACTATAAAAGTAGAATATTTTGATCCAGGACTTAGTTCTCAGTCAATAGCATTCAGACAACTGCATTTCTTGATCAAGTATATTATTTATAAAATAAGTGGCCATAAAATAATAAATAGATCCATTAACCCTAAAGAAAAACTAGTCTCATGACTGGTTGTTAGATTGCTCAGTTGCACCTAATTTTCAGTTACAGACACACCCAACAATAATTGGAAGAACTGTTTTATATTAAATAGAATGCAGCTGGGAAGATTGATATAGTTTGGCTGTGTCCTCATCCAAATCTTTCTTGAATTATATCTCCCATAATCCCCATGTGTCATGGGAGGAACCCAGTGGGAGGTAATTGAATCATGGGGGCAGATTTTTCCCATGCTGTTCTCCTGATAGTGAATAAGTCTCAAAACATCTGATTGTTTTATAAAGGGCTGTTCCCCTGCACTTATCCTTGCTGCTGCCATGTGAAGAAGGATGTGTTTGCTTCCCCTTCAGCCACGATTGTAAGTTTCCTTAGGCCTCCCTAGTCCTGTGGAACTGTGAGTCAAGTAAACCTCTTTCCTTTATAAATTACCCAGTCTCAGGTATGTCTTTATTAGCAGCCTGAGAAAAAACTGATACAGAGATGTACTTTAAATTTCATTTAAAACCATTTAGATCAGGAAAAGATCTTTTCTAATAGACTTACCAAAGTGTTTGTGTTGACATTTAATCATTAACCAAGATAGATATGTAATATCTGCCCTGTTATCCTCTTGGACATGAAGGAGGCTGGGTTATGTGTCTTTGTTATGTACTCTCATAGGGCCTGAGCATTCTTTTATCACGTTCTTCATCGTAATTGCTTGCTATCCCTGTTTCTTATTCATCTTGTATTATTAGGCTGTAGCACTATTTAGTGTTTGACACATAGCAACCCTGATAGAATGAATGAATGAATGAATCACTCTCCACAGAAAATAAATTCCAGTGGAGGTGGGTTAGAGAGCATCTGTTGTTTTGCCTGCCCAGCACATATCCTCAGAGGCAGCTCTCTGAAGAGAGATACCATTGGTTCCTGCTGCCTAGATCCCTGGAGTTCCTTTTATTCTTGACCTTTCTAAGGTCTGGATCTTCAGTTTTTCCTTTAATTCTCGAGTTGTTCTGTCAAGAAGCTCCCTTTTCAGCCTTAGGTTGATTACTTGCTGTCAAAGAACTTTGAATTTATATTTGTATCAAAGAAGTGACAACAGCCACAGCTGTATTATTTGTCCCCAGGAAGACACAGAGCTTTAGCAGAGGATAGGTTTCTACTGCCAGCCTAAGTTTTGTTCTATTAAGGGAGAACTACAGGACATGCAGGGAGGCCCACTCACTTCATGGTTAGAAGGATTTTCAGACTAAAGTTTCCAGCGCACAAAGTGAGAACTACAAACGTAGAACCCTTTGTTGTTAAAGATAATAATATATAAAAGCCTTTGGGAGAAAATATCTGTTGGGGAAATTTTTTATTAAACTATAGTTTCATAAATGGCAATAAAGCACATATTGATCTGTTGAATGGAAAGAATTTGTTTTTGTTTTTGTTTCAGAGGACTGACAATATTTATTCAATAAATATTCGCTGAATGCATGCTATGTATAAGACACTTTAATATTAATCAGTAGATAAAACAAAGATCCTTTCCTTCATGGAGCTTAGATTCTGGAGGAAAAAGACAGAAAATGAAAAATAAGTCAACTGTCTAATGTGTTAGGTGATAAGTGCTATGGGGAATGTCCAAGCAGAGCAGGGTCAGAGGGAATGGAGTGTGTATAATGATTCTAAAAATATATCCATAGATTTTGTGAAACTCCTTCCTTTAAGAGGTGGAGCTTAATTCTGCTACCTTTGAGTGTGGGCCAGACTTAGTGACTCACTTCTAACAAACAGAATATGGCACAAGTGATGACATATCACTTTTGAGATTAGGTTATGAAAAGACTGGCTTCTGTCTTAGGTATATTCTCTTTCTCTTAGGTCACCTGCTCTGAGATAGCTGCCAGGTTGTCAGCAGCCTTATGGAGAAGCTAATGTGGCAAGTAGCTAAAGCCTTCAGCCAACAGCCAGCAATGATCTGAGGCCTGCCAACAATCATTTGTGAGTTTGAAAATGGATCTTCCTGTCCTAGCTGCAATGTCCTAGTTGCAACTTGAGATGACTACAACCTGTGACACTCATCTAGAACCACTCAGTTAAACTGCTCCCAGAATCCTGACCTTCTGAAGCGATGTGAGACAAAACATGTTTGTTTTAAGCTGCTAAGTATTAGAATTCATTGTTACATACTGATAGATAACTAATATAGTGAGGGTAAGAAGGGGGCAGTTACAGTATTAAATAGGGTGGTCTAGGCCTCGTTGAAAAGGTGACATTTGAACTAAGACTTGAAGGAGGCTGGGGAGGCATATCTGAGGAAAAGCAAGGAGGCCAGCATGACTGAAGTTGAGTAATGGTGGTAGAAAGTACTAGTAAAAGGGGTTAACCAGTAGGGTGGCCAGCTGATACAGGAACTTCTAGGCTATTGTAAAGGATACTGGCTTTTCTTCTAGATTAAAGGGAGAGTCATTGCAGAGTTCGGAGCAGATGAATGTAGAGTTGTTACCAAAAAATGTAACAAATGTATTAGAGAGTATAAATAATATGTCATGTATTTAAATTATGTTTACATAATTTTTTATTGAAAACTACAGATCAAGTTCTTTTGTTGTTCAATTTAATAGAGCAGTGGATGAGAGGCAAAAAGTATAGCCATAAGAAAACATTCTTAGGGAACTAATATAAATAATCCTGGCCATTTTCACTGAAAAGGATATAACCAAATTTAATTTACATCATATCATGTTATTTAGTCAAAGGATTTTGGGGAAAAGAAACAAATTTATAAAAGGTTTCTTAATTGTTTGCAATGTATAACCTGCAGAAAAGTATTACCTTTCTTTTTTTCTTTTAGAGTCCTTTGTGCATTTGCAAACAACTCAGTGTGATTTATTAAAAGAATGAAGAAAAGACACTATTCAACGGATTTTCTCAACACTCATGAGAAAAATAAATTTAATCTCTTTAATTCTAAACTAAATTTCTG
Organism: Rhinopithecus roxellana; assembly: GCF_007565055.1. Lineage (NCBI taxonomy): Eukaryota > Metazoa > Chordata > Mammalia > Primates > Cercopithecidae > Rhinopithecus > Rhinopithecus roxellana. Next base: position 1,739,356 of record NC_044551.1, read on the forward strand.
TAACTTTACTGATGTGACAAATAGTTATAACAGGGCAGTTTAATCTTACCTGATGTCAGGCATTTTTGATGTTTAGGGATATATCTCTCAAGGAGACGCTTCATACATAAATCCTTGGCCTCATCCAAAGCACATTTTCCATCATCATTTCTAAATAATGGATCAGCTCCATTCAAAAGAAGTAACTCTGCTACCTAGAAAAAGGTCGCTTATGTAAGGGAACCCAGATTGAGGGTATATTACTGTAAATGTGTGCTAGCAGACAACTCTAAGTAACATCAAATATATCTTTTGAAAACACAGTTTAGATTTATCTATAAATCTTTGTCCAATAAAAAAAGAATTAATGTAGTTGCACTGAATTTTAATTCGTTGATACATGAGTTTCTTCTCAATAAAAAAGACTAAAGGAAGAATGAAAGGGAGAAAGAAAAAAAAAGAAGGTGGGAAGAGAAGAAAGGGAGAAAGAGTTAAGGGGGACGGAAGGTGGGAAAGCAGGCAGGCAGAAAGACAGGAGGCAAGAAAGGCTGAGGTAGAAACGTTGGTGGCTCAGCCACTAGTGAAATGAAGTTAGCAAATACACAAATAATTAGTACTGGGCTCTATAGTAGTAAATACAATTTTAACAGGTTCCAGGAGATAATTACATCTTCCATCTATACCTGTGCTGCTGCTGCTCCTCCTCAGACTGTTGGGGAAAAAGTGATCAATCTGTTACTACTGTTACTACTTCTCAAACAACCTCCTCTATGCAGCTCTCCCTGAGCTCTCCCAATGTCTCACCACCTGCTGCTGCCCAGAGAAAAATGACTTCTCCTTCCTTTCACACACATATTACTGCCCAATATACTCTATATTATGCTTATTTCTTTCATATCAGTCTCTCCTAGTGTACTCTAACTTTCTTGAGGGTTTTTCCTTCTAAAAATAATTTATTATTTTTCAGCAGGAAATTAATGAATATGGTTCAAAATAAAGAAGGCTCAGACGAAAATACAATGCAAAATAAGTTTCCCTCCTCTACCCCTGTACTATTATTTTTTCCTGAGTCAGCCCTGGTTAGTTTATTCTGAAATTTTCCAGCAATAGTCTAGTCTAATAGGTATGTATATATGTATGTATACATAATATGTGTGTATACATATTTTTGTTACACAAATGGTCATATATTATATACACTCTGTATTTTGCCTTCTTTCCCCCACCCTCCCAACAAGTCCTTGGAAACTGTTCCATATCAGTGTAGACTACACTTCCTCATTCTCTTCAGCAGCTAAGTAATAGTATACTGTATGAACGTACTATAATTTATTTCACCAGTACCCTATTAATGGATGTTGAAGTTGCTTCAAAGCTTTTACTACAGAAATATGTCTTCATATTCCCAGAGACTATCTTAGTGTCTTACGTGAAGTAAATACTAAAAAGTATTGTTTAGTAAAAGAATGAATGTAGGGCAGGAAGGATATGGTGAGTAGGCTTTAAAGTAACATTATACTAAAAGAAGCCTAAATGTCCATGTTAATGTATGGAATGAGAGGAAGTATATAAATTTCTATATAGTGTATGTACCTAAAGATTAAAAATATATATATATTTCCTTTTATAATAAAGCATCCTAGTCTACTAAAATAGTTTGAATCTTTCTCTCTTACCTTTGATATTATCTAGTTTGTGCCATTCACAAACACAACAGCTACACTTTCCTCATCTTCCTATAATAAAATGATTAGCACAAATTTATATTATGTCAGTTTTTTATTTTTTTTTTTTGAGACAGTCTCCCTCTGTTGCCCAGGCTGGAGTTCAGTGGCATGATCTTGGCTCACTGCAAACTCTGTCTCCCACGTTCAATCGATTCTTGTGCCTTAGCCTCCCAGGTAGCTGGGAAAAGGTGTGCACCACCACGCCTGGCTAATTTTTGTATTTTTAGTAGAAATAGGGTTTCACCTTGTTGGCCAGGCTGGTCTTGAACTTCTAACCTCAAGTGATCCACTCACCTTGGCCTCCCAAAGTGTTGAGATTACAGGTGTGAGCCACTGCGTCTGGCCACTGTGTCAGGCTTTTAAAGAAAATATATATCTCTCTTTTGAGATAATAACTAGATGGTCTCAGGTATACAACATCTCTTTTGAAACTACTTTTTAATTACTTCGTACTCTGAGGTATGTGTGTATGTATGTGTGCATGTTCTTCTAGTGTTAATTCATGTTTAATTTTAACATGTTAATTCATGTTTAAAATCATAAAAGCAATATTCGTACATTGCAAAAAAAGTTAAAAATTACAGAAAGGTATTAAGTGGAAAGTCAAGGTCCCTCCCGCACTTATTGTGGTAGGCTGAAAATGCCCCCTTATCCACCCTAACCAAAAGATATCCATGTCTTCATCTCTACAACTTGTAAATGTCAACTTTATTTGGAAAAAAAGATCTTTGCAAATATGATTAAGTTAAGGATTTTGAGATTAGGGGCTTATCTTCAATTATCTCACTGAGCCTTAAATACCATCACAGGTATCCTTAAGAAAGAGGCTGAACAAGATTTCACATGTACACACAGAGGAAAAGGTGATGTGAAGTCAAGGAAGAGGTTGAAGTGATGCAGCCAAAATCAAGGAAGGCCGGTGGCCACTAGAAGCTGAAAGAGGCAAGTAACAGATTATCCTCTACGGCCTCTGGAGGGAGTCAAGCCCCACTGATATCTTGATTTTAGCCCAGTGATTCTGATTTTGGACTTCCAGTCTCTACAGCTGTGAGAGAATAAATTTCTGTTGCTTTAAGCCACCCAGTTTGTGCTGGGTTATAGCAGTCATAGGAAACCTATACAGATTTGGGTACCAGAAAGTGGGGTGCTATTGTAACAAATACCTAAAAATGTAGAAGTGGCTTTGGAACTGGAAAGCCTGGATTGTCTTGAACAGACACCTGGTAGAAATGTGGATGTTAAAGATCCTACCAGTGAGGGCTCAGGAGGAGCATATTAGAGAGAACCTGTGTCATCTTCGATAATGCATATATCATCATAAACAGAATGTTGGTGAAAAAAATGAACATTAAAGGCATTATTGGCAAGGGCTCAGAGGAAATACAGAACATGTTTTTAGAAGCTGGAGGAAAGACATTCCTTGCTATATAATACCAGAAAACCTAGATGTGTCCTGCAAGTTGTGTAAAAGCAGAATTTGTAAGCGCTAAACTTAGAGGTTTAGCTGAGGTGATTTCCAAGTGAAGCACTGAGAGTGCAACCTGGTTTCTTCTTAGGCATTATAGTAAAATGTGAGGAGAAAAAGATAAATTGAAGAAAGAACTGTTAGGCAAAAAGGATGATTTGGGAAATTCTGTCCATCAAGATTGGAAAAGATGGTAAAACTTGGAGATTCCTGTAAGAAAAGTGTGCTTTGTAGAGAAGACCAAGGGCATAGCTGCAAAACCTTTGTTAATGCTGAAAAGAGTAGGAATGTGACTCACGGACCCATTAAACCATCTCAGCAGAAGCCAGAAATATAAGTGGGCCTGTGGAAAGATCTGTGAAAGATCCTGTTGTCTAATGGCATGAATCCCTGTGACACACATGGTAAACTCACAAGGTTTTTTGAAAATGCTCTGTCTCAGAAACACTGCATCTTAGACTGAAAGAGACAGAATGAAATGAAGAACTGCCAAGATTTTAGAGACAGCAAATAGGATAATGAAACTACTCACCTGAAAATGTATGCTACCCTTTAAAAGAAAAGAAAAGATAATACCAAGAACAGAAAGTCAGCAATGAGTGAAGAGTAACAGATGGCTGTGATATAATAGAGGCAGACTAGTCAGAAGCTTAGGAGATTAGCAAATAGATAGTCAAAGAGAGCCTGGCTAAAACTATAGTCCATCTTGGTGGTCCAGAAGAATGCTGTGTATATCCAAGGCAATGTCCTTTAAGGAGATGCTGGAGAGGAAACTTCTGAGTTACTGGTCCCTGGCTAAATGCAGGCCAAACTCAAAACTCCCTGAAGAATGAACATCGTCTGTAAGCCACACCAGATCCAATAGTAAAATGTAAAAACCTTTCTGATTCAGGAAGGTTAAACACAACTTCTAACCAATCAATAATTGACCACTAAATGGTCTTGAAACAATGGTATTCTGTTGGAAACCAGGCTAAAGATAAAAACAAGAAAAAAACAATTTTGCAAACAGGGTCACAAGGCTGCACACGGTGAGGGAAATAGACTTCACAATTTATCAAACAAAGAAACAACCCAAGTTGGGCATGTGGGTCAGGGGACTCAGCATCCAGAGTTGCTATAATAGATTATCTTAAATGTCCAATTTTGGCTGGATGTAGTGGCTCATGCCTGTCCCAGCGCTTTGGGAGGCCAAGGCAGGAAGATGACTTGAGGCCAGCAGTTCTAAACCAGCCTAGGTAACACAAGCAAGATTCTATCTTTACAAAAAATAAAAGTAAAAATAATTTTTTAAAAAGCTGGGTGTGGTGGTGCAGGCCTATTGTCACAACCACTCAGGAAGCTAAGGCAGGAGGATCACCTGTGCCCAAAAATTCGAGGCTGCAGTGAGCTATGATCACATCACTTTACTGCACTCCAGCCTGGGCAACAGAGTGAGATTCTGTCTCAAGAGAGACAGAGAGAGCGAGAAGGAGAGAAGAAGAGACATGAAAAGAAACACTAAAGTATGACCCATACACAGGATAAAAAGCAGTCATAGGAACTGCTTTGAGAGGGCCTATATTTGCAGAAAAACACTCTAAAACAGCTATTATAAATATGTTCAAAGAGCTGATGAAAGCCATGTTTAAAGAATTAAGAAAAAATATGGTGATAATGATTTATAAAATAGAGAATATTAATAAGCAGAAAGTTTTCAAAAAATCAAATGGAAATTCTGGGATTCAAAAGTATAATAACTTCACCAGAGGCCTCAACAGAAAGTTTAAGCTGACAGAAAAACAGAATCAGTGAATTTGGAGAGACAGATTAATAAAGATTACACAATCAGAAGAACAGATTTTTAAAAGAATGAATAAAAATGAATAGCACATCAGAGAAATATGGGGCATGATTAAGCACAACAACATACACATTACAGGAGTTTCAGAAAGACAAGAGAGAGAAAAAGGAGCAGAAAAAAAATATTCAAAGAAATAATAGCTGAAAACTTCCTAAATTTGATGCAAAGCATTAATACACACATCTAAGAAGCACAACATATTCTAAAAAAGATAAATATAAAGGGATATATATCTAGACATAATCTGAGTCAAAATGTTAAAAGTCAAAGATAAAATCAGCAGCAAAGGAAAAATAACTTATCATTTAGATAAGAACCCCAATAAAATTAACATCTCACTTATTAGAAACAATAAGGTCCAGAGACAATGGGATAAGACAGTCAAAATGCTGAAAGGAAAACAAAACTGCCAAGCATGAATCTTATATCTAACAAAACTATCTTTCAAAAATGAAGGCAAAATAAAGACATTCACAGATAAACAAAAGCTGATAGAATGTATTGGTAGAAGACCTGCTTTAAAGGAAATACTAAAGGTAACTGGGCTGAAAGCAAGTGACAATAACTCAAATCCACATGAAAAAGCATATGAGTAATGATAATTATATAGATAATTATGGGAGATAATATGATTGTATATTTATTTTCCTTTATTCCCTTAACTGATTTAAAAAGCAATGGCATAAAACAATATGATATTGTATTATAAGGCCTATAACATTTATAAATGTAATATACTTGACAATCATACCACAAAAGAGGCAAATCAGAATAAAGCTGAGTTGGAGTAAAACAATGATACCAGTTGGTAACTTGAATCTACAGGAAAACATGCACAGAACCAGAAATGTAAAATAGGAAGCTTAATAAAATAAACTCTATAAGTAAATACTTGCTCTTATCTCAGCTTCTTTAAGAGATATAAGATCATATAAAGTAATATTTATAACAATATATTGTATTTATAAAATATACAAACATAATATATATAACAGTCAAAGAACAAAAATAGGGAAAAATAATTTTGCTATACAGAAACAATGTTTCTATATCTCACTGGAAAAAGGTTAGCAGAAGAATGAAGTCAGTTTTGATAACTTAAGATGCATATTGTAAGCCCTAGAGCAACCACTAAGAGCATAACTCAAAAATACACTAAAAAAAATTAAAGAAATTAAATTGTTACACCAGAAAATATTCACTTAATGTAAAACAAAGCAGTATAGGTGGGGAAAACACAAAAAAATGAGATAGACTGAAAACAAAAAGAAAAATGGCAGGTATAAATCCAACCATATCAACAACAAAATTAAATACGAATGGATTAAACAACCTAATCAAAAGGCAGAGATGGTAAGATGTGATTCTTTTTAAAAATATACTATCTGAGACATACATTAGATACAAAGATAACAAACAAGATGAAAGTAAAAGGATGGAAAAAGACATACCATGCAAATGGCAAAAGAGACCTGGAGTGCTGGTCTAGTTTGGCTCTGTGTCCCCACCCAAATCTCATCTTGAATTGTATTCCCATAATTCCCACATGTTGTGGGAGGGACCCAGTGAGAGATAATTGAATCGTGGGGGTGGTTTCTCCCATACGGTTCTCATGATAATGAATAAGTCTCATGAGATCTGATGGTTTAATAAGGGGAAACCCATTTCTATTGGCTTTCATTCTCTCTCTTGCTGCTGCCATGTAAGAAGTGCCTTTCCCCTTATGCGATGATTGTGAAACCTCCCTAGCCACATGGAACTATAGGTCCATTAAACCTCTTTCTTCTGTAAATTGCCCAGTCTCAGGTATGTCTTTATCAGAACGTAAAAACAAACTAAAACAGTAAATTGGTACCAGTAGAGTGGGGCACTGCTGAAAAGATACCTGAAAATGTGGAAGCAACTTTGGAAATGGCTAACAGGCAGAGTTGGAACAGTTTGGAGGGCTCAGAAGAAAACAGGAAAATGTGGGAAAGTTTGAAACTCCCTAGAGACTTGTTGAATGGCTTTGACCAAAACACTAATAATGATATGGACAATGAAATCCAGGCTGAAGTGGTCTCAGATGGAGATGAGGACCTTGTTGGGAACTGGAGCAAGAGGGACTCTTGTTATGTTTTAGCAAAGAGACTGGTAGCATTTTGCCCCTGCCCTAGAGATTTGTGGAACTTTGAACTTGAGAGATGATTTAGGGTGTCTGTTGGAAGAAATTTCTAAGCAGCAAAGCCTTCACAAGGTGACTTGGGTGCTGTTAAAGGCATTCAGTTTTATAAGGGAAGCAGAGCATAAAAGTTTGGAAAATTTGTAGCCTGACAATGCAATAGAAAAGAAAATCCTGTTTTCTGAGGAGAAATTCATGTCAGCTGCAGAAATTTGCATAAGTAATGAACAGCTGAATGTTAATCCCCAAGACAATAGGGAAAACGTCCCCAGGGCATGTCAGAGGTCTTCACAGCAGCCCCTCCCATCACAGGCCCAGAGGTCTAGGAGGAAAAAATGGTTTCATGGGCCAGAGCCAGGGTTCCGAATCTGTGTGCAGCCTAGGGACTTGGTGCCCTGTGTCCCAACTGCTTTAGCCATGGCTGAAAGGGACCTATGTAGAGCTCGGGCTGTGGTTTCAAAGGGTTCAAGCCGCTAACCTTGGTAGCTTCCACATGGTGTTGAGCCTGCAAGTGCACAGAAGTCAAGAACTGGAGTTTGGGAACCTCTGCCTAGATTTCAGAAGATGTATGGAAATGCCTGGATGCTCAGGCAAAAGTTTGCTGCAAGGGCAGAGCCCTCATGGAGAACCTCTGCTAGGGCAGTGTGGAAGGGAAATGCAGGCTTGGAGCCCCCACAGAGAGTCTCTACTGGGGCACTGCCTAGTGGAGCTGTGAGAAGAGGGCCACTGTCCTCCAGACCCCAGAATGGTAGATCTACTGACAGTTTGCACCATGCGCCTAGAAAAGCCAGAGATACTCAGCAGCAGCCCATGAAGGCAGCTAGGACAGATGCTGTTCTCTGCAAAGCCACAAGGGTGGAGCTGCCCAAGACCATGGGAACCCACCTCTCGCATCACAGTGACTTGGATATGAGACATGAAGCCAAAGGAGATCATTTTGGAGCTTTAAGATTTGACTGCCCCACTGGATTTTGGACTTGCATGGGGCCTGTAGCCCCTTCATTTTGGCCAATTTCTCTCATTTGGAATGGTTGTATTTACCCAATGCCTGTATCCCCATTGTATCTACAAGGTAACTAACTTGCTTTTGATTTTACAAGCTCATAGGTGGAAAAGACTTGCCTTGTCTCAGATGAGACTTTGGACTGTGGACTTTTGAGTTAATGCTGAAATGGGTTAAGACTTTGGGGGACTACTGGGAAGGCATCATTGGTCTTGAAATGTGAGGACATGAGATTTGGGAGGGGTCAGAGATGGAATTATATGGTTTGGCTCTGTGTCCCCACCCAAATCTCCTCTTGAATTGTACTCCCGTAATTCCCATGTGTTGTGGGAGGGACCTGGTGGAAGATAATTGAATCGTGGGGGCAGTTTCTCCCATACTGTTCTCGTGTTATGTTTTAATGAAAAATCTACTTAGATATCACAGCCCAGGTGCTAGGTATGCTCATTGCTATTGAATGTTATTGCTTTTAGGTATTTTCAGTGAAATATATCCTTTTAGAAAGAAAAAAAAGTCGAATTCATACTGATATTTTCATTTCAGACTTCAGTGTATAGATTTATGCATACCTTTGGTTCTCTACCTACTTGTATGTCTTTTTTTAAAGCTAAACGTTTGTTTCTTAATACAGTAACTGAATTACCTATTTCTTTATCATCTAATATACTTACAATATTACTGTTAACAATGCCAGTATTACTATTAACAATGAAACTACTAAAATGTTTATTTTGGTAGTTCTTTTTCTTACAGTATATTCCATTAGGGATGAAGAGGCAGAATATTGTCTTTTGAAGTACAAGTTGAATATTCTTTATCTGAAATGCTTGGGACTAGTTTAGAATTTTGGATTTTGGAATATTTGCACTACCCTATGGGTATGATGCAGGCCTTTTTGACACTTTCAATAATATATTTATACCACAGAGCAGAAAATAAGCAAAAAACCCACAGTGAGTAATGCACATAGGTCTTGGCCCCATGTGGGGCACCATCAGGTGTTGGTGTATCTGGTCTGAACATGAGCTATTTTATTACCCTTTGTGGATGGGCTTGCATGAGGGAATTTGGGCATGTCCAGAAAAGCTGAATTGCAGCTGAAGGGAGCTAAGAGGGTCTTTTTCTCTTAGGGTGACTGAATAAATTGTATGTTGTGTGCCAGTGTGTTGACTGTAATCATAACATGAAATCAGGTGTGAAATTTTTCACTCATGGCGTCATGTCAACACTCAAAAAGTTTTGGATTTCTGATTTTTGGGTTAGGGATGCTTAACCTGTACTTGAAAGAATTTTGTTCTCTATCCTACTAACTTCTTATGTAAGAAAGTCAGCTGATTCTAGAGGGAGGAAAGTACTTGATTCAATAGTATGATCAAAGGTGAAAATCCATGGGCAAGCTTTAAGTAGAAGTGTATTTCCTTAAGGGGCCTACTGTTTAAGCTAAATAAGTGATGACTGTGATGCCAGCCACTTACTGAAATTTCTCTTCTTGTTCCAGTGAATAACCCTTGGTGGCTTTAAAATATGTCTACAAATTTAACATTCCTACCTCCAAAGGTAGAGCCTGATTTCCCTCCTCAAGAGTGCAGGCTGGAGTTTTAGTGGCTTGCTTTTAACAAATAGTATATGGCAGAAATGACAGTATGTGACTTCTAAGGCTAGGTTAAAAAGTATTGTGGCTTCCTCCTTGTTCTCGATCTTGATTCATTAACCCTGGCAGATGCCAGTTGTCATATTGTGAGGACACTCAAGCAGCTCTATGGAGGCATCCATGTGGCAATGAACATGGCTCCTGCCTATAGCTATGTCAGTGAGCCACCTTAGAAAGAGATTTTGCAGCCCCAGTCAAACTTTTAGTTGATTGTGTTCCCAGTCAACATCTTGACTACAACCTCATGAGAGACCCTTAGACAGAACCACTCACCTCTGCCACTCTGAAATTCCCGACTCACAGAAACTGCAACATGACAAATGTTTATTATTATTTTAAGTTTTATAGTAATTTGTTAGGTAGCAACAGGTAACTAATACAGAACCTAAATGTAGGTTTAAAATAGGTGGATACTCAATGAAAGTCATTTATTATTCTTTGGTGAGGAGAGAGCTTTTTAAAGGTAGAGAGTACATAAGCAGGCTTCAGAATTCCAAGTATTGGGCTACAGAGGAAATTGGTAAGTGCAGACAGTTGGTGAACGGACTGCCAAAGTATTAGTTACTGCCAAAGTAATGTATTCACTCCCTTGGGATCACCAACTGGATTTCCAGAAGAGTGAGGCTCTAGCTTCTGCCTTTTCCCTTCCTCCATACCTTTTTTTTCATGCTCCTTGATTCTGAATTTGACACAAAACCTCCAGAGAGAAACACCACAGCTCTTAAAGCAACCTCCTTATAAAACTATTTTTCCTGAAAGAAACCAATGCATTCTGTATTTTCTTTGCTGAAAAAAATGTGAATACCCAGACATAAATTCTTTATGTTTTGCTTGTATATGGCTTGTATATGATTTAGAGATTTAATTGTATCTACCATTGCTTTCAGTTTCCCTAGCTAGTCTTAAATTCCCAATGTAAAGGAGTTTGAAAGGTAGAATTTTTAGGTTGCTGTGTCTTATTAATTTTTAAGAGATTTGACTCATATTGTCCCTGTGATATGGCATTTTTCTCTCCAAGACATTTTATAGCTTTTCCAATTAGATTGTGTCCTTTGTTGTGATTCAATGTCTTATGCTTTCAGAGTTGTAATTTTTTGTAACCACTTCCATGTTATGGATCATTTGATCATAAAGATTTAAAGTCCAAATATTCCAAAATCCAAACAACAACAACAAAAAAAAAACCACCAAAATCCTAAACACTGCTAGTCCCAAGCATTTCAAACAAAGAATATTCAACTTGTACTTCAAAAGACAGTATTCTGACTCTTCATCTCTAATGGAATATAGTTTAAGAAAAAGAACTACCAAAATAAACACCATTAGTAGTTTCACTGTTAATAGTAATACTGGCATTGTTAATAGTAATATTGTAAGTATATTAGATGATAAATAAATAATTCAATTACTGTATTAAGAAACAAATGTTTAGCTTAAAAAAAGACATACGAGTAGGCAGAGAACCAAAGTTAAGCATAAATCTATGCTATGAAGTCTGAAATGAAAATATCAGTATAAACTCATGATTTCTTTTCCTTTCTAAAAGGATATAGTTCACTAAAAATACCTAAAAGCAGTAACACCCAATAGCAGTGGTTGCACCCAGACTGGGGTGTCTAAGTAGATTTTCCATTAAAACATAACGATTTACAGAAAATATGTGAAGAAAGAAGCTAAACAATACCACAAAGAAAAAATGAGCCAAAACCAGAATTTGAGAAATTCTACAGGACAAATAAGCCATGTTTTTCAATAAACAGGAGACATAAAACCCCTAAAATATAGAAAGGACTGCTGTAGATTAAAACACATTTAAGATACATAACAAATACGTATGATATATGAAGCTTGATGGTTCTAATTCAAATTAAAACTTCCTATAAAAACACACTTTTTAGATAACCTCAGAAATTTGGATATAGACTGGATGTTAAATGGTATAAAGAAACTTAACTTTTATTAGGTGAAATGATATTGCAAGTATGAAAAATTGTTTTTTATGGGTAAAATAGTATGATGTCTGGGATTTCTTTAAAATACTTCAATAACAAAATCAGTTCATGTTCTAGCCAAACAGGCCAGAGTTCTACCGCATAATAGAATGTATAATCAATTTTCACAAGAGAGTTTACTGAAAGGCCAGGCACGGTGGCTCATGTCTGTAATCCCAGCACTTTGGGAGGCAGAGGTGGGTGAATCACTTGAGGCCAGGAGCTCGAGACCAGCTTGGTCAAACTGGTGAAACCCCATCTCTACTAAAAATACAAAAACTTAGCTGGGCATGGTGATGTACGCCTATAATCCCAGCTACTCAAGAGGCTGAGGCACGAGAAGCGCTTGACGCCAGGAGGCAGAGGTGGCAGTGAATGGAGATCACACCACTATACTCCAGCCTGGTTGACAGAGGGAGACTCTTGTCTAAAAACAAAAACTAAAACAAAAAATAGTTAACTGTAGACCCACATAAAATGAATAATCACCATGTCTGAGGTCTATTTTTTCAATATATGTGAATCCCCAAATCAATGCCAACAAACCCCTTCAATTCAACATCCCATACACTCACAGATTACTGGATACTTCAAATAAAATCTTTGTTAAAGTTTTGATAGCTTATTTCAATGCCATTGCCTTCACCTACTAACAAAGTAAACCTAATAAAAGAGAAATAAAGGTTAGTCTGGCATGACTTGTTCTTAGTGATGCCTATGATTCTCAAAGAGCACTACATTCTTGCCTATATCTTCCAAACATATATTTAATAACTTGTTGCACATTTTCTAAGGAATAACGCTGAGCTGATCACTTGTAATTCTCAAATTCCAACTTTTCTACTCTTTTAAAAATGTATTTATTAACACTTTTATTAAGATGTAATTCACATGCCACACAGTCTACCTATTTAAAGAATATAATTCATTGTTTTTTAGTATATTAAGATGGTTGTGCAACCATTACCACAATCTAATTTTGGAACATTTTCATTCCCCCTAAAAGAAACCCTTTAACCATTAGTTGTCACTCACCATTCCCCACCCTCTAGACCTCCCATCTCTAATCTGTCTCTATAGATTTGACTATTATGGGTATTTCAAATTAACAGAATCATAAGATGTGGATTTTTTAAATGGCTCTTTCACTTTTAGAAAGCAGGATATTATCTTTTAGTATCTCTCCAACATAACAACTAAGACCTGTAAGATAATATATTCTAGTTCCTTTAACTCTCCAGAATGCTTAAAGAAGCTCACACTCCCCAGATAGTAAGACAAGCATTGGGTTCCCAAGGCTTCCCTGTTTGACATCTTTACTCCTGTGACACCAAAGGCATTTGAGCAATCCAATTCCCAGGGCCTAGGCCATTTCTCTGATCATCCTTGCCTCATGTCACACCAACTACTGATTTCAGCTTTTAATTTTCATGACTGCTCTCTAGATGTCCACTCCTGTCTTGTCATTCTCCTTTTCTCTCACTAGTCAGGATATGCCATGGTGCCAGAAGCATATGAACCACAGGGAGATTGGAGGATGGCAAGAGGGAGTGCAGTAAGTGGGGAAACTGGATTCTGGGAATAGAGGCCTGTGTCTTTGGTTCCTTTAACATCATTGAAGGAACTAATTATTTCACGTATTCAAAGGCCAAATAGGAGACTGCCAATGCTAGACTGTGAGGCAGAAATGGATTCAAGCCAAGTTCGAAGTGGGGCAAAGGAACAAATAGGAAAGAAAAAAAGAAAAATTAAAATGCTCAGGGCTCACTTTACTCAAAGGAAGAAAAGACTCTTGATCAGTATAGGTCAGCCCTGGAAAGTAAGGGCGCAAATGGGCTACGGGGTTAGAGAGAAGAAGTGCTTTGGCATGAGGTTTCTCTGCTTTCTGACAGAGAAAGGATTCACACTGTCACATGTCTAAGCCTGCATTCTTCTGGCCATTAAACTGGATCCTGGGAAGAATTCTCTCCTCCTAGTCCTCTAAACTATATGCAAAAATGACTACCCATCACAAAGATATACATTATCAAACAAATAAACAAACAATGAAAAACAAACAACAAAAAAACTGCCTAAACCCTTCTGAAGTACTGTTTCATACTATGAAGGAATATGCCCTATCTATTCCCATGGATCCCAGCAGCCTTCTCCACCTCTGCCTGTGTTAGGCATTTCTTCTGGAAATAGGCAGAACAAATCTTGATCCCAGGTGGTTAATACCCTTTCCCATCCTAGAAGTTTTTAAACCCAGAGGGCAACCTCTAATACCTGAAATAAATAACAGGATACCTTCAGCAAGTGCCTCAGCCCTGCAATGTTGTTCTGGGACCAGAAAAAATGTGTAGTAAGCTAATATGGTTTCTGAGATAAACCTTGTATACTAGAATTCATAATCTTAATGTTACCATTTATTGCAGTTACTATTAACCAACTGGTATGCAATTATAGTAGTCTGATATTTTAACCTGCAGTACAGTTCTGCTGATATATCCTGGCTGATCATTAAGCTGAACTGATCAGAAACATTCTCCTGTCTTAGGCCGATTATGAAAGGGACACTAGACTCCATAAAGCTGTAAATCTCCTGTCAGGACTGGACATAACTGCGTAACACTCTATAAGAAGGAAATATTCTTCTAAACCCTATAAAGCACCATATTGAAGGAGTTTTAAAGGAGAACAAATTGAAAAAAATACTGTGTAACCAAAAAGTTCTGTATGGTTATTAAAAGTAACATGTAAAATGACACCTATCATATTACACACAACAAACCCATCACATAGTAAAATTTCATTATAAATTCTAAGTATTCATTAGCAGAATGAAATTAAACTAAAATTTCTGTATGTTTTCCTATTTTGTGGTTCCAGAGATATTTAATATTTGCAAAATATATTATTTGTTCTGCAAATAAAAGCATCACAGTACCTTATAATGTCCATTCATCACTGCATCATGTAGGGGAGTAATCTGGTACACTCCTTTGATATTTACATCTGCTCCACCTTTTAATAGCTCACTTGCTGTCCGATAAAATCCTCCTACACTAGCTTCATGAAGTGCTGTCCAACCTATCATACAAAAAGATATGGCATTTGTTTACATTTGGCATCTTAATAATGTTTTGTGCTTGCCCTTAAAAAACAACTCTGATTCTAAGTTGTTTCTTTAAAAATATTTTGATTATATGAGTCAAGATAGTATCATCTGAAAGCACACTGTGGTTTCAATAAACCTGAAGGTAGGTTCAATAAACCTGAAGGACAAATCAAACTCCTACCCCTCAACTCCGTTGTGCAAAAATGTGAAAAGAAACAAAATATTTGGAAGTAATCCTGACCTCTCCAAATAAATAGGCTGTGCAGGAGTCATTATCAACTCAAAGAGAATACTGGTTGCAGGCTGCCTTTCTGCAGAGATGAGGGGAGAAAAGCTTTATTTCTAGTTCAAGGTACTTCCATTAAAGTATCCAACTGGCTGGACTACATATCACTCGATTCAAAATGATATATTCATTTTTTTTCTCCTTCTTTACAAAAAACTTTTTATAGTAGTTTAACAACCACAAACTGCTCCAAGAAAACTAATCATACAGGCAAATATTCTTTTTCTTTATTGGCCAAAGACAATGGTATAAGTTATAGATTTTTTTTTTTTTTTTTTTTTTTTTTGAGACAGAGTCTTGCTCTGTCACCCAGGCTGGAATACAGTGGTGCTATCTCAGCTCATTGCAAGCTCCGCCTCCCGGGTTCACGCCATTTTACTGCCTCAGCCTCCTGAGTAGCTGGGAATATAGGTGCCCGCCACCATGCCCGGCTAATTTTTTATATTTTTAGTAGAGATGGGGTTTCACTGTGTTAGCCAGGATGGTCTCGATCTCCTAACCTCGTGATCCGCCCACCTCAGCCTCCCAAAGTGCTGGGATTACAGGCGTGAGCCACCACGCCCAGCCTATATATTTATTAAATTCCAGTAAATCACATGACAGATGTAAGAAAACTTGAAAGTTGCGTATCAAAAGAGAATTTCGCTAGCTCTTCTCAGAACATTCATCATAAAACAGGGATTCCCAATCTCAGTTTATGTTTCTTAGTTGTTATGAGTTTCACAGAATGTTTACCAGCATACCTGGCCTCAACCCACCAGATGACAGTAGAAACTCCTATCCTAGTTGTAACAGTTAAACATGTTTCCAGAAACTGCCAAAAGTCCCCTGAGGGGGTGGGAGCAAAAGCACTCCAGTTGAGAACCACTGCCATACAATGTTGGGGGAGGAGTTTCTCCTATAGTATTTTTTTTTTTTTTTTTTTTTTTTTTTTAGTTTCTGTCTGTACGTTTATTGTCTGTATCTGAAAAATCATCATATTGTTTGGTTTAGCTCTCAGCAGCCCGCTCCTGAGCTCTGAGGAAGCTTGCCTTCTTTTGAGCTACCCGATCCTTCTTCTGAGCGAGAGACATTTTGGGCCGGTTCCACCTCTTCTTTTTAACTTCTTTCTTGGGCTTCTTTTCATAGACTGGATTCTCTCGTATAGCAGCATGAGCTTTCTTATACATCTCCTCCATGTCTGGAGTTACACTGTTCTTTATGTATTGAGAGAACTGTTTCTTGTAAGCATCTTCATCTTCTTCCATTAAGTAGCGCATATAATCTGCAACATTCTGGCCCATGATGTGCTTCCGGTGTACTTCTGCATTAAATTCCTTGCTTTCAGAATCATAACCAGGGAATCGTTTGGTATTGTGAGGGATAGACAAGCCTCCATCCACAGCTCCCTTCAGGGCGCCAAAAACTTTATTGCCAGTGGTAGTTCTGGCAAGGCCTGCATCCAAATAGCAGGTAAAGGCACCTGGCTGACCATCAATGCTTTCCACATTGTATTCATCGCCAGTCACCTCCACTTGGCCTTCATAGATCTTGTCCATGCCAAACCTATTGAGAAGCCTGCGGGCCAGCAGCAGGCCAGTACAATATGCTGCAGCATAATTGGTCAGGCCAACCTTCACACCATATTTTGGCAGTTCGTGTGCATATGCTGCGCAGACTATCATATCCCCCTCTATACAGGCATAAGCAATCTGACAAATGATATCTCTGTTTGTTACACGAACTATCATCCTGTATTTGGGTGTGTTGTATTTATTTTTATCCTGTATCACCAAGCGTTTCCGAGCATAGTAATCAGTTTTACCCTCTCATCGTCTTCTAAATTTCACTTGGTATCTCTTAAAGTAGGCCTTATTCTTAACAACTTTAACAAACCCCATCCTGCGGAACAGAGACCCGCGTCCGCAGCTCGACAGAGACCTGCAGGCCCAGCGGCGCTAGGGGTGGGGGGGAAAGCTCTCCTATAGTATTAATTACTAAGTTTCGAGGAAGAAATGAAGAAACCCCAAAATTGTAAATATATAGTTAATAAGGTTTTTTCCCTATAAATTTCCTTAAAATGAATATGGCTTGTTTAAAGCAAAAGTTATAAGATTTATAATGTCTGTAGATATGATACATATGATAGCTATAGCATAATGGATATGGGGAATAAATGGACTATATGTATTCAACGTCCTCATATTTCATATGAAGTATTATAATATTAACTCTAAGACGACTGTGAAACATTAGAGGTGTATACTTAATCCCTAGAGTAACCTTGAGAAAACACTGCAAAGGCAAAGAAAGAAACAAAAAACAGATTAAGCACACAGAAAACAATTAGTAAAATGGCAGACCTAAATCCAACCATTTATGTTAAATGTAAATTGACTAATCACGCTAATTTTCAATTAAAAGGTAAGACTGTCAGAATGAATAAAAAAGCAAAACTATCTGCTGTTTACAAGAAACATAGTTTATTTTTGTTCCGACTTTTCTTTTAGGTTAAGGTTGTACGTGTGCAGATTTTCTTAATGGGTAAATTGTGTGTCACTGAGGTTTGGTGTATAAATGATCCCATCACCCAGGTAGTGTGAAAAGTACCCAATAGGCAGTTTTTCAACCCTTGCCCCATTCCCTTCCTCCTCCCATAAGTAGTCTCCAGTTTGTACTGCTCCCATCTTAAGAAATATGCTTTAAATATAAAGACACAGATAGGTTGAAAATAAAAGGATAGAAAAAGATAAAGTAAAAGGATAGAAAAAGATACAGTAAATAAGCAGTAAACATAAGAAGGCTAGATGTCTATATTAATATTATATATAGTAGAGTTCAAGACAAAGTATATTACCAAGCAATAATGACAGACATTTCATGATAATGAAAGAGTTAATTTATCACAAGACATGACAATCATAACTGTTTATGTATCTAATAACAGAGCTTCAAAATATAAGGAGCAAAAACTGCCAGAATCAAAGAAAGAAACAGACAATTCCACAATCCCAATTATGAGGATTTTAACATCTCTCTAAAAAAAAATAGATCAACAAGACATAAAATCAATAAAGACATAGAAGAGCTGAACAACATTATCAACACCTTTACCTAGCTGAAATTTGTAAAACATTACATCCAACTAAAGAATAAACATTCAAGTACACCTGGGATATTCAACAAAGGAGATAATACATTATGCAATAATCAATTCTCAATAAATGGAAAAAGGTCAAAATCATATAAAATGTATCCTTTATGTTCTTTTTAGTCAAATCAGAAATCAATAACAGAAGAGTATCTGGAGAATCCACAGACATTTAAAAATTAAACAACTTCTGATATAATCACCGGATCAAAGAAGAAAGTATATGAGAAATTAAAAATATTTCAAGCTGAATTACAATGAAAATAAAACGTACTAAAATCTGTGAGATGCAACTACTAAAGTAGTTCTTAGAGGTAAATTAAAGCTTCAAATGCTTATATTAGGGAAAAAGGCACAAAATCAGTGACTTTATTTTCTACCTTATTAAAGCTAAAAGAACAAAGAAAGCCAAAATAAGTAGAAGGCAGAAAAAGAGCAGAAATCAATAAAGTATAAAACAAATAACAAAGAAAACTAAAAAAGCCATAAATCAATCCTTGAAAACAATCAATAAAATTGATTAATATAACTAAAAAAAAAGCCACAACCTACCAAAACAGACATAACATGGAACAGAAAATCTGAATAGCCTATACCTATTAACGAATTTATTATCAAAACTCTCCCACAAATAAAACAATAGGCCCAGATGGTTTCACTCCTAATTCTGTCAAACATTTAAGAAAGAATAAAAAAAAAACCTCAATGTTAAACAAACTCATTCAGAAAACAGAAGAGGTGAGAAGACTTCTTAATTAATGAGGCCAGCATAACCCTGATACCAAAACCAAAGGCATTGTAAAAATATTATAAACTACTCATTATATACTTATATAGATTTTTTTAAATCCTTAAAAAAATATTAGCAAATCTTGATAAAAAGGATCCAGATAAAAGCATTATCTCTCCCCCAAAAAAATCACAGACAAAAGAATTATCCACCCCAAAAAAATTATAGGCCAATGTTATTCATGAATGTAGATGCAAAAACCCTTACTATACCAAATCAAACCCAGCCATATATAAAAAGAATGATACATCATGACCAGATACCATTTATTCTAAGAATGTAAGGTTGGTTTAACATTAGAAAATCAATCAACCTAATTCACCACAGTAGTGAAATAAGGGAGAAAGTTTATATGGCCATATCAACAGATGTAGCAAAAGTACATGAGAAAAGCTAGCATCTACTTGATTTAAAAAGAAAACTCTGCACATTAAGAATAGGTTCCATGATAGAGATACAAAAAAAAAAACTCTTCAAAAAATCAATGAATCCAGGAGATGGTTTTTTGAAAAGATCAACAAAATTCATAGACTGCTAGCAAGACTAATAAAGAGGAAAAGAGAGAAGAATCAAACAGATGCAATAAAAAATGATAAAGGGGATATCACCACCAATCCCACAGAAATACAAACTACAATCAGAGAATACTATAAACACTTCTACGCAAACAAACTAGAAAATCTAGAAGAAATGGATAAATTCCTGGACACATACGCCCTCCCAAGACTAAACCAGGAAGAAGTTGAATCTCTGAATAGAACAATAACAGGCACTGAAAATGAGGCAATAATTAATAGCCTACCAACCAAAAATAGTCAAGGACGAGACGGATTCACAGCCGAATTCTCCCAGAGGTACAAAGAGGAGCTAGTACCACTCCTTTTGAAACTATTCCAATCAGTAGAAAAAGAGGGAATCCTTCCTAACTCGTTTTATGAGGCTAGCATCATCCTGATACCAAAGCCTGGCAGAGACACATCAAAAAAAGAGAATTTTGAGACGAGCGGATCACGAGGTCAGGAGATCAAGACCATCCTGGCTAACACGGTGAAACCCCGTCTCTACTAAAAAATACAAAAAAACTAGCCAGGCGAGGTGGCGGGTGCCTGTAGTCCCAGCTACTCGGGAGGCTGGGGTAGGAGAATGGCATAAACCCAGGAGGCAGAGATTGCAGTGAGCTGAGATCCGGCCACTGCACTCCAGCCTGGGCGACAGAGTGAGATTTTGTCTCAAAAAAAAAAAAGAGAGAGAATTTTAGACTAATATCCCTGATGAACATTGATGCAAAAATCTTCAATAAAATACTGGCAAACCGAATCCAGCAGCACATCAAAAAGCTTATCCACCATGATCAAGTAGCCTTCATCCCTGGGATACAAGGCTGGTTCAACATATGCAAATCAATAAACGTAATCCATCACAAAAACAGAACCAAAGACAAAAACCACATGATTATCTCAATAGATGCAGAAAAGCTCTCTGACAAAATTCAACAGCCCTTTGTGCTAAAAACTCTCAATAAACGAGGTATTGATGGAACGTATCTCAAAGTAATAAGAGCTATTTATGATAAACCCACAGCCAATAACATACTGAATGGGCAAAAACTGGAAACATTCCCTTGGAAAACTGGCACAAGACAAGGATACCCTCTCTCACCACTCCTATTCAACACAGCGTTGGAAATTCTGGCCAGGGCAATCAGGCAAGAGAAAGAAATAAAGGGGATTCAATTAGGAAAAGAAGAAGTCAGATTGTCCCTGTTGCAGATGACATAATGGTATATTTAGAAAACTCCATCGTCTCAGGCCAAAATCTCCTTAAGCAGATAAGAAACTTCAGCAAAGTCTCAGGATACAAAATTAATGTGCAAAAATCACAAGCATTCCTATACACCAATAATAGACAAACAGAGAGCGAAATCATGGTGAACTCCCATTCACAATTGCTACAAAGAGAATAAAAACCTAGGAATCCAACTTACAAGGGATGTGAAGGACTTCTTCAAGGAGAACTACAAACCACTGCTCAATGAAATAAAAGAGGACACAAACAAATGGAAGAACATTCCATGCTCATGGATACAAAGAATCAATATCATGAAAATGGCCATACTGCCCAAGGTAATTTATAGATTCAATGCCATCCCCATCAAGCTACCAATGACTCTTCACAGAATTGGAAAAAAACTACTTTAAAGTTCATATGGAACCGAAAAAGAGCTGGCATTGCCAAGACAATCCTAAGCAAAAAGAACAAACCTGGAGGCATCACGCCACCTGACTTCAAACTATACTACAAGGCTACAGTAACCAAAACAGCATGGTACTGATACCAAAACAGATATACAGACCAATGGAATAGAACAGAGGCCTCAGAAATAACACCACAAATCTACAACCATCTGATCTTTGACAAACCTGACAAAAACAAGAAATGGGGAAAGGATTCCCTATTTAATAAATAGTGCTGGGAAAACTGGCTAGCCATATGCAGAAAGCTGAAACTGGATCCCTTCATTACACCTTATGCAAAAATTAATTCAAGATGGATTAAAGACTGAAATGTTAGACCTAAAACCATAAAAACCCTAGAAGAAAACCTAGGCAATACTATTCAGGACATAGGCATGGGCAAAGACTTCATGACTACAACACCAAAAGCAATGGCCACAAAAGCCAAAATAGACAAATGGGATCTAATTAAACTAAAGAGCTTCTGCACAGCACAAAAAAAAAAAAAAAAAAAAAAAACTACCATCAGAGTGAACAGGCAACCTACAGAATGGGAGAAAATGTTTGCACTCTACCCATCTAACAAAGGGCTAATATCCAGACTCTACAAAGAACTCAAACAAATTTACAAGAAAAGAACAAACAACCACATCAAAAAGTGGGCAAAGGATATGAACAGACACTTCTCAAAATAAGACATTTATGCAGCCAACAGACACATGAAAAATGCTCATCATCACTCGCCATCAGAGAAATGCAAATCAAAACCACAATGAGATACCATCTCATGCCAGTTAGAATGGCAATCATTAAAAAGTCAGGAAACAACAGATGCTGGAGAGGATGTGGAGAAATAGGAACGTTTTTACACTGTTGGTGGGAGTGTAAATTAGTTCAACCATTTTGCAAGACAGTGTGGCAATTCCTCAAGGATCTAGAACTAGAAATACCATTTGACCCAGCCATCCCATTACTGGATATATACCCAAAGGATTATAAATCATGCTGCTATAAAGACACATGCACACATATGTTTATTATGGCACTATTCACAATAGCAAAGACTTGGAACCAACCCAAATGCCCATCAATGACAGACTGGATTAAGAAAATGTGGCACATATACACCATGGAATACTATGCAGCCATAAAAAAAGGATGAGTTCATGTCCTTTGCAGGGACATGGATGAAGCTGGAAACCATCATTTTCAGCAAACTATCACAAGGACAGAAAACCAAACACCGCATGATCTCACTCATAGGTGGGAATTGAACAATGAGAACACTCGGACACAGGGTGGGGAACATCACACACCAATGCCTGTCGGGGGATGGAGGGCTGGGAGGCTAGAGGAAGGATAGCATTAGGAAAAATACCTAATGTAAATGATGAGTTGATGGGTGCAGCAAAGCAACATGACACATGTATACCTATATAAAAACCTACACATTGTGCACATGTACCCTAGAACTTAAAGTATATAAAAAGTATATATAAAAGTATATATAAAAAAAGAATAGACTCCTCAAACTCCTCAATCTGATAAAGAGCATCTACAAAAGCCTATAGATAAAATCATGTTTAGCGGAGAAATATGCTGAAATATTGAAAGAAGAAAAACCAATACGGAGTGAAAAATACTAGAACAGTAGTGGCATCTTGAGAGTGAGGAATGACAGAAGAGAGGCATGAGGAAACTTTCTGGGATAGTGTATCTGTCAAAATTAATCAAATGGCACAATTAAGATTTGTAGTTCACTATATGAAAATGTTACCTGAGGGGGGCGGAGCAAGATGGCCGAATAGGAACAGCTCCAGTCTCCAACTCCCGGGGCGAGCGACACAGAAGACCGGTGATTTCTGCATTTTCAACTGAGGTACTGGGGTCATCTCACTGGGGAGTGCCGGACAATCAGTGCTGGTCAGCTGCTGCAGCCGGACCAGCGAGAGCTGAAGCAGGGCGAGGCATCGCCTCACCTGGGAAGTGCAAGGGGGAAGGGAATCCCTTTTCCTAGCCAGGGGAACTGGGACACACAACACCTGGAAAATCGGGTAACTCCCACCCCAATACTGCGCTTTAAGCAAACTGGCACACCAGGAGAATATATCCCTCACACCTAGCCGGGAGGGTCCCACGCCCACGGAGCCTCTCTCATTGCTAACACAGCAGTCTGAGGCGATCTAACCGCAAGGCAGCAGTGAGGCTGGGGGAGGGACGCCCGCCATTGCTGAGGCTTAAGTAGGTAAACAAAGCCGCTGGGAAGCTCGAACTGGGTGGAACTCACAGCAGCTCAAGGAAACCTGCCTGTCTCTGTACACTACACCTCTGGGGACAGGGCACAGCTAAAAAACAACAGGGGAAGCAGCAGAGGCCTGTGCAGACACGAATGACTCTGTCTGACAGCTTTGAAGAGAGCAGTGGATCTCCCAACACGGAGGTTCAGATCTGAGAACGGACAGACTGCCTGCTCAAGTGGGTCCCTGACCCCTGAGTAGCCTCACTGGGAGACATCCCCCACTAGGGGCAGTCTGACACCCCACACCTCACAGGGTGGAGTACACCCCTGAGAGGAAGCTTCCGAAGTAAGAATCAGACAGGTACACTCGCTGTTCAGCAATATTCTATCTTCTGCAACCTCTGCTGCTGATACCCAGGCAAACAGGGTCTGGAGTGGACCTCAAGCAATCTCCAACAGACCTATAGCTGAGGGTCCTGACTGTCAGAAGGAAAACTATCAAACAGGAAGGACACCTATACGAAAACCCCATCAGTACGTCACCATCATCAAAGACCAGAGGCAGATAAAAACACAAAGATGGGGAAAAAGCAGGGTAGAAAAGCTGGAAATTCAAAAAGTAAGAGCGCATCTCCCCCTGCAAACGAGCGCAGCCCATTGCCAGCAACGGATCGAAGCTGGTCAGAGAATGACTTTGACGAGATGAGAGAAGAAGGCTTCAGTCCATCAAACTTCTCAGAGCTAAAGGAGGAATTATGTACTCAGCACAAAGAAACTAAAAATCTTGAAAAAAGAGTGGAAGAATTGACAGCTAGACTAATTAATGCAGAGAAGGTCATAAACGAAATGACAGAGATGAAAACCATGACACGAGAAATACGTGACAAATGCACAAGCTTCAGTAAGCGACTCGATCAACTGGAAGAAAGAGTATTAGCGATTGAGGATCAAATGAATGAAATGAAGCGAGAAGAGAAACCAAAAGAAAAAAGAAGAAAAAGAAATGAACAAAGCCTGCAAGAAGTATGGGATTATGTAAAAAGACCAAATCTACGTCTGATTGGGGTGCCTGAAAATGAGGGGGAAAATGGAACCAACTTGGAAAACACTCTTCAGGATATCATCCAGGAGAACTTCCCCAACCTAGTAGGGCAGGACAACATTCAAATTCAGGAAATACAGAGAATGCCACAAAGATACTCCTCCAGAAGAGCAACTCTAAGACACACAATTGCCAGATTCACCAAAGTTGAAATGAAGGAAAAAATCTTAAGGGCAGCCAGAGAGAAAGGTCGGGTTACCCACAAAGGGAAGCCCATCAGACTAACAGCAGATCTCTCAGGCAGAAACTCTACAAGCCAGAAGAGAGTGAGGGCCAATATTCAACGTTCTTAAAGAAAAGAATTTTAAACCCAGAATTTCATATCCAGCCAAACTAAGTTTCATAAGTGAAGGAGAAATAAAATCCTTTACAGATAAGCAAATGCTTAGAGATTTTGTCACCACCAGGCCTACCTTACAAGAGACCCTGAAGGAAGCCCTAAACATGGAAAGGAACAACCGATACCAGCCATTGCAAAAACATGCCAAAATATAAAGACCATCGAGGCTAGGAAGAAACTGCATCAAATAACGAGCAAAATAACCAGTTAATATCATAATGACAGGATCAAGTTCACACATAACAATATTAACCTTAAATGTAAATGAACTAAATGCTCCAATTAAAAGACACAGACTGGCAAACTGGATAAAGAATCAAGACCCATCAGTCTGCTGTATTCAGGAGACCCATCTCACATGCAGAGACATACATAGGCTCAAAATAAAGGGATGGAGGAAGATCTACCAAGCAAATGGAGAACAAAAAAAAAGCAGGGGTTACAATACCAGTCTCTGATAAAACAGACTTTAAACCATCAAAGATCAAAAGAGACAAAGAAGGCCATTACATAATGGTAAAGGGATCAATTCAACAGGAAGAGCTAACTATCCTAAATATATGTGCACCCAATACAGGAGCACCCAGATTCATAAAGCAAGTCCTTAGAGACTTACAAAGAGACTTAGACTCCCATACAATAATAATGGAAGACTTCAACACTCCACTGTCAACATTAGACAGATCAACGAGACAGAAAGTTAACAAGGATATCCAGGAATTGAACTCATCTCTGCACCAAGCGGACCTAATAGACATCTATAGAACTCTCCACCCCAAATCAACAGAATATACATTCTTCTCAGCACCACATCGCACTTATTCCAAAATTGACCACATAATTGGAAGTAAAGCACTCCTCAGCAAATGTACAAGAACAGAAATGATAACAAACTGTCTCTCAGACCACAGTGCAATCAAACTAGAACTCAGGACTAAGAAACTCAATCAAAACCGCTCAACTACATGGAAACTGAACAACCTGCTCCTGAATGACTACTGGGTACATAACGAAATGAAGGCAGAAATAAAGATGTTCTTTGAAATCAATGAGAACAAAGATACAACATACCAGAATCTCTGGGACACATTTCAAGCAGTGTGTAGAGGGAAATTTATAGCACTAAATGCCCACAAGAGAAAGCTGGAAAGATCTAAAATTGATACTCTAACATCACAATTAAAAGAACTAGAGAGGCAAGAGCAAACACATTCCAAAGCTAGCAGAAGGCAAGAAATGACTAAGATCAGAGCAGAACTGAAGGAGATAGAGACATAAAAAACCCTCCAAAAAATCAATGATTCTAGGAGTTGGTTTTTTGAAAAGATCAACAAAATTGGCAGACCGCTAGCAAGACTAATAAAGAAGAAAAGAGAGAGGAATCAAATAGACGCAATAAAAAATGATAAAGGGGATATCAACACTGACCCCACAGAAATACAAACTACCATCAGAGAATACTATAAACACATCTACGCAAATCAACTAGAAAATCTAGAAGAAATGGATAATTTCCTGGACACTTACACTCTCCCAAGACTAAACCAGGAAGAAGTTGAATCCCTGAATAGACCAATAGCAGGCTCTGAAATTGAGGCAACAATCAATAGCCTACCCACCAAAAAAAGTCCAGGACCAGATGGATTCACAGCTGAATTCTACCAGAGGTACAAGGAGGAGCTGGTACCATTCCTTCTGAAACTATTCCAATCAATAGAAAAAGAGAGAATCCTCCCTAACTCATTTGATGAGGCCAACATCATCCTGATACCAAAGCCTGGCAGAGACACACCAAAAACAGAGAATTTTAGACCAATATCCCTGATGAACATCGATGCAAAAATCCTCAATAAAATACTGGCAAACCGGATTCAGCAGCACATCAATAAGCTTATCCACCATGATAAAGTGCGCTTCATCCCTGGGATGCAAGGCGGGTTCAACATTCGCAAATCAATAAACGTAATCCAGCATATAAACAGAACCAAAGACAAGAACCACATGATTATCTCAATAGATGCTGAAAAGGCTTTTGACAAAATTCAACAGCCCTTCATGCTAAAAACGCTCAATACATTCGGTATTGATGGAACGTACCTCAAAATAATAAGAGCTATTTATGACAAACCCACAGCTAATATCATACTGAATGGGCAAAAACTGGAAAAATTCCCTTTGAAAACTGGCACAAGACAGGGATGCCCTCTGTCACCACTCTTACAACATAGTGTTGGAAGTTCTGGCTAGGGCAATCAGGCAAGAGAAAGAAATCAAGGGTATTCAGTTAGGAAAAGAAGAAGTCAAATTGTCCCTGTTTGCAGATGACATGATTGTATATTTAGAAAACCCCATTGTCTCAGCCCAAAATCTCCTTAAGCTGATAAGCAACTTCAGCAAAGTCTCAGGATACAAAATTAATGTGCAAAAATCACAAGCATTCTTATACACCAGTAACAGACAAACAGAGAGCCAAATCAGGAATGAACTTCCATTCACAATTGCTTCAAAGAGAATAAAATACCTAGGAATCCAACTTACAAGGGATGTAAAGGACCTCTTCAAGGAGAACTACAAACCACTGCTCAGTGAAATCAAAGAGGACACAAACAAATGGAAGAACATACCATGCTCATGGATAGGAAGAATCAATATCGTGAAAATGGCCATACTGCCCAAGGTTATTTATAGATTCAATGCCATCCCCATCAGGCCACCAATGAGTTTCTTCACAGAATTGGAAAAAACTGCTTTAAAGTTCATATGGAACCAAAAAAGAGCCCGCATTGCCAAGACAATCCTAAGTCAAAAGGACAAAGCTGGAGGCGTCACGCTACCTGACTTCAAACTATACTACAAGCATGGTAGTAGTACCAAAACAGCATGGTACTGGTACCAAAACAGAGATATAGACCAATGGAACAGAACAGAATCCTCAGAAATAATACCACACATCTACAGCCATCTGATCTTTGACAAACCTGAGAGAAACAAGAAATGGGGAAAGGATTCCCTATTTAATAAATGGTGCTGGGAAAATTGGCTAGCCATAAGTAGAAAGCTGAAACTGAATCCTTTCCTTACTCCTTATACGAAGATTAATTCAAGATGGATTAGAGACTTAAATGTTAGACCTAATACCATAAAAACCCTAGAAGAAAACCTAGGTAGTACCATTCAGGACATAGGCATGGGCAAGGACTTCATGTCTAAAACACCAAAAGCAACGGCAACAAAAGCCAAAATTGACAAATGGGATCTAATTAAACTAAAGAGCTTCTGCACAGCAAAAGAAACTACCATCAGGGTGAACAGGCAACCTACAGAATGGGAGAAAATTTTTGCAATCTACTCATCTGACAAAGGGCTAATATCCAGAATCTACAAAGAACTCAAACAAATATACAAGAAAAAAACAAACAACCCCATCAAAAAGTGGGCAAAGGATATGAACAGACATTTCTCAAAAGAAGATATTCATACAGCCAACAGACACATGAAAAAATGCTCATCATCACTCGCCATCAGAGAAATGCAAATCAAAACCACAATGAGATACCATCTCATACCAATTAGAACGGCAATCATTAAAAAATCAGGAAACAACAGGTGTTGGAGAGGATGTGGAGAAATAGGAACACTTTTACACTGTTGGTGGGATTGTAAACTAGTTCAACCATTATGGAAAACAGTATGGCGATTCCTCAAGGATCTAGAACTAGATGTACCATATGACCCAGCCATCCCACTACTGGGTATATACCCAAAGGATTATAAATTATTCTACTACAAAGACACATGCACACATATGTTTATTGCGGCACTATTCACAATAGCAAAGACTTGGAATCAACCCCAATGTCCATCTGTGACAGACTGGATTAAGAAAATGTGGCACATATACACCATGGAATACTATGCAGCCATAAAAAAGGATGAGTTTGTGTCCTTTGTAGGGACATGGATGCAGCTGGAAACCATCATTCTTAGCAAACTATCACAAGAAGAGAAAACCAAACACCGCATGTTCTCACTCATAGGTGGGAACTGAACAATGAGATCACTTGGACTCGAGACGGGGAACATCACACACTGGGGCCAATTTTGGGGGGGGGGAGGGATTGCATTGGGGAGTTATACATGATATAAATGATGAATTGATGGGTGCTGACAAGTTGATGGGTGCAGCACACCAACATGGCACAAGTATACATATGTAACAAACCTGCACGTTATGCACATGTACCCTAGAACTTAAAGTATAATAAAAATAAAAAATAAAATTAAAAAAAAAGAAAATGTTACCTGAGAAAACACACACACACACACACACACACACACACACACACATACACACACACCCCTGAACTCTAATAATATTCATGCTGAGGTGTTTAGTGGTAAAACACACTGATGTCTATAATTTCTTTGCAATGCATCAAAATAAAGATGGATTGATGGATGGACAGAGAGATTTCAAGATGGATAGGTATCTGATAAAATAAATATGCAGAATCTAGATATTAGTTATATGGATAAACAGGTCACGTGAACCTTTTGAATATTTTAAAACTACCTATTTTTAAAATGTATATACAAAAATATTTCCTCCATATACTGTTTCTTTTTTTTTGTTTGTTTGTTTTTTTTTATTATTATACTTTAAGTTCTAGGGTAAATGTGCATAACGTGCAGGTTTGTTACATATGTATATTTGTAACAAATATAGAAGGTATGAATTCATTGCTGTTTAGGTTCTGGAACCTGTGAACTAGTGAAAATTTGCTTACCAATATGTACATTGGTTAACCTGATTATCTATCACAGGTCCTAGTTAGATGGGATGAAAAATTAAGTACCAGAAACTCAAAAGTCATTAACTTTGGAATGCAGATGATGATTTTCCTCCTATAAAACTTCCTTTCCTTCTCTACATTTTGCTCAAACTACAATAAAAATTAATTTCCTAAAGAAGACGAAAATGGGCCAGGCGAGGTGGCTCACGCCTGTAATCCCAGCCCGTTGAGAGGCTGAGAAAGACAGATCACCTGAAGTCAGGAATTCAAGACCAGCCTGGCTAACATGGTGAAACCCCATCACTACTAAAAATAAAAAAATTGGCCGGGCGTGGTGGCAAGCACCTGTAATCCCAGCTACTCGGGAGGCTGAGGCAGGAGAATCTCCTGAACCTGGGAGGGGAAGGTTGCAGTGAGTCGAGATAGCGCCATTGCACTCCAGCCTGGGTAGCAAGAGTGAGATTCTATCTCAAAAAAAAAAAAAAAAAGACTAAAATGTTTACTATAGAAATGAGAAAATAACCACAAGCAAATATTACTTTTCTCCTTGAGCCCAGAATGACTGAAAGATAAGGTAAATATAAAAGTAAACATATGGCTTCCAAGGAAAAGGGGGTATCCTATTTTAAAGTTACTGAAGAAAATTCCCAAAGAAAACAAGATACAAGCATGAGGGATCCAAAGTCAATGATGGAGCAGGGGGAGGAGGCGCTTAAAAATGAATCCACAATATCCCTGATGAACACAGGGGCAAAATCTTCAACAAAATACCAGCAAACTGAATTCAACAGTACATTAAAAAGATTATTCACTATGAGCAATTGGGATTCATCCCAGGGATACAAGAGTGATTTAATATGCACAAACCAATAAATGTGATATATCACATTAACAGAAAGAAAGACAAAAGCCATATGATCATTTCAAAAGATGCAGAAAAAGCATTTGACAGAATTCAACATCCCTTCATGATAAAAATTCTCAACAAATTAGGTACAGAAGGTATGTATATCAACACAATAAATCCCATATATGGGCTTTATTTTTACTCATAGCTAACTTCATGAGAAACAGGGAAACATTGAAAGTTTTTCCTTTAAGATCTGGAAAAAGACAAGAATGGCCAGTCACCACTTCTAGTTAGTATTGTACTGGAAATCCTAGTGAGAGAAATTAGGGAAAAGAAAAAAATAAAGGTGTCCAAATGGGAAAGAAAGAAGTCAAATTGTCCCTGCTTGTAGATGATACGGTCTTATATATAGAAAGTCCTAAAAACTTCACTAAAAAATTGCAAGAACTAATAAAGTCAATAAACGTGCAGGATACAAAATCAACACACAGAAAGCAGTGTTTCTATATGCTAAACAGTGGACTATCCAAAAAAATAATGCAAGAAAACAATCCTATTTACAATAGCTACCAAAAAATAAAATACCTAGGAATAAATTTAACCAAGGAGGTGAAAGATCTCTACACTGAAAACTATAAAACATTGATGAAACAGATTGAAGAGGACACATATAAAGGTAAGTGTATCCCATGTTCATGGATTGGAATAATTAATTCTGTCACAATAATCTACAGATTCAATATGATCTATAGATTCAACGCAATTTCTGTCAAAATATCAATGACATTCGTCACAGGAATAAAAAATACCTAAAATTCATATAGAACCACAAAAGACCCCCAAACAGCCAAAGCAACCTTAAGCAAAAAATTTTTTAAAAACAAAGCTAGAGGCATCACATTACCTTACTTCAAAATACACTACAAAGCTCTATTAATGAAAAGAGCATCATAATGACATAAAAATAGACACACAGACCAATGTAACAGAATACAAAGCCCAGACATAAATCCACACATCTACAGCCAACTGCTTTTCAACAAAGGTGCCAAAAATACACAATAGGGGAAAGATAGTCTCTTCAATAAATAATGCTGGAAAAATTGGATATCCACATGCAGAAGAATAAAACTAGATCCTTATTTTCAACATACACAAAATTCAACTCAAAGTGGACTAAACACTTAAATGTAAATACTGAAACTATGAAACTGTTATAAGAAAACACAGGTAAAATGTTTCATGACACTGGGCAATAATTTTTTGGATAAGACCTTAAAAGCACAGGCAACAAAATAAAAAAAAAAATAGACAAATGACATTACATCAAACTAAAAACTTTCTGCACAGCAAAGAAAACAATCAACAGAGCAAAGAGAAAACCTACAGAATGGGAGAAAATATTTGCAAACCATGCATCTGACAACAGGTTAGTATACAGAATATATAAGAAACTCAAACAACTCAATCGCCAAAAAATAATAATAATAATTACATTTTAAAATGAGTAAAAGATCAACAGGTATATGAAAAAAGTGCTCAACATAATTGACTACCAGGGAAAAGCAAATCAAAACCACAATGAGATACCCCCTCATTCCAGTCAGAATAGCAATTATTAAAAAGACAAAAGATAAGTGTTGATGAGGATGTGGAGAAAAGAGAACCTTTACACTTTTGGTGGGAATGTAAATTAGTACAGCCATTATGAAAAACAATATGGAGATTCCTCAAAAAATTAAAAATAGAACTACCATAACCAGCAATCCTCTTACTTGGTATATATCCAAAGGAAATGAAATCAATATGTCAAAGAGATATCTAAATTCCCATGCTCACTGTAGCACTATTCACAATAGCCAAGATATGGACTCAACCTAAATGTCCATCAACAGAAGAATGGATAAAGCAGATGTGGTATATGTATACAATGGAATACTATTCAGCCACAAAAAAGAATAAAATTCTTTCATTTGCAACAACATGGAAGAACCTGGGGGACATCATGTTAAGTGAAATAACCTAGACACAGGAAGACACATACTGCATGTTCTTACTCATATGCAGAATTAAAAAGCTGATCCTAGTTCTAGATCCTTGAGGAATCACCACCCTGTCTTCCACAATGGTTGAACTAGTTTACAGTCCCATGGCACATGTATAGATACGTAACAAACCTGCACATTGTACACATGTATCCTAGAACTTAAAGTATAATAAAAAATAAATTAATTAATTAAAAAAAAAAAGTTGATCCTAAGAAACAGTGAATAGAATAGTGGTTACTACAGAGTGAGGAGAGTAGTGGGAGGGGAAAAATTAGGAAGAGACGGTCAATGGGTACAAAGTTGCAATTAGAAATGAGGAAGAGGCAGGCGCAGTGGCTCACGCCTGTAATCCCAGGACTTTGGGAGGCTGAGATGGGTGGATCACAAGGTCAGGAGATCAAGACCATCCTGGCCAACATGGTGAAACCCTGTTTCTACTAAAAATACAAAAATTAGCTGAGCATGGTGGCAGGCACCTGAAATCCCAGCTACTCAGGTGGCTGAGGAAGGAGAATCGCTTGAATCTGGGATGCAGAGGTTGCAGTGAGCCAAGATCACGCCACTGCACTCCAGCCTGGCAACAAAGTGAGATTCTGTTACACACACACACACACACACACACACACACACACACACACAAAGAAATGAAGAATAAGTGATGGTATCCCATTGCACAGTTGGGTGACTAGAGTCAGCAAAGAGGTATTGCATGTCTCGAAATAGTTAGAAAAGGAGATTTTTCAATGTTCCTACCATAAAGAAATGATACATGTTTAAGGTGTTGGATATGCTAATTACTCTGATTTGATCATTACACAATGTATACATGTATTTAAAAATCACATTGTTCCCCATAAATATGTATAATTATGTATATTTATAATATATACCATATATAATACATATAGTTATTTGTTATATAATAATTATGTATCCATTAAAAGTAAAAAGTAAATAGTGTCCAATTCCAGAAAAAACAATGAATGCTACCTGAAGTGAGACTTAAACAAGGATGACTCAGTAAGGAAGAATCATCAGTTTCAGGGTTGAAAGAAATTCCCAGTGTCAGTAAAGCCAGAAGGAGCTTTATTCTGCAGAGAAAGCCACTGAAGATCACAGAAATTGCTATAGATTACAGAAAGAAATCAAGTGTAACAGAGAATTTTCCTTCCCCTAAGGATTATGCCTTCTGCATTGTAAAACCACCCCTCCAAAATAAAGATGGAACACATTCTACAACAGATCTTTTACTACCTCCCAAATCTGCAGGTTGGGAGATCCCCAAAAAAACTTATTTAAAAAAAGAAATTAACTATCATGGAGGAAATCTCTTTAAAACATGAATATAGTTATAAATTTCCTTTAAAGAGAACATAATATAATACATTTTTAAAAAAGATTTACAATTACAATAAAATTTGTTATATGCTGTAATGTAGCCATTGTTAACACTCACAGAAGAATAACGCACACTCCTTTCTACATTACATAGTCCTAGTTTTGTCTCTCGTATTTTATGTTATCTATTTCTTGCTTTGTTATTGACTTAAACTTCAGGCTATTATTAATACCCTGGTCTGGGCCAACCTTTCTTTTTCAGTTCTAATGTGTTACAGGTATAGGAATCAGAAAGAGTTCTGCATAAAATAAAGCTCAAGGCATTGATCTCAGAGGTTTTTGGCAAAAACTTAAAATGTGATCTATTTTGAGTATTCAGAGTTTTTTTTAGCCTACTTCATGACTGTCACCTTTGCCTTTGGAAAAAGAATTAGTATTCTTTCTGAGCTCCCTGCAATTTGTTTTTAATCAGAGACAAAATTTCATAAAATGTAAGTGAGGACTTATACAATTCAAAATGTTACATATAAAAGACCATTGGTCCATTATTACATTTTGTTCATTTCTCACAGGGCAGTGGGCCTCTTTTTTAATTGTACCACAAAATAAGTATACTTAAATCTTCCTACTAGAGATTATTAATCTTTTTGTTTTCACAGCATCTGATACATAGAAGGTATGTAAACAGTATGTAAAAGCTCACTACATCGAACTAACATGTTAGAGGTCATACAGCTCTTGCCAGTCCTTGACCTTTACTGAGACAGTGTGTGTGTGTGTGTGTGTGTGTGTGTGTGTGTGTGTGTGTGTGTGCGCGAGAGAGAGACAGAGAGAGAGAGAGAGAGAGAGAGAGAGAGAGAGAGAGAGTGTGTGTGTGTGTGTTTTGGGAGGTGAAATAATGGTTGCATTTTAAGCAAATATTGCAGGTGATTCTGGTGTGTGTGTGTGTGTGTGTGTGTGTGTGTGTGTGTGTTTTGGGAGATGAAATGATGGTTGCACTTTAAACAAACTTTGCAGGTGATTCTGTTGAAAATGGAAACACTGTCCTCTCTAATTCTGTGGGATGTGGTAGCCAGAAATAAAGATAGAGCTAAGACACAAAGAAAGAAGGAAAAGTAGAGAACAAGTAAGTTCAAAATGCAGGAAAATACGATAGAGATAAAGAATTCATGAAGGTCACAGAAGTACCTGGGACAATGAGGAAAAGGTATATATTAACTGGCTGAAGACAAGAAGGGAACA
The DNA here is from genome assembly GCF_007565055.1 of Rhinopithecus roxellana. NCBI lineage: Eukaryota > Metazoa > Chordata > Mammalia > Primates > Cercopithecidae > Rhinopithecus > Rhinopithecus roxellana. The sequence goes on from NC_044551.1 coordinate 1,774,668, forward strand.
GTCACTGAGAATGTTAACAATGGCACAGAAAAAGAAAAGGTTAATAAAAAGAAACATGTTAAGAGATGCTTGGGAAATCCATAAAGTCAAAACTGGCTGCATGTAGGGCTACTCTTGAACTCAACGGGCAGACAAAGAATACCAACAGAAAGAACCACATATCTCTTGAAATCAAGAGAGTAAGTGCTGTGGCTGGCAAATAAGGATCCAATGTTGAGGGTTATAGGGCTATGACCTGGGTATGACATTTAAAATAATATCCTGTTAAAATCCTGATTATAGTGTAAACCCAGGCCTTGCTAAAGTAAAGTACTGGGGGTGCACTTGAAATCAGCTGGTTGTCCATGGATTTTACTGTGCCATCTCTGTGCACCATAAGACTCTTTGCACTGTTTCTAAACTGAGCAAGTTTAGAAACAACAGGAAAAGTATGGACACTCAAAAGCACCATGCAGGCTGTCCAAGTATTGTTCAGTGTAAGTACCTTTAAGGAATCACTCTTCTCTAGCACAACATGTCACATTCTACCCACCGGGAAGATTGTCCCAGTGACCCAGCCTTGCAGAAATACTGCTCTTTCTGAGCTCCCTGTCCCAAGCTCTGTACTTCATACTGTATTCTTTCCATTTCCCTGGCCACTGCTCCTGCTGTACATCTACCATTTCATCATGAATTTTCCCCTATAGCTCAGTGCACCATCAGTTTCTTCCAGTGTTTGACATCATTTCTTCTTCATTTAAGGCTGAGTCTCATAGTAACAATGACCTTGCAAAGCCAGCCCCAGGTACCTTCTGAATGCCACTGCACATAACCCACCTGGCATAATCTTTGAAGGAGAAACATAATGCTCTTCTCCTGCCACCCAGTCTTCTCATCCTGCCCTCTTCCCTGAAAGATAATGGTGATGAGCTACTTAAATAGGAAAATGACCTGAAAGTCTTCTGTTTGGAACTTACCTTAGGCTCACTTTGCTATACTTTCCTAAGAGTGGTTCAGCTGAAACTACAAACCACTCTTAAGATAACTGTGGGTGGTAATCCTAACTTACCAGCATAACTTGGCTGATTCACATTTCCACCTTTTTTTATACAATGATGAACAAGATCAGCATCATCGTTCAGAGCAGCCTTATATACTAAGTTCTCTCCAAAAATGTTTCTCCGGTTAATGCTACCAAGAGATATTTTGTTCACCTTCATTTTTTCTGAAATGAGGGAATGAACAAAAGGAAAAAAATCATTATTTGAACATCAGAAGGAATATGAATTACAAACCACAGATTTCAAACTACAAACTTTACGAACATAGGTAACAGGATTAACTCAGTCAACAGTCTAGAGGTGAAGTATATTATATTATGAGAATATTCATCCATTAACCCAACTATAATATTATCTACATACAAAAAGGAAAAAGAGACAAATGTCACTAGTTTTAAAATATTTGAAGTAAACTATAAACCATGATAAACAGTGTATGTTGATTGAAAACCCATGAAAGGTGCATATATGAAAGGACTAACAGATAATCTTCTTAAAAGTTCTGGTGAAAACGATTATTTAAACCTAGAATAATATATTATCAAATTTAATAAAACGATATATTACCAGATGTCTTACAAAACCATGAGGAGAAAATCTCAGAGGCATATAAGATACAAAAACTAATCCCAGTGAGACTGGAAAAAGGAATGCAAAATTATCTTTCTTTGCTAAAAATAAATTAATGAAATTAAGAAGAGAATCATAGCCTGATCTTTGCAATTGTTTTTATTTACTAAGTCAGCAGAAATGCATGATTAAAATGCTTTTCCAGATAATGTATATCAAGTATCAGTTCTCCACTGTGCCTCCTAAAATACTGAAGCTCCTCATTTACATGTTCCAAATCCTGTCAATTTGAAGGGCAATACTCATTTGGATTTTCTGAATTTCAGAATAGCTTGATGATAGCTTTTCCAATTTTTATCTAGCTAACCTGCCCCATCCTAAAACCTTACAAAGGTAACTGAGTACTGCAGCAGCTTTCTTAATAGACTACATAAAACTGCCTTGCCTTTTGACTCCGTTGATTCAGTCCCACTGCATAACAAACTAAACTGCTGAACTTTGAGTCTACCTTCTTGTATACCAGACTACAAAGCATTCTTTTCCCACTAGACAAATTGTATGCTTACCATAATCAGAGCAGTCTTTATTTCCAAATCTGTCTGTGCCAATTGTACTTGTTATATTATAATTATGTAATTTTCTGATCTTAAGAGGAAAGCATTTAGTCTTTCACAATTAAGTATAAAACTGTATGATTTCTGTAGACGTCCATTGTCAGGTTGAAGTTTCCCCTCTATTCCTAGTTTGCTGAGAATTTCCACTAGGAACAGATGTGTTAGATGTTGTCAAATGCTTTCTGTGCATTTATTGAGATGATCATATGGTTTCTCTTTTTCAGCTTGTTAATATAATGAATGACAGCGATTGGTCTTCAAGTGTAAAACCAATCTTGCATTCCTAGGATAAACACCACTTGTTCATGATGTATTATATAATGTTGGATTTGATATGCTCAAGTTTTGTTTAGAATTTTTTTTTTTCTGAGACAGGGTCTTGCTCTCCATATTCTTCTCCAGGGTATTGCCCAGGATGGAGTGCAGTGGTGCAATCATGGCTCATTGCAGCCTCAATTTCCCAGGCTCAGGTAATTCTCCCACCTCAGCCTCCTGAGTAGCTGGGACTACAGGCACGCACCACCATGCCCAGCTAATGTTTTGCATTTTTCGTAGAGACAGGGTTTCGCCATGTTGCCCAAGCTGATCTCAAACTTCTGGGCTCAAGCGATCCACCCGCTTCAGCCTCCCAAAGTACCGCAACTCTAGGCATCAGCCACCGCACCTGGCCTGTTTAGATTTTTTGCATCTATATTCATGAAGGATATTTAGTCTAATTTTCTGTGCTTATAATGTCTCTGATTTTGGTATCAGTTTAGATGACCTCATTAAAATGAGTTCAGAAGAGTTTCCTCATCTTTAATTTTTTGGAAGAATTGTGTGGAGAACTGGTATTATTTCCCCCTTATATATTTTGGAGAATTCACCAATGAAGGTGTTATAGAATGAATGGTGTCCTCCCAAAACTCAAACTTGAATTCCTAGACCAATAGGAATGGACTAAGGTGCTTATGTGTATGTGTGTTTGTGTGTGTGTTTGTGTGTGTATTTCTCTTTCTGTAAACTGCTTGTTCATGTTCCTTATCTATTCATGTTTTTTTACTTTTTCCCCCAGTTTAAAATTTTTAAATCAATTATTGTTATTATTATTATCTGACATGTAAAAAGGGATATTTATTTAATGCATACAATTCAATATACTTGGGGACAAGTATATACCCATGAAACCATCACCACCGTTAAGGCCATGACATACACCCTCTGTTCTTTATCCTTACTGTTTCATAAGAGCTTTTTGCATACTAATGCCATTAAACCCTTGTCAAATGATGCTAATATTTCTTAGCTATTTAATATTTGATTCTTCTTTAGGGTATATTTCTATATAATTTTTTAAAATGTATGTAGTTATATTTTATCATTCTTTAAAAGAATTTTTACCATTATTTTAAAGGTATGCAGTTAATTTTATGATTTTAACCTCAGAAACCAAGAGGGTTTAAAAAGACTTTTTCCACACCAAGGTTACAGCAAAATTCACTTACATTTTCTTCTACAACTTTCATTTTTCATTTAAATCTTTGATCAATCTGAAATTAAAGTTGGTGTAAGGAATGTTATGGAAACCCAATTTTGTTTGTGTTTTCCACTACTTATTGCTTAGTCTTTCTTTTCACCACAATTTGAGATGCCATCTATATTACATATCTGTCCCATGTCTCACTGTAGCTGGCTTCTACATCTAAACTCTCTATTCTGTTTCACTGAGTTATCTGTCTATTCCTGCTACAGTGTCAAATGACTTTAATTTTGTAGCTTTCTAATATGCTCACATATTACGGAGAACAAGTTCCTGCCACTCTAACTTTTTGTTTTTATTTTTCAGAATTTTCTTGGCTAGTCTTTCATATTTACTTTTCTAGGTGATATTTAGTATTACTTTGAAACTTTCTCGTAGCTACTCTCTATCCCTGTAAAAGCAATACAAAATAAAACAAAAAAATTAGCAAATAAATAAAAATCTGTTTTTGATGAGATCTCATGTATTTCTAGAATAATTTAGGGAGAACCTTCTTACAATGCTGAATCTTTCTAGTCAAGAACAAGGTTCTTCTTTCCATTTATTCAAGTATTTTTTACATCCCTCAGTAGAATTTTTAAACTATTCTTATAAATATGACACATTTCTTATTAGTTATAAAAGTATTTTCTTTTTGTAACAATTATAAATGAGATAATCTTTTACATTTTCTAACAAGTTCATGCATACATATATGTGAAAGGCATTAATTATTGACTCCAGCTTATCACATTTTTAAAACTTTTTCTTTTGAAATAATTTCAGACTTACAGAAAAGTTGTAAATAGAACAAAAGACTCACCCCTGGTTGACATTTTACCATTGACTTTAACCATTCTTTTTTACAGATACATATGCATCCAGACACATGTATATATAAAAAGTAACTTTTATACATCATGCCCTTTTACTCACTAATACTTTAATGTGTATTTCTAAGGACAAACATGTACACTTATATCACTGCAGTATTATTATCAAATTCAGAAAACTTACCTCTGATACAATATTATTTTTTCATCTACAACCCATATTTCAGTTTTGCCAGTTGTTCCACTATCTATTATTTTTTAAACAGTGTTTCTAGGTTCTCTTATTGCTTCTGAGAGTTTTTAGTTCAATCTTTTGGATGGTATAGGAACACAGAAATAAGATCTAAGAAAATAACAGTGGTGCCTTGTCTTTCCTTTATTCCTCCTGATATGCTTTTTCATAGCCTTATGCTAGGTTGGTTACACATGTAAATTTAAAAAGAGGTCTGTAACTACTGTTTCCAAAGCAGAATTATAGAAAAAAGTACTAACCTATGAGTCAGAAGTTCAGGATCAATTCTCAATTATGCTACTAATGAGCTGTATGATGCTGGGAAAAACCCTTAACCTATCTGAAATCCAGTTTCCTTATCAATAACATTAGAAAGTTGAGAAAGATAATCTCTGAATCCTTTCTACCAAAATTCTGTTTCTGTAAAAGAAATAGAAAAATACTCAAACTATGCATCACCTTTTTTTCCTGGAAATTGTTCATTTTTCCTGATTTGTTTTCCATTCTTGAACCTGGGTGAATGCATATTCTTCTCTTTACCATCAATCATTAAAGCTGGATCCTGCATTCTTGAAAAACAACGTATTTTTTAAATGGCTATAACGGTTTTTACAAACATTCACAGAGAATTATACCAAATTTTGACTATAATATTAAAACTCCAGGGTATTTTACTGAGCTGTTCTCAAGTGGCGTGGCAGTTTTAAAAATGGAGATGGCTCCTGCAGGTAATTCTGCAGCAGGCATGCCAGTCATCATGGCTTCTAGCCCTCTCTTTGCACTACCTGTGGGTTTTTCTTCTTTAGGATTAGTCATTTACAAGTGCGAGTATTCTGAATCTCCTGCTCTTCACTCCCCAAGTTGGCATGTCACTATCCACTCTATTCACCCTCTAGAGAAAAAGATGCAGGCTCTTTGCAAGGAAAAAGCCTTGCTGTGTGGTATGGCACTGACCAAAAGCTGCAAAATAAAAAAAAACAATAATATAAAAAATAAAGCTCTTCACCCTGTGTTAACTGTATACTGACCCTGACCCCAAGCACATGATTATCTATAATGTCTACAGCATACCTGGAGATAAAGACATAATTTCACTGCATACCTGAAATTCTGAGCTGAAGAGTTATTATTTGTTAGGTCCTCACAGCCAAGGATTTTTGGTAAAATCTTTTCTGGCATCTTATACATGTGATCTGAGTACTTTGCATCTCTGCTTACTTTCAGTTTTTCTAGTCTGGATGATCTTCTCAACACACACGCAGTTTCCTGGTCAGAGCTATTTGTCACTGAATGTGAATTTCTCTTATTCCTTAGTGGTTCACAAGAAGTGATATTTTGATGAGCCAAAGTTTGCAACCCAGATGGATCTGGGTCTTGCAGAGTCTGCAAATACGTAAATACATCCACAAACAATTACAACACTGCAAAAAAACTTAAAACTGTAAGAAGCTAAATTTTGTCTTGACCTTTGATTAAATTAAAACGCCTATTACAGGATGCAAGTACAAGAATTCATAGAAATATGTGGACATAATGAAAGATCTTATAATAATTAATGTAATAAAGGACAATGCAGATTTAAAAGCTTAAGGGCATAAGTGAAAAATGATTTTGATCAATATTTATTTTGAAAATTCAAGGGCAAATCTGTGGTCACTCTGGGAGCTTTAATTTTGCAAGAAATTGGGAATGTAGAATGATGAGAGATCTACAAAAACATTAGAAATGTCACACTAGGCTAGATCAATGGACTATTCAGCCTAGGGTTTTGTTATCTGACAGCAGCAGTAAGTGATATTTTGTGGAACAAGATAGTACATAACCTACATTACATTGATTTTAAAAGGTTAACAGTATATCAGGAATTGTTCTCTAACTTTCCCTTAATAATTCATTATAGATTTAACTTCCATGAGCATATGTATTCTTTATATGTATCATCTAAACCTTTCTTCAGCCTACTTACATATCCATCTTGCAAAGCTTCTAAAGGTAACAAGCTCCATATTTTTATTACAGCTGAGTAAACGAGTATATCATTTGATCTGTTCTAAATAAGCCTCCTTTCTACTTAAGAGGGTTTCTTTTTTCTTTCCTTTTGAAGACTTGCTAAATTCATATTCACTGTATTAATATCAATCATAATTTCCTACACTTCACTCATATTCCCTCTTTCCATATTTAATCTTCATGCCCTATCTCCATAATTAGTTTCTCTTTCTCTGGTTTTTAAAAAATCCTATGTCAGTTTTGAGATTTGTTAAACAGAACTTCATGCAGTATTATTCCAGGTACGTATGCTGCAACCTGAGCTCAAGATTTTGTTATATAAATCTTCACAAGGATGTTCACAGAAACATTTTGGTAATCGGAAGATAAAAAGAAAAGAAAGAAAACAGGGGGGCCAGAGCAAGATGGCCAAATAGGAACAGCTCCAGTCTCCAACTCCCAGCGCGAGCGACACAGAACACTGGTGATTTCTGCATTTTCAACTGAGGTACTGGGGTCATCTCACTAGGGAGTGCCAGACAATCGGTGCTGGTCAGCAGCTGCAGCCCAACCAGCGAGAGCTGAAGCAGGGCGAGGCATCGCCTCACCTGGGAAGCGCAAGAGGGAAGGGAGTCCCGTTCCCTAGCTAGGGGAACTGAGACACACAACACCCGGAAAATCAGGTGACTCCCACCCCAATACTGCGCTTTGAGCAAACGGGCACACCAGGAGATTGTATCCCACACCTGGCCAGGAGGGTCCCACGCCCACGGAGCCTCCCTCATTGCTAGCACAGCAGTCTGCGATCTAACCACAAGGCAGCAAGGCTGGGGGAGGGGCGCCCACCATTGATGAGGCTTAAGTAGGTAAACAAAGCCCTAGGAAGATCGAACTGGGTGGAGCTCACAGCAGCTCAAGGAAACCTGCCTGTCTCTGTAGACTCCACCTCTGGGGACAGGGCGCAGCTAAACAACAACAACAAAAAAAGCAGCAGAAACCTCTACAGACGCAAACGACTCTGTCTGACAGCTTTGAAGAGAGCAGTGGATCTCCCAACACGGAGGTTCAGATCTCAGAACGGACAGACTGCCTGCTCAAGTGGGTCCCTGACCCCTGAGTAGCCTCACTGGGAGACATCCCCCACTAGGGGCAGTCTGACACCCCACACCTCACAGGGTGGAGTACACCCCTGAGAGGAAGCTTCCAAAGTAAGAATCAGACAGGTACACTCGCTGTTCAGCAATATTCTATCTTCTGCAAACTCTGCTGCTGATACCCTGGCAAACAGGGTCTGGAGTGGACCTCAAGCAATCTCCAACAGACCTGCAGCTGAGGGTCCTGACTGTTAGAAGGAAAACTATCAAACAGGAAGAACACCTATACCAAAACCCCATCAGTACGTCACCATCATCAAAGACCAGAGGCAGATAAAACCACAAAGATGGAGAAAAAGCAGGGCAGAAAAGCTGGAAATTCAAAAAATAAGAGCGCATCTCCCCCTGCAAAGGAGCGCAGCTCATCGCCAGCAATGGATCGAAGCTGGTCAGAGAATGACTTTGACGACATGAGAGAAGAAGACTTCAGTCCACCAAACTTCTCAGAGCTAAAGGAGGAATTACATAACCAGCGCAAAGAAACAAAAAATCTTGAAAAAAAAAGTGGAAGAATTGACAGCTAGAATAATTAATGCAGAGAAGGTCATAAATGAAATGACAGAGATAAAAACCATGACACGAGAAATACGTGACAAACGCACAAGCTTCCGTAACCGACTCGATCAACTGGAAGAAAGAGTATCAGCGATTGAAGATCAAATGAATGAAACGAAGCGAGAAGAGAAACCAAAAGAAAAAAGAAGAAAAAGAAATGAACAAAGCCTGCAAGAAGTATGGGACTATGTAAAAAGACCAAATATACGTCTGATTGGGGTCCCTGAAAGTGAGGGGGAAAATGGAACCAAGCTGGAAAACACTCTTCAGGATATCATCCAGGAGAACTTCCCCAAACTAGTAGGGCAGGCCAACATTCAAATTCAGGAAATACAGAGAACGCTACAAAGATACTCCTCGAGAAGAGGAACTCCAAGACACATAACTGCCAGATTCACCAAAGTTGAAATGAAGGAAAAAATCTTAAGGGCAGCCAGAGAGAAAGGTTGGGTTACCCACAAAGGGAAGCCCATCAGACTAACAGCAGATCTCTCGGCAGAAACTCTACAAGCCAGAAGAGAGTGGGGGCCAATATTCAACGTTCTTAAAGAAAAGAATTTTAAACCCAGAATTTCATATCCAGCCAAACTAAGTTTCATAAGTGAAGGAGAAATAAAATCCTTTACAGATAAGCAAATGCTTAGAGATTTTGTCACCACCAGGCCTGCCTTACAAGAGACTCTGAAGGAAGCCCTAAACATGGAAAGGAACAACCGGTACCAGCCATTGCAAAAACATGCCAAAATGTAAAGACCATCGAGGCTAGGAAGAAACTGCATCAAATAACGAGCAAAATAACCAGTTAATATCATAATGACAGGATCAAGTTCACACATAACAATATTAACCTTAAATGTAAATGGACTAAATGCTCCAATTAAAAGACACAGACTGGCAAACTGGATAAAGAATCAAGACCCATCAGTCTGCTGTATTCAGGAGACCCATCTCACATGCAGAGACACCCATAGGCTCAAAATAAAGGGATGGAGGAAGATCTACCAAGCAAATGGAGAACAAAAAAAAAGCAGGGGTTACAATACCAGTCTCTGATAAAACAGACTTTAAACCATCAAAGATCAAAAGAGACAAAGAAGGCCATTACATAATGGTAAAGGGATCAATTCAACAGGAAGAGCTAACTATCCTAAATATATATGCACCCAATACAGGAGCACCCAGATTCATAAAGCAAGTCCTTAGAAACTTACAAAGAGACTTAGACTCTCATACAATAATAAAGGGAGACTTCAACACTCCACTGGCAACATTAGATAGATCAACGAGACAGAAAGTTAACAAGGATATCCAGGAATTGAACTCATCTCTGAACCAAGCGGACCTAATAGACATCTATAGAACTCTCCACCCCAAATCAACAGAATATACATTCTTCTCAGCACCACATCGCACTTATTCCAAAATTGACCACATAATTGGAAGTAAAGCACTCCTCAGCAAATGTAAAAAAACAGAAATTATAACAAACTGTCTCTCAGACCACAGTGCAATCAAACTAGAACTCAGGACTAAGAAACTCAATCAAAACCTCTCAACTACATGGAAACTGAACAACCTGCTCCTGAATGACTACTGGGTACATAACGAAATGAAGGCAGAAATAAAGATGTTCTTTGAAATCAATGAGAACAAAGATACAACATACCAGAATCTCTGGGACACATTTAAAGCAGTGTGTAGAGGGAAATTTATAGCACTAAATGCCCACAAGAGAAAGCTGGAAAGATCTAAAATTGACACGCTAACATCACAATTAAAAGAACTAGAGAGGCAAGAGCAAACACATTCCAAAGCTAGCAGAAGGCAAGAAGTGACTAAGATCAGAGCAGAACTGAAGGAGATAGAGAAACAAAAAACCCTCCAAAAAATCAATGAATCCAGGAGTTGGTTTTTTGAAAAGATCAACAAAATTGACAGACCGCTAGCAAGACTAATAAAGAAGAAAAGAGAGAAAAATCAAATAGACGCAATAAAAAATGATAAAGGGGATATCACCACCGACCCCACAGAAATACAAACTACCATCAGAATATACTATAAACACCTCTATGCAAATCAACTAGAAAATCTAGAAGAAATGGATAATTTCCTGGACACTTACACTCTCCCAAGACTAAACCAGGAAGAAGTTGAATCCCTGAATAGACCAATAGCAGGCTCTGAAATTGAGGCAATAATTAATAGCCTACCAACCAAAAAAAGTCCAGGACCAGATGGATTCACAGCTGAATTCTACCAGAGGTACAAGGAAGAGCTGGTACCATTCCTTCTGAAACTATTCCAATCAATAGAAAAAGAGGGAATCCTCCCTAACTCATTTGATGAGGCCAACATCATCCTGATACCAAAGCCTGGCAGACACACAACAAAAAAGAAGAATTTTAGACCAATATCCCTGATGAACATCGATGCAAAAATCCTCAATAAAATACTGGCAAACCAGATTCAGCAGCACATCAAAAAGCTTATCCACCATGATCAAGTGGGCTTCAACCCTGGGATGCAAGGCTGGTTCAACATTCGCAAATCAATAAACGTAATCCAGCATATAAACAGAACCAAAGACAAGAACCACATGATTATCTCAATAGATGCAGAAAAGGCTTTTGACAAAATTCAACAGCCCTTCATGCTAAAAACGCTCAATAAATTCGGTATTGATGGAACGTATCTCAAAATAATAAGAGCTATTTATGACAAACCCACAGCTAATATCATACTGAATGGGCAAAAACTGGAAAAATTCCCTTTGAAAACTGGCACAAGACAGGGATGCCCTCTCTCACCACTCCTATTCAACATAGTCTTGGAAGTTCTGGCTAGGGCAATCAGGCAAGAGAAAGAAATCAAGGGTATTCAGTTAGGAAAAGAAGAAGTCAAATTGTCCCTGTTTGCAGATGACATGATTGTATATTTAGAAAACCCCATTGTCTCAGCCCAAAATCTCCTTAAGCTGATAAGCAACTTCAGCAAAGTCTCAGGATACAAAATTAATGTGCAAAAATCACAAGCATTCTTATACACCAGTAACAGACAAACAGAGAGCCAAGTCAGGAATGAACTTCCATTCACAATTGCTTCAAAGAGAATAAAATACCTAGGAATCCAACTTACAAGGGATGTAAAGGACCTCTTCAAGGAGAACTACAAACCACTGCTCAGTGAAATCAAAGAGGACACAAACAAATGGAAGAACATACCATGCTCATGGATAGGAAGAATCAATATCGTGAAAATGGCCATACTGCCCAAGGTTATTTATAGATTCAATGCCATCCCCATCAAGCTACCAATGAGTTTCTTCACAGAATTGGAAAAAACTGCTTTAAAGTTCATATGGAACCAAAAAAGTGCCCGCATTGCCAAGACAATCCTAAGTCAAAAGGACAAAGCTGGAGGCGTCACGCTACCTGACTTCAAACTATACTACAAGGCTACAGTAACCAAAACAGCATGGTACTGGTACCAAAACAGAGATATAGACCAATGGAACAGAACAGAGTCCTCAGAAATAATACCACACATCTACAGCCATCTGATCTTTGACAAACCTGAGAGAAACAAGAAATGGGGAAAGGATTCCCTATTTAATAAATGGTGCTGGGAAAATTGGCTAGCCATAAGTAGAAAGCTGAAACTGGATCCTTTCCTTACTCCTTATATGAAGATTAATTCAAGATGGATTAGAGACTTAAATGTTAGACCTAATACCATAAAAACCCTAGAAGAAAATCTAGGTAGTACCATTCAGGACATAGGCATGGGCAAGGACTTCATGTCTAAAACACCAAAAGCAACGGCAGCAAAAGCCAAAGTTGACAAATGGGATCTAATTAAACTAAAGAGCTTCTGCACAGCCAAAGAAACTACCATCAGAGTGAACAGGAAACCTACAGAATGGGAGAAAATGTTTGCAATCTACTCATCTGACAAAGGGCTAATATCCAGAATCTACAAAGAACTCAAACAAATATACAAGAAAAAAACAAACAACCCCATCAAAAAGTGGGCAAAGGATATGAACAGACATTTCTCAAAAGAAGACATTCATACAGCCAACAGACACATGAAAAAATGCTCATCATCACGCGCCATCAGAGAAATGCAAATCAAAACCACAATGAGATACCATCTCACACCAGTTAGAATGGCAATCATTAAAAAATCAGGAAACAACAGTTGTTGGAGAGGATGTGGAGAAATAGGAACACTTTTACACTGTTGGTGGGATTGTAAACTAGTTCAACCATTATGGAAAACAGTATGGCAATTCCTCAAGGATCTAGAACTAGATGTACCATATGACCCAGCCATCCTACTACTGGGTATATACACAAAGGATTGTAAATTATTCTACTACAAAGACACATGCACACGTATGTTTATTGCAGCACTATTCACAATAGCAAAGACTTGGAATCAACCCAAATGTCCATCTGTGACAGACTGGATTAAGAAAATGTGGCACATATACACCATGGAATACTATGCAGCCATAAAAAAGGATAAGTTTGCATCCCTTGTAGGGACATGGATGCAGCTGGAAACCATGATTCTTAGCAAACTATCACAAGAACAGAAAACCAAACACCGCATGTTCTCACTCATAGGTGGGAATTGAACAATGGCATCACTTGGACTCGGGAAGGGGAACATCACACACCGGGGCCTATCATGGGGATGGGGGAGGGGGGAGGGATTGTATTGGGAGTTATACCTGATATAAATGACGAATTGATGGGTGCTGACGAGTTGATGGGTGCAGCACACCAACATGGCACAAGAATACATATGTAACAAACCTGCACGTTATGCACATATACCCTAGAATTTAAAGTATAATAATAAAAAATAAAAAAAAATAAAAAATATAAAACAATCCAAATGATATCATCAGTGAATTGATTAAATAAATTACAATATATTTACATAGTGGAATACTACTCAACAAATCAAAAGATTTAAGCAGTGCTACGTTTGCTGACATTGAAAGATAAACAAAATATATTATTAAATTTAAAAAATAAGTTGGAAGGCATTATATATAATATAATCCCATTAGTATAAAGTGAACTAATACAGAATATGATGGAAATAACTGGAGAGAGATACACCCAACTGTTAACAATGATTATCTCTAAAGAGTGAAATTGTGGAGGATATTTGTTACTATATTATTACGTAATTCTGTCAGGTTTAAAATTTGTTTTATAATGAGGATGCATTATTATTATAATCAAGAAAAAAAATAAAGATTATTTTTAAAAACAAAGAAACTGTCAATATGACAAAGGGACTTTGTGAGTGATAGGCCACTACAGGGCTTCCAGGCATAATACTACAAGAATTCTAAACCCCAAGAGCTATGCCACCTGGCAGTATTCTCAGACATAGAAGGCAAAATTCTGCTTAAGCTACGCATATTTTTTTCCCCTCCCCTGGCATCCCTGCATATATTCTGTGTCAAAATGTAAATTAATGTGGGGTATCCCATCAGTACTCTGCACCCAGGTAGACACAGTGATTTTCGGAGCTAACAGAAAATTTTAGTAAAGAAGTCTTTCCTTCCTACGTGTAAGCAATCTAATGATATGTCTTCTTAGGCCTGTTGGGAAGAAATCTGTCTATTTTAACTTCCTAACTCCCAGAAAACTCTACACTAGAAACTTCTAAAAAGATCACTCTATGCTTCCAAGTCACAAAGTATCTTATGGGTGTTGATATTTGGTTAAATTTGATTTTAACACAATGAAAACTTGTTGAAGTTTAAAAGGCAAAATCATAGACTCATATTTTCAGCTACTTGCTCCACTGAAAGACGCCTGTCCCATAGCTCAGTAACTTGGAACCATGTTCAAATGGTGGAGTAGAACAAAGAAATTCAAAATTCACCTCTGCTATTTGTGTACAATCTTCACTGGTCTGAGACGTATTGAACTTCACTTCTAAACATTCATTTCTAGCAATGAGACTGCTGCCTCCCTCTTTTCTGTGACAGATGGTTTCCATCTTGGCTTCCGACAATGTGTTCAGGGCTTCCAATAACTCAGCTGGCAATGCATCATCCTTTGCATTTTCTAGTGAATCTCTATGACATGCCGACCAGGCATTCAAAGGTATTGATATGGAACTAAGAGAGTCACTCAATGGGTCCATCAATTCTTTACGATCAAAATCACTTACTAATTCAGACAGTCTTTCCTCCTGGGTGCTTTCCGGTGATGTAAGTAACCTTTCTAAGGCAGACACAAAGGTTTCAAGAGAGCTTTCTTCATCCTTAGTTTCTTCAGGAGTCATGGTCAATATGACTTCCTTTCTAGGCTCAAAAAATATATTTGGTGCTGCTAAGATCTTCTCTGGCTCTATTAATGATGTCTCCTTTACAGCAACCATATCAGATACTGTAATAGCAGTGCCTGAGAGAAGGCTAACTTCAGGAGAATCTCTGCCTTCACTTAGTTCCTGTGTATTACAAATAGAAATCACATCATTACAGCATATACAATAAGGTATTTAAAATGAAAACTTTATAGTTTTATAGTTTATCTTGTTTGTAAGCTACCCTCAAAATTTATCATCAACTTTCCTTCCCTTCCATAAATAAAGAGAATACTCTTTATTGCTTTCCTATACCAAATCACTAATTACTGAATACATGGTTAAACGTTTAATAATAGACCAACAGCATAATTGGCTGGACCATAATTACAGATGGCAAATTATTCATTTAAGTTTAAATTATCTGTGCTAACAGAAGAAGCAGAGATGCCATGGATAGTTAAATTAACAGATGATCTCAAAGCTTCATAGCAATTAATGGTTATAAAATTCTTTCTTGCCAAAATTTCCTATTTGGTTTATGAAAATTATTGACTAGGAACAAAATTTCACCTTCTTTTTATTGCCCCACCTTTGCAGGAATAAGTAAATGTGGAGTAAAGAGGCCAAAGGACAAAAGGTCAGAGGGAAAAGGTGAAGAAATGAGGGTACAGTTCTGTATAAATATTACAAGCCCTAGCTGTAAATGAATGGCTCTGAGTTGTGGTTATTTTAAGCAAAAAACCCCACAAAAACTTAACATTTCTAAATGACTATTATTTCTCTAAGACATCACCTTAATAGGTTATACCTGTTCTCACAATGTTTCTTTTTTTCTTTTTTTTGAGATGGAGTCTCACTCTGTCACCTAGGCTGGAGTATAGTGGGGCCATCTCGGCTCACTGCAACCTCCGCGTCCAGGGTTCAACTGATTCTCCTGCCTCAGCCTCTTGAGTAGTTGGGATTACAGGGGTCTGCCACCATGCCCTGCTAGTTTTTTGTACTTTTAAGAGAGATGGGGTTTCACCATGTTGGTCCAGCTGGTCTCAATCTCCTGACCTCAGGCAATCTGCCTGCTTCGGCCTCCCAAAGTACAGGGATTACAGGCATAAGTCACTGTGCCCAGCCTCACAAAGTTTCTAATACTCAAAATACTGTTAGAATCCCTCTTTTGAAATTGCTTTCAGAATGAGTTTATAAGCCATTCAAGAAAATAATGTGATTTAAAGGCACTGAAAATTTTTCGAACACTAAATACTTTTTATTGACCTTAAATAACAGAATGGGTTTCAACGACTTTAGTTTTTTCCAAAAATCAAATCCACCACACCTTTGACAGGATGTGCTGTAATTTGTAAGCTTTCTAATATTCTAATCTGGTACGACTGAGAAAAGCAAAACCACTTTATTCTTCCTCCTGCCCTTTTCTACCTGCCACCTTTATGTACTCAGTATATATTAATAGCATACAACACTTAAGAAAACATATTTATTTGTTAGCAATGCTAACTATAATTTTCTCAGAAAGATAAAAGGAATATGCAAGAAATTCAAGAACCAGATCCTACTCACTCTCTAAGTCTCAGTTCAAGGCATTCCCACTATTTGAAGTCCTTATGTCTACTAAATTCAAGGCACCAGGTATAATAAAGTATATACATTGGGCTCTGTCCTAAAGCAATTTATTTCCAACTTAAGATACAAGACATAAAAAAAAAAAAAAAGATTCAAGACATAAATACCTAAGACATTAAATAGAATACAAATAATGTCATAGAACACTTATGAAATCAAATTAATGGCATAAACTAGTGTATATCAAGCAGTTCCATTTATAACCACAGAACCAGCCCAAACTGGCCCTACTTTGTTGGTAATAGAATGTCAAGTCATCTTGCAGGTATAACAGGGCCAAAAGTGCAAGTCATGTAGCGCAGCCAGGACCTTGAACAAAGAAGACTGAGAAATGACTCCCCCTCCTCCCGAACCAAGAAAACTGAGAAATGACTGGAACCTGACCACTGGTACTCTTTCTGAAGCAAGAGGTCTCCTGGACAGGAAGATTTGGTGCTAAAATCCACCTAAATATACCTTACCGTAAATGGTCAAATTTGAAGCCTTCTAATCAGACTCTGTCAAACCAACATTCCTAAGTCCTTTCCCTTACCTTCTGCCCCCTTAAAACCTGTTCCAGACCCCAAATAGAGGACACAAATTTGAACTGCCTCTCCTGTCTCCTTGCTGGCCTGTCTCACAATAAAGCCTTTTTTTTTTTTTTTTTTTTTTTTCCTCAAAAGCCAGTGCCACAGCATTGGCTTCTATGCACATCAGGCAGCAGGCCCATTCGCTTGATAACATACAAAGCCTAGTGTGTTGCAAAAATGAGTTTTCTGGGGAAGAAAAAAATGGAGGCAGTAGAGGACGACAGGACTTTCCAAACCATGTGCATTGGGGGAACTTTAGGACACAGTGTTCTCCAAACATTTTTGTTCAAAAAATCCTTTTCCTCAGAGGATCTATTAATATCATAGAGTACAAGTGATTTTGAAATAATGATATAGTCAGTAAATAATGAATGCTAAGAGGGAGCAATTACTTTGTCAAGATTGCCAGAATTATCTGAAATAGATCCACAGAAGAACAGGTACTTACGCCAGAAATTAAAGATTTGTGAAGGAGTGAAAGAATGGAGGAACACACATTTACTGAGCACCAACTAGGTGCCAGACACCATGAACCATCATTGCTCGGTCCTCACAATACCTGTAAAACAGCTATCGCTGTCCCTGTCTTACAGATATAAACAGTTATCCTTGGAACCTAGACCTATCTGGTTTCCAAATTTTATGTTATTTCCCATCTTCTGGCTCCTGATTCAAGCAAAAGCATGAAGGCAGGGATGTGCAAGGTATGGCTGAGATAAAGTAAGCTGCAGGGACAACCCTGGGTGAGATGCCAAGACCTAGTCTCTACACAAAAAATTAAAAGAAAAAAATTAGCTGGGTGTGGCAGTATGGGCCTGTAGTCCCCGCTACTTGGGAGGCTGAGGTGAGAGGATCTCTTGAGCCCAAGAGTTCAAGGTGGCAGTGAGTTATGATCGATCGCACAACTGTACTCCAGCCTGGGTAACAAAGTGAGATTTTATCTCAAAAAAAAAAAAAAAAAAAAAAGTAAGGTATGGGTATACTGGGCTGGCTTGGGGAGGTCCTTGATTGCCCAGTATCCCTAAGGAAAGCGTGAGTTCATTGTGAGCACAGCCAATCCTACAGTCCTCTGATTCTCCATAGCACCAAGTACAAAGCAAATCCAAAGCAGGAAGGAACTTTGTTACATTATCTCAGAAACTAGTTTGATAATAAGTTATATATTTCTACTCTAGATAAAAAGTAAGCGACTTACAGTACTGGATAAGAAACACAGATCAAGAAAACACTTTTATCAGCAATAGGAGGAATAAATATGAAAGAGATGATTACACAAAAATAGATTTCTATCTACCGAAATGGTTTAGTCATATTCCTGCCTAGGTGAGGGTCTAAATGAGCTTGATACTTTAATTGACATATTTTTAAAAAAATCTAAATCCACAATCTACATAGTTAATTTCTGTTATACAGACCAACCTTTTCTATGTGTGGCAAAACTTCAGGAGTTTCATCAGCCTCAGGCCCTAGAAAAGAACAATGCGTTTTCACTCCAGTTTTATGAAAGCATTAAAAACATACCTTCTCAGTTGGCATTTCATAATCACATAACTTAAACTCCCTCAGTCAAGTGACACATCATATATTTTATTAATATTACATAAATTTATTGGTATGAAAGTATTATTTTGGAAATGAAGTTATAAAATTCTTCCATTTCTTAAAAAATATTTTATATAGCTCCAAAAAAATTGTAACTATTTGGAATTATTTTAGCTAAAAACCAAAAACCCTATTTTGGCTGAATTATTCTAAGTACAGCATTTGTAACTACATAAAGAAAAAACTACCTACTTTCTCGATGTCGTTATCTCTTCCAGTACAGGTACTTAAAGCTTAAATGAACTCATGCTGTCTGGAGTTGGGCATGAAAAGAAATGCCCCTTATAGGAGTCAAAAGGACAGGAGGTCATCCTAGACACTATGGAAGATTGCTGCATTGCCTCTGCGACTGCAAATTCACTACCCACTCTCACCCTGTCACCTCTGAGCCAAGCTGGCAAACAGCAATTCACACCCAAGTTTGGTTAAAGGAGGATCTGGAAAAAAGATAGTTCTCCTATATTGTTCCTTTTACATTTTTCTTTCTTTCCTTCCTTCCTCCCTCTCTCCCTCCCTCCCTCC
Source organism: Rhinopithecus roxellana (assembly GCF_007565055.1). Classification (NCBI taxonomy): domain Eukaryota; kingdom Metazoa; phylum Chordata; class Mammalia; order Primates; family Cercopithecidae; genus Rhinopithecus; species Rhinopithecus roxellana. The sequence continues at coordinate 1,793,820 of NC_044551.1, forward strand.
CCCGCCATCTGACCTCAAGTGATCCACTTGCCTTGGCCTCCCAAAGTGCTGGAATTACAGGTGTGAGCCACCGCACCCAGTCCATTCTACTTTCATCATCAAGACCCAAGTATTCTGGCCAGGTGCGAGGTCAGGAGTTTGAGACCAGCCTGGCCAACAAGGTGAAATCCCGTCTCTACTAAAAATAACAAAAATTAGCCAGCATGGTGGCATGCACCTGTAATCCCAGCTACTTAGGAAGCTGAGGCATGAGAATTGCTTGAACCTGGGAGGCAGAGGTTGCAGTGAACCGAGACTGTGCCACTGCACTCCAACCTGGGCAACAGAGCAAGACTTTGCCTCAAAAAAAAAAAAAAAAAAAAAGAAAAGAAAAGAAAAGAAAAAAAGACCCAAATATTCTGACACACTTGAGTAGGAATTCAATTTTGGTTTATTTTGATTAGGTAATGTCTACATAGCTAAAGTAAAAGCAAGTAATTATCTACTGAACCTCAAAATGCATCCTCATAAGCAAGAGGGGTTTTTCAGGGGGAAAAATAAGCATAAATATTGTTGCTGAGCTTCACATCCTAAAAGATAATAATAATAAACCCATTTTTTCCCTCACTTCACCTTTGCAATTTGATGATAAAAAGCTACAGCATGATAAGCAAAAAGTCATAAGAATAAATAATTTCTTATGCTTGGTTTAGAATTATTCCTGTCAACAAGTGATGACATATTTCATTGTGTATATCCTACTTAACATTTTGTATCTCTACCTGCTTAAAATTTTAATACCAATGAAAGAAACATTTTAAAATAATAGATACATCTTCAACTATCTTTGCAAGGAGAGGTTTTTCTAAAATAAAATTTCAGATCCTTGGGGGATTAGAATTCAAAAACAGAAAAAGAGATTTCACTTTTCTTCCTTCTCTGAATCATAAAGAAACAACTCTCATAGACATTTTCTCCCATGTTGTCTTTAACAACCTCATCTTCAAAACCATAAAGCAAAAAAAAAAAAAAAAAAAAAAAAAAAAAAAAAAAATCGAAGGCTCCCAATCATCTGAATGGACCCCTCTTGGCCATGGGCATTCCAAAGTTGGTTCAGGCCTTGAAGGGAAGAAAGGGTCACACGTGCCTCATTACACCCTCCTCCCTTTTGGAATTCAAGAAAAGCCAACCAGCGTTAACATCAACACAGACCTTAAGTCTGTTAAAAAACATTTATAATCTGCTCTGTCTGAACCCTGCTACCTGTAAGCTTCATCTGCATGATAAAACTTTGGTCTCCACAACCCCTGATCATCATAACCCAGAGATTCATTTCTATTGATTCCAGGTCTTTAGATAATAACTCTTTCAACCAATTGCCAATCAGAACACCTTTGAATCCACCTATAAACTGGAAGCCCCTGCCCCCACCTTGCTTCTGGTTTGTCCCACCTTTCCAAACCAAACCAATGTACTTCATCTTACACATACTGATTGATGTCTCACGTCTCCCTAAAATGTATAAAACTAGGCCGTGCCCTGACCACCTTGGGCACATGTTCTCAGAGTCTCCTGACGGCTGTGTCACAGGCCATGGTCACTCATATTTGGCTCAGAATAAATCTCTTCAAATATTTTACAGAGTCTGACTCTTTTCATTGACAAAATGATCACTCTCTTATGCCAACAGTTACTATTCTATAAACTTAATTAATAAAATATTTTACAGTAATTTGATTACTATATTAAAAATAAACACATTTAGAAGGAATTATCTTTTCTAACTACAAATTTTACTTAAGAATTTTTACAAATACATAATTCTTGAATTTTTGTCTATCCTTTAATAAACCATAAAAAGAATTTTCTTTCTTTTTTTATTATACTTTAAGTTCTAGGGTATATGTGCACAATATGCAGGTTTGTTACATATGTATACATGTGCCATGTTGGTGGGCTGCACCCATTAACTCATCATTTACATCAGATATATCTCCTAATGTTATGCCTCCCCCTCCCCCATCCCCACAATAGGCCCTGGTGTGTGATGTTCCCCTTCCTGTGTCCAAGTGATCTCATTGTACAATTCCCACCGATGAGTGAGAACACGTGGTGTTTGGTTTTCTATTCTTGTGATAGTTTGCTGAAAATGATGGCTTCCAGCTGCATCCATGTCCCTACAAAGGACATGAACTCATCCATTTTTATGGCTGCAAAGTATTCCGTGGTATATATGTGCCACATTTTCTTAATCCAGTCTGTCACTGATGGACATTTGGGTTGATTCCAAGTCTTTGCTATTGTGAATAGTCCCACAATAAACATATGTGTGCATGTGTCTTTACAGCAGCATGATTTATAATCCTTTGGGTATATACCCAGTAATGGGATGGCTGGGTCAAATGGTATTTCTAGTTCTAGATCCTTGAGGAATTGCCACACTGTCTTGCAAAATGGTTGAACTAATTTACACTCCCAACAGTGTAAAAGTGTTCCTATTTCTCCACATCCTCTCCAGCACCTGTTGTTGCCTGACTTTTGAATGATCACCATTCTAACTGGTGTGAGATGGTATCTCATTGTGATTTTGATTTGCATTTCTCTGATGGCCAGTGATGAGCATTTTTTCATGTGTCTGTAGGCTGTATAAATGTCTTCTTTTGAGAAGTGTCTGTTCATATCCGTTGCCCACTTTTTGATGGGGTTGTTTTTTTCTTGTAAATTTGATTGAGTTCTTTGTAGATTCTGGATATTAGCCCTTTGTCAGATGAGTAGATTGCAAAAATTTTCTCCCATTCTGTAGGTTGCCTATTCACTCTGATGGTAGTTCCTTTTGCTGTGCAGAAGCTCTTTACTTTAATTAGATCCCATTTGTCAGTTTTGGCTTTTGTTGCCGTTGCTTTTGGTGTTTTAGACATGAAGTCCTTGCCCATGCCTATGCCCTGAATGGTATTACCTAGGTTTTCTTCTAGGGTTTTTATGGTATTAGGTCTAACATTTCAGTCTCCAACCCATCTTGAATTAATTTTCGTATAAGGAGTAAGGAAAGGATCCAGTTTCAGCTTTCTACTTATGGCTAGCCAATTTTCCCAGCACCATTTATTAAATAGGGAATCTTTTCCCCACTTCTTGTTTTTGTTGGGTTTGTCAAAGATCAGATGGCCGTAGATGTATGGTATTATTTCTGAGGACTCTGTTCTGTTCCATTGGTCTATCTCTCTGTTTTGGTACCAGTACCATGCTGTTTTGGTTACTGTAGCCTTGTAGTATAGTTTGAAGTCAGGTAGCGTGATGCCTCCAGCTTTGTTCTTTTGGCTTACGATTGTCTTGGCAATGTGGGCTCTTTTTTTGGCTCCATGTGAACTTTAAAGCAGTTTTTTACAATTCTGTGAAGAAAGTCATTGGTAGCTTGATAGGGATGGCATTGAATCTATAAATTACCTTGGGCAGTATGGCCATTTTCATGATATTGATTATTCCTATCCATGAGCATGGTATGTTCTTCCATTTGTTTGTGTCCTCTTTGATTTCACTGAGCAGTGGTTTGTAGTTCTCCTTGAAGAGGTCCTTCTCATCCCTTGTAAGTTGGATTCCTAGGTATTTGATTCTCTTTGAAGCAATTGTGAATGGGAGTTCATTTATGATTTGGCTCTCTGTTTGTCTTACTGGTGTGTAAGAATGCTTGTGATTTTTGCACATTGATTTTGTATCCTAAGACTTTGCTGAAGTTGTTTATCAGCTTAAGGAGATTCTGGGCTGAGACAATGGGGTTTTCTAAATATACAACCATATCATCTGCAAACAGGGACAATTTGACTTCTTCTTTTCCTAACTGAATACCCTTGATTTCTTTCTCTTGCCTGATTGCCCTGGCCAGAACTTCCAACACTATTTTGAATAGGAGTGGTGAGAGAGGGCATCCCTGTCTTGTGCCAGTTTTCAAAGGGAATTTTTCCAGTTTTTGCCCATTCAGTATGATATTGCCTGTGGATTTGTCATAAATAGCTCTTATTATTTTGAAATACATTCATTCAATACCAAATTTATTGAGAGTGTTTAGCAAGAAGGGCTGTTGAATTTTGTCAAAGGCCTTTTCTGCATCTATTGAGATAATCATGTGGTTTTTGTCTTTGGTTCTGTTTATATGCTGGAGACGTTTATTGATTTGCATATGTTGAACCAGCCTTGCATCCCAGGGATGAAGCCCACTTGATCATGGTGGATAAGCTTTTTGATGTGCTGCTGGATTCGGTTTGCCAGTATTTTATTGAGGATTTTTGCACTGATGTTCATCAGGGATATTGGTCTAAAATTCTCTTTTTTTGTTGTGTCTCTGCCAGGCTTTGGTATCAGGATGATGCTGGCCTCATCAAATGAGTTAGGGAAGATTCCCTCTTTTTCTATTGATTGGAATAGTTTCAGAAGGAATGGTACCAGCTCCTCCTCGTACCTCTGGTAGGATTTGGCTGTGAATCCATCTGGTCCTGGACTTTTTCTGGTTGGTAGGCTATTAATTATTGCCTCAATTTCAGAGCCTGCTATTGGTCTATTCAGGGATTCAACTTCTTCCTGGTTTAGTCTTGGGAGAGTGTATGTGTTCAGGAATTTATCCATTTCTTCTAGGTTTTCTAGTTTATTTGGGTAGAGGTGTTTATATTATTCTCTGATGGTAGTTCGTATTTCTGTGGGATTGGTGGTGATATCTCCTTTATAATTTTTTATTGCATCTATTTGATTCTTCTCTCTTTTCTTCTTTATTAGTCTTGCTAGCGGTCTGCCAATTTTGTTGATCTTTTCAAAAAACCACCTCCTGGATTCATTGATTTTTTTGAAGGGTTTTTTGCGTCTCTATCTCCTTCAGTTCTGCTCTGATCTTAGTTATTTCTTGCCTTCTGCTGGCCTTTGAATGTGTTTGCTCTTGCTTCTCTAGTTCTTTTAATTGTGATGTTAGGATATCAATTTTAGATCTTTCCTGCTTTCTCTTGTGGGCATATAGTGCTATAAATTTCCCTCTACACACTGCTTTAAATCTGTTCCAGAGATTCTGGTATGTTGTATCTTTGTTCTCATTGGTTTCAAAGAACATCTCTATTTCTGCCTTCAATTCGTTATGTACCCAGTAGTCATTCAGGAGCAGGTTGTTCAGTTTCCATGTAGTTGAGAGGTTTTGATTGAGTTTCTTAGTCCTGAGTTCTAGTTTGATTGCATTGTGGTCTGAGAGACAGTTTGTTATAATTTCTGTTCTTTTACATTTGATGAGGAGTGTTTTACTTCCAACTGTGTGGTCAATTTTGGAATAAGTGCAATGTGGTGCTGAGAAGAATGTATATTCTGTTGATTTGGGGTGGAGAGTTCTGTAGATGTCTATTAGGTCCACTTGGTGCAGAGTTGAGTTCAATTCCTGGATATTCTTGTTAACTTTCTGTCTCGTTGATCTTTCTAATGTTGACAGTGGGTGTTAATATCTCCCATTATTATTGTATGGGAGTCTAAGTCTCTTTGTAAGTCTCTAAGGACTTGCTTTATGAATCTAGGTGCTCCTATATTGGGTGCATATATATTTAGGATAGTTAGCTCTTCCTGTTGAATTGATCACTTTGGCATTATGTAATGGCCTTCATTGTCTCTTTTGATCTTTGTCAGTTTAAAGTCTGTTTTATCAGAGACTAGGATTGCAACCCTTGCCTTTTTTGTTTTCCATTTGCTTGGTAGATCTTCCTCCATCCCTTTATTTTGAGCCTATGTATGTCTCTGCATGTGAGATGGGTCTCCTGAATACAGCAAACTGATGGGTCTTGACTATTTATCCAATTTGCCATTCTGTGTCTTTTAATTGGACCATTTAGCCCATTTACATTTAAGGTTGATATTGTTATGTGTGAACTTGATCCTGTCATTATGATATTAGCTGGTTATTTTGCTCGTTAGTTGATGCAGTTTCTTCCTAGCATCAATGGTCTTAAAAGAATTTTCAAATTTTCTACTTTCACTTTAGAGAGGCAAAATGTAATGGTATACACGAGAAATAATTATAAAGCGTGAAATTCAAAGAAAATGGCCAGAGAACCATGGTTTAACTTATACACAAAATTTAACTTATACACAGGTGTTTTAAGGCCAAAGCTATTACATTTGCTTAAGATAGTTGGCTTATCTTTATCTTTCTACAATTTGGTTAGAATTTACCCTTTGAATTGGGACAGAGGTCTGTATTAGAACACAGTCAGCTATAAAAGCTAATAATTTAATAATTTACTTGTACGTGATTTAACCTAAGTCCGGAATTACAATAAAATGAGCTTCTTGTTCTGAGTACTCTGAAAGGAGTAAAGGCAAGAGAGAGCTGCAATGAAGTGCCAGAATGGAAGAGAACTACCAGTTCTATGGATCTCTAGTCACAGCTGCTTTAGGGCAGCAAGAAACATACAAAGCAATAATCCTGGTGCATTTGGCACTGTTTTTTTATTTTTATTTTTTAGAGGTGGGGGTACTGCTTTGTCACCTAGGCTGTAATGCAGTGGCACAATCATAGCCCACTGACACTTCAAATTCCTGGGCCCAAGGGATCCTTCCAATTCAGTCTCCCTAATAGCTGGGACTATAGGCATGCACTGCCTCACCTGGCCATGTGGCACTTTTAAAGGAACAGCCTATGAGACTTGTGACTCAGAAGTTCGAGGAGAGTGGTGACAACAGTGCAGAGATGCCAATGGCATCACAAGGCATCAATGGCTGGCACTAAGGAGGCCAAATGGGCAGGAGGTTGGAGTTATGGGAATATAGGACATAGTGGAACCCTGTTTTAAAATAAATACTAGACTTGGGTATGAGAAAATAAAAACAAATTTTTGTGTAAATATTGATGACACCTGCTATAGTCAAAACCCAAAGGAGAGGCCAGGCGCGGCAGCTTACACCTGTAATCCCAGCACTTTGGGAGGCCAAGGCGGGTGGATCACATGAGGTCACAAGTTTAAGACTAGCCTGGCCAACATGGTAAAACCCTGTCTCTAATAAAAATACAAAAATTAGCCAGGCATGGTGGTACATGCCTGTAATCCCAGCTACTCAGGAGGCTGAGGCAGGAGAATCACTTGATCCCCGGAGATGGAGGTTGCAGTGAGCAGAGATCGTGCCACTGCACTCCAGTCTGGGAGACAGAGAGAGGCTCTATCTCAAAAAAAAAAAAAAAAAGAAAAAGAAAAAAGAAAATACCCAAAGGAGAAAGGAATGCCCAGGGCATAACATTATCCATGACACCTCTGTCTGAAATCGTTCAGACATTCTTACAAAAAAAAAAAAAAAAAAGACTTCACCCTCTAAGATGATATCATTACAGCTTTATAAACACAATTCTTTTTGTTTAATCTATAACTACATCTTGTAAAAAGTGCTAAATAGTTTTTACTAAATTTGGAGCTTATGTTTGGCATACTCTGAATTATATTAGGCCATTTGATACTTATTAAACCTTTTAAAAATCACAAAGTTTTTTATATTTAAAGAGGAACATTAATTACCACTTGTACTTACATTTGTTTAATGATTAATTTATTAAACTTCCATATCTAAGACAGGAAAACTTGAAAATTACTATTTAACATTTAAACATTGATGACAAACTTAAATTTCCTTAAACAATTTAAACTAAAAATTTGACATAATTTTTTACCATTTCAAAGATATAAAAGACTACTGCTCTTAAACTAATTCTAAAATAACAGTATCATTGGTGTAATTTATTCTTCTTTATTTCTATAGTTGTTCTTATACCTTTTTAAGATGAAAGTAATACTCTGATACCTTTCCAGAGTTACAGACTACCTGATATTTTGTTGGGGCATGAGATTATTTCTCTCAAGATTATTCCATCTGACCAGCCAATTATCTGGTTTTACTTGAAAATAAATACCTTAAAACTTCACAAAGGTTACTTTTTGTAATCTAATGTTTTGTCCCAGAATGCTTTAAGTTTTACTTGGTTGGTGTTACAAAAGCTTTTGTCTTGTCACTTATTATGTACAGATAAGTTATGTAGTATTATTAGAAACTTATTCCTGCCATTTAGTATCTTATCCTGATAGGCAGGGCCATCTAAGGCTTTTATTTATTAAGAGATAAGGATCTAGTCTCTGCAGAAAAGTCTCCTTAATTGGATATCAGGTTAATTTGTCATCTGGGGACACAGACCCCACTTTATACGTTTTATGTGTCACTGCTGGTACTGTGTGGTGGGCCTTTCTTTCCTTGGTACAATTCTTACTTTTTCCAGGACTGCCTGACTCTTTCCCTACTTAAACAGTGATAAACAAAAAATCCTATGATTTATAAATAGATATGTATTTAATTAAAAAATCAAAATGCACAGGTATTAACAGGCCCCCATTTCTTAGTCATTAAAACTTTCTTTTTTGAGATAGGGTCTCACTCTGTCACCTGGGCTGGAAACATGGCTCATGCAGTCTCAACCTCCTGGGCTCAAGCTATCCTCCCACCTCAGCGCAGCATGCACCACCATACCTGGATAATTGTGTGCGTGTGTGTGTAGCGACAGGGGTCTTGCTGTGATTCCCAGGCTGGTCTGGAACTCTTAGGCTCAAGCAAACATCCTGGCTCAGCCTCCCAAAGTGCTGGATTACAGGTGCGAGCCACCACACCCAGCCCATTCTTAAACATCCTGCTATAGTTGCTTTTCTTTTTGTATTGAGACAATCTTTTGTACACTCTTAACATTTTTTGAGTATCATTATGAACTCATAGTCTTTTCACAAACTTATTTCTATGAACTCTAAATTACTGGGTTTTTATCCCTACTTAATGTATCAGTTTGGCCAGTTTATCACAGTTTGGCCACAGCACCATTGAGCTAACCGTTTATTCCTCCAGCACTGGCCCCAGACATCCTTGAAAGCATCCTTGCTTTTCAGTAATAACGGTACATTCAGGCTCATCCTGATATTGTCATGCTCCAAAATGGATCAGCTACCCTTTAAGAATCCCTGGTTTATTTAGCATTCACACCCTTGGCACCCATATACCTGGTATATAGTAGGCTTAATAAGTATTTGTTAAAAGAATAAACCATATTAAAGACCAAACTCTAGACACTAAAAGTACACATAAGAGCTGGTGGTAGGCAAAAGTGGTACTGCTTTGTTGTTGTAGCAACAGAGCAAGAGAAGACAGAGCTTTTTAAAGTTATCTTTCCAAAATGTTATCAAGTCCTTGTATCCTTTTCTTATAATACTAGGTTTCATTGAACACTATAAATACTTACTACACTGTGACACAATATACCTGAAATTCACTCTGGAGGAAGCATTGGTAGACACTGCAAAAAGATAGACAGCTATCCTCTAATATAGCTCAAACCAAGGCAAAACTGGCCTGTGTGACTGCCAGTCAAGAAAAACATGAAATTCTTATTAAAAATCTTATGAACATAGGAAATAAACTTTGTTTTCAAATTTCAGCCCCCAAATCACATTTTGAGTAGCAGATACTAATGGCACCTGAGCTGCTACTCCCATAGGTAACTCTATTAACCATGATCTAAGTCAATAGCAACACTGATTTCATATTTATAAATGTATAGTAAGCCAGGGTCAGTAGAGCATGCCTGTAGCCCCAACTATTTGGGAGGCTAAGGCAGGATAATTTGCCTGAGCCCAGGAGGTCAAAGCTAATCTGAACAACATAGTAAGACCCCATCTCTACCAAAAAAAAAAGAGTCTATATATCTCTATATCTATATCTATATATCTATCTAGATATATAGATATATATAGTTGACCAGACTAGTTGTAAATAAATGTATATCTAACTAAGTCTTCTATTTTTAGGCAAAGACTAATTTCCTTTATATGACTCTACCATGAAAACATACCTTCACTATTTTGGTGGTTCAATGAAAGTCCAGACTGGCGAAACGACCCAACGAACATTGAACAATTTTTTCTAGTCCTAAAAAATCAATTAATTAATAAAAATAAATTTTAAAGTGAAAGAAAAAATAGTGTTTCTCATTAAAATACAATTTAATTTTTCTTTTTCACTTAAAAGGCTTTCCAAATAGGATACTTTTTTTGCTATATCATTCCAATTATTTTTATAATCATTACCAATTTGTTAACATTTTCATTTCAAGTAACTGCAAAAATGAAGGAGAGAGCTGAAAAATAATAAATGACCTGAGGAGTGTATACAAGCTAAACTACATTTAGGTCTAAAAGTGACTTTGGACGTGACTGTCTGCCAAATAGCGGTAGGAAGGTCAGGGAAAAAATGGTCCTGAAATATGTAGTTTGTCTATCTACATCATCAAATACACTGATAGTTTGTCATTACAGTTTTAGATGTAAGCGAGAGTCATTAATGATAAATTTCTCCAGGCATTACTTACCATTCTTGTATTTCACAGCAGGCAAAGAAAAGGTAGAGAACACCGAAGGGAAGAAGTTAAAAAGCAAAATAAGGGTCATGCCTAATCTGCAATTTTGATCATCTGCCCTGTGATAATTAAAAGCTGATTAAAGAAAGGCAATCAGCTAACTATAATTTTTCTCAGCCTAATTTACTGTATAAATGTAATCAAGACACCTTCCTTTAAAAAAAAAAAAAAAGCCTCTCGTTTCAGCTGTTTTAAGAGCAGTTTTTAATGCAGCAGGCACAACTACTGGAATCCTATGCAAGAATAATAAATTAACCATTCTCTCCTGTCCAAAAACAGAAGTGATCAATATAAGCTGCCTTCAAATAAAAATGAGACTATTAATGTAGAATGATAATTTTTGAAGCCAATAGAAAAGAATGCTGATTTTTTTCCTAAAGTGTGATTCTTTAAGAACAAGCTGATTGAAAACAAAATAAAACTATAGTTTGAGTTAACAACAGAATTTTTTTCCCTTAATTGCAAGAGTATTTAAGACACAATCTGAAAATAGAGCAAAGCATCATCTAAATTATTACAAATAGTTATTTATGTTAGGTAAGACTACAAACAACCTAAAGGTCCAGTAGTAGAGGAATAATTAAATGAATTATAGTAAAGTCAGTAATACAATAAGGTATTATAAGGTCATCAAAATTCACATTTTTAAAAACATTATGAAACAAGAAAATAACTTTGACAAACAATTACTTAAAATTTAAAAACAGGATACAAAACTATCTGCAAGATGATCCCAATTTTATAGAAAGTATGAACAAAATCAAAAATATAAATAAAGCCTAACATAAAATGTATCAAAATGTTAACAAATGGTTCTCTAGGCGGGGAGAATATGGATGCTATATTAGTCTTCCTTCGTCTTTTCTTTTTTCTACTTCTCTAAATGTTGGTAGCTGGGGCAAAAGAGTTATTTTACAACAACAGCAGTTTTCAAACTTATTGATCTTCAGACTCCTTTATACTCTTAAAAATTATTGGTGTTGGCCGGGCGCGGTGGCTCAAGCCTGTAATCCCAGCACTTTGGGAGGCCGAGACGGATGGATCACGAGGTCAGGAGATCGAGACCATCCTGGCCTACACGGTGAAACCCCGTCTCTATTAAAAAATACAAAAAACTAGCCGGGCGAGATGGCGGACGCCTGTAGTCCCAGCTACTCGAGAGGCTGAGGCAGGAGAATGGCGTAAACCCGGGAGGCGGAGCTTGCAGTGAGCCGAGATCGCGCCACTGCACTTCAGCCTGGGCTACACAGCGAGACTCCATCTCAAAAAAAAAAAAAAAAAAAAAAAATTATTGGTGTCTTATACTTATTTATATTTACATATTAGAAACTAAAATGAAGAACAAAACTAAATATGTATAAATTTTTAAATGACAGCAATAATCCAGGAACATATTAATATATTTTTATGAAAAATTATCTTTCCCAAAATGAAAAAAATTAGTGAGAAAAGTTGTAATGTTTGACATTTTAAAAAATCTCTTTAATGTGTGGCTTAAATGAAAGATGACTACCATCCTGTATCTGCTACTGCATTCAATCTGTTGCCATATATAATTTTATTTGAAGTATATAACAAACATCTGGCTTCACACAGTTATGGAGCTGGAAAAGGGAGGAGTATTTTAGTAGCCTTTTTGGATAATTGTGAATATTGCTTGGGTACAGAAAATAATACCCCAAAATATGACACCATGTCATGCTGAGTACTCTGAATTAAAGAAAATTGAAAGGCCTGAGAAATAAGCTTCAGAACCAAGGTCTCCATCTGACCTTCCCTCTCACCCTCCACCCCATTTCTCTGATCTTTTCTTTCTTTAAGCACCTGAAGGGACTCTCTCCAGAATTTCCTTATCTGACTGAAAAACTTTCTTGAAAAAATAAAATAAAATGGTCTTAAAATCCCCTCCCTAGGAATCTCATTAAACAACCAGGAAAGATTAACCATCAAAGAAAACACTAAAAGTCTCTAAGGGCAGGACAGGACACCATGTCCAGACAAATTCTTTATCTATTCTTCTGACAGCAGCACCAAGAGATTACCCAATACTTTATCTGCATAAGACAACCTTTGTTCAGAATGAAGTTCTGCCTCTCATCTTCCCATCAATTCCCCCAAAACTTAGAGGAACTTGTCCCAGGCCATTGTTTTTTGGGCATATTCATTTCCCCTGAAAATCATTTACCTTTATAACCTCCATCTCCTCTTCCCCTGTGAATAATGGTATATAAACATCTGGACCTCACTGGGTTATTGGGTAACCACACTCCTGTGATTTTCCCCCATGTACATTAAATAAACTTTATATGCCTTTTTATTCTATAAATCTGTCTTTTGTCTGTTCATTTTCAGCAAACCTTCATTGGGGGTACAGGACGCTTTCCCCCTCTACCCCTAAAATATTCTTTATCAATATTACAGCAAAATTATTTAATCAATAATACTTTCCTAAAAGGGACATGTAAGAAACTGAAGCAAAATTAATGAACTTTTTGTGCTCTATTACATTAAAACCCACAGTCTATCTTGCACTTTTGAATGGGTCTTTTACCTATACATGATTTTGTAACATCATGCATTGGTCTTTTAGAAAATACTTATGCACTGAGTTATGTACATTTTCTTAATGTTGACACATTTCATTATAAAATATCCAAAAAATCACCTCTCAAGTTAAAAAAAAGTGAAACCAGTTTTCTTCTAATGCTTACAACTCAAACAAGTACACAGGTGTTTTACTCAAGATAAACATCACGGCTGCACACAGTGGCTCACACCTGTAATCCCATCACTGTGGGAGGCACAGGCGGGTGGATCACTCGAGGCCAGGAGCTCAAGACAAGCAAGGCCAACATGGCAAAACCCTGTCTCTACTAAAAATACAAAAATTAGCCAGACAAGGTGGCGCACACCTGTAGCCCCAGCTACTTGGGAGGCTGAGGGACAAAAATTGCTTGAATCTGGGAGACGGAGGTTACAGTAACCCGAGATCGCACCACTGCACTCCAGCCTGGGTGACAGAGTGAGACTCTGGTTCAAAAAAAAGACATCACATATGAGTATGCAGAGAAATGCTTTAAGCATACTTTCCATTTCATCACACAGAATATTAAAAATATATATACTCAAAGGTGGAGACTTACTAAAATTAATAATTTTCCTGCCTCATCAAACACAAATTCTATTAAGTGAAACTGCCTTCTTTTTATTTTTGTAACTGAGAGCACATATCAGTGAAAAAACACAATGACTACTAGTATTCTTTGGTGCCATTGCCTTGATTCCTACTAAGACTCCAGCGTTTTACCCACCATTACTATAGCACTATTGTGCAAATGTCGATTCCATGAAATAGGCAACTAGTGTGTTAGTATTATTATGAAAATAGTTTTGACCTCACAGACCCTCTAAAAGAATCTCATGGACTCCCAAAGTGTTCACAGACCATACTTTGAGAATCATTGTTTTAAAAGAACTGAAAGGATAGTTTCTTTTTCTTTCTTTCTCTTTTTTTTTTTTTTTTTTTTTTTTTGAGACAGAGTCTCATCTCACTCTGTTGCCCAGGCTGGAGTGCAGTGGCACAATCTCAGTTCACTGCAACTTCCACTTCCCAGGCTCAAGCAATTCTCATGCCTCAGTCTCCCGAATAGCTGGGATTACAGACGCCCACCAACACGCCCGGCTAATTTTGTATTTTTTATTAGAGATGGAGTTTCACCATATTAGCCAGGCTGGTCTCGAACTCCCGACTTCAGGTGATCTGCCTGCCTCGGCCTCCCAGAGTGCTAGGATTACAGGTGTGAGCCACTACACCTGGTGGAGTTTCTTAAGGTATAATAATTGTATGAAGTCTAATTTCAGTAAGTTTTACAAATTCTTCCTTCATGCTATGCTTTTATCTGCAGCCCCTTTATAAATTTGCTATGCTTTAAATTCGCTTTTCAAATAATAGAGAACTAAGTTAATCTGATTTAATGCTTCTTATGAAATAAAACTTATCTAGAACGTGTGTAAAATAACATATATTTTTGCTACAAAATGGGCAATTATTCAAAAATATACAACAATTCTAAAACTCTAAAAAATGAATATTCATCTTAGATGTGTAAAATGACAAAAATACCTACAACGTAATGAAGCCAAAAACTAGTTTACTTACTGTAACAGAGCTTGATTTCGTTCTGTTTCATCTTGAGACTGCCAGGAAAAAAAACAGTTTTTTCCAATTGATAAATGTTAATTTAACGCAACAAGCTAAAAAAATTAATATTTAAAGTAATTTTTGTGTTATTCTTTCTTAGTTTATTTTTATTGTGGTAAAATACACATAAAATTTACTGTCTATTTACTATCTGTACATTTTTAAGTCTACAGTTCTCTGGCATTAAGTATACTCACACTGTTGTACAACCAAGACCACCATGCACCTCCAGAACTTTTTCATTTTCCCAAACTGAAACTCCATGCTCATTATAATGACAGTTAACTCCCCACTCCCCTCTCCACAACCCATGGCAGCCACCATTCTGCTTTCTGTCTTTATTGATTTACTACTCTAGAAACATCATATAAGAGATATAAAATTTTAATCATTCTGTGACTAGCTTATTTCACTTGGTAGAATATATTCAAGGTTAATCTATGTTGTGGTATATATCTGTATTTCCTTCCATTTTAAAGCTGAATAACATTCTATTGTATGTATGTACCACATTTGGTTTACTCATCTATTGATGGACACTTACAGTGCTTCCACCTTTTTTGGTTACTGAGAATAATGCTGCCATGAACATGTGTATACAAATATATCTATTCAAGTCCCTGCTTTCACTTCTTCAGCATATATAATCAGAAGTGAAATTGCTAAATCGTTAAGGTGATTCTATGTTTAACTTTTTTAAGGAATAGCCATACCGTTTTCCACAGCAGTTGCATCATTATACATTCCCATCTGCTATGTACAAGGTTTCCAATTTCTCTACATTCTTGCCAATACTTGTAATTTTTGGGTTTTTTGAAAAAAAAAAAAAGTCATCACAATGAGTGAAAAGTGGCATTTCATTGTGATTTTGATTTGCATTTCCCTAATGATTAATGATACTGAGCATCTGTTCATTGACTATTTTTATATCTTATTTGGTGAAATGTCTACTTGAGCCCTTTACTAATTTTCTAATTCTGTTTTTTTTTTTTTTCTGCTGTGGAGTTGTAAGAATTCTTTATATATTCTGTAAAGCATGAATGATTTGCAAATATTTTCTCCCATTCCATTCCATAAGATGCTTTTACACTCTGTTGATGGTATACTTTGATGCTCAAAAGTTTTTAATTTTTATGTAATCTAACTTATCTATTTTTTCTTTTGTTGACTGTGCTTTTGGTGTTATAACTGAGGAATCGTTGCCAAATCCAATGTCATCATACTCTTCTCCAATGTTTCCTTCTAAGAGTTTTATAGTTTTGGCTCTTCTGTCTTTATCATAACTCCTTTTCATAAAAAAAAAAAAAAGTAGAACTTAAGTGAAGAGAAAGAGAAGTGTTCTTTTTTTAAATTCCTAGTTTTTTCCTCTTCATTAATATGTGATGATTCTGAACAGCCATTCTTGTCCAGTTCTGAGTTTTAATATTTCCCCTAAGGACCAGAAATTATATGACCTCTGTGTTACAGTGTAAAATACTAACTGGGCAGGGTGCAGTGCGTCACATCTGTAATTCTAGCACTTTGGGAGGTCAATCTGGGCAGAGAGCTTGAGCCCAGGAGTTGGAGACCAGCCTAGGAAGCATGGTAAAACTCAGTCTCTACCAAAAAAAAAAAATACAAAAAAATTAGCCAGGCATGGTGGCCCATGCCTATAGTTTCAACTCTCTAGGAGGCTGAGGTGGGAGGATCACCTGAACCCAGGGAGGTTGAGGCTGCAGTGAGCTATGATTGCACCACTGCATCCCAGCCTGGGCGACAGAAACCCCATCTCAAAACTGATTCTGCCTAATTCTTAATATCAGAAAATGTGAAGTTGTTGTGTCCCTTTCAAAAAAGATAAAATGCACTGACAATATGCTTCCATTTTAAGAGTTCAAAACATACTGGCTTTTGTCACTTTAAAAGGAATCTTTACTGTTAATATGTCGTTAGCATCAAAGATCTTTAGTAAAAGACTTCTCTTTAGGGGCCCTTTATGTTTGTTTCTAAGATCAATTATAAAGCTCTCTGAAAATAAAGCCATTAGGCTGAACTTGCAAGCATTTTCATGATTACACTAATACCAATACAGAGCTAATGCCACTCTATACAGGTGGGGTCTGGAGATGTTAACTTGTTAATTAACCATATGCAAGTTATGTCAAAAAATACAAACAAAGCAATGTGATAACCTCAACCTTCTCCAATTAATGCTCAGTATTATTTATTGATAATGCATCCCTAAACACTCCAAAGTTACATTAGTTTCACACGTATATACTTCCTAAGCAGGCTTTACAGAGCTCAGAGGCCAGAGATAAGAAGAAATGTCAAGAGACAAACCCAGACGCTCCCAAGAATTAATTCAACAGGGTATACTTACACACAAGATAGTTCTGTGTCTCTGCAAAGTAATTTTTCAAATATTTGTAATATTCACTTCATTTATCTTACTAAAGGACCAGTGACTTTTCCTGTTGAGGACTAATTATTCATTTGACTCTGCCTACATAAGGTTCTACACTGAACTCCTGGGCTCAAGCTATCTGCCCATGTTGGCCTCCAAAAGTGCAAAAGGTAAATGCAAAAGGTAAGAAAGCAAGTAGGAAGGAAGGTTGCTCCTGACAGCTGATTTTTTTCCTCCTCTATAGACAGAACTACCAACCAAGAGCTAATGCCATTGAATACAAGTGGGGGCTGGAGCTGTTAATTTGTTAATGAACAATATGCAGGAATACATGTCAATCAATTTTTTCATAAGAAGCACCAAATTGGTATCTACCTTTTTAATACATGTGACTGCACTTTCCCCTGTCTTTACCCCACTGCATTTTGACAAGGCCATTACACTGTAGTTTTGTTGTTGTTGTTGTTGTTGCTGTTTTTGTTTTGGAGCTAGGATGTGAGAGGTAAGAGAAGTTAATTGTGTTAATTTAGAGGATCTAGAAAAGAAGCAAATATATTTCTATACCCTCAACCAAAAAAGCAATCTCTTGCTATCTGAGAACATTGTCTTTCACTGATTTATGGATAACTGGGAGTGGAGTGGAAGAAGTCTGGCTTGCCGGATCAGCCCAACCAATCCTGGTTCTCCATGACACACTGAATGTCTCACACAAACTACCTTCACATTTGATAAATCAGAATAGCAGTTACTGGTATTCAGTAAGTGTTTGAAGTACCTGGATGAATTGCTAATAACATTTGCTTAAGATATCTTTCTTTCAGAGTGAGGTACCCAAACTTGGTCATCTATATAAATATTTTTAAATATTTCCAAATATCCATACAATTGCCTTTTAGAGGGTTCCCTCTGGACATATGGTACCATCTACGTACTGCTTCAGTATTCTTAAATGTTGACATCCACTCACTAGGATCTAAACACAACTTAAATACACAGCGATTTAACCACTGAATGAGAATTGTCTTTACCCCAGCTAAGTTAGGTGCTAAAACCCCATTTTCATCCTACTTCTTCCCAGAAATATTCCTAAGTCATTGCAACTTCTTAACAGAGACAGCAATTTTAGGAAACAAGTTAGGATGAGTTAAAGATCCAGGAAAAGTATACCATTTGGCAGTAGTGATCAGCTCAGTAGAGTCAGGGGTACCTAACTTTAGAAAAATGACATTGCATTTGAGTAGCCCAGTAATTTATTACTCAGTGAGGCAGCTAGGAGGAGAGAATGTTACCTGCCCACTGGGGCTTTAAAAGACCATGCAGTGCATAATCTCTCCATGAGTTCTGGCCTTGCCAGCCCTGATCCTTCTTCTATTACACACTCATCAAACAAGCCTGTGGTTATTTATTTCCCCTTCAAAGTTCTCTTTAATGCTCATTTTAACTGATTCTCTCTCTGAATCTGGATAAACGTAGAAGATGAGGGCTGCAAAAGGGAAAAGGAAAGTGAGATTCAAGTTGTATTTACAACTCTCAGATAAATAGTCCTGAGGTAAAAGAAGCAGCCTACTGGTAATAATTGTATAATTCAATTAATCATTACTCCCTGTCAACAAGTATCTTCTAGATGACCAAAAACTGACCATGAGACCAGTGATGCCCACTGTATTAGTCAGGATCCTCCAGAAAAACAGAACCAATGGGATGTGTACATATGTAGAAAGAGATTTATTATAAGGAATTGGCCGCCACAATTATGGAAACTGGCAAGTGCAAATATGCAGTGTGACCTGTCAGGCTCGAGAGACAGAGAGCCAATGGTATAGTTCCAGTCTAAAGGTCAGCAGGCAGAGAAGCAGAACAGCCAATAGTACAGATGAAATTTAAAGGCCAGCAGGAAATCATCTGGGAGAGCTAATGGTGCTGATAAAATCTAAAGACAGTCTGCTATAGAATTCTCTCTTACGGGGAGAGGCAGGTCTTTCTGTTCTACTCAGGTCTTCAACTGATTAGATGAGGCCTACCCACATGATGGAGGGCAGTCTGCTTTACTCAGGTCCACTGACTTTAATGTTAATTTCATTCAAAAACACTCACAGAAATATCCAGAATAATGTTTGACCAACTATCTGAACATTCGGTGACCCAGCCAAGTTGACACATAAAATGAACCATCATGCCCCCCTAATTTTGACACACCCATGTCTCCATTATCTCTCCAGGCCTATCACTAAACTCGCCAAACAAACCAAAGTCTATTCATGTAAAGTTTTAAAACTGCTTGCCATATAGCATACATGTAAAGAACTAGAAATGGTATTTTATAAGACCCAACAAAAATGAGGAGTATAAAATATTTTTAAAGATTGCTGCCTACATTTAAAAAAATCAAGATGACATATATCAAATCAAAGATCCTCTGTTTCTTCATTGTTTGTTCTTATTTAAAATAGCTCATCATTTCTAAAATGTCTTCTTTAAAGTTGAAATGTCAATACTGGTATCTGGGGAGAATTTATTTAGAAACCTGTTTCGTAATTATTTAGAATTTACTTAGAAATCTAATTCCAGTTGCAAAACAACAAATTAAAAAAAAAAAAAAAAAAACTCTGAGAAAGTGCCTTTTCAGGTATCTTAATTTCTTTATCTGATAAAGTCAGTTTCTCTCACATAGTTAAATTTCAAAAGGTTTATTTTGATAGGATAAAAGAAAACAATGAAAGAAGTAACATTTATCAATTTATAAAAGAGTATTAATTAAAATTTACTACAGATGTTCAAACACTGGGATTATATTGCCTTTTACTGTAGACAAAAGTGGGGATATAAAAGAAAGTTAAAGGAGGTATCTATTTTTCCAATGAAAGTTTTTAAAAAATAAACAAATATCCAATACTTCATTTATCCCTCTTAATGTAATTTTACAACAAGCCCATACTCAGCAGATGGCTAGTTTACTATCTGATGATAAAGTTTTGAAGAATACATTTATTAACTCTTCAAGTCCTTTAAGGCGATTGTTCCAAGCTGACTGAATATTAGAAATTAATTGGAAGGTTTTTGAAAACTGAACATCCCCAGGTTCCACCCAAGTATGGCTCTGAGCATCCATATATTTAAAAAGCTACCCAAATGGGTCTGATAATCAAACTTTTTAAACCATGTTCTGGGCCGGGCGCGGTGGCTCAAGCCTGTAATCCCAGCACCTTGGGAGGCCGAGACGGGCGGATCACGAGGTCAGGAGATCGAGACCATCCTGGCTAACACGGTGAAACCCCATCTCTACTAAAAAAATACAAAAAACTAGCCGGGCGAGGTGGCGGGCGCCTGTAGTCCCAGCTACTCGGAGGCTGAGGCAGGAGAATGGCATAAACCCGGGAGGCGGAGCTTGCAGTGAGCTGAGAACCGGCCACTGCACTCCAGCCCGGGCGACAGAGCGAGACTCCGTCTCAAAAAAAATAAAAAATAAAAAATAAAAAATAAAAAAAAATTAAAAAAAAAAATTAAACCATGTTCTGAGGTATAATACAGTTCCTGGGACAATAATCACATAGCAAATGTTTCTGAAATAAACAGAAAGAAAAATAATTATTACCTCCTATTTCACAATTACTGAAGACAGAGGAAATAAATGTTATGTTTTCTGATCTCAGAAGTTACAAAATTAATTTTTAAGTGAGTTATTAGAAGTCAAATATAGAGCTCTCAATTTCAAGGAAAGATATTTGGTGTTAAATGTTTTGGTTTTTATCAGAGATCATTTATTTGATATACTTTCCTAGGTATGATATTAAGTAGACCTTCATATTAACTTTTCGGAAATGCTGTCAGTTTCTGCTACTAAAATGTATGTATCTTTCCTTCCCTTCCTTATCTCTGGTTAGCTAACTTATTTATATCAAGGTGCTAACAGAATCATTCCTTACTTTTCCCCATGACATTTACTTTAAAAAAAAAAAAAAAAAAAATATATATATATATATATATATATATATATATATATGAGATCTTTCTAACTTTTTGATGTTAGAAAGCTTATCTCTGGGTCTTACCTCTATTCAGCTTGACACTGTGCCTTTTAATGGGGACATTTAGTTCATTTATATTGAAGGTTAGTATTGATATGTGTGGATTTGATCCTGCCATCATGTTGTTAGCTGGTTATTATGCAGATTTGTTTGTGTGGTTGCTTTATACTGTCACTGGTCTGTGTACTTAAGTGTGTTTGTGTTGTGGCTGGTAATAATCTTTACTTTTCATATTTAGTGCTTCTTTTAGGAGCTCTTGTAAGGAAATTCTGGTGGTAATGAATCCCCTGAGCATTTGCTTGTCTCAAAAGGATCTTCTTTCTCAAATTAACAACCAAACATCACAACTAGAAGAACTGGAGAAGCAAGAGCAAAGCAACCTCAAAGCTAGAAAAAGACAAGAAATATCCAAAAATCAGAGCTAAACTGAAGGAGACAGAGACACAAAAACCATACAAAAGATCAACAAATCCAGGAGTTGGTTCTTTGGAAAAAATTAATAGGACAGACAGAATTCTAGGTAGACTAATAAAGAAGAAAAGAGAGAATATCCAAATAAACATAATTAGAAATGGCAAAGGAGATGTTACCACTGACCCCACAGAAATGCAAATAGCCATCAGAGACAACTATCAACACCTCTATGCACATAAATCTAAAATTCTAGAAGAAATGGATAAATTCCTGGACATATACATCCTCCCAAAACTGAATCAGGAAGAAATTGAATACTTAAATAGACCAATAATGAGCGCTGACATTAAATCAGTAATAAACAGCCTACCAACTAAAAAAAGCCCAGGACCAGAGAGATTCACAGCTGAATTACAACAGATGTACAAAGAAGAGCTGGTGCCATTCCTACTGGAGTTATTACAAAAATTGAGGAGGAGAGACTCATCCTCAACTCATTCTATGAGGCCACCATAATCGTGATACTAAAACCTGGCAGAGCCACAACAAAAAAAGAAAACTTCAGGTTAATATCCTTGATGAACATACATGCTCATCAAAATTCTCAACAAAATACTAACAAACCAAAAGTGAATTAGCACAACTAAAAGCTAATTCACCAGGATAAAGTAGGCCTTATCTCTGGAATGCTTCAACATATTCAAATCAATAAATGTGACTCACCACATAAATAGAAATAAAGACAAAAACCACATGATTATCCATCCCAACAGATGCAGAAAAGGCTTTCAATCAAATTCAAATCTCTTCATGTTAAAAACCTTCAATAACCTAGGCATTGAAAGAATATACTTCAAAATAATAAGAGCCACCTATGACAAAGCCACTCCCACCATCAAACTTCATACTGAACGGGCAAAACTTGGAAGCATTCCCCTTGAAAACCAGAACAAGATAAGGATGTCCTGTCTCACCACTCCTATGCAACATAGTATTGGAAGTCCTGGCCAGAACAGTCAGGTAAGAGAAAGAAATAAAAGGCATCCAAATAAAAAGAGAGGAAGTCAAACTATCCCTGTTGGCAGATGACATGATTCTATATCTAGAAAACCCCATAGTCTCTGCCCAAAAGCTCCTTGAACTGATAAGCAACTTCAGCAAAGTTTCAGAATACAAAATTGATGTACAAAAATCAGTAGCATTTCTATACACCAAGAGCAACATCAAACTGACAGTCAAAAGTAACACAGTCCCATTCATAGTTGACAAAACAACAACAACAAAACAAAAACAAAAACAAACAAAAAACTGGGAATCCAGCTAACTAGGAAGGTGAAAGATCTCTACAACGAGAATTACAAAACACTGCTCAAAGAAATCATATGTGACCCAAATAGAAGAACATTCCATACTCATGAATAGGAAGACTCAATATTGTTAAAATGGCCGTATCACCCAAAGCAATTTACAGATTCAATGCTATGACATCCTTCACAGAACCAGAAAAAACTATTCTAAAATTCATATGGAACCAGAAAAGAGCCCAAATAGCCAAAGCAATTCTAAGCAAAAAGAAAAAGCAGGAGGAATCACATTGCTGTCTTCAAACTGTAAAAAGCTACCATAACCAAATCAGCATGGTACTGATACAAAAGTAGAAACATAAATCAATGGAACAGAAGAGAAAGCCCAGAAACACAGCTACACACTTATGACAATCTGATCTTTGGCAAAGCTGACAAAAATGAGCAATGGGGAAAGAATTCCTCATTCAATAAATGGTGCTGGGATAACTGGCTAGTATATACAGAAGGTTGAAACTGGACCCTTTTCTTATACCTTATATAAAAATCAACTCAAGATGGATTAAAGATCTAAATATAAAACCTAAAACTATAAAACCCTGGAAGATAACCTAGGAAATCCCATTTTGGATATAGGAACTAGCAAAGATTTGATGATGAAAATTCCAAAAGCAATCACAAGAAAAACAAAAATTGAAAAATGGGACCTAATTGAACCAAACAACTTTTGCACAGCAAAAGAAACTATCAACAGAGTAAACAGGCAACCTACAGAATGGTACAAAACGTTTGACAGGCAACCCACAGAATGGGAGAAAATGTTTGCAAACTATACATTTGACAAAGGTCTAATATACAGAATCTACAAGAAACTTACACAAATGTACAAACAAAAAACACCTCCATTAAAAAGTGGGCAATAGCCGGGCATGGTGGCTCACGCCTGTAATCCTAGCACTTTGGGAGGCCGAGGCGGGCAGATCACCTGAGATCAAAAGTTCGAGACCAGCCTAATCAACACGTAGAAACTCCATCTCTACTAAAAATACAAAAAAATTAGCCGAGCATGGTGGCGCATGCCTGTAATCCCAGCTACTCGGAAGGCAGAGGCAGGAGACTTGTTTGAACCTGGGAGGCAGAGATTGTGGTGAGCTGAGATTGTGCCATTGCATGCCAGACTGGGCAACAAGAGTGAAACTCCATCTCAAAAAAAAAAAAAAAAAAGTGGGCAAAAGACATGAACAGACACTTTTCAAAAGAAGACATATACGTAGTCAAAAAGCATACGAAAAAATGCTCAATGTCACTAATCATTCAGGAAATGCAAATCAATGAGATACCAGCTCACACCAGTCAAAATGGCTATTAAAAGTTAAAGAATAACAGGCCAGGTGCAGTGGCTTACGCTAGTAATCCCAGCACTTTGGGAGGTCAAAGTGGGCAGATCGCTTGTGGTCAGGAGTTTGAGACCAGCCTGGCCAACATAGCAAAACCCTGTCTCTGCTAAAAATACAAAAATTACCCAGGCATGGTGGCATGTGGTAGAATACTATGCAGTCATAAAAAAGAATGAGATTATGTCTTTGCAGCAACATGAATGGAACTGGAGGCCATTATCCTTAGCAAACTAATGCAGAAACAGAAAACCAAGTAATGCATGTTCTCACTTATAAGTAGGAGCTAGGCCGGGCACGGTGGCTCAAGCCTGTAATCCCAGCACTTTGGGAGGCCGAGATGGGTGGATCACGAGGTCAGGAGATCGAGACCATCCTGGCTAACACGGTGAAACCTCGTCACTACTTAAAAATACAAAAAACTAGCCGGGTGAGGTGGCAGGCACCTGTAGTCCCAGCTACTCGGGAGGCTGAGGCAGGAGAATGGCCTAAACCCAGGAGGCGGAGCTTGCAGTGAGCTGAGATCCAGCCACTGCACTCCAGCCCAAATGACAGAGAGAGACTCCGTCTCAAAAAAAAAAAAAAAAAAAATAAGTAGGAGCTAAATCATGAGAACACATGGACAGAAGGAGGGGAAACACAGATACTGGAGCTTACTTGAGGGAGAATGATGGGAGAAGGAAAAGGTTCAGAAAAAAAAACTGTCAGGTACTATGCTTAATACCCAGGTGATAATAATCTGTACACCAAAAAAGTTTGATTGCCAGAAATCTACGTGCAGTTTGAAATGACATAAATGTCAAAATCATATTTTAAAAGATAAATAAAAGTAAAAATTTTTAGTATGTGTGTGTGTGTGTGTGCATACACATACATACACTCACACACAAGACAACAGAATTGTCTTTTCAGTGGCCTATATCTCAAATTATACCATACAGGCTATATCTTCTTCACAAGTTTAAGAATAATCCCTAATATAAAATGGAGATGAAACTCATAATTATTACATCCTATTTTAACCTCTGTTCCTCTCATAGCTGCATCTCTACTAAAGGGCGAAAAACGTAAGAGGTGTAAGAGTAGACAAAAGAAAACACAGTTCACTTTTGAACAACACAGGCTTGAACTGTGTGGGTTCACTTACACATGAATTTTTTTCAACCCCTGCAACCCCTGGGAAAGCAAAATCAACCCCTCCTCTTTCTCTCTTTTTCTTCCCCAGTCTATTCAATGTGAAGACGATAGGATGAAGATCTTTATGATGACCCCCTTGCACTTAATGAATAGTAAATATGTTTTCTCTTCTTTATCATCTTAACATTTTCTTTTCTCTATCTTACTGTGTTGTAACAATACAGTATGCAAGATGGCCGAATAGGAACAGCTCCAGTCTCTAACTCCCGGCGCGAGCGACACAGAAGACCGGTGATTTCTGCATTTTCAACTGAGGTACTGGGGTCATCTCACTGGGGAGTGCCGGACAATCGGTGCTGGTCAGCTGCTGCAGCCGGACCAGCGAGAGCTGAAGCAGGGCGAGGCATCGCCTCACCTGGGAAGCGCAAGGGGGAAGGGAATCCCTTTTCCTAGCCAGGGGAACTGGGACACACAACACCTGGAAAATCGGGTAACTCCCACCCCAATACCGTGCTTTAAGCAAACTGGCACACCAGGAGAATATATCCCACACCTGGCCGGGAGGGTCCCACGCCCACGGAGCCTCCCTCATTGCTAACACAGCAGTCTGCGGCGATCTAACCGCAAGGCAGCAGCGAGTCTGGGGGAAGGGCGCCCGCCATTGCTGAGGCTTAAGAAGGTAAACAAAGCTGCTGGGAAGCTCGAACTAGGTGGAGCTCACAGCAGCTCAAGGAAACCTGCCTGTCTCTGTAGACTCCACCTCTGGGGACAGGGCGCAGCTAAAAAAACAACAGGGAAAGCAACAGAGGCCTGTGCAGACCCGAATGACTCTGTCTGACAGCCTTGAAGAGAGCAGTGGATCTCCCAACACGGAGGTTGAGATCTGAGAACGGACAGACTGCCTGCTCAAGTGGGTCCCTGACCCCTGAGTAGCCTAACTGGGAGACATCCCCCACTAGGGGCAGTCTGACACCCCACACCTCACAGGGTGGAGTACACACCTGAGAGGAAGCTCCCAAAGTAACAATCAGACAGGTACACTCGCTGTTCAGCAATATTCTATCTTCTGCAACCTCTGCTGCTGATACCCAGGCAAACAGGGTCTGGTCTGGAGTGGACCTCAAGCAATCTCCAACAGACCTACAGCTGAGGGTCCTGACTATTAGAAGGAAAACTATCAAACAGGAAGAACATCTATACCAAAACCCCATCAGTACGTCACCATCATTAAAGACCAGAGACAGATAAAACCACAAAGATGGGGAAGAAGCAGGGTAGAAAAGCTGGAAATTCAAAAAACAAGAGCGCATCTCCCCCGGCAAAGGAGTGCAGCTCATCGCCAGCAACGGATCAAAGCTGGTCAGAGAATGACTTTGACGAGATGAGAGAAGAAGGCTTCAGTCCATCAAACGTCTCAGAGCTAAAGGAGGAATTATGTACCCAGTGCAAAGAAACTAAAAATCTTGAAAACAGAGTGGAAGAATTGATAGCTAGAATAATTAATGCAGAGAAGGTCATAAATGAAATGACAGAGATGAAAACCATGACATGAGAAATACGTGACAAATCCACAAGCTTCAGTAACCGACTCGATCAACTGGAAGAAAGAGTATCAGCGATTGAGGATCAAATGAATGAAATGAAGCGAAAAGAGAAACCAAAAGAAAAAAGAAGAAAAAGAAATGAACAAAGCCTGCAAGAAGTATGGGATTATGTAAAAACACCAAATCTACATCTGATTGGGGTCCCTGAAAGTGAGGGGGAAAATGGAACCAACTTGGAAAACACTCTTCAGGATATCATCCAGGAGAACTTCCCCAACCTAGTAGGGCAGGACAACATTCAAATTCAGGAAATACAGAGAATGCCACAAAGATACTCCTCCAGAAGAGCAACTCCAAGACACATAATTGCCAGATTCACCAAAGTTGAAATGAAGGAAAAAATCTTAAGGGCAGCCAGAGAGAAAGGTCGGGTTACCCACAAAGGGAAGCCCATCAGACTAACAGCAGACCTCTTGGCAGAAACTCTACAAGCCAGAAGAGAGTGAGGGCCAATATTCAACATTCTTAAAGAAAAGAATTTTCAACTCAGAATTTCATATCCACCCAAACTAAGTTTCATAAGTGAAGGAGAAATAAAATCCTTTACAGATAAGCAAATGCTTAGAGATTTTGTCACCACCAGGACTGCCTTACAAGAGACCCTGAAGGAAGCCCTAAACATGGAAAGGAACAACCGGTACCAGCCATTGCAAAAACATGCCAAAATGTAAAGACCATCGAGGCTAGGAAGAAACTGCATCAACTAACGAGTAAAATAACCAGTTAATATCATAATGACAGGATCAAGTTCACACATAACAATATTAACCTTAAATGTAAATGGACTAAATGCTCCAATTAAAAGACACAGACTGGCAAACTGGATAAAGAATCAAGACCCATCAGTCTGCTGTATTCAGGAGACCCATCTCACATGCAGAGACATACATAGGCTCAAAATAAAGGGATGGAGGAAGATCTACCAAGCAAATGGAGAACAAAAAAAAGCAGGGGTTGCAATACTAGTCTCTGATAAACCAGACTTTAAACCATCAAAGATCAAAAGAGACAAAGAAGGCCATTACATAATGGTAAAGGGATCAATTCAACAGGAAGAGCTAACTATCCTAAATATATATGCACCCAATACAGGAGCACCCAAATTCATAAAGGAAGTCCTTAGAGACTTACAAAGACACTTAGACTCCCATACAATAATAATGGGAGACTTCAACACTCCACTGTCAACATTAGACAGATCAACGAGACAGAAAGTTAACAAGGATATCCAGGAATTGAATTCATCTCTGAATCAAGCGGACCTAATAGATATCTACAGAACTCTCCACCCCAAATCAACAGAATATACATTCTTCTCAGCACCACATCGCACTTATTCCAAAATTGACCACATAATTGGAAGTAAAGCACTCCCTAGCAAATGTAAAAGAACAGAAATTATAACAAACTGTCTCTCAGACCACAGTGCAATCAAACTAGAACTCAGGACTAAGAAACTCAATCAAAACCGCTCAACTACATGGAAACTGAACAACCTGCTCCTGAATGACTACTGGGTACATAAAGAAATGAAGGCAGAAATAAAGATGTTCTTTGAAACCAATGAGAACAAAGATACAACATACCAAAATCTCTGGGACACATTTAAAGCAGTGTATAGAGGGAAATTTATAGCACTAAATGCCCACAAGAGAAAGCTGGAAAGATCTAAAATTGACACTCTAACATCACAATTAAAAGAACTGGAGAAGCAAGAGCAAACACATTCAAAAGCTAGCAGAAGGCAAGAAGTAACTAAGATCAGAGCAGAACTGAAGGAGATAGAGACACAAAAAACCCTCCAAAAAATCAATGAATCCAGGAGTTGGTTTTTTGAAAAAATCAACAAAATTGACAGACCGCTAGCAAGACTAATAAAGAAGAAAAGAGAGAAGAATCAAATAGATGCAATAAAAAATGATAAAGGGGATATCACCACTGACCCCACAGAAATACAAACTACCATCAGAGAATACTATAAACACCTTTATGCAAATCAACTAGAAAATGTAGAAGAAATGGATAATTTCCTGGACACTTACACTCTTCCAAGACTAAACCAGGAAGAAGCTGAATCCCTGAATAGACCAACAGCAGGCTCTGAAATTGAGGCAATAATTAATAGCCTACCAACCAAAAAAAGTCCAGGACCAGATGGATTCACAGCTGAATTCTACCAGAGGTACAAGGAGGAGCTGGTACCATTCCTTCTGAAACTATTCCAATCAATAGAAAAAGAGGGAATCCTCCCTAACTCATTTGATGAGGCCAACATCATCCTGATACCAAAGTCTGGCAGAGACACAACAAAAAAAGAAAATTTTAGACCAATATCCCTGATGAACATTGATGCAAAAATCCTCAATAAAATACTGGCAAACCGGATTCAGCAGCACATCAAAAAGCTTATCCACCATGATCAAGTGGGCTTCATCCCTGGGATGCAAGGCTGGTTCAACATTCGCAAATCAATAAACGTAATCCAGCATATAAACAGAACCAAAGACAAGAACCACATGATTGTCTCAATAGATGCAGAAAAGACTTTTGACAAAATTCAACAGCCCTTCATGCTAAAAATGCTCAATAAATTCGGTATTGATGGAACGTACCTCAAAATAATAAGAGCTATTTATGACAAACCCACAGCCAATATCATACTGAATGGGCAAAAACTGGAAAAATTCCCTTTGAAAACTGGCACAAGACAGGGATGCCCTCTCTCACCACTCCTATTCAACATAGTCTTGGAAGTTCTGGCTAGGGCAATCAGGCAAGAGAAAGAAATCAAGGGTATTCAGTTAGGAAAAGAAGAAGTCAAATTGTCCCTGTTTGCAGATGATATGGTTGTATATTTAGAAAACCCCATTGTCTCAGCCCAAAATCTCCTTAAGCTAATAAGCAACTTCAGCAAAGTCTCAGGATACAAAATCAATGTGCAAAAATCACAAGCATTCTTATACACCAGTAACAGACAAACAGAGAGCCAAATCATGAATGAACTTCCATTCACAATTGCTTCAAAGAGAATAAAATACCTAGGAATCCAACTTACAAGGGATGTAAAGGACCTCTTCAAGGAGAACTACAAACCACTGCTCAGTGAAATAAAAGAGGACACTAACAAATGGAGGAACATACCATGCTCATGGATAGGAAGAATCAATATCGTGAAAATGGCCATACTGCCCAAGGTTATTTATAGATTCAATGCCATCCCCATCAAGCTACCAATGAGTTTCTTCAAAGAACTGGAAAAAACGGCTTTAAAGTTCATATGGAACCAAAAAAGAGCCCGCATTGCCAAGACAATACTAAGTCAAAAGAACAAAGCTGGAGGCATCACGCTACCTGACTTCAAACTATACTACAAGGCCACAGTAACCAAAACAGCATGGTACTGGTACCAAAACAGAGATATAGACCAATGGAACAGAACAGAGTCCTCAGAAATAATACCACACATCTACAGCCATCTGATCTTTGACAAACCTGAGAGAAACAAGAAATGGGGAAAGGATTCCCTATTTAATAAATGGTGCTGGGAAAATTGGCTAACCATAAGTAAAAAGCTGAAACCGGATCCTTTCCTTACTCCTTATATGAAAATTAATTCAAGATGGATTAGAGACTTAAATGTTAGACCTAATACCATAAAAACCCTAGAAGAAAATCTAGGTAGTACCATTCAGGACATAGGCATGGGCAAGGACTTCATGTCTAAAACACCAAAAGCAACGGCAGCAAAAGCCAAAATTGACAAATGGGATCTGATTAAACTAAAGAGCTTCTGCACAGCAAAAGAAACTACCATCAGAGTGAACAGGCAACCTACAGAATGGGAGAAAATTTTTGCAATCTACTCATCTGACAAAGGGCTAATATCCAGAACCTACAAAGAACTCAAACAAATTTACAAGAAAAAAACAAACAACCCCATCAAAAAGTGGGCAAAGGATATGAACAGACATTTCTCAAAAGAAGACATTCATACAGCCAACAGACACATGAAAAAATGCTCATCATCACTGGCCATCAGAGAGATGCAAATCAAAACCACAATGAGATACCATCTCACACCAGTTAGAATGGCAATCATTAAAAAGTCAGGCAACAACAGGTGCTGGAGAGGATGTGGAGAAATAGGAACACTTTTACACTGTTGTTGGGATTGTAAACTAGTTCCACCATTATGGAAAACAGTATGGCAATTTCTCAAGGATCTAGAACTAGATATACCATATGACCCAGCCATCCCACTACTGGGTATATACCCAAAGGATTATAAATCATGCTGCTATAAAGACACATGCACACGTATGTTTATTGCGGCACTATTCACAATAGCAAAGACTTGGAATCAACCCAAATGTCCATCTGTGACAGACTGGATTAAGAAAATGTGGCACATATACACCATGGATTATTATGCAGCCATAAAAAAGGATGAGTTTGCGTCCTTTGTAGGGACATGGATGCAGCTGGAAACCATCATTCTTAGCAAACTATCACAAGAAGAGAAAACCAAACACCACATGTTCTCACGCATAGGTGGGAACTGAACAATGAGATCACTTGGACTCAGGAAGGGGAACATCACACACCGGGGCCTATCATGGGGAGGGGGGTGGGGGAAGGGATTGCACTGGGAGTTACACCTGATATAAATGATGAATTGAGGGGTGCTGACGAGTTGATGGGTGCAGCACACCAACATGGCACAAGTATACATAGGTAACAAACCTACACGTTATGCACACGTACCCTAGAACTTAAAGTATAATAATAAAAAAAAACAATACAGTATATAATACATATAAAAGACAAAATAAGTATTGACTATCAGTAAGGCTTCCAGTCAACAGTAGGCTATTAGTAGTTTAGTTTTGGGAGAGTCAACAGTTATATGTGGATTTCTGACTGCGCAAAGTGTCAGCATCCCTAACTCCCAAATTGTTCAAGGGTCAACTGTATTCTAAATCCTCTCTCCTAAAACAATTGTTTTCATCAAAGTTTCAGCAAAGAAATAGAATGACTGGTTAAGAAAGAGGTAAAAATTAGTAAGAAAAGAGGAAAGAAGCAAAATAATAGACAAAAAGAATAAGAATTAGTGATTTGCCACTCTGATAGCATTTCCAATTTTTAATGAGTATGTATTCAATCAACACACTACAAACCTGTAATATTGTATCCTTGCTAAGAATAGGCATCATCCTATTATTACTCATTTGCTCTTGCAGATCCTCTTTGAGCTTAAATCCAAGTTGAATCTCAGGAGAAGGCATGCCTAGAATGAAACATAATCATAAAACATTGGCAACAGTTTTATTGCTCTGCTTTGACAATGGCCCAAGAATTTTATAGGAATGCAAAATGTCATTAAGAATCATCTAGTATATCATAATTTCTTTTTTTATTTCTTCTAAAAAAAAGGGGGGTGGGGATATATGTGCAGAACGTGCAGGTATATGTGTGCCATGGTGGTTTGCTGCACCTATTGATGCATCCCCTAAGTTCCCTCCCCTCACCCCTCAACCCCCAACAGGCCCGGGTGTGTGTGTGCGTGTTCCCT
The DNA here is from genome assembly GCF_007565055.1 of Rhinopithecus roxellana. Taxonomy (NCBI): domain Eukaryota; kingdom Metazoa; phylum Chordata; class Mammalia; order Primates; family Cercopithecidae; genus Rhinopithecus; species Rhinopithecus roxellana. The sequence continues at coordinate 1,826,286 of NC_044551.1, forward strand.
TCTCTGTGTCCATGTGTTCTCAATGTTCAACTCCCACTTATGAATGAGAACATGCAGTGTTTGGTTTTCTGTTCCTGTGTTAGTTTGCTGAGGATGATGGTTTCCAGCTTCATCCATGTCCCTGCAAAGGACTGAGATTGTGGCTGCATAGTATTTCATGGTGTATATGTACCACATTTTCTTTATCCAGTCTATCATTGATGGGCATTTGGGTTGGTTCCAGGTCTTTGCTATTGTAAATAGTGCTGCAGTAAACATACATGTGCATGTGTCTTTGTAGTAGAATAATTTATAATCCTTTGGGTTTATACCCAGTAATGGAATTGCTGGGTCAAATGGTATTTCTGGTTCTAGATCCTTGAGGAATCACTGTACTGTCTTCCACAATGGTTGAACTAAATTACATTCCCACCAACAGTGTAAAAGCATTCCTATTTCTTCACAGCCTTGCCAGCATCTATTGTTTTCTGACTTTTAAATAATCACCATTCTGACAGGCATGAGATGGTATCTCCTTGCGGTTTTAATTTGCATTTCTCTGATGATCAGTGATGTTGAGCTTGTTTTATATGTTTATAGTATATCATAATTTCTTAACTGCCACTTTTATCTGTTAATATTTTTTAATTATTAAGAGGAAACACATATACTACATTGAATGAAATAATACTTGATATTTTTTTGCCTCAGGATGAATAAAGGCAATCAATATGCATAGAAAGTACATAGACTTAAACACCACAAGAATAATTTTAAATTTCTTTTAAAATTCATTTTAGGGGGGTGGAGCAAGATGGCCGAATAGGAACAGCTCCAGTCTCCAGCTCCCAGCGCGAGCAACACAGAAGACAGGTGATTTCTGCATTTTTAACTGAGGCACTGGGTTCATCTCACTAGGGAGTGCCAGACAATTGGTGCTGGTCAGCTGCTGCAGCCCGACCAGTGACAGCTGAAGCAGGGCAAGGCATCACCTCACCTGGGAAGCTCAAGGGGGAAAGGAATCCCTTTTCCTAGCCAGGGGAACTGAGACACACATCACCTGGAAAATCGGGTAACTCCCACCCCAATACTGCACTTTACCAAGGGTCTTAGCAAACGGGCACACCAGGAGATTATATCCCACACCTGGCCGGGAGGGTCCCACACCCACGGAGCCTCCCTCATTGCTAGCACAGCAGTCTGAGATCTAACTGCAAGGCAGCAGCCAGGCTAGGGGAGGGACACCTGCCATTGCTGAGGCTTAAGTAGGTAAACAAAGCCCTAGGAAGATCGAACTGGGTGGAGCTCACAGCAGCTTAAGGAGGCCTGCCTGTCTCTGTACACTCCACCTCTGGGGACAGGGCACAGCTAAACAACAACAACAACAACAACAAAAGCAGCAGAAACCTCTGCAGACGCAAACGACTCTGTCTGACAGCTTTGAAGAGAGCAGTGGATCTCCCAACACGGAGGTTCAGATCTGAGAAGGGACAGACTGCCTGCTCAAGTGGGTCCCTGACCCCTGAGTAGCCTAACTGAGAGACATCCTCCACTAGGGGCAAACCGACACCCCACACCTCACATGGTGGAGTACACCCCTGAGAGGAAGCTTCCAAAGCAAGAATCAGACAGGTACACTCGCTGTTCAGCAATATTCTATCTTCTGCAGCCTCTGCTGCTGACACCCATGCAAATAGGGTCTGGAGTGGACCTCAAGCAATCTCCAACAGACCTCCAGCTGAGGGTCCGGACTGTTAGAAGGAAAACTAACAAACAGCAAGGACACCCACACCAAAACCCCATCAGTACATCACCATCATCAAAGACCAGAGGCAGATAAAACCACAAAGATGGGGAAAAAGCAGGGCAGAAAAGCTGGACATTCAAAAAATAAGAGCGCATCTCCCCCTCCAAAGGAACGCAACTCATCGCCAGCAACGGATCAAAGCTGGATGGAGAATGACTTTGATGAGATGAGAGAAGGCGGCTTCAGTCCATCAAACTTCTCAGAGCTAAAGGAGGAATTACGCACCCAGCGCAAAGAAACTAAAAATCTTGAAAAAAGAGTGGAAGAATTGATAACTAGAATAATTAATGCAGAGAAGGCCATAAACGAACTGACAGAGATGAAAACCATGACATGAGAAATATGTGACAAATGCATAAGCTTCAGTAACCAACTCGATCAACTGGAAGAAAGAGTACCAGCGATTGAGGATCAAATGAATGAAACGAAGCGAGAAGAGAAATCTAAAGAAAAAAGAAGAAAAAGAAATGAACAAAGCCTGCAAGAAGTATGGGATTATGTAAAAACACCAAATCTACGTCTGATTGGGGTGCCTGAAAGTGAGGGAGAAAATGGAACCAACTTGGAAAACACTCTTCAGGATATCATCCAAGAGAACTTCCCCAACCTAGTAGGGCAGGCCAACATTCAAATTCAGGAAATACAGAGAATGCCACAAAGATACTCCTCCAGAAGAGCAACTCCAAGACACATAATTGCCAGATTCACCAAAGTTGAAATGAAGGAAAAAATCTTAAGGGCAGCCGGAAAGGTCGGGTTACCCACAAAGGGAAGCCCATCAGACTAACAGCAGATCTCTCGGCAGAAACTCTACAAGCCAGAAGAGAGTGGGGGCCAATATTCTACATTCTTAAAGAAAAGAATTTTCAACCCAGAATTTAATATCCAGCCAAACTAAGTTTCATAAGTGAAGGAGAAATAAAATCCTTTACAGATAAGCAAATGCTTAGAGATTTTGTTGCCACCAGGCCTGCCTTACAAGAGACCCTGAAGGAAGACTAAACATGGAAAGGAACAACCAGTACCAGCCATTGCAAAAACATGCCAAAATGTAAAGACCATCGAGGCTAGGAAGAAACTGCATCAACTAATGAGCAAAATAACCAGTTAATATCATAATGGCAGGATCAAGTTCACACATAACAATATTAACCTTAAATGTAAATGGACTAAATGCTCCAATTAAAAGACACAGACTGGCAAACTGGATAAAGAATCAAGACCCATCAGTCTGCTGTATTCAGGAGACCCATCTCACATGCAGAGAAATACATAGGCTCAAAATAAAGGGATGGAGGAAGATCTACCAAGCAAATGGAGAACAAAAAAAAGCAGGGGTTGCAATACTAGTCTCTGATAAACCAGACTTTAAACCATCAAAGATCAAAAGAGACAAAGAAGGCCATTACATAATGGTAAAGGGATCAATTCAACAGGAAGAGCTAACTATCCTAAATATATATGCACCCAATACAGGAGCATGCAGATTCATAAAGCAAGTCCTTAGAGACTTACAAAGAGACTTAGACTCTCATACAATAATAATGGGAAACTTCAACACCCCACTGTCAACATTAGACAGATTGACGAGACAGAGTTAACAAGGATATCCAGGAATTGAACTCATCTCTGCACCAAGCAGACCTAATAGACATCTACAGAACTCTCCACCCCAAATCAACAGAATATACATTCTTCTCAGCACCACATCGCACTTATTCCAAAATTGACCACATAATTGGAAGTAAAGCACTCCTCAGCAAATGTACAAGAACAGAAATTATAACAAACTGTCTCTCAGACCACAGTGCAATCAAACTAGAACTCAGGACTAAGAAACTCAATCAAAACCACTCAACTACATGGAAATTGAATAACCTGCTCCTGAATGAATATTGGGTACATAACGAAATGAAGGCAGAAATAAAGATGTTCTTTGAAACCAATGAGAACAAAGATACAACATACCAGAATCTCTGGGACACATTTCAAGCAGTGTGTAGAGGGAAATTTATAGCACTAAATGCCCACAAGAGAAAGCAGGAAAGATCTCAAATTGACACTCTAACATCACAATTAAAAGAACTAGAGAAGCAAGAGCAAACACATTCAAAAGCTAGTAGAAGGCAAGAAATAACTAAGATCAGAGCAGAACTGAAGGAGTTAGAGACACAAAAAACCCTCCAAAAAATCAATGAATCCAGGAGCTGGTTTTTTGAAAAGATCAACAAAATTGATACACTGCTAGCAAGACTAATAAAAAAGAAAACAGAGAAGAATCAAATAGATGCAATAAAAAATGATAAAGGGGATATCACCACCGACCCCACAGAAATACAAACTACCATCAGAGAATACTATAAACACCTCTATGCAAATAAACTAGAAAATCTAGAAGAAATGGATAATTTCCTGGACACTTACACTCTTCCAAGACTAAACCAGGAAGAAGCTGAATCCCTGAATACACCAATAGCAGGTTCTGAAATTGAGGCAATAATTAATAGCCTACCAACCAAAAAAAGTCCAGGACCAGATGGATTCACAGCTGAATTCTACCAGAGGTACAAGGAGGAGCTGGTACCATTCCTTCTGAAACTATTCCAATCAATAGAAAAAGAGGGAATCCTCCCTAACTCATTTGATGAGGCCAGCATCATCCTGATACCAAAGCCTGGCAGAGACACAACAAGAAAAGAGAATTTTAGACCAATATCCCTGATGAACATTGATGCAAAAATTCTCAATAAAATACTGGCAAACCGGATCCAGCTGCACATGAAAACGCTTATCCACCATGATCAAGTGGGCTTCATCCCTGGGATGCAAGGCTGGTTCAACATACGCAAATCAATAAACGTAATCCAGCATATAAACAGAACCAAAGACAAGAACCACATGATTATCTCAATAGATGCAGAAAAGGCCTTTGACAAAATTCAACAGCCCTTCTTACTAAACTCTCTCAATAAATTTGGTATTGAATGAATATATCTCAAAATAATAAGAGCTATTTATGACAAATTCACAGCCAATATCATACTGAATGGGCAAAAACTGGAAAAATTCCCTTTGAAAACTGGCACAAGACAGGGATGCCCTCTCTCACCACTCCTATTCAACATAGTCTTGGAAGTTCTGGCCAGGGCAATCAGGCAAGAGAAAGAAATCAAGGGTATTCAGTTAGGAAAAGAAGAAGTCAAATTGTCCCTGTTTGCAGATGATATGGTTGTATATTTAGAAAACCCCATTGTCTCAGCCCAAAATCTCCTTAAGCTGATAAGCAACTTCAGCAAAGTCTCAGGATACAAAATTAATGTGCAAAAATCACAAGCATTCTTACACACCAGTAACAGACAAACGGAGAGCCAAATCATGAATGAACTTCCATTCACAATTGCCTCAAAGAGAATAAAATACCTAGGAATCCAACTTACAAGGGATGTAAAGGACCTCTTCAAGGAGAACTACAAACCACTGCTCAGTGAAATAAAAGAGGACACAAACAAATGGTAGAACATACCATGCTCATGGATAGGAATAATCAGTATCGTGAAAATGGCCATACTGCCCAAGGTTATTTATAGATTCAATGCCATCCCCATCAAGCTACCAATGACTTTCTTCACAGAATTGGAAAAAACGGCTTTAAACTTCATATGGAATCAAAAAAGAGCCCACATTTCCAAGACAACCCTAAGTCAAAAGAACAAAGCTGGAGGCATCACGCTACCTGACTTCAAACTATACTACAAGGCTACAGTAACCAAAACAGCATGCTACTGGTACCAAAACAGAGCTATAGACCAATGGAACAGAACAGAGTCCTCAGAAATAATACCAGACATCTACAGCCATCTGATCTTTGACAAACCTGAGAAAAACAAGAAATGGGGAAAGGATTCCCTATTTAATAAATGGTGCTGGGAAAATTGGCCAGCCGTAAGTAGTAAGCTGAAACTCGATCCTTTCCTTACTCCTTATACGAAAATTAATTCAAGATGGATTAGAGACTTAAATGTTAGACCTAATACCATAAAAACCCTAGAAGAAAACCTAGGTAGTACCATTCAGGACATAGGCATGGGCAAGGACTTCATGTCTAAAACACCAAAAGCAACGGCAACAAAAGCCAAAACTGACAAATGGGATCTAACTAAACTAAAGAGCTTCTGCAAAGCAAAAGAAACTACCATCAGAGTGAACAGGCAACCTACAGAATGGGAGAAAATTTTTGCAAGCTACTCATCAGACAAAGGGCTAATATCCAGAACCTACAAAGAACTCAAACAAATTTACAAGAAAAAAACAACCCCATCAAAAAGTGGGCAAAGGATATGAACAGACATTTCTCAAAAGAAGACATTCATACAGCCAACAGACACATGAAAAAACGCTCATCATCACTGGCCATCAGAGAAATGCAAATCAAAACCACAATGAGATACCATCTCACACCAGTTAGAATGGCGATCATTCAAAAGTCAGGCAACAACAGCTGCTGGAGAGGATGTGGAGAAATAGGAACACTTTTACACTGTTGTTGGGATTGTAAACTAGTTCAACCATTATGGAAAATAGTATGGTGATTCCTCAAGGATCTAGAACTAGAAGTACCATATGACCCAGCCATCCCATTACTGGGTATATACCCAAAGGATTATAAATCATGCTGCTATAAAGACATATGTACACATATGTTTATTGCAGCACTATTCACAATAGCAAAGACTTGGAATCAACCCAAATGTCCATCTGTGACAGACTGGATTAAGAAAATGTGGCACATATACACCATGGAATACTATGCAGCCATAAAAATGGATAAGTTTGCGTCCTTTGTAGGGACATGGATGCAGCTGGAAACCATCATTCTCAGCAAACTATCACAAGAACAGAAAACCAAACACCACATGTTCTCACTCACAGGTGAGAAATGAACAATGAGATCACTTGGACTCGGGAAGGGGAACATCACACACTGGGGCCTATCACGAGGAGGGGGGAGGGAGGAGGGATTGCATTGGGAGTTATACCTGATGTAAATGATGAGTTGATAGGTGCTGACGAGTTGATGGGTGCAGCACACCAACATGGCAGAAGTATACATACGTAACAAACCTGTACGTTATGCACATGTACCCTAGAACTTAAAGTATAATAATAATAATAATAATAAAAAGAAAATGATATTGGCTTAACATTAACTTAATCAAAGCCTGACTCCAATTGATAGGGCCAATAAACACGTACCCTTCTACCTGCAATGCAGCTGTTGATTCAAAAAATATTTTTATCTTGACCTGTTAATAAAATGCAGCAGAAACAAAAAAAAAAGAATTTTTTTTCATGCAACATTTGTAACAAATGGTGTTGTAATATTTGTAATAATAAATGAGTTTCAAGCATAAAAAAAATTCATTTTAGATCATTTTTTGAAACGCTTGCTAGTATAAAATCCAAAAAAGCCAGTTTCTGTTTTCAAAATGGCAAACTGAGCCCATATTTTAACTTTAACTTTCCAAGTTCATAGAAAAATATCCAAAGAAATTACTAGATTTTTGGTTTTTGAACATCTGAAGCAACAACAGAAAGGAAAGGAAAATAGAAATATACCCCCATATAGATCACAAGATGGGAATGGATTCAAGGAAATCCAAACAGTAGTAAACATCTTGTTATAGACTGAATGCCTGTGTACACCTGCCCTAGCCAAATTCATATGCTGATGCCCTAACCGCCAGTGTGATGATAATAGAAGGTAAGATCTTTGGGAGGTAGTTGAGTTTAGATGAGGTATTGAGGGTGAAGTCCTCATAATCCCTCCTGGAATTAATATCCTTATAAAAAGAGGGAGAAAAACCAGACCTCTCTCTCCCTGAGCACAAAGAGGAGGTCATATGAGCACACAGCAATGTAGCAGCCATCCGCACAATCCAGGAAGAGAGTCCTCACCAAGAACCAAATCTGCCAGCACCTTGATTTTGGATTTCTCATCCTCCAGAACTGTGAAAACTAAATGTCTGTAGATCAAACCATCCAGTTTATAGTATTTTGTTATAGCAGCCCAAGTTGACTAAGACACAGCTCATCACACAACACAGGAAAAGGAAAAGATCTCTCAGAAGTAACTATCTATCTATCTATCTATCTTATCTATCTATCTATCTATCTATCTATCTATCTATCTATCTATCTATCTATCTATCTATCTTATATACACATACTTTTTTCCATTAGAATTCCAGAAAACCACCCAGTTCAGAGAAAATCCCACTAACAAAAGTTGGAGGAAGGTAAATTGGAAGAACACTGTGATTGGTGTCATATTGCATTGAGCTTGCTGTTTGTACCAAAGAAACTTAGGATGAATGCTGTGGCCAATTACTCTGTATAACAGGATATCTTCCCTACCATATATAGAAATATATTATACTAAAGCTAAGGATGATAAAATAATGTAGTAACAAAATAGTCACAGAAATAGTCAAACAGGTCAATGAAACAAAACAATAAGTAGAAAATGGGCATACATACATACATATATATGGAAATTTAATATATGACAATGGTATTTTAAACCATGGCAACAAGATGGATTATTCAATAAATGATATTGGGAAAATTGGTTAACCATTTCAAAAAAATAAAGTTTGAGCCCTACCTTTCTCATATGCCAAAATATTCCAAATGTTAAAAATATAAAAGCTATAAATATAATCAATGGAAATAAAGATTAAAAACATATCTTTATGGTTTTGAGGTCACTGAAGTATTTCTAAGTCTGATAGAGAAATAACAAACCCTAAAAGAGAAGACCAACAGCTTTTACTACACAAAAACTTAAAATTTCTTCACTGCAAAGTATATCATGAATAATATTAAAAGATAACCAGAAAACTGGGTAAAACTATTCACAATATATATGACAAAGATTTGCTATCTTTAATATATAAAATGCTCTTATAAATCAATAATAAAATGAAAATAATTTGGAGACAGATGCAGGCAATTCATACACAAAAAATAATTATGAATTATCAATATTAAAATAGGCCTAACACTGGTATTCTTTGAAAATGCAAAACTAAATCAGATATTTCTTATTTGACACAGACTGAATTATGTCCTGCATTGATTGTAGGGAGAAGGAGACATCTTTTTAGGGGGAAATATATGTCAAGAGCTGAGCACAAAGTTTTAGACAGTTATTCTAAGGAAATAATCAGAAAAGCAGGCAAAGGTATAAATATTAATATATTCATATTTTGTAATAGTATTGAAAAACATTTAATATCATTAATTCATTAAATAAGGTACATTCATACAATGGAATTGTTGGGAATAGGCCCCTCAAAATCTGGCCATAAACTGGCCCCAAACCTGGCCATAAACAAAATCTCTGCAGCACTGTGACATGTTCATGAAGGCCAAAACGCCCATGCTGGAAGGTTGTGGGTTTACCGGAATGAGGGCAAGGAACACATGGCCCACCCAGGGCAGAAAACTGCTTAAAGGCATTCTTAAACCACAAACGACAGCATGAGCGCTCTGTGCCTTAAGGACATGCTCCTGCTGTAGATAACTAAGCCAACCCATCCCTTTATTTCAGCCCATCCCTTCATTTCCCATAAGGGATACTTTTAGTTAATCTTACATCTATAGAAACAATGCTAATGACTGGCTTGCTGTTAATAAATATGTGGGTAAATCTCTGTTCAGGGCTCTCAGCACTGAAGGCTGTGAGACCCCTGATTTCCCACTTCACACCTCTATATTTCTGCGTGTGTTTCTTAAATTCCTCTAGCACTGTTGGGTTGGGGTCTCCCTGACCAAGCTAGTCTTGGCAGGAATAATACATAGCAATGTAAAAGGATGAGGTAGACTCCAACATGCACCTAGTACCTCTTTTGTATACCAGCAGCTGGAGAGACTCCGTTGATCACCATGGTCAACAAAATCCCTAAGGACTTTTTGTTGACCAAGGAGTCAATACTAAGAACAATGACCATATTAATTTGAAGGTAGCAGGCAGGATGGTCATGTGGTACAGCTTAGGATTAGGAGTCATACATCACTTAGTAAACTAATGAAAGCCTATTGTGAATGACAGGGTTTGTCAATGAGACAGATTAGATTCCAATTTGACAGGCAACCAATGACACAAGCACAAATGTGGATGAAGATACAATTGATGTGTTCCAAGAGGAGATAGGAGGTGTCTACTTAAAAAGAAAACCTAAGACTCTGACATGTGGTTTCAGGTGAGACCCAGCATACTGACAGCTGTGGTGGCTATGGTGAGAAAGGTAGAGAAGGCCTTCTGCTTGAGAAGGGTAGAGGGAAAAGTAAAGGGGACTTTGTCTTACACCTTAGGTATTCACTCAGCCACAATGCGTAGAGCACCAAGGAGGCTTTTGGGATCACTGATTCCAGAAGGCCTTGAACAGCATTTCTGGACCTGCCCTGGGCCAGAGGGGAGCCCAGTGCCCTGAAGGGTGGGTTCCAGACCTGACAACATTCACCACAAGCTGACTGAAGAGCCCTAGGGCATTAAGTGAACACTGGCAGTAGCCTGGCAGTATTCCGCCTTGGACCTATGGTAGTGGTGGCCATGGGGTTGAGGCTCTTCCATCTATGGAAAGGGGAAGGAAGAGTGGGCAGGACTGTGTCTCTTAGTTTGAGTGCCAGCTCAGCCACAGTAGAATAGAATACCAGGTAAATTTCTAAGGTTTTTTTATTCCAGTCTCTGGCTCCCAGACAGCATCTCTAGACCTGCCTGAGGATTAGGGGAGCTCGCTGCACTGAAGGGAAGGACACAAGCCTGGCTAGTTTTGCTACCTGCTGATTGTAGAGCTGTAGTGAACATAGGTGGTAGCCAGGTAATGGCTACAGCAGGCCTTGGACAAGACTCAGTACCCTGCTGGGTTCAGGTCTGAACCAGTGGTGGTAGCTACGGGAGTACTTTAGGTCTATCCCAGTGGTGTACAGTATTACCCTGATATCACAGAATGGGAGAAAATATTTGCAAACTATCCATGTGACAAGGAATTAATAACCAGAATACCTAAGGAGTTCAAACAACTCTATAGGAAAAAAATATAATAATTGGATTTTAAAATGGGCAAAAGATCTGAACAAAAATGTCTCAAAAGAAGACATACAAATGGTAAACAGATATATGAAAAGGTACTCAACATCATGGATCATCAGAGAAATACAAATCAAAACTACAATGAAATATCATCTCACTCCAGTTAAAAATGGCCTTTATGCAAACAACAGGCAATAACAAATGCTGGTGAAGATGTGGAGAAAAGTGAACCATCATACACTGTTGGTGGGAATGTAAATTAGTACAATCACTGTAGAAAACAGTTTGGCAATCCCTCACAAAAACAGAAATATAGCTACCATACAATCCAGCAATCCCACTCCCAGGTATTTGGGATTTTCCTTTCCAAAAGAAAGAAAATCAGTATATTAAAGAGATATCTGAACTCCCATGTTTATTTTAGCACTATTCACAATAACCAAGATTTGCAAGCAACCTAAGTGTCCATCAGCAGATGAATGGATAAAGGAAATGTGATATATATACACAGTAGAGTACTATTCAGCCATGAAAAAGAATGAGATTCTGTCATTTTCAACATGGATGGAACTGCAGGTCACAAGTGAAATAAGCCAGGAACAAAAATACAAACTTCACATTTTCTCATTTATTTGTGGGAACCAAAAATCATAACAATTGAACTCATGGAGATAAGGAGTACAAGGATGGTTACCAGAGGCTGGGAAAAATATTGGGGGCTGAGGAGGATGTAGGGATGGTTAATGGGTACAAAAAAATAGAAAGAATGAATAAGACCTACTGTTTGCTAGCACAACAGAGTGAGTATAGTCAAAATTAATTAATTGTACATTGTAAAACAATAAAAGAATATAATTGGATTGTTTGAAAAATAAAGGATAAATGCTTAAAGTGATGGATACCCCATTTACCCTGATGTGATTATCATGCCTAAATATCTCATATACCCCATAAATATATACACCTACTATGTATCCACAAACTTAAAAATTAAAAATTAAAAAAAGAAAGAAAACCTGCTACTTTACTCCATAACTCTATTTTTACAGAGCAGAAATACATTCTCAGTTAGAACACAATTTCATTCCTATCCATGAGCATGGTATGTTCTTCCATTTGTTTGTGTCCTCTTTGATTTCACTGAGCAGTGGTTTGTAGTTCTCCTTGAAGAGGTGCTTTACATCCCTTGTAAGTTGGATTCCTAGGTATTTTATTCTCTTTGAAGCAATTGTGAATGGAAGTTCATTCCTGATTTGGCTCTCTGCTTGTCTGTTACTGGTGTATAAGAATGCTTGTGATTTTTGCACATTAATTTTGTATCCTGAGACTTTGCTGAAGTTGCTTATCAGCTTAAGGAGATTTTGGGCTGAGACGATGGGGTTTTCTAAATATACAATCATGTCATCTGCAAACAGGGACAATTTGACTTCTTCTTTTCCTAACTGAATACCCTTGATTTCTTTCTCTTGCCTGATTGCCCTAGCCAGAACTTCCAACACTATGTTGAATAGGAGTGGTGAGAGAGGGCATCCCTGTCTTGTGCCAGTTTTCAAAGGGAATTTTTCCAGTTTTTGCCCATTCAGTATGATATTAGCTGTGGGTTTGTCATAAATAGCTCTTATTATTTTGAGGTACGTTCCATCAATACCGAATTTATTGAGCGTTTTTAGCATGAAGGGCTGTTGAATTTTGTCAAAAGCCTTTTCTGCATCTATTGAGACAATCATGTGGTTCTTGTCTTTGGTTCTGTTTATATGCTGGATTACGTTTATTGATTTGCGAATGTTGAACCAGCCTTGCATCCCAGGGATGAAGCCCACTTGATCATGGTGGATAAGCTTTTTGATGTGCTGCTGAATCCGGTTTGCCAGTATTTTATTGAGAATTTTTGCATCAATGTTCATCAGGGATATTGGTCTAAAATTCTCTTTTTTTGTTGTGTCTCTGCCAGGCTTTGGTATCAGGATGATGTTGGCCTCATAAAATGAGTTAGGGAGGATTCCCTCTTTTTCTATTGATTGGAATAGTTTCAGAAGGAATGGTACCAGCTCCTCCTTGTACCTCTGGTAGAATTCAGCTGTGAATCCATCTGGTCCTGGACTTTTTTTGGTGGGTAGGCTATTAATTGTTGCCTCAATTTCAGAGCCTGCTATTGGTCTATTCAGGGATTCAACTTCTTCCTGGTTTAGCCTTGGGAGAGTGTAAGTGTCCAGGAAATTATCCATTTCTTCTAGATTTTCTAGTTGATTTGCGTAGAGGCGTTTATAGTATTCTCTGATGGTAGTTTGTATTTCTGTGGGGTCAGTGGTGATATCCCCTTTATCATTTTTTATTGCATCTATTTGATTCCTCTCTCTTTTCTTCTTTATTAGCCTTGCTAGCGGTCTGTCAATTTTGTTGATCGTTTCAAAAAACCAACTCCTGGATTCATTGATTTTTTGGAGGGTTTTTTGTGTCTCTATCTCCTTCAGTTCGGCTCTGATCTTAGTTATTTCTTGCCTTCTGCTAGCTTTTGAATGTGTTTGCTCTTGCCTCTCTAGTTCTTTCAATTGTGATGTTAGAGTGTCAATTTGAGATCTTTCCTGCTTTCTCTTGTGGGCATTTAGTGCTATAAATTTCCCTCTACACACTGCTTTAAATGTGTCCCAGAGATTCTGGTATGTTGTATCTTTGTTCTCATTGGTTTCAAAGAACATCTTTATTTCCGCTTTCATTTCGTTATGTACCCAGTAGTCATTCAGGAGCAGGTTGTTCAGTTTCCATGTAGTTGAGCGGTTTTGATTGAGTTTCTTAGTCCTGAGTTCTAGTTTGATTGTGAAAATGGCCATACTGCCCAAGGTTATTTATAGATTCAATGCCATCCCCATCAAGCTACCAATGAGTTTCTTCACAGAATTGGAAAAAACTGCTTTAAAGTTCATATGGAACCAAAAAAGAGCCCGCATTGCCAAGACAATCCTAAGTCAAAAGGACAAAGCTGGAGGCATCACGCTACCTGACTTCAAACTATACTACAAGGCTACAGTAACCAAAACAGCATGGTACTGGTACCAAAACAGAGCTATAGACCAATGGAACAGAACAGAGTCCTCAGAAATAATACCACACATCTACAGCCATCTGATCTTTGACAAACCTGAGAGAAACAAGAAATGGGGAAAGGATTCCCTATTTAATAAATGGTGCTGGGAAAATTGGCTAGCCATAAGTAGAAAGCTGAAACTGGATCCTTTCCTTACCCCTTATACGAAGATTAATTCAAGATGGATTAGAGACTTAAATGTTAGACCTAATACCATAAAAACCCTAGAAGAAAATCTAGGTAGTACCATTCAGGACATAGGCATGGGCAAGGACTTCATGTCTAAAACACCAAAAGCAACGGCAGCAAAAGCAAAAATTGACAAATGGGATCTCATTAAACTAAAGAGCTTTTGCACAGCAAAAGAAACTACCATCAGAGTGAACAGGCAACCTACAGAATGGGAGAAAATTTTTGCAACCTACTCATCTGACAAAGGGCTAATATCCAGAATCTACAAAGAACTCAAACAAATATACGAGAAAAAAACAAACAACCCCATCAAAAAGTGGGGAAAGGATATGAACAGACATTTCTCAAAAGAAGATATTCATACAGCCAACAGACACATGAAAAAATGCTCATCAACACTCGCCATCAGAGAAATGCAAATCAAAACCACAATGAGATACCATCTCACACCAGTTAGAATGGCAATCATTAAGAAGTCAGGAAACAACAGTTGTTGGAGAGGATGTGGAGAAATAGGAACACTTTTACACTGTTGGTGGGATTGTAAACTAGTTCAACCATTATGGAAAACAGTATGGCAATTCCTCAAGGATCTAGAACTAGATGTACCATATGACCCAGCCATCCCACTACTGGGTATATACCCAAAGGATTATAAATTATTCTACTACAAAGACACATGTACACGTATGTTTATTGCGGCACTATTCACAATAGCAAAGACTTGGAATCAACCCAAATGTCCATCTGTGACAGACTGGATTAAGAAAATGTGGCACATATACACCATGGAATACTATGCAGCCATAAAAAAGGATGAGTTTGCGTCCTTTGTAGGGACATGGATGCAGCTGGAAACCATCATTCTTAGCAAACTATCACAAGAAGAGAAAACCAAACACCGCATGTTCTCACTCATAGGTGGGAACTGAACAATGAGATCACTTGGACTCGGGAAGGGGGACATCACGCACTGAGGCCTATCATGGGGAGGGGGGAGGGGGGAGGAGGGAGGGATTGCATTGGGGAGTTATACATGATATAAATGATGAATTGATGGGTGCTGACGAGTTGATGGGTGCAGCACACCAACATGGCATAAGTATACATATGTAACAAACCTGCAGGTTATGCACATGTACCCTAGAACTTAAAGTATAATAAAATAAATAAATAAATAAATAAATAAAAAGAAAACAATTTCATTCTACCATATCCTAATATAGCATAGTTTTCTTTATTGTTTCATTTACCCTTCTCTATTCCTTTACTGCAGGGGTCCCCAATCCCTGGACCATGGACCAGTACCCATCCGTGGCCTGTTATGAATCAGGCTACACCGTAGAAGGTAAGCAGCAGGCAAGCCAGCATTATTACCTGAGCTCCACCTCCTGTCTGATCAGTAGCAGCATTAGATTCTCATAGGAGTGCAAACCCTACTGTTAACTGCACATGTGCGGGATCTAGGTTGCACACTCTTTATAAGACTCTAATGCCTGATGACCTGCGATGGAGCAGTTTCATCCTGAAACCATACCCCCAACCACCATCCTTGGAAAAATTATCTTCCATGAAATTGGACCCTGGTGCCAAAAAGGTTGGAGACCGCTGCTTTACTGTACATAGAGTAACTAGTGTATGCACACAAACACATTGTATTCTTTTGTTTTACTATATGGCCAGTGAAAGGTTCATTTGACTGACATCAAATGAAGTTAGGATGGAAAAAAAAAACACTGGCTCTGTGAAAATACCTACTTTCTCCATTAGTAGCATGCTCACTCAGCTCTTACTTTTATAATGCAGTAAGTTATTTTGCTGTATTTTAACACACACACCAAAAAAACATAAAAATCCTTGCACGCCTTGTTTGACTGGAGAATTTTAGTGTTTTTCATTTATCTTTGCAAAACCAAGGACAATTTTATAACTTTTTTTGTATGTAGACGTTGAATTTAGAGCAATCTGTCATTTAGTAGAAATAAATGAGTCTAAAAAATGATTGCTAGTTTTCCTTTTGAATCATGGATCTTGTGCTTAAATAAACTTCTTTAACATGAAAGTAAATAAACAAAAGATTGAAGTAGATAGAGATAGACAAGGAAAGAAATGTAGAGTATGATACTAACTATGAAAAAAGACATTTATAGTGGCATACAAAAGATTAGAAGGATATACAAATACTAAAGACTGGCAATCATTGGGAGTAGAATTATAGGGAAGAGTAAGGAACATGACCTTTCATTTTCTACATGATATACTTTTATATTTTAATATTTTTAATAACCAGCGACATAGTAAAGATTTATCCATTTGGAAAAGAAAAGAAAAAAAATTAAACTTGGTTGGAATATTGAAACAGACCTCTAACTCCTTTCTAGTGGTATTTTATACATCATAAGAAGGCATCCTGGAGATCAATATTATACACTGTCCCTTCCAATTACATGTGAGAAAAAGCACTCCAAGATGAAACTGTAACTTCCCGCTTAGGTATCAGGTGAGATGATGTACAGTGAAAAGACTGTGAACCATAAATACACAAAAGTTAGAAGACCTTCGTGGATGTTTAGGAATTTTTTTTTCTATTTCACACTTATTTCCACACATCCTCCAAAAAAAGATTTTTTTAAAGGCTCACAGGAAGAAACTATAAAGAGAAACAACCTATCATTTAAACAATTACCGCAGAATTGGTCTTTCTGAACAGGGACTATCGGTGATAGATTTTTCTAGAAATGTTTAAATCAACCTAGAAGTGGCCTGAGGAAGTTTGGTGAATTGGTAGAAGAAAGGCACGTTTACAATACATATTTACTAAGGATGTGTGTGCCCTAATTTTAATCTAGAAAAATAAGACTGGTTATTAAAAAGCATTATTTACTTTTACAAATAAACAGGTTATAGGGTTAGGCTAGAGATTTGGAAAAAAAAAAAAAAAAGGCTATATGGGTGGCACTTTAATACCTTCGTTGCCCTTTCTAGGAATCTTTAGCATCTTCTGGAAGTTATGATCCCCAATGCTGTCCCTAGTCTAACAGGCCCTAATAAACTAAGTCTGTTAAAATTAAGGAACAAGACTAAGGATGAAAAGAGAAGTTAATGAAATGGTAATCAGCAGGTCCTTGAATAACTTCATTTCAACATTGATTTTAAAAAATCAACTCACTCCTGTAAACCCAGCACTTTGAACGGCCAAGGTGGGTGGATCACGAGGTCAGGAGTTCGAGACCAGCCTGGCCAATATGGTGACACCCCATCTCTACTAAAAATACAAAATTCAGCCGGGTCTGGTGGTGCACACACATAGTCCTAGTTACTCGTGAGGCTGAGGCAGAAGAATCGCTTGAACTGGGGAGGCAAAGGTTACAGTGAGCCGAGATCATGCTACTGCACTCCAGCCTGGGCAACAGAGTGAGACTCCGTCTCAAAAAAAAAAAACATCAATTCCCAGCAAGGGCCACTGTCTGTGGAATTTGTATGTTCTCCCCATGTTTGCATGGGTTTCCTGCAGGTACTCCAGTTTCTTCCCACATCCCAAAGATGTGCCTGTTAGGTTCACTGGCATGTCTAAATGGTCCCAATACAAGTGTGTGTGTGTGTGTGTGTGTGTGTGTGTGTCTGTGTGTCTGTGTGTGTATGTGTGCCTGCGTGCATTCTTCAATGGAGTGGGCTCCAGTCCAGGGTTGACTCCTGCCTTGAGCCCTGAGCTGCCAGGATAGGCTTCAGTGACACTCAACCCTGAAGTGGAATAACTGGGTAAAAAATTATGTTACTTGTTTGTATTAATCTTCCTTAAATGTATATATAGCTCACATTTATTTCAATGTTTACTATCAGAAGTGTGTTGGTATTTATTTAGGTTCGGTGATGGTCTTGTGACCAGAAATATGTTATAGAAACTTAACGGTTATTTATAACAATTAGCTTATGGTAAAACTGGTTTCCTTATAATTCATTTTGCTTAAAGTCCCAGTTTCCAAGAACCTATCAATGAGATTAAATGAGGACTTACTGGGAAACTAAAGGGACTCCTTAATGAAAAGAATCATTCTCACCTTTGCACATTCCTCTTGTATCAGGATGCAGACTGAACTCAGATTTAAGAGCTGTGTCTTGATCAAACAGCAACCTTTCAAATACCAAAAGGGAAGACACAAGTTGTTAATGTATCTTAAACAAAGATTACATTTTAACCATCATTTGTATTATACCAAAGCTTGCTAAAATTCTTAGTTATACCACTATTAATGTTTCTATTTCAAAGTGTTAGTTCAGAAATGTACAATTTGACTGAAAATACATCCAAGATGAAAAATAAAGACTCATGTATATAGTCATGTTAATTTTACAAATATTCTGTTATTATTTTTTAATATTTGGGGGTAAGGGACAAATATCACTGTCCCTAGTCTAATAAACCTTAATAACTTTTTGAAAAGAGATAAAATGAGATCATTTGAGGGACCAGTGCTGGTGGCTTTTTTTCCTTCACATTTCTCTATACCAGAGAACTTGAGATTAATATTCCAGAATTATATCTGAGTATATGTTTTCATTGTATGCACTGACAGAATTCCTTTATTTATTTTGAGAGACAGTCTCTCTCTGTCACCCAAGCTGTAGTGCTGTGGCATGACCTTGGCTCACTTCAAACTCTGGGCTCGAGAGATCCTCTTGCCTCAGCCTCCCAAGTAGCTGGGACTACAGGTGTGCACCACCATGCCTGGCTATTTTTTTTAATATATTTTTTTGTAGAGCCAGGGTCTTATCATGTTGCCCAGGCTGGTCTTGAACTCCTGAGCTTAAATGATCCTGCCTTGACCTCCCAAAGTGCTGGGATTACAGGAATGAGCCACCATACCTGGCCCAGAATTCCTTTAATTTTTGGATTTACTTCTTACTATGTTCAAGGGAACATCACAGTAACAAAGAGAGAAGACAGATAGTCCTTGCCCCCAGGAAGCTCCAAATCTAGTAAGGGATACAGAGCTATGAAAATAAGCATGATATGCCATGAGTATGCTATTAGGCAAACTAAAATATTTATCTTTTCTATTTAAATGGGCAGAAAATGGACAAAAGACTTGAACAGACATTTCTGCAAAGAGGAAATACAAATAGCCAACAAGTACATGAAAAGATGTTCATCATCACTAATCGTTGGGGAAATGCAAATCAAAACCACGAGATACTACTTCATACTCATCAGGATGGCTGTTTATGAAAAACGAAAAATTAAGCCAGGTACTGTCACTCATGCTTGTAATCCCAGCTACTCAGGAGGTTGAAGCAAGAAGATGGCTTGAGACCAGTTCAAGGCTGCAGTGAGCTATGATCAGGCCATTGCACTCCAGCGTAAGTGACAAAGTGAGACACTGTCTCAAAAAACAAAAACACACACCCAAAACGTTCCAATAGTTCTCAGCATCAGAAAAATTGGCAATGAAAATTACTCCAGTCCTTAACTTTTCTGTTATAACACACCCTCTGTGAGAGTGAGTACAGGCTCCTGCTATAAGAAAAGAAGCATTTTCTTGGCTCTTTTCTACTGACCATTACTAAGGATTAAAAATTCATTATTAGAATATGAATTATACCATAGCTATGGTGCATTTTTCCAAGAAGTAAACCATCTATTAATGTCCCTCCAAAAAGTAAAACTATCTATTAATGTCCCTAAAAGTGTAAGTTTACCTCTTAAAATGTTGTGAGATTTTTGTTTGTTTGTTTGTCTGTTTCTTTTCAGACACAGTCACTCTGTCACCCAGGCTGGAATGAAGTGGTGCCATCTCAGCTCACTACAGCCTCCACCACCCAGGTTCAAGTGATTCTCCTGTCTCAACCTCACGAGTAGCTGAGATTATAAGTGCCTGCCACCAAGCCCAGCTAATTTTTTTATTTTTAGTAGAGACAGGTTTCACCATGTTGGCCAAGCTGGTCTCAAACTCCTGACCTTCAGGTCTTGACCTCCCAAAATGCTGGGATTACAGGTGTGAGCCACTGCACCCAACCAAATTTTGTGAGTTTTTTTTTTTTTTTATTTAAAAATAACACAAAAGGGGTATGGAAGAATTTTAGGGGATAATGACATTATTCTATATCTTGAATGTGATAGTAGTTACACAATTATGTTTGTCAAAACTCAGAATTGTACGCTTTAAAAGGTGAACTTTACGTAAATTCCTCCTTGAAGGGTGACAGAATATGCCACCCCAAAATAAGCCACTGTGACATACGGATTACCCTGAGCTAAAGGCAACTTGAAAAACAGCAGATGTTTCCCTTTTTCTTCTTGAAAACAGGAGATAAAAACTCCTATGTAAAAGATGCCCTCCCTGTAGAAGGAGAAAAGAAACATTTTTCAATAGCCAAGAGAATTCTGTACAAACAGATCTTGTTAAAATAATTCTTATCTTCCTTTGGCCTCCCTACATAATTTAGTTACTTTTCTACAACTGCCTCTCTGTTTAACCTAATACAAAAGCATACACGTTTTGCCATTTCTTTTTTTTTTTTTTTTTCTTTTTTTAAGATGGGAGTCTTGCTCTGTTGCCCAGGCTGGAGTGCAGTGATATGATCTCAGCTTACTGCAACCTCCACCTCCCGGGTTCAAGCTATTCTCCTGCCTCAGCCTCCTGAGTAGCTGAGACTACAGGTGCATGCCACTATGCCCGGTTAATTTTTGTATTTTTAATAGAGACAGGTTTGCACCTTTTTGGCCAGGCTGGTCTCGAACTCCTGACCTCAAGTGATCTGTCCACCTCAGCCTCCCAAAGTGTTGGGATAACACGCATGAGCTACCATGCCCGATCAGGTTTTGCTATTTCTTTGGGTCTTCATTTCCTTATGAGGACTCCTGTGTCCCATAAAACTTATTTTAAATTTACAGAAGTTTTAATATTTAAAGTACTTAATCTATTTCATATTTAATTCTTAGGCTTAACCAGGGCCCTATGAGGGGAAAGGCAGAATTTCTGCCCCTACTACAATCTTAATTAAAAATGAAAAAACTAATATAAATATGTTTATATTCTAATATGTAAACATAAAAAATTAACATTATACCAATAAAAGTACGAATAAGGGCCAGGTGCAGTGGCTTATGCCTGTAATTCCCAGCACTTTGGGAGGCTGAAGTGGGGAAATCACTTGAAGTCAGGAGTTCGGGACCAGCCTGGCCATCATGGTGAAACCCCATCTGTATTAAAAATACAAAAATTAGCTGGGCATGGTGGTGTGTGCCTATAGTCCCAGCTACTCAGCAGGCCCAGACAGGAGAATGGCTTGAACCTGGGTGGGTGGAAGCTGCCGTGAGCTGAGATCATGCTACTGCACTCCAGCCTGGGTGATAGAACGAGATTCCATCTCAAAAATATATATATATAATAAAGTCCTGATTCTTTCCTAAGGAAATTATTTTTAAAAACCCCAACATTTAATGTTTAAGGAAATTATCTCAGATTATTTGCAATAACAAAAAATTTTAAAAACAAAATGTTTTGTTTTAGAATCATATAATTTATAAATTATATCTTTATGACAGAAAACTATCAATAGTTTAGGGAAGAATTTTAATGACATTGCAAATGTTTAAAAATAATGTTAAGTGAAAACTGTAAACTTGTACAAATTGATTCAAACTTTGTAAAAGAATTATAGGTGCACACACAAAAGCCTATATAGAAAGCTGGAAGAAAATATACCAAAGTCTTAATACAGGTAGAATTAGATCAGATTTCTATCTCATTCATGCTTCTTTTTATTGCCCATGTTTCCTATAGTGTTTTTGAATAGACAGTATATTTATATGGTTCAAAATTCAAAAACCAGTATAGACTGGGCATGATTACTCATGCTCATAGTCCTCACTACTCAGGGAGCTGAGGCAGGAAGATCACTTCGGCCTAGGAGTTAGAGGCTTCAGTGAGCTATGATTGCACTATTGCATTCCAGACTGGACAACAACGTAAGATCCTGTCTCCAAAACAAACAATATAATAGGGTATGTAGTAAAATATCTCCCTGTCCCCTCAAATATAAACTTTCTTTCCCACAGGCAACCAAGGTGTTTGTTCTGTAACCCTTTCAGAGATATTTTCTAAGTGTATATATGTTGGAGGACAGAGGTAAAACTATTTTCTAAAAATAGAAGCACTGTGTCAAAGAGTATATGTGTTTGCAATCTTGATAATTGAAATTTTTTGAGTTTTGTATTAAAATTATGCCTTTCTTCCTCCACAGTTATAAAAGAATCCCTCCTTGGCTTCTTGTAATACTTTTTTTTTTTTTTTTTTAACATTTAAATCTTTGATTCATATGGAATTTTTTTGGAGCACAGTGTAAAGTATGGATTCAACTAAACTATTTTCTACATATATCCTTCATTGTCCCAATATCATTTTTTGAAAAATCCCATCATTTCCTCACCGGTTTGGGATGCCATCTCTTTAATATACTAAATTCCCATATGTATGTGATTTTATTTTGGGGGCTTTTATGCTGTTTATTGATCTGTCACTTTATGTGCCAGTATCATATTTAAAATATTTTATATCAGAAAATATTTTAATATCCTGTAGGTCATTACCTCCTTATTGTTCTTATTTTTCAGACTTTTCCTAATTGCTCTTAATTATTTTACCATACAAACTTTGGAATCAGTTGTCTAGTTCAACAGAAAGTCTTGCTGGTACTTTTATTTTGTTATTTTTTTTGAGATGCAGTCTCACTCTGTCGTCCAGGCTGGAGCGCAGTGGAGTCATTTCGGCTCACTGCAACCTCTGCCTATTTCTCATTACAACCAAAAACTATGAATGAATATTTTTTTAAAACTACTTGAGAACCTTGAAAAGTAAACAATAGCAGGTAGATTGGGGACTGAAGCTGAAATCTGAATAACAACCCATTTATTGATGAGTTTCAGTTTGTTTTCGGTTTTGTTTTTTAGTTCTTTTTTGCCTTTCAGCTTTGAACCATCCAGTGGGCACAGACAGTAAACCTACTTTTATCCAGAAGACCAAGGAAAATGACCCTTGCATGCCAGAAGGTATAGGGGAAAGCCCAGGGTTTTATTTTGTTTTCTCTCTTACCTCCCAGCCCTGCCCCAAGGCTGGCCCTAGCCTCAGAGCAGGCACCAACCATGCCACCAACCATGGCAACTGGGGAACTTAAAACTCAAGAGAAAATGTCTTTCTACCAGAGGAACTGGGAAAAGGGATCTGTATTGCCTTAAAAGCTTGGAGAGAATCCTCCTTTTTTCTCTTTTCTTAACTCTTTGTGCTAAAGGCTGTCCCCGTTGTAAGGAACTGCTCTATACTGAAAAGGCTAACACTCAAAGAAACCTGTCTTTCTGATCATATGAACTGGCAAGTGGGTATGATGAGGAAAGGGGCAGGAGAATCCTGGAGAGGAGAGAGAGGGAAAGGAGAATCGCCTAATTCTGTGTATGATCCAACTTAAGTCCCAGACACAGCCCTTACATGAAGCAGACCTAGTGGCCTCATCCCTGCTCTCTTTTCCCTGTGTCTAGCACACAGAATATGCTAGAGAAAGGTTTTGATAACCTGAAATACCGACTTCTTTGGATTTGTATGAAACTATTCGCATCCAGTTTGGCAGGGTCCAGTTTCCCCATCACACATTCTTTTTCTTGAGAGAAACCGTTACCCATTTTCCCAGAACTGAGCTACAAGTCTCTCGAATCAAAATGCAGTTAAGTTCAGACCCCAGATCTTTTTTGCTTGTGCAAAAAGACTTAAAGCCCCCAAAAAGGAAAGCCTTTTGAAAAATGCTATAAAGCCACCTAGTACAAAACTCATTTTGTCCCTAGCTGGTTGGGGATAGGTGGGGACAGACTGTGGTTGCTTATTTACAAGCTCTCAGCTCAGGCACGGCTGCCCCACAAGGCTCTGATCCTGCCCACAAGCACATGCTCTGGTCATGATCTCCACTCAAAACTCTGACCCTCTCAGAGGGCACCTGGGCCGCCCTGGCGCGAGGGTTCAGGCACTGTGGCCCTAATGATGGTCACCTTCTCCAGCGCAGCTCCTTTTCTTCCAGGTCGCTCTCCGTCACTGAACCCTCTATCACGGTTTCATCACTGTCCCAGTCTGGGTCCTGGAGGCCTTCCTCCATCTTTGCCTCACATTCAAAGCATTTTTTACCCTCCTCTAACTCCCTCTTGCCCGCAAACAAAAAAACGCTTTGAGGGCCAGAGGAAATTGTGAGTTAAAAATAAAAATAATATAATCGCAGCAGGAGCCGGGCCTTGTCGCAGGGCTGCTAAGGAGAGTGCAGAGGGGCCGCGAGCGCGGCGGGGTCGTAGTCCGGGGAGCCGTCCGCGGGTCCCGCCGCTCGCTGCCGGCAGGGGGCAGCCGCTCGCCACACGTCGGAGCCCTGCGCAGCGCTCGGCCCCTCCCCCAGCTCCCGCGGCCGGAAGTGGGCGGCTGGGCGCGCAGGCCTGCTCTGGGCGTGGCCTGCCGCAGCTTGTCTTTTTCGCGGTTTCCCATTCTCGGTCGCTAGACGTAGAGGGAACTGGGGTTGCTGCTGCAGAGACTGGAAAGGTAGGCGTGCCGCACCCAGAACTCAGGCGAGCCTGCTTAACACCCTTGGCCGGGAGGGTGACCTGCCACGCACCTGATGCTTGTGAGCCCCAGATAAAGGAAGAGCTGTCAGCTCCTGCCCGCCCCAGCAGCCCTGGCATTCTGGAGCCAGAATGCGACCTTAGACTTAACGAGTGTTTTTGCAGCCCACTAAGCGCTTCCTTTCCCTTTAATCCCTTGACAGCCTCTTTTTAAGTGTCCCCTGAGGTAGACGAACAGATATGTTTATCAGAACTTTTAGCTCTCAACTAATCTCAGTGATGTATTTTGTATTTTTTTTTTTCTCTCAACAACTCTTTGGTTACCTGAAATACAGATAGATTATGCAGGAAAGGCAGGATAGATGCTTTGTTTTTTCCCCTTTTATCAGTTTTTAGAATAATAGTCATGCCTAGCAACCTCCAAAAGTAGTCCGTTGTGTTTTAATGAAGTACTAGAATTTTATGTATTTGATGTGTTTCAGTCTAGTTGAACATTTTTAATTCAAACTAATTCAAAACGAAACCAAGTGAGCTTCCACTTGCCGAGTGAGAAAGTTCAAGAAAAGACCAAGTTGTTTTCCCATAGCAAGCGTTTAGTATTCACCTTGGAGTCTCCAGCATCTGGCACATATGAAGTCTTAAGTTTTGTCATAAATGGATGGAGCTAGAGATATCTGACTTCCCAATTCATTGCCCTTTTCACTATATGGAGTAGCTTTGCCGTTATTAATATTTTGTGTTTTTACTATTTATATTTAAGTCACTGCTATTTAAAATACTTGATTGGTGATTATCCTCTAAACTTGAGGCTGGGGATGGTGGCTCATACCTGTAACCTCAATGCTTTGGAGGCTAAGGCAGGAGGATTGCTTGAGACTAGAAGTTCAAGACCAGCCTGGGCAACATAGTGAGACCCCTATCTCTACAAAAAATTTGTTTTAATTAGCAGGGCATGGAAGCATGGGCCTGTAGTCCCTGTTACTCAGGAGGTTGAGGCGGGGGATCGCTTGAGCCCAGGAGTTTGAGGTTCCAATGAGCTGTGATTGAGCAAACGCGCTCCAGCCTGAGCAACAGAGTCATACCATGTCTCAAAAAACAAAAAATAAAAAATAAACTTACTTGAATAAGTAACTTAGTTAAATAAAATTCCTCACCTCAACTCCAGAAATTAGGCAGAACAGTAATAATATACAAAGAATTAGACCTGTTTTGTTTTTTTTTCACAGTAGTCCATTTATACCCTCCATGTCTAAATCAGACCTAAATTCCTGTCACATTTCCTGCTCACCCACTGTTTAATTAATTCATTAGTTCATTCTTCTATGTTACTCAAGCTGGTCTCCAACTCCTGGGCTCAAGCTATCCTCCCACCTCACCCTCCCAAATAGCTGGAACTACAGTTTCATGCCACTATGCCCACTTCACCCATTCTTTTTAATTATCCAGCTCTGCTTTCACAGGAATTGGGGGATGCATACCCAGTAAATGATGGTGAGTGGCTCCATTTGCCCCAGAGGGAAAGATGACTCCACCAGCAACAGCACTTGCTCCAAACAGCTGGTAACAAGCTAAGTACAATAAGTCCTCACTTAATGTCTGTCAGTAGGTTCTTGGAAACTGCACCTTTAAGCAAAATGACTTATAAGGAAACCAATTTTACCATGATCTAATTGATATATATGAGAGTTAAGTTCTTATAACATATTTCTGGTCACAAAAACATTGCCAAACTTGCAAATAAACACCAAAACACCTTTAATATTAAACATTGAAATAACTGTGAGCTACATATATGTTAAATATATATATTTAAGAACTGTCTTAAATATATATTTAATAAATATATATAAGAAATGTCATATATATTTAAGAAAGATTAATAAAAATATATATTTAAGAAAGACTAATAAAAACAAATAAGATAATTATTTACCTAGTCATTCCAGTTCAGGGTTGAGGGTGGCTGGAGCCTATCCTGGCAGCTCAGGGCTCAAGGCAGGAGCCAGCCCCGCACAGGAGGCCATTCCATTGAAGAGCTCGCTCACTCACACACACACACTCACTCATTCTGAGACCATTTAGATAGGCCAATGAGCCTAACATACACATCTTTGGGATGTGGGAGGAAACTGAAATACCTGGAGGAAACTCCACGCTGACATGGGGAGAACATGAAAACTCCACATATACAGTGGCCC
The DNA here is from genome assembly GCF_007565055.1 of Rhinopithecus roxellana. Lineage (NCBI taxonomy): Eukaryota > Metazoa > Chordata > Mammalia > Primates > Cercopithecidae > Rhinopithecus > Rhinopithecus roxellana. The sequence continues at coordinate 1,853,223 of NC_044551.1, forward strand.
CGGCTGGGAAGTATCATAATTTTCTTTCGTCATCAATGTTGAAACACCATTGAAAGAAATGTTATTCGAGGATCTGCTATAGATAACCTTCTGGGCCTGAAATTCACATTCTTTTTAAAAACGCTTTCTCCTTTGGCGGGAAAAAGTCAGTTATTTTTGCATCATCTATTCTCCTTTTATTCAAGAGAGTTGCTATGATTCAAAGAATGAAAAATAAATGCAGAGATGAGCCTCATAAATGCCAGTGTGATTCTAAATAAACCTTTTTTTGTTTGTTTTTATAAAATCCAAAGTTTCAGTGCAGGACAGAGGTGGAAAAATGGACAGAAGATCTGTTTTTAGGAATCTAGGCTGCAGTACAATTCAAACTAGTTTAAGCAGGTTGAGTTGAATCACGTAACTGAACCAAGGAGAGGTTTCCCAGGTATTTCAGGAATGACAGGAATCAGGTACTGAAACTGTGTTTCAAAGGAAATAGAGCTCAGCTTTCTTTTGAATTAGTTTGAATTTTCAAATAGATTAAAACATTGCCGAATATGTAAAAGTCTGTAAACATTATTGTTAAAAAATAATAATTGGCTACTTTTGGAAGTTGCTAGACACCATTTATTATTCTAAAATTAATAACAAAAAAAACTTTATCCTGCCTTTCCTACACAATTTATATTCAGAATAACCATAGTTGATGAGGGAAAAAAAATTTTTTTTTTTTTTGAGATGGAGTTTCACTCTTGTTGCCCAGGCTGGAGTGCTATAGTGTGATCTTGGCTCGCTGCAACCTCCCACCTCCCAGGTTCGAGTGATTCTCCTGCTTCAGCCTCCCGAGATTACAGCTGGGATTACAGGCATGTGCCACCTCACTCGACTAATTTTGTATTTTTAGTAGAGATGGGATTTCTCCATTTTGGTCAGGCTGACCTCGAACTCCTGACCTCAGGTGATTCACCCACCTCGGCCTCCCAAAGTGCTGGGATTACAGGCTTGAGCCACCACGCCCGGCCATAATTTTTAAGAAATGTAATTAAATTTTACTTGCTCTACTCCATTTAGCCTATAATCTTACAAGAAAAAAGTCCTCTTGGGGAATTCTTGTTGTAAAGGTGAATTAAAAAAATTTTTTTTGATGATTAAAAAGAAAAAGAAGGCTCATTATTTTATGATTACACAATATATTTTGCTTTTATAATTAAGATTCTTCCCTGCCTATAGCTTCATATTATTTGTTTCCTATCCAGGTTACTTTAGATCCTAGAACTGTAAGAGATGAGACTTTCATGGAATATTCGATTTATCATAACACAACATGAATCTCTAAGAGACTAAATCCAACAGCCACTTTTCACCTTAGTAATATTTCTCCCCCAAAATAAAGCTATATGAAGTATTTCACCAAGTATTCCATAAGTATTTTAAAATATACTTTCCCGACAGGGTACAATGGTTCATATTTGTAATCTCAGTACTTTGGGAGGCAGAGATGGGAGGATCACTTGAGCTGAGGAGCCTGGGCAACATAGACCCCCACCTCTACAAAAATAAAAATAAATTAGCCAGAATTGGTGGCGCACATTTGACCCAGCTACTCGGGAGGTTGAAGCAGGAGGATCTCTTGAGCCCAGGAGTCGCAGTGAGCTATGATTGCACCACTGCACTCCAGCCTGGATGACAGAGTGAGGCCCTGTCAAAAAAAAAAAAAAAAAAAAAAACACTTTCCAAAAAAATAATTTTCTCAAAGACTTAGACTTCTTTGTTAAACAAAAATAAGTTACTCATCCATTAACCCAAGCAATTCACATGTTTGGCACAAATTAAAACTGTCATGTAAACTTTTTTAATGGATGGGAATAAGTATGTAACTGAAAAATCAGGATATGTGAAATTGTAAAAGTAAACTGAGGCCAGAGCCGAACCGGGAACGAAGACACAAGGCAAATGGCAGTGAGAATAGCCTTTGTTAAGACTTGTGGGCGAGGTTCCTCGGTCCAAAGGTGCGGGCCGAGGAAGCTGCGCTGAGGGAGGAGGGTAGGGACCTTTTATAGCTTGAGCGATGGGGAAGTTGGTTGTGCAAAACAAGTCCTGGAGGGTCTTGAAACTGCAATGTCACGAGGAAGGGGTCTTTGGAAACTGATTGAAACTGCTGTTTACGAACTTGTGAAATGCAGGTGAGCTGCGGGTCATGGGGGAGTGTGGTTGCCCAACCAGAACTCTGACGCATGTAAGTCTGCGGGTGTGTACAAGGGTGAAGGGAGTCTTTAACAAAAGGCCTGCTATGCCGGGTAATGCTGCCATGTTGGGTCTAGATTCCTGTCTAACAGAAATCTTTTCTCAAAAACTGCAAAATGTTGGAGCACACAAAGACAAGTTTACACATGATTAAGTGTTGTTTCAGTACCTAAATTCGTTTTAATATCTATTTGTTTATGAGACGGAGTTCCACTTTTGTTGCCCAGGTTGGAGCACAATGGTGTGATCTCGGCTCACTGCTACCTCCGTCTCCCAGGTTCAAGCAATTCTCCTGAATCAGCCTCCCACATAGCTGGGATTACAGGCGTGTGCCACCACGCCTGGCTAATTTTTGCATTTTTTTAGTAGAGATGGGGCTTTGCCATGTTGGCCAGGCTGGTCTCAAACTCCTGACCTCAGGTGATTCACCCGCCTCAGCCTCTCAAAGTGCTAAGACTACAGGGGTAAGCTACTGCACCCTGCCCTAAATTTGTTTTTTAGCGATCATTATAGCTGATTCATATGTGTGGGGATATGTCAACCACAACTCCTATAGGCTGTCCCTTCTTAGTGCAGAATTTAATACGTTCAATTTTACTTTAAAATGGCATGAAATAGATATAAAACACTTCAGAAAGTTAGAAGTACTGTAACCACCCAATGGGTTCTCCTTGCCTGCTGCCTAGACAGAGCCAGTTTATCAAGACAGGAGAAGACAGGGGAATTGCAATGAGAGTAATTCACGCAGAGCCCGCTATGCAGGAGACCGAAGTTTTGTTATTACTCAAATCACTCTTGCCAAGCATTCGGGGATCAGAGTTTTGAAAGATAATTTGGCCGTAAGGCCTTGGGTAGTGGGGAGTGCTGATTGATCAGGTTGGAGATGGACTCATAGCGGGTGTAATTTAGGTTTTCTTGCTGTCTTGTGTTCCTGGGTGGATGGCAGAACTGGTTGAGCCAGCGTAATCGGTCTGGGTGGTGTCAGCTGATCCATCAAGCTCAGGGTCTGCAAAATATCTCAGGCACTGATTTTAGTTTTTACAATAGTGATGTTATACCCAGGAGCAAATTGAGGAGGTTCAGACTCTTGAAGCCAAAGGCTACATGACCCCCAAATTGTAATTTCTAATCTTGTAGCTAACTTGTTAGTCCTGAAAAGACAGACTGGTCCCAGGCAAGAAGGGGGTCTTTTCAGGAAAGGGGTATTTTCAATTTTGTTTCAGAGTCAAACCATGGACTGAACTCCTTCCCAAAGTTAGTTTGGCCTACACCCGGGAATGAACAAGGACAGCTGAAAAGTTAGAAGCAAGATGAAGTTGATTAGGTTGGATTTCTTTCACTGTCATAATTTCCTAAGTTATAATTTTGCAAAGGTGGTTTCAGTACTGTGAAATTTCAGATGATAGCCTGTATATAATTAGTATTTCCAAGATGAAAAACCTCTGAAGAATTGCTAATGGCATCTGTTATTCTGGCAATTGATTAAAAGATACAGTATAATGAAGCCCATAAAATCAGCAAAGTATGATTGAAAAAACTCTTGGCATTTCACAAAGGAGAATCAGAGGACTAGACACACCTAGAGGTAAATTATAACAACCCTCCCAACCCATTGCTCCAGATGCCTGCAAGATGTTGTTGCTATTCTATGTGGTCTCTACTATTACAGTTATTCATTGTTTAGTCTATTAGACTATAAATAATGTTTCTTTAGAAGCAGAAAGGGGCATTGTTAAGGGACAATAGTTATACACTGATCTTCTGTCTCAGAAGAAATACCTTACAACATTGTATAATTTATTATGATGTGAAAAAAACAATATTGGAACACAGACAATAAATGACTATTATATATCATCAAGATCTTTTTAAGGATTCTTAGATTACTTTCTCCTTAGAAACACAATGTAATGTTGGCATCAAAAATTGGCAAAGTAATAAGGCCATGACAGACTGTCAAAAAGAATTACAGACTCAAATGCAACAGCCTAGAGAACATGACATTGGTTTTGTCAACTAGTTTAACAAGTTTGACAGCTTCCTCCTTGTCTGCTTGTCCAGACAAGTGATACTCATTGATGGCCCAAATGCTAAGAAGTCTGTATTTCAAAGTCTTTCCATTTCTATTCCTCCCCACATCTGGTCTTTTTCTGTGATAGTAACTGATTAAAACATTGGATTTTAAAACATACTTAACCTAAGTCATAATTAAAGAAATAAACATTAAAACAACCAATGACACATTTATTGGTTTATTTTATCTATTAGTCTGGAAAAGATTTAAAAAAAAGATTGATAATGCTCAGCACTGGCAGTGATTGGGGAAAATAGGTGTTCTCCTATACTCTTGGAGGGAGAACAGATGAGTTCAGTCTTTTTTGGAGAGCAGTTTGGCAACATCTATCAAAGTGTTTCACATGGGCCGGGCACGGTGGCTCACGCCTGTAATCCCAGCAGTTTGGGAGGCCGAGGCAGGTGGATCATTTGAGGTCAGGAGTTTAAGAGCAGCCTGGCCAACATGGTGAAAACCTGTCTTTACTAAAAATACAAAACCTAGCAGGGCATGGTGGCACATGCCTGTAGTCCCAGCTACTTGGGAGACTGAGGCAGGATAATCGCGTGAACCTGGGAGGCAGAGATTGCAGTGAGCCGAGATTGTACGCCTGCACTCTAGCCTGGGCAACAGAGGGATACTCTCTTAAAAAAAAAAAAAAAAGTTTTATATGTATATACCCCTAGAGATAGCCTTTCCACTTTTAGCAATTTATTCCTATATTACCAATATGTTTGCACCAACTGCAATTTTGAAAAGTTGGAAACAAAGTAAGTGTTCATCATTAGGGGATTATGCAGTGAAATACTCTGCTGTCGTTACAAATAATGAAATATAGTTGTGTATTAGGACTGTATATACAGCTAGAGATAACTGCTTACATAGCATATTTATGGCTTTATCTTCGATTCTGTGTTTATTTGTGGTTGTTTAGGAAGGCTAAAGAGATAAGAAGGTATAAATAAAGCCCTCCACACATACCAAGATACCACCTGATCCTGATACTGCAGAACAACACAATTTTTTAATTTCTTCTTTTTATTGAGGTATAATGGACATACAGTGAAATGCACGAATCTTATGTGTTCAGTTCAATGTGTTTTCTGAGCCATTCTATATTTCTATATTTATTTTGTTTAACAGCATACTCAACTCTAAAGGAAGAGAATGGGAGTTGTAGGTGGGAAAAAAGATAATACACAAGCAATAGCTTGAATCTTTAAAGTATAATTTACATGAATAACACATAATAAAAAGAGAAATTGTAATAACTTCTGGACTGATAAGATTGCCAAATAAATACGTGATAATGGGATCTTCTTTGTATAGACCTGAAACAGCCATATAAACAGATTTAGACTAACGTATTAGTAGGTCTGCCACTGTAGAAAAAAATACCAGCTATACCCACAAAAAATCCCAGCCACAAGAAATTAATCAGAATCTTCACATAGTAAAAGAATGCAGTTCAATGATTTTTGACCCTCTCTCTCTTTGTGCATGTACACACACACACTCAACCACCTAAGTACTTAAAACAAGATCAAAAATATTTCCATCACTCCTGCCCTGTCCTCAAAATCCACCTACAAATTATAATTTTTCATATAAATGGAATCACTCTGTATGTACCTTTTAAAACTGGGTTCTTTTACTTAGTTTTATGTTTTCGAGATTTGCCCACATTGTTTGCACCAGGTCATTCCTTTTTGTTGCTGAGCATTGTTATATTACATAAATAGACTGAATTTGTTCAGTGCGTTCTCTTGTTAATGGACATGAGTTATTTTCAGTTTGGACACTGTAATGAATAAGATTGCTATCAACATTCCTGTTGAAATCTTTTTGTGGGTATATGTTTTCATTTCTCTTTGGGTACATAAATACCTGATGAGCAAAATCCCTGGTCATATGATAGGTATATGTTTAACTTTATTAAAAAACTGCCTTATAGTTCTCCAAAGAGAGTACCACTCCCAACAGCAACATATGCAAGTTCCCTTTGCGTCATATCTTCACGATCATTTGGTATTGTCAGTCTTTTATGTGCCAGCCATTTCAATGGATATGAAATAGTATCTCACTGTGGTATTAATTTGCATTTCCCTCATGCCTAATAATACTAGCAAATTTTTGTGTGCTTATTGGCTGTCTACACACCTTTTGTGAAGTGTCTATTCAGATTTCTTGCACACTTTTCCATTGGGCTGTTTGTATTTTTATTATCAATTTCTAACATTCCTTTATGTATTCTGGATATGAGGCCTTTATCAAATATCTGTATCATGAATATTTTTTATTAGTCTCTGGCTTGTCTATTTTTTTTTTTTTTTTTAACAGTTGGGGTCTCCCTTTGTTACCCAGGCTGCTGGAGTGCAGTGGCATGAACATGACTCACCGCAGCCTCCACTTCCTGGGCTCAAGTGATGCTTCCACCTCAGTCCCCTCCACCCTTCCAAGTGGCTGAGACTACAGGCACACACCACCATGCCTGGCTAATCTTTTAATTTTTTGTAGAGACAGAGTTTCGTCATGTTGGCCAGGCTGGTTTGGAACTCGTGGGCTTAAGCAATCTGCCCATCTAGGACTCTCAAACTGCTAGAATTAGGTTTGTGCCACCACACCTGGCCTCTTAATAGTGTCTTTTGATGAGTAAAAAGGTTTTAATTAGGATACTTTCCAATTTATCAGTTTTTTTTTCTTTTATGATCAGTGTAGGTGTTAGTTTCCTAAGGCTGTAATTAACAAATTGCCACAAACTGGATGGCTTAAAACAACAGATATTTATTTTTTATTTATGTATGTATTTGTTTTTTAAGACGGAGTTTCACTCTTTCACCAGGCTAGAGTGCAGTGGTGCAATCTCGGCTCACTGCAACCTCTGCCTCCCGGGTTCAAGCAATTCTCCTGCCTCAGCCTCCTGAGTAGCTGGGATTACAGGCACATACCACCATGCCCAGCTAGTTTTTGTATTTTTAGTAGAGACAGGGTTTTACCGTGTTGGCCAGGATGGTCTCGGTCTCCTGACCTCGTGATCCACCTGCCTGAGCCTCCCAAAGTGCTGGGATTACAGGCATGAGCCACCGTGCCCGGCCAACAATGAGATTTGTTATCTCACCATTCTGGAGGCCAGCAATCTAAAATCAAGATGTGGATGGGGCCATGCTCTCTCTGAAGGTTGTAGAGAACAATCTGTTCCATGCCTTTCTCTTAGCTTCTGACTTTGGCCACAATTCGTGGCATTCCTTTGCTTGTAGATGCATCACTCCAATCTCTGCCTTCATCATGACCTGGTGTTCTTGTCTGTTTCTGTCTCTGGGTCTCTTCTCTTCTTATAAGGACACCAATCGTATTGGATTAGGGTCCACCTTACTCCAATATAAACTCACCCTAACTAATTACAACTGCAATGACTTTATTTCCAAATACAGTCACATTCTTTTTTTTTTTTTTTTTTTTTTTTTTTTTTTGTGGTCAGAACAGAGTCTTGTTCTGTCACCCAGACTGGAGTGCAGTGGCACAATCTCAGGTCACTGCAATCTCCTCCTCCCAAGTTCAAGCGATTCTCCTGCCACAGCCTCCCAAGTAGCTGGGATTACAGGCATCTGCCACCACACACAGCTAATTTTTGAATTTTTACTAGAGTTGGGGTTTTGCCATGCTAGCCAGACTGGTCTCGAACTCCTGACCCCAGGTGATCCACCCACCTCAACCTCCCAATGTTCTGGGACTACATGCATGAGCCACTGTATCCGGCCAAATACAGTCACATTCAGAGGCTTTGCAAAGGAAATAAATTTTGGGGGGATACTGTCAAACCCAGTATAGTGTTTTTTGTGTCTTGGGTTAGAAATCTTTGCTTAAGCCAAAGTCATGAAGATATTCTCTTATTCTCTTTTGTTTTCTCCTGGAAGCACTATGGTTCTAACTTTACATTGAGTTCTGTTTATCTCATTTTTTTTGTGTATGTAATGAGGTAAGGAACAAAGTTTATTTTTTTTCCATATGGATATCCAGGTGTTACAACACCTTGGGTTAAAAAGATAAGCCTTGGGCGACTGGCAAGATGGCCAAATAGGAACAGCTCCAGTCTACAGCTCCCAGCGAGATCAACGCAGAAGGAGGGTGATTTCTGCATTTCTAAATGAGGTACCCGGCTCATCTCATTGTGACTGGTTAGACAGTGGGTGCAGTTCATGGAGGGTGAGCAGAAGCAGGGTGGGGTGTCATCTCTCCCAGGAAGGGCAAAGGGTCAAGGAACTCCCTCCCCTAGCCAAGAGAAGCCGTGAAGGACTGTGCCTTGAGGGATGGTGCTATTCAGCCTAGAAACTACTTTTTTCCCATAGTCTTTGCAACCCACAGGCAGGAGATACCCTCGGGTGCCTACACCAGCAGGGCACCGGGTTTCAAGCACAAAACTGGGCAGCCGTTTAGGCAGACACCGAGCTAGCTGCAGGAGTGTTTTTTCATACTCCAGTAGCACCTGAATGCCAGCAAGACAGAACCATTCACTCCCCTGGAAAGGGAGCTGAAGCCAGGGAGCCAAGTGGTCTGTCTCAGCGGATCCCACCCCTATGGAACCCAACAAGCTAAGATCCACTGGCTTGAAATTCTCGCTGCCAGCACAACAGTCTGAAGTTGACCTGAAATGCTCCAGCTTGGTGAGGGGAGGGGCATCTGCCATTACTGAGGCTGGGTTGTTGAAGAGCAGATTCACCAAGGTTGAAATGATGGGAAAAATGTTATGGGCAGCCAGAGAGAAAGGTCAGGTTACCCACAAAGGGAAGCCCATCAAACTAATAGCAGATCTCTCTGCAGAAATCCTACAAGGCAGAAGAGAGTGGAGGCCAATGTTTGACATTCTTAAAGAAAAGAATTTTCAACCCAGAATTTCATATCCAGCCAAACTAAGTTTCATAAGTGAAGGAGAAATAAAATTCTTTACAGACAAGCAAAAAATGCTGAGGGATTTTGTCACCACCAGGCCTGCCTTACAAGAGCTCCCGAGGGAAACACTAATATGTAAAGGAAAAACTGGTACCAGCCACTGCAAAAACATACCAAAATGTAAAGACCATTGACATGGTGAAGAAACTGCATTAACTAATGTGTAAAGTAACCAGCTAGTATCATAATGACAGGATCAAATTCACATATAGCAATATTAACCTTAAATGTAAAAGGGATATATGCCACAATTAAAAGACACTGACCAGCAAATTGGATAAAAGGTGAGGACCCATTGGTGTGCCGTATTCAGAAAATCCGTATCGGTGCAAAGACACACATAGGCTCAAAATAAAGGGATTCAGCAATATTTACTAAGCAAATGGAAAGAAAATAAAAAGCAGGGGTTGCAATCCTAGTCTCTGATAAAACAGACTTTAAACCAACAAAGATCAAAAAAGACAAAGAAGGGCATTACATAATGGTAAAGGGATTAATGCAAAAACAAGACCTAACTATCCTAAATATATATGCATCTATTACAGGAGCACCCAGATTCATAAAGCAAGTTCTTAGCGACCTACAAAGAGACTTAGACTCCCACACAGTAATATTGGGAGACTTTAACACCCCACTTTCAATATTAGACAGATCAATGAGACAGAAAATTAACAAGGATATTCAGGACTTGAACTCAACTCTGGACCAAGCAGACCTAATAGACATCTACAGAACTCTCCACCTCAAATCAACAGAATATACATTATTCTCACCACATCACACTTATTCTAAAACTGACCACATAATTGGAAGTAAAACACTTCTCAGCATGCAAAAGAATGGAAATCATAACAAACAGTCTCTCAGACCATGGTGCAATCAAATTATAACTCAGGATTAAGAAACTCACTCAAAACCACACACCTACATGGAATCTGAACAACCTGCTCTTGAATGACTACTAGGTAAATAACAAAATTAAGGCAGAAATAAATAAGTTCTTTGAAAACAATGAGAACAAAGACACAATGTACCAGAGTCTCTGGGACACAGCTAAAGCAGTGTTTAGAGGGAAATTTATAGCACTAAATGCCCACAGGAGAAAGCGGGAAAGGTCTAAAACCAACACCCTAACATCACAGTTAAAAGAACTAGAGAAGCAAGAGCAAACAAATTCTAAGGCTAACAGAAGACAAGAAATAACTAAGATCAGAACAGAACTGAAGGAGATAGAGACATGAAAAACCCTCCAAAAAATCAATGAATCCAGCAGCTGGTTTTTTGAAAAGATTAAAAAATAGACCACTAGCCAGACAAAGAAGAAAAGAGAGAAGAATCAAATCGATACAATATAAAATGGTAAAGGGGATATCACCACTGATCCTACAGAAATACAAACTACCATCAGAGAATAATATAAACACCTCTACACAAATAAACTAGAAAATCTAGAAGAAATGGATAAATTCCTGGACACATACACCTTCCCAACTCTAAACCAGGAAGAAGTCAAATCCCTGAATAGACCAATAACAAGTTCTAAAATTGAGGCAGTAATTAATAGCCTACCAACCAAAAAAAAAAGCCCAGGACCAGACAGATTCACAGCTGAATTCTACCAGGGGTACGAAGAGGAGCTGCTACCGTTCCTTCTGAAACTATTCCAAACAATAGAAAAAGAGGGACTTCTCCCTAACTCATTGTATAAGGCCAGCATCATCCTGATACCAAAACCTGGCAGACACACAACAAAAAGAGAAAATTTCAGGTCAATATCCCTGATGAAGATCGATATGAAAATCCTCTATAAATTACTGTCAAACCGAATCCAGCAGCACATCAAAAAGCTTATCCACCACGATCAAGTTGGCTTCATCCCTAGGACGCAAGGCTGGTTCAACATACACAAATCAATAAACATAATCCATCACATAAACAGAAACAATGATAAAAATCACATGATTATCTCAATAGATGCAGAAAAGGCCTTCGATAAAATTTGACACCGCTTCATGCTCAGAAACACTCAATAAACTAGGTATTGATGGAACGTATTTCAAAATAATAACAGCTATTTATGACAAGTCCACAGCTAATATAATATCACCACTGATCCCACAGAAATACAAACTACCATCAGAGAATAATATAAACATCTCTACACAAAGGTGTAGTTTTTGAATGGGCAAAATGCCCATTTTGAATGGGCAAAAACTGGAAGCATTCCCTTTGAAAACCAGCATGAGACAAGGATGCCCTCTCTCACCACTCCTATTCAACATAGTATTGGAAGTTCTGGCCGGGGCAATCAGGCAAGAAAAAGAAATAAAGAGTATTCAATAGGAAGGGAGGAAGCCAGACTCTCTGTTAGCAGATGACAAGATTGTATATTTAGAAAACCCCATCATCTTAGCCCAAAAACTCCTTAAGCTGATAAGCAACTTCAGCAAAGTCTCAGGATACAAAATCAATGTGCAAAAAATCACAAGCATTTCTATACACCAATAATAGACAGAAAGCCAAATCATGAGTAAACTCCCATTCACAATTGCTACAAGGTGAATAAAATACCTAGGAATACACCTTACAAGGGACATGAAGGACCTCTTCAAGTAGAACTACAAACCACTGCTCAAGGAAATAAGAGAAGACAAATGGAAAAACATTCCATGCTCATGGATAGAAAGAATCAATATCGTGAAAATGGCCATACTTCCCAGAGTAATTTATAGATTCAATGCTATTCCCATCAAGCTACCATTGACTTTCTTCACAGGATTAGAAAAAACTACTTTAAATTTCATGTGCTACCAAAAAAGACCTAGTATAGCCAAGGCAATCCTAAGCAAAAAGAACAAAGCTGGAGACATCATGCTGCCTGACTTCAAACTATACTGCAAAGCTACAATAACCAAAACAGCATGATACTGGTACCAAAACAGATGCATAGACCGATGGAACAGAACAGAGGCCTCAGAAATAATGCTACACATGTACAACCATCTGATCTTTGACAAACCTGACAAATACAAGCAATGGGGAAAGGAGTCCCTATTTAATAAATAGTGTTGGGAAAACTGGCTAGCCATATGCAGAAAACTGAAACTGGATACCTTCCTTACACCTTATACAAAAATTAACTCAAGATGGATTAAAGACTTAAATGTAAGACCTAAAAATCATAAAAACCCTAGAAGAGAACCTAGGCAATACCATTCGGGACATAGGTATGGGCAAAGACTTCATGACTACAACACCAAAAGCAATTGCAACAAAAGCCAAAATTGACAAATGGAATCTGATTAAACTAAAGAGCTTCTGCATAGCAAAATAAACTATTATCAGAGTGAACAGGCAGCCTACAGAATGGGAGAAAAATTTTGCAATCTATTCATCTGACAAAGGGCTAATATCCAGAATCCACAAAGAACTTAAACAAATTTACAAGAAAAAAAACAACCCCATCAAAAAGTGGGCAAAGTATACAAACAGACACTTCTCAAAAGAAGGCATTTATGCAGCCAACAAACACATGAAAAAAAGTTCATCATCACTGGTCATTAGAGAAATGCAAATCAAAACCACAATGAGATACCATCTCACACCAGTTAGAATGGCGATCATTAAAAAGTCATGAAGCAACAGATGCTGGAGAGGATGTAGAGAAATAGGACTGCTTTTACACTGTTGGTGGGAGTGTAAATTAGTTCTACCATTGTGGAAGACAGTGTGGTGATTCCTCAAGGATCTAGAACCAGAATTACCATTTGACCCAGCAATCCCATTACTGGGTATATACCCAAAGGATTATTAATTATTCTACATGTACACGTATGTTTATTGCAGCACTGTTCACAATAGCAAAGACCTGGAACCAACCCAAATGCCCATCAACGATAGACTGGATAAAGAAAATATGGCACATATACACCTTGTAATACTATACAGCCATAAAAAAAGTTGAGTTCATGTCCTTTTCAGGGACATGGATGAAGCTGGAAACCATCATTCTCAGCAAACTAACACAGGAACAGAAAACCAAACACTGCATGTTCTCACTCATAAGTGGGAGTTGAACAATGAGAACACGTGGACACAAGGAGGGGAACATCACACACCGGGGCCTGTAGGGGCGTGGGGGGGCTAAGGGAAGGATAGCATTAGGAGAAATACCTAATGTAGATGACAGGTTGATGGGTGCAGCAAACCACCATGGCACACGTATACCTTTGGAACAAACCTGCATGTTCCACACATGTATCCCAGAACTTAAAGTATTAAAAAAAAAAAAATAGCCTTTCCTCATTTAATTGACTTAGTGCCTCCACTTACTTTAAAAACAATCACACATGTTTCCTGACAGATGACAGCTGTCAGAGTTAATTATTGATGAAATATAATTAGACTGTATTGTGGATGTCAGTCTCATATTGTCTGCATTAGGAAAAAATGTGAATGTGTGTTCTTTAGTTTAAAACATCACACGATAGAAAATGATTATGAAAGTGGAGATGTGGCTCAGTCAAGGAAAGCATTAAATAAGATGAGGGAAGATTGAAGGAGTAGTTTTCTAGACAAAGAAGAGAGAAAGGCCACAGTGGGTATAAAGATTAACCACCATGGCACAGGCACTGAATGACATAAAACCAAAGCTGGCTCTACATTTGGAAGTGCATCCTAGCAAAGAGAAGAAGAATGTGATTTCTTTATGACAGTTCAAAGTTGGGTCCTAGTTAATTATTATATAAGCAGTGAAGCAGTAGTCAGCCAATGCTGTCTGCAGTAACCTAGGTGGGTTATGCATAGGCAATGCAATTACAACTAACATAAGCCCAAGTAGAGTAGGCATTATTTTGTTTTGTCTCCTTTCTTCTTCAACCTTCTTTTTCTTTCTTTCTTTCTTTTTTTTTTTTTTTAAACGAAGTCTCATTCTGTGGTCCAGGCTGGAGTGCAGTGGCACAATCTCGGCTCACTGCAACCTCTGCCTCCTGGGTTCAAGTGATTTTCCTGCCTCAGCCTCCCAAGTAGCTGGGATTACAGGCATGCACCACCACTCCCAGCTAATTTTTGTAGTTTTGGTATAGACAGAGTTTCACCATGTTGGCCAGGCTGGTCTCGAACTCCTGACCTCCAGTGATCCGACTGCCTTGGCCTCCCAAAGTGCTGGGATTACAGGCGTGGGCCACTGGGCCCGGCCATCAACATACATTTTATCTTGTCTTTCTTTCTTACTGCCCTCCTCCAACTGTCCACCTTTTACATGGTTCTGTAATGTAATGTCTGTATTGTTGATAGAAGGACTAACTCACTCTCCTTCAAGTAGGGCTCTCAGAGAACTGAGACTGCTAAAACTTATTCTACATATTATTATTTATTCTTTCCTGGTTCTCCTTCTCCTTTTAGCTAATCACGAAGTCTGACCCTTTTAGTATTGGAGTGTGGGGAGGACAGAAAGATGGAGAGAGGGAGGCAGAAAAGTTCTTACTAGATTAGTGTCAATGGTGTACTGGAACCAGCTCCTACTAGCTTGTAAGAACTAATTGTTAAACTTTCAGGAATTTTCAATTCAGTTATTACATACAGCCATTAATGTATATAAAATTAAATTAAATAACTTGTATTTAAAATAAATGCAATAAATACTAAAAACTCATCGCTTCCTAATTATTTTGCTACATTTTACTCTGGGATCAGAGGAGGATGAGAGCCAGGAAAGAAACGAATAATAATGTAAGGAAAGAATTTTAGAATGTTTACACCACAAATAACTTACAAATCAGGGCTATCCTCCTGACAAAGATTCTTTGCTTAGCCAAACCTTAGTCAGGAGCCTTCCCCTGGGTCCATCTGAGAGAGACATCATAAAATCCAGTTTTAGCAAAGAGCTATGTCAGTTTAGCGAGAACTTTTCAGTCTTAATATCTGATCACCCTTGATGTCTGATGAGGTTCCTCACCCTCTACTATCCCCCGCAGGCGAGGTCTGATCGCACTGGCCTGTCTTTAGCAAGAATATTGTTAGGTTGGCTTAGCCAGAATCTTACCCTTGATGTTTTACCTCTTAGTAATTTTCAATCCACTGACCCCACCCTACTCCTTGGCTATAAATGCCCACTTGCGCATGCTGTGTTCTGAGGTTGAGCCCAATCTCTGTCCCTCACTACGAGACCTTATTGCAGTGATCCTGAACAAAGTCTTCCTTACTGTGCTATAACACGTGTCACTGAACAATTTTTTTGTTTAACAACTTCCCCCTGGTTGTTAAACATTTACCAGCACACAGCTGAGTAGTATTGTTCTAAGGTAGTTTTGCACCCTCTGAGTATGGGATTGGTTTAAAGCTGACTCTATCATAAGGAATTCCGTAATGCTTTTAGAGACCTGACCCACCATTGGTAGGTAATCCTTCATATTCAGTTCACTTGATCTGGGAGAATGTAAATTCTTTTTTTTTTTTTTTTTTCTTTGAGACATAGGTTAGCTCTTGTTGCCCAGGCTGGAGTGACATGGCATGCTCTCAGCTCACCGCAACCTCCGCCTCCCGGGTTCATGTGATTCTCCTGCCTCAGCCTCCCGAGTAGCTGAGATTACAGGCATGCACCACCATGTCCGGCTAATTTTGTATTTTTAGTAGAGACGGGGTTTCTCCATGTTGTTCAGGCTGGTCTCGAACTCCTGACCTCAGGTGGTCCACCTACCTCAGCCTCCCAAAGGGCTGGGATTACAGGCATGAGCCACCGCACCCGGCCAGAGTTTTGCTCTTGTTGCCCAGGCTGGAGTGCAGTGACATGATCTCGGCTCACTGCAACCTCTGCCTCCTGGATTCAAACAATTCTCTTCCCTTAGCCTCCCAAGTAGCTGGGATTACAGGCATGTGCCACCATGCCCAGACAATTTTTTGTATTTTTTAAATAGAGACAGGGTTTCGCTATGTTGGTCAGGCTGGTCTCGAACTCCTTACCTCAGGTAATCCACCCACCTCGGCCTCCCAAAGTGCTGGGATTACAGGCATGAGCCACCTTGCCCAGCCTCAGAGATTCTTTATTTCATCCTTGGAATACAGAACATAAAGTCCATCTCCATCTTCCCTACTGAGAGCTATTCACCCTTTAAACTGCCCTATGAACAGGATTTAACCATGCTGGTTCTCACTTGAACACATCTCCTACGTAGCTTGTAAGGAATACTTGTTGCCTGAATAAATTCTGGCAGTACACACTGATCATTCTCTTTGCTCTACCATCATGCCATTTATGATCAGAGCTAATCATAGTTTCTTATCCATTAGGTTCCTCAGGTGTGAATCAGATACCAGTCTTCTGTGTCCCTAAATGCAGAAGACACATGTCAAGCCTTCAAGAGATTCTACCGAAACCTCTTTCACCAGACTTGACTGGGGGAGAGAGACAAGTCACAGCCTACCTGCAGCCCACCTGCAGATTTCTCTAAATAAATCATCACAAAAATCTCCTGCACATCTCTCCTTTCTCAAACGTTTAATATCCTCAGTGTAGATGACGGTTGTTGGTCATCCTGTGTTGAAATTCCTGTAGTGTGGTTGATCTCACAATTAATTATAGTGTATACCTATTGTTTCTTTTTTTCTTTTTTCTTTTTTCGTTTTCTTTCTTTTTTTTTTTTTGAGACGGAGTCTTGCTCTGTCACCCAAGCTGGAGTGCAATGGTTCAACCTCGGCCCACTGCAACCTCCACCTCCTGGGTTCAAGCAATTCTCTGCCTCAGCCTCCCGAGTAGCTGGGATTATAGGCGCCTGCCACCACACCTGGCTAATTTTTGTATTTTTAGTAGAGACGAGGTTTCACCATCTTGGCCGGGCTGGTCTTGAACTCCTGACCTCAGGTGATCCACCCCACTTGGCTTCCCAAAGTACTGGGATTACAGGCGTGAGCCACTGGGCCCGGCTTATGATACCTATTGTTTCTTGGTGTCTTATTCAAAACTTTCAATTTAACATAATAGAATATCTTTATAAATTCAGACAAGGAGAGACTTCTTTTTTTGTTGTTGTTGTTGTTCTTTTGGAGACAGAGTCTTGCTCGTCAGCGAGGCTGGAGTGCAGTGGCACAATCTCAGCTCACTGCAACCTCCACCTCCTGGGTGCAAGCTATTCTCCTGCCTCAGTCTCCCAACTAGCTGGGATTACAGGCGTGTGCCACCACACCTGGCTAATTTTTTGTATTTTTTTTTTTTTTAGTGGAGACTGGGTTTCCCCATGTTAGCCAGGATGGTCTCGATCTTCAGACCTCATGATCCGCCTGCCTCGGCCTCCCAAAGTGCTGGGATTACAGGTATGAGCCACTGTGCCCAGCCAAAAAGAGACTTCTTAAACAAGATACAAAATCCATCATACACACACAAGAGTCAAGACTGATTAATTGCACACAAATCATGTGGTAATATTATGCCCTCCTGGGCCAGGTCTAAGCCATGACAGACAATTCTTTTTTTTTAAATTAATATTTATTTTTAAAAAATAAAAAATTGATAAATTGTACAACATGAAAACTAAGAACTTCTGTTTATCAAAAGACATCATTCTCTTTTCCAATTAGAAAATACTTAAAACACATATAACTATGCAAAGATTAAAATCCAGAATATATAAAGAATACATAGCCAGGCAGGATAGCTCATCCCTGTAATCCTAGCATTTTGTGAGGCCAAGGCAGGTGGACTGCTTGAGCCCAGGAGTTCCAGACCAGCCTGGGCAACACAGTAAGATCCCGTCTCTACAAAAATTACAAAAAATTATCCGGGGATAGTGGTGCATACCTGTAGTCTCAGCTATTTGGGTGGCTAAGGTGGGAGGATCGCATGAGCCAGGAAGATTGAGGCTGCAGTGAACCATGATTGTGCCACTACACTCCAGCTAGAGTGAGAGTGAGACCCTGCCTAAAAAAAAAAAAAAAAAAAAAAAAAAAAGAATATCTGTACATCAACATCAATAAGAAAAAGATGAACAACCCAGTAAAAATTGGGCAAAAGCCTTAAATAGGCATTTCAAAGAAGAAAAGACACATCTGACTAATATATTAAAAGGTTAAATTGGCCAGGTGCAGTGGCTCACACCTGTAGTCCCAGCACTTTCGGAGGCCGAGGCAGATGGATCATCTGAGGTCAGGAGTTTGGGACCAGCCTGGTCAACATAGCAAAACCCCATCTCTACTAAAAATACAAAAATTAGCTGGGCATCGTGGAGCATGCCTGTAATCCCACCTTCTCGGGAGGCTGAGGCATAAGAAACGCTTGAACTCGGGAGGTGGAGGATGCAGTGAGGTGAGGTTATGCCACTGCACTCCAGCCTGGGCGACAGAGTGAGACTCCATCTCAAAAATAAGTAAATAAAAGATGAAATCATAGAAATGCAAATTAACACCATAATAAGAGGCAATTTCATAATTAGCAGATTGACAACAATTTAAAAGTCCAAGAACACCAAGTGCTGGTTGGGTCACAGAACAGCAGGAACTCTTACACACCACTAGGAATATAAAGTGATACGAGCACTGTGGGAGCAGTTAGGCAACATTTCCTAAATTGAACATGCATCCTACAACCTAGTAATTCCACTCCTAGAAAAATCCCTACAGGACTCCAGGACACGTGCACAACATTTTAAAATAGCCAAAAAGTAGAAACAACCCAATTGTCCTTACATGGAAGGAACAGATCTAAATATTCATCCAGAGGAGAATGGACACATAAATTGCAGTACTTTATATGACAGGGTATCTTATGACTGAGAAAATGAGTGAAGATATCAACGTGGATGAATTTTAGAAACCATTCTTACAAAGTTTAAAAACAAAAAAAAACTAAATAATATGTTATTTAGGACCCATTTATTTGTGGTAAAACTTGAAATAAAAGGAATAAATTATAAACAAAATTTAGAGTAGCAATTACTTCTTGGGAGAGGCAGATAAATTGTATGGGGAAGAAGTCTCAGAGGACTCAAAAACATTAGTAATGCCCTCCATCTTGAGTTGTATTGTGCATCACAGATGGGTTTTTTTGTTATTATTCTTCATTGCTTCCACAGGATGAAGATATACATATAATATATAATTAATATGTTTTATGTATGTTAATTGTAAAGTATATAACTGTGTATAATATATACTACATAATTAATACTAATGTACTATATATGATGAATATATACTATATAAATTAACATATTGTATATTACTATTAATTATATAGTATATCATATAAGTCATCCTGAGTGGTAGGGTTCTACATTGTAATTTTCTACATTTCTCATGGGCCGGGCATGGTGGCTCACACTTGTAATCCCAGCACTTTGGGAGGCCGAAGTGGCCAGACCACTTGAAGTCAGGAGTTTGAGACCAGCCTGGCCAACATGGCGAAACCCCATCTCTACTAAAAATACAAAAAATTAGCTGGGCATGGTGACGCACACCTGTAACCCCAACTACTCAGGAGGGTGAAGCAGCAGAATTGCTTGAACCTGGGAGGCGAAGGTTGCAGTGAGCCAAGCTAGAGCCACTGCACTCCAGCCTGCGGGGACAGAGCACAACTCTGTCTCAAAATAATAATAATAATAATTTTCTACATTTCCCTAATTGCTTTAATATTAATGCAATACTTTCATGATCAAAAGATCATGATTTTTAAATAATGTCTAGAATATTTGCACATTTTTTGAAATTTGATCTGAACCTTCAGTCTAGTTTCATGCTGTGGGAGGGATAATCTCTAAAGATTTGACATTGCTATCTAGTTGACAAATAGGTGTCAAAATGCTAATGCACAAATTTCAGCTATGCCAACATTGCCTTTATTTATTTAATTTCTTTAGTCAGAGTCTCATTCTGTCGCCCAGGCTGGGTGCAGTAGCGTAATCTCAGCTCACTGCAACCTCCGCCTCCTGGGTTCAAGCGATTCCCCCTGCCTCAGCCTCCCGAATAGCTGGGATTGCAGGCACATGCCACCATGCCCGGCTACGTTTTGTATTTTTAGTAGAGAGGGTTTCACCATGTTGGCCTGGCTAGTCCCGAACTCCTGACCTCAGGTGGTCCACCTGCCTCAGCCTGCCAAAGTGCTAGGATTACAGACATGAGGTACCGTGCCCGGCCACTAACGTTGCCTTTAAACATTCAGTATTCCTTAGTCAGTATTACTTCCTTCCTATGTTTTGAAGATATACTTCCCATTTTTATGTTGAGGCTTTTATCCTTCATATTTCCAACATCTCTAAGGTTCCCTTGAACTCTGAAATTCAGTAACTCAGAAGCCTTGGATGAAAACTAAGATTCTTTATTTCCCCTAGCCCTTTAGCAACATCTAGTGGGTATTTAGAGACAGGACAAGACAAACTTTTTCCTACATAAGGATCAACCATATAGATGGCAAATTTGACTTAGCATTAAAAAAAAAAAAAGCCATAATCTCTCCTGTGATTAAGTAATTTGTTACATGCATGGGTGTGTATGTAAACACTTAAGATAAAGTCCAGCTGACATTTCCTCATTTAGCCTGCTGTAAACATAGACAAGAGTTGTTACTACATTACATAATGGGCATTATCATGTAGAACCTCATGAAAGGTCTGAAGCAAGAGTACCAGCACAGCGTGAAAACCTCCAAAAGCAAAAAGGAAGAACTTGCGTAGAATGGCATCTTTCAGGAACAGAAGTCTCTAGGCATAGAAGCAGAGAGTAACAGAGGAGAGAGAGCAGGAGGGATGGACTAGGGAGGGAGCACAAGAAGAAAAGAATAAAGCAAAATCATTGGGACAGATAGATTTATAGAATCCAGAGTTCTTATCCTAAGATAACTGCAGCCCAGTCATCGCTCGCTTAACCAAAAGTAGGTTTCTCTTCATCCTTCAAGCCTGCTCCCCCAAAGAACTTTGCCATCTTTCCCTTTGACTTGGCTGCATTACCTATCTCATCTCACTTTCACTGGAGGTTCTGGTCCTAGGTAGATGATGGCTGATAGCTGATGACTGAGAGAAAAGAAGCTCCTAACTTCTGTCTATAGAAGTAAATAAAGAAACTATGACTGCAACCTCTCCTATTCCCACCAAAACTTGAGTCCTAACAAAAGCAGCTCTTTTCCTAGAAAGCTGGTAACACATTCCTAAAATTAGTTTGCATTCTGACCTTTACAACATAGGCGGAGACTCTGTCAACATTATCCAGTTATAAGAAGGGGATGGCCTGAGAGTCAGGCACCCTGGGCTCTTTAGCCTCATTACTTTTTAACCCTATTATCATAGACACTTTATCTAATCTCTCTGTGTCTCAATTTCTATATCTACAAATTAGATATGATTAATCATATCCTTGCAATTTTCATAGACAGTTTTCCATGATCAATTAACATTTATGAAAATGCTTTCTCCATAGAAAAAATCCATGAAGCCTAGGTAATAGCATCAGCATTCCCATGAACATCTATGAAAGAAATACCTGTTTATGGCTATCAATATATGGTGCTGGGCTGAGCTCCACACAAGTTAGGTAAACCCAGTTTTGCAATCTAGGACTATGTTGTTCCAATTTGGCTTATGACAGGAGAACATAGAACATTATGGAGGAATTTTTCAGTCAGTATGTTGGGGAGTCAGCAAATGTGAGGTAGGGGAAGGGAGGACTTGTCCTATCAGATATTAAAATACATTTTAAAGCTCTGTTGGTTAAAATATCATAATATACTGGATCAGGGATAGACAGATAGCTCACTGAAAGGTAATGGGGACCCTATAAACAGATCTATACATGTATGAAAATGCTTGGCAATGTAGATCAATAGGGAAAGGAGGAAATATTTAAGACACAATGTTGGAACCATTAGTTATTTGTGTATGAAAAATCGATTCTGGATCCATACCTCAAACTGCACACAAACTCAATTCCAGATCGATCAATGAAAAAGCCAAATTTTTTAAAATTTGAAAGAAAATACAAAATATCTTTATATAATCTCAAGATAGAGAAGGATTTCATAAACAAGACACAAAAAACAAAATTCATGAAGAAATGATTGATAAGCTTTGCTCCACAGAAATTAAGAATTGTGTTCTTTGTTGTTGTTGATGTTGTTTGAGATGGAGTCTCTCTCTGTCGCCCAGGCTGGAGTGCAGTGGCATGAGCTCACTGTAGCCTCTGTCCACTGGGTTCAAGCAATTCTTGTGCCTCAGCCTCCCAAGTAGTTGGGATTACAGACATGTGCCACCACACCCAGCTAATTTTTGTATTTTTAGTAGAGACGGGGTCTTGCCATGTTGACCAGGCTGGTTTCAAACTCCTGACCTCAAGTGATCCGCCGCCCTCCATCTCCCAAATTTCTGGGATTACAGGAGTAAGCAACACGCCCAGCAAGAATTGTGTTCTTTGAAAAGACAAGGAGAGAGTAAAAAGGGTAATGCATAAACTGGCAGAAAATATTGCAGAACATATAACCAGGAAATTAATTTAGGTTATATAAAGAACTCTACTAAATCAGTAAGAAATCAAACAAACCAATAAAAAAAATGGGCAAAGATTATGAACAGGCATTTCTCACAAGAGAAAGTATGAATAGTGGGTAAATACAAGAGAGGATGTTCAACTTTATTTTCAATTAGCAAAATGTACATTGAAATTATAAGTAACATCATTCCACATTTACATATACCTAGATATATTCCCTTGGAAGCTTTTACACAGGCACATTAAGAGACAAGTTCAGAATATTCACCAGAGCCTTTTTTGTTAACAAAAACTGGAAAAAAGTTTATTAACAGAAGAATAAATAATAAATTGTGATATGTTAATATAATACAACAGCTAAAATAAATGAACTACAGTTGCATCAATGTAAGTGACTTGAAAACATAAAGTTCAGCCAAAAGGAAGATATGGAAGAACATACCCATTGATATAACCTTCAGAAAAAAACAAAGCTTCTCAAAATATATTGCCTAGGCTGGGAGCCACCGGTGGCTCAAACCTATAATCCCAGCACTTTGGGAGGCCAAGGCAGGCAGATCACCTGAGGTCAGGAGTTCGAGACCAGCCTGGCCAACATTGTGAAACCCTGTCTCTACTAAAAATACAAAAGTTAGCCAGGCACACTGGTGCACACCTGTAATCCCAGCTACTTGGGAGGCTGGGGCAGGAGAATCACTTGAATCCGGGAGGCAGAGGTTGTAGCGAGCTAAGATTGCACTGCTGCACCCCAGCCCAGGCGACAGAGCAAGACTCCATCTCAAAAAAAATTATACATATATATAGGCTAAAAATACATAGATCTTGGTAATATTATAGAGAAAAGCAAGGTGATAGCAGTGACAGTAGCACAGTTTTTCAGTCTCTACAAATGCCTACATAAAAACAGAGAAACTAGATGTTAAAACCAAAAACTCATTGGCAACATTTGCAACACAGCCAGGTGACAAGGTCTCTCTACAAACCTCAAAACACAAGTTGGTGAAGATAGGCACAGTCACAGACCTGTTTGGTCTCAGGGTGTATGTAGGAGGAAGATGAGGAAAACAATGGAGTGTCTAGTAGCCCTGAGAACAGGAAAGTTCTAAAATAGCCAAGAAATATTCACTGGGCAGAATGGTGGGCCAATTCCAGAACAGCTGCTAAACTAAGATGAGTATTGTCCAATTCAATAAAGGTTAAATATAAAGGTCCTTGGTAAAGTCTGAAAAAAGCTCAAGTAGTCTGGGTCACATGAACTTGTAAAGACATCAAGCAAAACTGCCTTTCAAGACAAAGTTCCATATGGTGGAGCAACTGCTGAAAGTAGAAAAGAATAGAAATTCAGAATGCATCTAATAATGTAAAAATGCTGTTTGAGAAAGCTTATTGTTTCAGTTTTTATATGTGTGTATTACTAAAATATAAAGTTTACTTTCTTACAGTTGGTCATGAGCAAAAGTTTGAAACTATACTGCAATGGCTTTCCAAAGTCATCATCATCTTCTTCTTGTTTTTTTTGAGACAGGGTCTTGCTCTGTTGCCCAGGCTGGAGTGCAATGGTGTGAACATGGCTCACTGCAGCCTCAACCTCCTGGGCTCAAGATCCTCCTGCCCCAGCCTCCCATGTAGTTGGGACCACAGGCACTCACTACCACACTGGCTGACTTTTTCATTTTTTGTAGAGATGAGATCTAACTTTGTTGCCTTGATGTCTCTTTGTTGCCTCGGCTGGTCTCAAACTCCTGGACTCAAGCAATCCTCCTGCCTCAGCCTCCCAAAGCATTGGGCTTTCAGGCATGAGCCATGGTGCCCAGCCCCAAAGTCTTCTTTTTTTTTTTTTTTTTTTTTTTTTTTTTTTTTTTTTTTTGAGACAGAGTCTCGCTCTGTCCCCCAGGCTGGAGTGCAGTGGCATGATCTCGGCTCACCTGCACCCTCTGCTTCCCAGGTTTAAGTGATTCTCTTGCCTCAGCCTCCCAAGTAGCTGGGACTACAGGCGCCTGCTACCATGCCTGACTAATTTTTATATTTTTAGTACAGGCAGGGTTTCACCATGTTGGCCAGGCTGGTCTCGAACTCCTGAATGCAAATGATCCACCCCCCTCTCAGACTCATGAAGTGTTGGGATTATAGGTGTGAGCTACCACGCCAGCCTCAAAGTCTTCTTAACTCCAATCTTTCTTACTCTGCCTTCAGAATTATGTTCCTAAAACTCTCATCTGGTCTTTTGCTTATCTCCTGTCATGGTCTGAGTGTGTCCCCAAAGTGTTCATGCATTGGAAACTTAATTCTTCAATGTGGCAGTGTTGGAAGGTGTAGCCTCATGGGAGGTGTTTGAGGGTTCCACTATCATAAAGGGATTCATGAAGTTCTCACAGGACTGGGTTAGGTCTTGAGAGTGGGTTTTCATAAAGCAGGTCACATTGCCAGCTTTGACTCCCCTTTCCCATATGCTTGCCTGCTCTTCTGCTTTTCTACCATGTCATGATGAAGTATGAAAGCCCTTGCCAGAAGCTGCTGCCATGCCCTTGGACTTCTCAGCCTCCAGAATTGCAAACCAAATAACTTCTCTTCTTTATAAATTACCTGGTCTCAGGCATTCTGTTATAAAGACAGAAAATGAACTAAGCCATCTACCTTCAGATTTTCATGCCACTATTTCTCTAAGTGAGATCCTGTGCACAAAAATCACTGGGGATGCTGTTACAAATTCAAAAAACTCAGGCCTCTTCCTAGACCTACTAAATCAACATCTGGGGGTGTGATGCAGGAATCTACATATTAAACAATTCTCCCCACATATTTTTGGGCACAACTAAAGTTGGAGAACATTTAAGTCCTGTTAACTTAAGAATGACCCAAATAGGCCCCTACCTCTACTCACCAGGGATGCAGACACCATTAGATACAGGACAAAGATGTTTCTGTAGGAGATGGCAGGGGGAAGATAGGAAGAATCGGGGGTTATTTGTTGGTCTTCTCAACCAAGTTTTGGGTACCACTGCTTTAAAATGGATCTTGGTCAAATTAAATACATCAGAGAACTTTTTGGTTTGAGCAATAGATTCTGACAACAATGCATATTCAGTTTCTATTTGTTCTGGCTTAGATCTACTCATAGACACCATAACATATATCCCTCTATTTAGGGAGAGGTGCTGTGATAATCAAATGTCCCGAGTTTGAAAGAAATGGGAATTTAAGGAACCAATGCAGAAATACCAAGTAGCTTTTTAATACATTAGCCAAGAAATGATGTAGAAAATAGTGAACAATCCTGTCCTGAGACCAAGAGGGGTGAGAGACATTCCCTCTCCCCCTCTTTCCATGTTAAGATATCACACAAGTGAAGATAATTTTGAGTCTTTGAGAGAGGGTGAATGGTAGGGAGAAATGGTATTTTTCTTGATTCCTTTCAGTAGGTTCCTGGTGTCTTCTATCAGTGCAGCTTGCATGACCAACCCCAGTTATGGCATCCACTTTCCTATTTTGGTAAAGCACTTAAAAATATATAATTAGTTCTGATATGTCAACTAACAAGAACTAATCACTCAGGAGAGATGCTCAACAATTTGAATTTTTAGCAAACATTCCATAATGGTTTTATCATCATGGAAAAATCATCATTTTATTAATTTTTATCATCAATTTAGGAGACTCTGGCCTAAAAATGGAAAAGCTGATTAAGAGAATAACCAATGTATATTTTTTACTTTCAACATTTATCCAGATCAAAGTGAAGGCAGGTGTCCAAGTTGCCATTGTACCATAGATTTGTACAGTTTGTGTGAAGTTCACAGGTCAGATGTATTGCATGATAAAGGAAGTGACAGTGATGTGCTTATTTGTACTTGTATCTTTATCTGGTGCCAGCTAATGGTAAAACTCATCTTCTCCAAGTCACACCAGCTAGGAGCACGGCCAAGCAGGAGTCTTCCACTTAGCTCCTTCTGGCAAATTGTGTGAACGATACCCCCCCACCATCAGTTAAAATCCCTTTGAAATAATAAAGGAAGTCACTGGTGTTCTTTGACACAGTGTGACAGACGGTGGCTTAACAACAAGCATTTAGTCTCCCCCAGTTCTGGAGGCGCCAGAAGTCCAGGATCAAGGGTTGTGAGGACAACGCAGGCTCTGGGACTCTGGGCAGGATCTTCCTGGCATCTTCACACTTCTGCGGGCGGCCAGCAATCCTTGCAAACCTCACTATTTTCTTTATCTGTCTCTGCTGTTGGCTGAAGGATCCTAGGCCACTGTTTGATGTTGCCTGTCACTGCGTGGGTTCCACCCTAGATTTCTGAGGCCTTCTCAGGCTCCCGGTGTTGACTGCATAGATCTCCCCCAACCACAGATTGGCATATCCTCTGCCTTTGACAGCCCCCAACTGTCACTTCACCCTCATTATATTTCATAGATTTGAGAGTGGTATTGAAGGTAAAGTAGCACACTTTTTTTTTTCTTCACCAGTTTTCTGCAAATCCTTAGAAAAAGTGAAGTCAGCACATTTCCTGCTGATGTGGAAATTCCTGATCAATCCAGCAGGCTCAATCTTTTAAGACCAAGCTCAGGTGCCCTAATCCCTTAGGTTGAAGATGAGTTATTTTCCAAGAACTTCAATTTCTCAAGGTCCTGTGCCCCACCACACTAGGATTTGCTTGAACCTGCATGATAAACACAGCTTATACTCACACTCTGGGGCTCCCACTGTATGGAAAGTCTTGAAGAAGTTGAAGCAGAGGAGAGGTGTCATTTGTTGAAAGCTGTGAAACAGCCAGATTA
The DNA here is from genome assembly GCF_007565055.1 of Rhinopithecus roxellana. Taxonomy (NCBI): domain Eukaryota; kingdom Metazoa; phylum Chordata; class Mammalia; order Primates; family Cercopithecidae; genus Rhinopithecus; species Rhinopithecus roxellana. The sequence goes on from NC_044551.1 coordinate 1,880,683, forward strand.
TAGAAAATTCTGAAGATATTTATCAGGAATATTCTAAGATACTGCTACAAACAACACTATTTATTGAACACGAATATGCCAGTGGCTTTACATATATTCAACCTTACAATAATCCGGCTAGGTAAATCATCTGATTTTACAGATGAGGAAAGAGGTTCAGAGAAGTTAAGCAGCTTGCCCCAAGTCATAGAAATAGAATTCCAAATACAGAACTCAAGAATTAAAAGGACTTTCCAGTCAGTACTGGAATACTGTAGTGCCCTTCCCCCTCAACCCCTCCACATTTACCCCACCCTCCAATAAACATATGAGTGAAGGAAAAGGGAAGGGCAGAATTTATGTGTCTAATGGACAGCTTCCTTTCAAGAGGCAGAGGGTGTTGCTAAGCTGATCATGGCCAGTTTTTGCTTCCCAATCCTGCCAATCTATTAGGTCATCCCTTCTTTTCTGGAAAAGAGCAAAGGAGGGACAGAAAGAGTTGGGAGTGTTATACTAGCAAAGCCATCTACACAGGGAAGAACATATCAGGAATAAAGAAAAGTACTTATCTTATTAGATAAGAAAGACTCATCTGCTTGAGGAAAGGAGAGGGAAGAGTGGGAAGGACTTTCTCCTGTGGCTTCGGTGCCAGCTCAGCTACAGTAGAATGGATAGAGCACCAAGTAGATTCCTAAGGATCCTGACTCCAGGCCCTGGCCCCTGGACAGCATTTCTGGACCCACCCCCGGCCAAGGGAGTGCTCACCACCCTGAAGGGAAGGACGTAAGCCTGGCTGGATTTGCCACCTGATGACAGGCAACTCAGCATGGAGCGAGGGACTCCATTTGTTTGGGGGAAAGTAAAGGATAAGAATAAGAGTCTCTGACTACGAATCCAGGGAATTCTCATGAATCTTACCTAAGACCAGCAAGGCGGTACTTCTATGAGTCTGCAAGAACCACAGTGTTACTAGGTTTGGGGTGCTCCCTAATGCAGATATTGCTGCAGTGACCAGACAATTAGATCACAATACTTAATTTCCTTTGAATACTTGGAAAACCTTCCCAAGAAGGACAAGTACAAACAAACCCAGACTGCAAAGAGTGCAATAAATACCAAACTCTTCAATGCCCAGATATTGAAAAACATCCACAGAATCAAGACCAGCCAGGAAAACACGGTCTCACCAAACAAACTACATTAGGCACCCATGACCAATCCTGGAGAGACAGAGACATGTGACCTTTCAGGCAGAATTTAATATAGTTGTTTTGAGGAAGCTCAGTGAAATTCAAGATAACATAGAGAAGGAATTCAGAATCGCATCATATAAATTTAACAAAGAGATTGAAATAATTTTAAAATTCAAGCAGAAATTCTGGAACTGAAAAGGTCAACTGAAATGCTGAAGAATGCATCAGTCTCTGAACAGCAAAACTGACCAAGCAGAAGAAAGAATTAGCAAGCTTAGAGACAGACTGTTTGAAAATACACAGTCAGAGAAGACAAAAAAAGAAAAAAAATTATAAAAAAGTGAAGCACACCTACCAGATCTGGAAAATAGCCTCCGAAGGGCAAATCTACGAGTTACTGGCCTTAAAAAGGAGATAGAGAGATCAGGGTAAAAAGTTTATTCAAAGGGATAATAACAGAGAGCTTCCCAAACCTGAACAGGCAACCTACAGAATGGGAGAACATTTTTGCAACCTACTCATCTGACAAAGGGCTAATATCCAGAATCTACAAAGAACTCAAACAAATATACAAGAAAAAAACAAACAACCCCATCAAAAAGTGGGCAAAGGATATGAACAGACATTTCTCAAAAGAAGATATTCATACAACCAACAGACACATGAAAAAATGCTCATCATCACTCGCCATCAGAGAAATGCAAATCAAAACCACAATGAGATACCGTCTCACACCAGTTAGAATGGCAATCATTAAGAAGTCAGGAAACAACAGGTGTTGGAGAGGATGTGGAGAAATAGGAACACTTTTACACTGTTGGTGGGATTGTAAACTAGTTCAACCATTATGGAAAACAGTATGGCAATTCCTCAAGGATCTAGAACTAGATGTACCATATGACCCAGCCATCCCACTACTGGGTATATACCCAAAGGATTATAAATTATTCTACTACAAAGACACATGTACACGTATGTTTATTGCGGCACTATTCACAATAGCAAAGACTTGGAATCAACCCAAATGTCCATCTGTGACAGACTGGATTAAGAAAATGTGGCACATATACACCATGGAATACTATGCAGCCATAAAAAAGGATGAGTTTGCGTCCTTTGTAGGGACATGGATGCAGCTGGAAACCATCATTCTTAGCAAACTATCACAAGAAGAGAAAACCAAACACCGCATGTTCTCACTCATAGGTGGGAACTGAACAATGAGATCACTTGGACTCGGGAAGGGGAACATCACGCACTGGGGCCTATCATGGGGAGGGGGGAGGGGGGAGGAGGGAGGGATTGCATTGGGGAGTTATACATGATATAAATGATGAATTGATGGGTGCTGACGAGTTGATGGGTGCAGCACACCAACATGGCATAAGTATACATATGTAACAAACCTGCACGTTATGCACATGTACCCTAGAACTTAAAGTATAATAAAAATATATATATATATATCAGTATTCAAGTTTAAGAAGGTCGTAGAACACAAAGCAGATTTAAACCAAATAAGACTAACTCAAGACATGTAATAATCAAATTATCAAAGTCCAAGGGTGAAGAAAGGATCCCTAAAAGCAGGAAGAAAAAAGAAACAAATAACATACAAAGGAGCTCCAATACTTGTGGCTGCAAACTTCTTGGCTGAAACCTTACAGGCCAGGAGAGAGTGGCATGACATATTTAAAGTGTTGAAGGAAAAAAAAAAGCGTTTATCGTAGAAAAGTATGTCTGGTGAAAATATCCTTCAAACATGAAGGAAATGTGAAAGAAAAATATCTTGTGCCCCCAAAATCACTAAGCTAAAGTGAAAAGTGAAACTGGGAACCGCTTAGGGCAAATCTAACTCCCATTCTAGTCAAAGTCACCCCTCTGCTTACCAAGATAAATGCATATATGGGCCGGTTGAGGTGGCTCACATCTGTAATTCCAGCACTTTGGGAGGCTGAGGTGGGTGGATCACGAGGTCAGGAGATCGAGACCATCCTGGCTAACACAGTGAAACCCCATCTCTACTAAAAATACAAAAAATTAGTCGGGCCTGGTGGCGGGCGCCTGTGGTCCCAGCTACTTGGGAGGCTAAGGCAGGTGAAGGGTGTGAACCTGGGAGGTGGAGCTTGCAGTAAGCGAAGATTGCGCCACTGCACTCCAGCCTGGGCGACAGAGCGAGACTCTGTCTCAAAAAAAAAAAAAAAAAAAAAAAGCATAAATGCATATCTGATTGCCTCCTTTGGAGAGGCTAATTAGAAACTCAAAAGAATGCAAACATTTGTCTCTTATCTACGTATGACTTGGTAACCCCCTTCCAGCTTTGAGTTGTCCTGCCTTTCCAGACTGAACCAATGTTCATCTTACAATGTTGATTGATGTCTCATGTATCCCTAAAATGTATACAACCAAACTATGCTCTGACCTCCTTGTGCACATATTGTCAGGACCTCCTGAGGCTGTGTCATGGGCACATCATCAACCTCGGCAAAATTAACTTACTAAATTAACTGAGACTTGTCTCAGATTTTCAGGGTTTGCATTTTGGTAACCATGAAGGGATTCTCAGTGGAGGTGCCCCTGACTGTTGACAAACCCCCTATTGGTGCTTGGTACCAACATGAGCTAACTTTATGGCTCAAACCAATAGGATAATTTGCTGAGGCCTGAGAGCACCTGCTCCAGAGAATTCCTGATCTCCCAAAATTTGGTTGAAATCTAAAGTTTATTTTGCTGTACAACTCTTTTTTTTTTTTTTTTTTCTTCCATGGTGATGGAAGGCAGGTAACTCCTTTATGAAGTATGAGCTTACTTCCAAAGGGGAGATGAAAATTTGGTTTTTGTTTGCTTGTTTGTTTGTTTTTCCTGCTTCTGGGATGGTAGAGAGCAGTCTTCAGCCTGAAATCCATCCTTAGGTAAGTAACTGAATTGAGGGTTGTCTTGGATAAAGCTAAGATTAACAGACAGCTGGTCTTAATTTCTCCTTACCATTAGAACACTCAGTAATCATGTAAGTTGTGCAATCATTTGTTTTGCTTAACATTTTTTCTTACTGTTGTTTGTTTCTGTTTCTGTTGTTGTTTCAATCTTTTTCCCATTGGGTTTGATCAACTCTATCCAACTCGATCAAATCCAAAGGAAGTTCTAAATTATGGGGAAAGAGGCCTCTGAGGTGGCTAAATTTCCAAACACACAAAAAAAGGATAGTGTGGTGGGGGGAGAAAAATGGCCAGCAAAAGGATAAAAAGAGAGGAAAAAAATTTTTATTTTGACTGCGAAGGGGCTTTATTTAGATAACAAGGCCACCTTTTTGCTAGCCAGGCCAAACTGAAGAGCAGTGGCTGTACTTCTGATATAGCAGCAATTTTTTCTAGCTGAAATATGGTAATGAGATTTTAAAAAATCTTTTTGAAAGAGCTCAGTGGTTAAAAGTCAGCTTAATTGAAAGCGAACATCCAGGGTGTGTGTGTGTGTGTGTGTGTGTGCATGCATATGTGTGTGTTTGTATTTAAAAGGCCTTCATCCTTTTGTTTTTGTTTTTCTGCTAGACCTCATTTTTTTTTTTTTTTTTTTTTGTAGCAAAAGTTTTTCCTTTTCAGTTGACTGGATTCTCCTTTTTTTTTTTTTTTAGACAGAGTCTCTCTTTTGTTGCCTACACTGTAGTGCAATGGCGTGATCTCAGCTCACTGCAACCTCCACCTCCTTCAAGTGATTCTCCTGCCTCAGCCTCCCAAGTGGCTGGGACTACAGGCACATGCTGCCACAACCCACTAATTTTTGGTGTTTTTAGTAGAGACAGGGTTTCATCTTGTTAGGTAGGATGGTCTTGAGCTCCTGACCTGGTGATCCACCCTCCTGACCTGGGGATCCACCCTGACTTGGTGATCCACCCGCCTGACCTGGAACTCCTGACCTCATGATCCGCTTTTGCCGTGCAGAAGCTCTTTAGTTTAATCAGATTCCATTTGTCAATTTTGGCTTTTGTTGCAATTGCTTTTGGTGGTGTAGTCATGAAGTCTTTGCCCATACCTATGTCCTGAATGGTATTGACTAGGTTTTCTTCTAGGGTTTTCATGGTTTTAGGTCTTATATTTAATCCATCTTCAGTTAATTTTTGTCTAAGGTGTAAGGAAGGTGTCCAGTTTCAGTTTTCTGCATATGGCTAGCCAGTTTTCCCAACACCACTTATTAAATAGGGAATCCTTTCCCCATTGCTTGTATTTGTCAGGTTTGTCAAAGATCAGATGGTTGTACATGTGTGGCACTATTTCTGAGGCCTCTGTTCTCTTCCATTGGTCTATATATCTGTTTTGGTACCAGTGCCATGCTGTTTTGGTTACTATAGCCTTGTAGTATAGCTTGAAGTCAGGCAGCGTGATGCCTCCAGCTTTGTTCTTTTTGCTTAGGATTGTCTTGGCTATGTGGGCTCTTTTTTGGTTCCATATGAAATTTAAAGTAGTTTTTTCTAATTCTTTTTTTTTTTTTTTTTTTTCCAGACAGTCTCACACTGTCACCTGGGCTGGAGTGCAACGGTACAATCTCAGCTCAGTGCAACCTCCACCTTCTGGGTTCATGAGATTCTCCTGCCTCAGCCTCCCAAGTAGCTGGGATTACAGGTGCACTCCATCACACCCAGCTAAGTTTTCTGTATTTTTGGTAAAGACGTGGTTTCACTATGTTGGCCAGACTGGTCTCAAACTCCTGACCTCACGATCTGCCTGCCTTGGCCACCCAAGGTGCTGGGATTACAGGCATGAGCCACCACACCCAGCCATTTTTTGTAATTCTGTGAAGAAAATCAATGGTAGCTTGATGGGGATAGCACTGAATCTATAAATTACTTTGGGCAGTATTGCCACTTTCATGATATTGATTCTTCCTATCCATGAGCATGGAATGTTTTTCCATTTGTTTATGTCCCCTCTTATTTCCTTGAGGAATGATTTGTAGTTCTCCTTTAAGAGGTCTTTTACATCCATTGTAAGTTGTATTCCCAGGTATTTTATTCTCTTTGTAGCAATTGTGAATGGAAATTCACTCATGAATTGGCTCTCTGTCTATTATTGGTGTGTAGGAATGCTTGTAATGATTGCACATCGATTTTTTATCCTGAGACTTTGCCAGAGTTGGTTATCAACTTAATGAGTTTTTGAGCTGAGATGATGGGGTTTTCTAAATATACATAAATATAAATTATGTAATCTGCAAACAGAGACAATTTGAGTTCCTCTCTTCCTGTTTGAAAACCCTTTATTTCTTTCTCTTGCCTGATTGCCCTGGCCAGAACTTCCAATATTATGTTGCATATGAGTGGTGAGAGAGGGCATCTTTGTCTTGTGCTGGTTTTCAAAGGGAATGCTTCCAACTTTTGCCTATTCAGTATGATATTGGCAGTGGGTTTGTCATAAATAGCTCTTATGATTTTGATATACATTCCACCAATACCTAGTTTATTGAGAGTTTTTATCATAAAGGGGAGTTGAATTTTATCAAAGGCCTTTTCTGTATCTATTGAAATAATCATATGGTTTTTGTCATTGGTTCTGTCTATGTGATGGATCATGTTTATTGATTTGCATATGTTGAACCAGCTTTGCATCCCAGGGATGAAGCCAACTTGGTCATGGTAAATAAGCTTTTTCAAGTGCTGCTGGATTCAATTTGCCCATATTTTATTGAGGATTTTGGCAACGATGTTCCTCAGGGATATTGGCCTGAAATTTTCTTTTTTTGCTGTGTCTCTGCCAGGTTATTGTATCAGGATGATGCTGACCTCATAAAATGAGTTACAGAGGAGTCCCACCTCTTTTTCCATTGTTTGGAATAGTTTCAGAAGCAATGGTACCAGCTCCTCTTTGTACCTCTGGTAGAATTCAGCTGTGAATCCATCTGGCCCTGGGCCTTTTTGGTTGGTAGGATATTAATTACTTCCTCAATTTCAAAACTTGTCATTGGTCCATTTGCTCGTTAGTTGATGCAGTTTCTTCCTAGCATCGATGGTCTTTACATTTTGGCATGTTTTTGCAATGGCTGGTACTGGTTGTTCCTTTCCATGTTTAGTGCTTCTTTCAGGGTCTCTTGTAAGGCAGGCCTGGTGGTGACAAAATCTCTAAGCATATGCTTATCTGTAAAGGATTTTCTTTCTCCTTCACTTATGAAACTTAGCTTGGCTGGATATGTATCCTGGGTTGAAAATTCTTGTCTTTAAGAATATTGAATATTGGCCCCCACTCTCTTTTGGCTTGTAGAGTTTCTGCCGAGAGATCTGCTGTTAGTCTGATGGCCTTCCCTTTGTGGGTAATCTGACCTTTCTCTCTGGCTGCCCTTAACAGTTTTTCCTTCATTTCAACTTTGATGAATCTGACAATTATGTGTCTTGGAGTTGCTCTTCTCAAGGAGTATCTTTGTAGCGTTCTCTCTATTTCCTGAATTTGAATGTTGGCCTGCCTTACCAGGTTGAGGAAGTTCTCCTGGATGATATCCTGCAGAGTGTTTTCTAACTTGGTTCCATTTTCCCCATCACTTTCAGGCACACCAATCAGACATAGATTTGGTTTTTTCACATAATCCCATATTTCTTGAAGGCTTTGTTCATTTCTTTTTACTCTTTTTTCATTAGACTTCTCTTCTCGCTTCATTTCATTCATTTGATCCTCAATCGCTGATACTCTTTCTTCCAGTTGATCGAGTTGGTTACTGAAGCTTGTGCATTTGTCACATATTTCTCATGTCATGGTTTTTATCTCGGTCAGTTCGTTTATGGCCTTCTCTGCATTGATTATTCTAGTTATCCATTCTTCCATTATTTTTCCAAGATTTTTAGTTTCTTTGCGCTGGGTACGTAATTCCTCCTTTAGCTCTGAGAAGTTTGATGGACTGAAGCCTTCTTCTCTCAACTCGTCAAAGTCATTCTCCGTCCAGCTTTGATCCGTTGCTGGCAATAAGCTGCGTTCCTTTGGAGGGGGAGATGCACTCTTATTTTTTGAATTTCCAGCTTTTCTGCCCTGCTTTTTCCCCATCTTTGTGGATTTATCTGCCTTTGGTCTTTGATGATGGTGATGTACTAATGGGGTGTTGGTGTGAATGTCTTTCCTGTTTGTTAGTTTTCCTTCTAACAGTCAGGACCTTCAGCTGGAGGTCTGTTGGAGATTGCTTGAGGTCCACTCCAGACGCTGTTTGCCTGGGTATCAGCAGCAGAGGCTGCAGAAGATAGAATATTGCTGAACAGTGAGTGTACCTGTTTGATTCTTGCTTTGGAAGATTCATCTCAGGGGTGTACCCCACCGTGTGAGGTGTGGGGTGTCAGTCTGCCCCTAGTGGGGGATGTCTCCCAGTTAGGCTACTCAGGGATCAGGGACCCACTTGAGCAGGCAGTCTGTCTGTTCTCAGATCTCAACCTTCATGTTGGGAGATCCACTGCTCTCTTCAAAGCTGTCAGACAGGGTCGTTTGCATCTGCAGAGGTTTCTGCTGCTTTGTTGTTGTTGTTGTTTAGCTGTGCCCTGTCCCCAGAGATGGAGTCTACAGAGACAGGCAGGCCTCCTTGAGCTGCTGTGGGCTCCACCCAGTTCGAGCTCCCCAGCGGTTTTGTTTATCAACTTAAGCCTCAGTAATGGCAGGTTCCCCTCCCCCAGCCTCGCTGCTGCCTTGCAGTTAGATCTCAGACTGCTGTGCTAGCAATGAGGGAGGCTCCGTGAGTGTGGGACCCTGCCAGCCAGGTGTGGGATATAATTTCCTGGTGTGCCGTTTGCTAAGACCCTTGGTAAAGCGCAGTATTGGGGTGGGAGTTACCCGATTTTCCAGGTGTCTCAGTTCCCCTGGCTAGAAAAAGGGATTCCTTTCCCCTTGCACTTCCCAGGTGAGGCGGTGGCTCGCCCTGATTCAGCTCTCGCTGGTCGGGCTGCAGCAGCTGTCCAGCACCAATTGTCCAGCACTCCCTAGTGAGATGAACCCGGTACCTCATTTGAAAATGCAGAAATCACCTGTCTTCTGTGTTGCTCGCACTGGAAGCTGGAGACTGGAGCTGTTCCTATTCGGCCATCTTGCTCCGCCCCCCGAAAAACTACCTTTCAAAATTATAGTACAACAATTGTTAAATTCTAGTCTTGCCTAATGTTTTTCAATTTTTATTATTTTCTACAGTTTGGACCGAATTCTAATTTTTCTTAGCTACAAATCTTCAAAATAATGTTTTCCAATTTTTTCTTCCTTTTTTCCTCATTTTTCCTAATTTTGAGTCACTGAAAACTAAACCATGCTTTCATAAAGCCCTGCAAACTGAAGCTAGACAACTTAAACCTCAGAAGAAAATAACAACAACCAATTTACATATATAAGCCACTTTCATACCTACCTAATGATGTATGGATTTCAGAATAATGGAGCCTAATAGATTTTCTAGGATTGTTCTTTGTTGTTGTTGTTTTTCTCCCTTCCTCACCATATTTTCTCTTCATAGAACATGCAACTTCACAACCTTCTAAAAATGAGCTTTCCTAATAACTTGGAACTGACCAGTCTAGGAATAAGCCCTCCTAGCTATGAGAGATCAGAGAAAACTTGAGGCCAGAGACTCAATTTCTTCTCAAATGCTTTCTCCAAAAGAGTTCAAAAAAGAAACGGGGGTGGGGAGGGCACCCAAGATGGCTGAATAGGAAGAGCTCCAGCCTCCAGCTCCCCGCATGAGCGACACAGAAGATGGGCGATTTCTGCATTTTCAACTGAGGTACCAGTTGACTGGGCCGTGTTGGACAGTTGACGCTAGTCCACAGGTGCAGCCCGATCAGCAAGAGCTGAAGCAGGGCGAGGCATCGCCTCACCTGGGAAGCGCAAGGAGGAAGGGAATTCCTTTTCCTAGCCGAAGGAAATTGAGACACACAACACCTGGAAAATTGGGTAACTCCCACCCTAATACTGCGCTTTACCAAGGGTCTTAGCAAACGGCACACCAGGAAATTATATCCCACACCTGGCCCAGAGGGTCCCACGCCCACAGAGACTCCCTCATTGCTAGCACAGCAGTCTGAGATCTAACTGCAAGGCGGCAGTGAGGCTGGGGAAGGGGCATCCGCCATTGCTGATGCTTAAGTAGGTAAACAAAGCCGCCGGAAAGCTCGAATTGGGTGGAGCCTACCACAGCTCAAGGAGGCCGGCCTGCCTCTGTAGACTCCTCTTATGGGGACAGGGCATAGCTAAACAAAAATCAGCAGAAATCTCGGCAGAGGTAAATGCCTCTGTCTGACAGTTTTGAAGAGAGCAGTGGATCTCCCAACATGGAGGTTGAGATCTGAGAATGGACAGACTGCCTGCTCAAGTGGGTCCCTGACCCCGAGTAGCCTAACTGGGAGACATCCCCCACGAGGTGCAGACCAACACCTCACACCTCACACGGTGGGGTACACACCTGAGACGAAGCTACCAGAGCAAGAATCAGACAGCAACACTCGCTGTTCAGCAATATTCTATCTTCTGCAGCCTCTGCTGCTGATACCCAGGCAAACAGCGTCTGGAGTGGACCTCAGCAAACTCCAACAGACCTACAGCTGAGGGTCCTGACTGTTAGAAAGAAAACTAACAAACAGAAAGGACACCCACACCAAAACCCCATATTTTGTCACCATCATCAAAGACCAAAGGCAGATAAAAACCACAAAGATGGGGGAAAAGCAGGGCAGAAAAACTGGAAATTCAAAAAATAAGAGCGCCTCTCCCCCTCCAAAGGAACGCAGCTCATCGCCAGCAATGGAACAAAGCTGGATGGAGGATGATTTTGATGAGTTGAGAGAAGAAGGCTTCAGTCGATCAAACTTCTCAGAGCTAAAGGAGGAACTATGTAACCAGCGCAAAGAAACTAAAAACCTTGAAAAAAGAGTGGATGAATGGATAACTAGAATAATCAATGCAGAGAAGACCTTAAAAGAACTGATAGAGAAGAAAACCATAACATGAGAACTACGTAACAAATGCACAAGCTTCAGTAACCAACTCAATCAACTGGAAGAAAGAGTATCAGTGATTGAAGATCAAATGAATGAAATGAAACAAGAAGAGAAGTGTAGAGAAAAAAGAGTAAAAAGAAATGAACAAAGCCTTCAAGAAATATGGGATTATGTGAAAAAACCAAATCTATGTCTGATTGGTGTGCCTGAAAGTGATGGGGAAAATGGAACCAAGTTAGAAAACACTCTGCAGGATATCATCCAGGAGAACTTCCTCAACCTGGTAAGGCAGGCCAACATTCAAATTCAGGAAATAGAGAGAACGCTACAAAGATACTCCTTGAGAAGAGCAACTCCAAGACACATAATTGTCAGATTCATCAAAGTTGAAATGAAGGAAAACTGTTAAGGGCAGCCAGAGAGAAAGGTCAGATTACCCACAAAGGGAAGGCCATCAGACTAACAGCAGATCTCTCGGTAGAAACTCTACAAGCCAGAAGAGAGTGGGGGCCAATATTCAACATTCTTAAAGACATGAATTTTCTTTTTTTTTGAGATGGAGTCTCGCTCTGTGGCCCAGGCTGGAGTGCAGTGGCCAGACCTCAGCTCACTGCAAGCTCCGCCTCCCGGGTTCACGCTGTTCTCCTGCCTCAGCCTCCAGAGTAGCTGGGGACTACAGGTGCGCGCCACCTTGCCTGGCTAGTTTTTTGTATTTTTTTAGTAGAGACGGGGTTTCACCGTGTTAGCCAGGATGGTCTTGATCTCCTGACCTCATGATCTGCCCATCTCGGCCTCCCAAAGTGCTGGGATTACAGGCGTGAGCCACTGCGCCCAGTAAGACATGAATTTTCAACCCAGAATTTCATATCCAGCCAAACTAAGTTTCATAAGTGAAGGAGAAATAAAATCCCTTACAGACAAGCAAATGCTGAGAGATTTTTGTCACCACCAGGCCTGTCCTACAAGAGATCCTGAAGGAAACACTAAACATGGAAAGGAATAACAGGTACCAGCCATTGCGAAAACATGTCAAAATGTAAAGTCCGTTGATGCCAGGAAGAAACTGCATCAACTAGTGAGCAACATAACCAGCTAATATCATAATGACAGGATCAAGTTCCCACTAACAATATTAATCTTAAAAGTAAATGGACTTAATCATCCAATTGAAAGACACAGACTGGCAAATTGGATAAAGAGTCAAGACCCATCAGTTTGCTGTATTCAGGAGACCCATCTCAGATGCAGAAAACACACATGGGATCAAGACAAAGGGATGGGGGAAGATCTACCAAGCAAATGGAGAACAAAAAAAGCAGGGGTTGCAATCCTAGTCTCTGATAAAACAGACTTTAAACCATCCAAGATCAAAGAGACAAAGAAGGCCATTACATAATGGTAAAGGGATCAATTCATCAGGAAAAGCTAACTATCCTAAATATATATGCACCCAATACAGAAGCACCCAGATTCATAAAGCAAGTCCTTAGAGACTTATGAAGAGACTTAGACTCCCATACAAAAATAGTGGGAGAGTTTAACACCCCACTGTCAACATTAGACAGATCAACAAGACAAAAGTTAACAAGGATATACAGGAATTGAACTCAACTCTGCACCAGCGGACTTAATAGACATCTACAGACCTCTCCACCCCAAATCAACAGAATATACATTCTTCTCAGCAGCACATCGCACTTATTCCAAAATTGACCACATAGTTGGAAGAAAAGCACTCCTCATCAAATGTAGAAGATCAGATATTATAGCAAACTGTCTCTCAGACTACAGTGCAATCAAAGTAGAACTCAGGATTAAGAAACTCACTAAAAACTGCTCAACTACATGGAAACTGAACAACCTGCTCCTGAATCACTACTGTGTACATAACGAAATGAAGGCAGAAATAAAGATGTTCTTTGAAACCAATGAGAACAAAAACACAACATACCAGAATCTCTGGGACACATTTAAAGCAGTATGTAGAGGGAAATTTATAGCACTAAATGCCCACAAGAGAAAGCAGGAAAGATCTAAAATTGACACCCTAACATCACAATTAAAAGAACTAGAGAAGAAAGAGCAACCACATTCAAAAGCTAGCAGAAGGCAAAAAATAACTAAGATCAGAGCAGAACTGAAGGAGTTAGAGACACAAAAAACTTCAAAAAATCAATGAATCCAGGAGCTGATTTTTTGAAAAGATCAACAAAATTGATAGACCACTAGCAAGACTAGTAAAGAAGAAAAGAGAGAAGAACCCAATAGGCACAATAAAAAATGATAAAGGGGATATCACCACTGATCCCACAGAAATACAAACTACCATCAGAGAATACTATAAACACCTCTATGCAAATAAACTAGAAAATCTAGAAGAAATGGATAAATTCCTGGACACATACACCATCCCAAGACTAAACCAGGAAGAAGTTGAATCTCTGAATAGACCAATAACAGGCTCTGAAATTGAGGCAATAATTAATAGCCTACCAACAAAAAAAAGGTCCAGGACCAGACGGATTCACAGCCGAATTCTACCAGAGGTACAAGGAGGAGTTGATACCATTCCTTCTGAAACTATGCCAATCAATAGAAAAAGAGGGAATCCTCCCTAACTCATTTTACGAGGCCAACATCATCCTGATACCAAAGCCGGTCAGAGACACAACAAAAAAGAGAATTTTAGACCAATATCCCTGATGAACATCGATGCAAAATCCTCAGTAAAATACTGGCAAACCCGAATCCAGCAGCACATCAAAAAGGTTATCCAGCATGATCAAGTGGCTTCATCCCTGGGATGCAAGGCTGGTTCAACATACACAAATCAATAAACATAATCCATCATATAAACAGAACCAAAGACAAAAACCACATGATTATCTCAATAGATCCAGAAGAAAGGCCTTTGACCAAATTCAACAGCGCTTTGTGCTAAAATTCACAATAAATTCGGTATTGATGGAACATACTCAAAATAATAAGAGCTATCTATGACAAAACCCACAGCCAATATCATACTGTATGGGCAAAAACTGGAAAAATTCCCTTTGAAAACTGGCACAAGACAGGGATGTCCTCTCTTACCACTCCTATTCAACATAGTGTGGGAAGTTTTGGCTAGGACAATCAGGCAGAGAAAGAAATCAAGGGTATTCGGTTTAGGAAAAGAAAAAGTCAAATTGTCCCTGTTTGCAGATAACATGATTGTTATATTTAGGAAAACCCCATCGTCTCAGCCCAAAATCTCCTCAAGCTGATAAGCAACTTCAGCAAAGTCTCAAGATACCAAATCAATATGCAAAAATCACAAGCATTCTTGTACAGCAGTAACAGACAAACAGAGAGCAAAATCATGAATGAAAATCCCATTCACAATAGCTTCAAAGAGAATAAAATACCTAGGAATCAAACTTACAAGGGATGTAAAGGACCTCTTCAAGGAGAACTACAAACTACTGCTCAGTGAAATAAAAGAGGACACAAACAAATGGAAGAACATACCATGCTCATGGATAAGAGGAATCAATATTGTGAAAATGGCTATACTGCCCAAGGTAATTTATAGATTCAGTGCCATCCCCATTAAGCTACCAATGACTCTTCACAGAATTGTAAAAAACTGCTTTAAAGTTCATATGGAGCCAAAAAGACCCCCGCATTGCCAAGACAATCCTAAGCCAAAAGAACAAAGCTGGAGGCGTCATGCTAGCTGACTTTCAAACTATACTTACAAGGCTACAGTAACCAAAACAGCATGGTACTAGTACCAAAACCGAGAACGAACATCGACCCAATGGAACAGAACAGAGCCCTTGGACAATAATGCCACACTCTACACCCATCTGATCTTTTACACCCCTAACAAAACAAGAAATGGGGAAAGGATTCCCTATTTAATAACTGGTGCTGGGAAAATTGGCTAGCCATAAGTAGAAAGCTGAACTGAATCCTTTCCTTACTCCTTATGTGAAAATTAATTCAAGATGAATTAGAGACTGAAATGTTAGACCTAAAACCATAAAAACCCTAGAAGAAAACCTAGGTAATACCATTCAGGCCATAGGCATGGGCAAGGACTTTCATGTCTGAAACACCAAAAGCAACAGCAACAAAGCCAAATTGACAAATGGGATCTGATTAAACTAAAGAGCTTCTGCACAGCAAAGAAGCTACTATCAGAGTGAACAGGCAACCTACAGAATGGGAGAAAATTTTTTGCAATCTACTCATCTGACAAAGAGCTAATATCCAGAACCCTACAAAGAACTCAATCAAAATTTACAAGAAAAAAACAACCCCCATCAAAAAGTGGGCAAAGGATATGAACAGACCCTTCTCAAAGAGAAGACATTCATATAGCCAACAGACACATGAAAAAATGCTCATCATCACTTGCCATCAGAGAATGCAAATCAAAATCACAATGAGATACCATCTCACACCAGTTAGAATGGCGATCATTAAAAAATCGGGAAATGACAGATGCTGGAGAGGATGTGGAGAGAAATGGGAACACTTTTACACTGCTAATGGGACTGTAAACTAGTTCAACCATTGTGGAAGACAATGTGGCGATTCCTCAAGGATCTAGAACTAGAAATACCATTTGACCCAGCCATCCCATTACTGGGGATATACCCAAAGTATTATAAGTCATGCTACTATAAAGACACATGCAGACGTATGTTTATTGCAGCACTATTCACAATAACAAAGACTTGAAATCACTCAAATGTCCATCAGTTGACAGGACTGGATTAAGAAAATGTGGCACATGTACAGCATGGAATATGATGCAGCCATAAAAAAGGATGAGTTCGTGTCCTTTGTAGGGCCATGGATGCAGCTGGAAACCATCATTCTCAGCAAACTATCGCAAGAACAGAAACTAAATACTGCATGTTCTCATGCATAGGTGGGAATTTAACAATGAGATCACTTGGTCACAGGAAGGGGAACATCACACACCAGGTCTTTTTGGGGGGTGGGGGGAAGGATAGCATTGGGAGATATATCTAATGTAAATGATGAGTTAATGGGTGCAGCCCACCAACATGGCACATGTATACATATGTAACAAACCTCTGCATTGTGCATATGTACCCTAGAACTTAAAGTATAATAAAGAAAATAAGAAAAAGAAAAGGGGGAGAAATGTGAAAGGAAAATATTTGGGCCCCAAAATCACTAAGCTAAAGTGAAAAGTCAAGCTGGGGAACTGCTTAGGGAAAACCTGCCTCCCATTCTATTCAAAGTCACCCCTCTGCTTACTGAGATAAATGCATATCTGATTGCCTCCTTTGAAGAGGTGTATCAGAAACTCAAAAGAATGCAACCATTTGTATCTTAACTACATATGATCTGGAAGCCCCTCCCACTTCAAGTTGTCTCACCTTTCCAGAATGAAGCAGTGTTCATCTTACATATTGTGATTGATTTCTCATGTGTCCCTAAAATGTATGAAACCAAAGTATGCTCTGACCACCTTTGGCGCGTGTCATTGGGACCTCCTCAGACTGTGTCTTGGGGTGCATGTCCTCAACCTTGCCAAAATAAACTTTCTAAAATTAACTGGGACCCTGTCTCCGATTTTCCGGGTTCACAGAGAAATAAAGACTTCCAAGGACAAAAAACTGAGGGTTTTTATCAATGCTAGACCTGGCCCTACAAGAAATGCTAAAGGGAGTTCTTCAACCCCGAAAGAAAAGGATGTCAACTAGGAATAAAGAAACCATCCAAAGTTATAAAACTCACTGGTAATAGTATATACACAGA
This sequence comes from Rhinopithecus roxellana, assembly GCF_007565055.1. Classification (NCBI taxonomy): domain Eukaryota; kingdom Metazoa; phylum Chordata; class Mammalia; order Primates; family Cercopithecidae; genus Rhinopithecus; species Rhinopithecus roxellana. The sequence continues at coordinate 1,897,570 of NC_044551.1, forward strand.
GAATATTATAACACTGTCATTGTAAAGTGTAAACCCATATCTTGAATGGAAAGGCTAAAAGGAAAAACTATCAAAAGTGATAACTACAACAACTTTACAGGACAAGGATAGAAAACTATTATGTAAATAGAAACAGTAAGCCAAAAAGCAGTGGGATAAATTAACGTGTAGAGTTATTAGTTTTCTCTTTGCTTGTTTCTTAGTATGTTTGTTTTTGAAATCAATGTGAAGTCATCATCAGTTTAACATAATGGGTTATAAGATGTTATTTTCAAGCCTCATAACCTCAAAAAGCCTACAACAGACACAGAAAAAAAAGCAAGAAAGTAAAACACCACCAGAGAAAATCATCTTCACAAAAAGGAAGACAGGAAGGAAGGAGGGCAGAGAAGGCCACAAAACAACTAGAAAACAATAACAAAATGGCAGGAGTAAATTCTTACTTACCTATAATAACATTGAAATTCTCCAATCAAAAGACAAAATGGCTGAATGGATTAAAAACAAAAAACAGAAACCAAGACCTAACAATGTGTTGCCTACAAGAAACACATTTCACTCTTCATAGTATCCAAAAGCCCTATCATTTTCAATGCTTTGAAAAAGAAAACTCAATATCTATGAGATAAGGTGGCTAGAAGGAGAAAAGAGTCAGATATAGACAAAACACATTAAAATTTTATGTTTAAGTTCCACCAGAGTCTATTTAAGTATACTTTTTAGCTAGCTAAGGTTGTAACTTATTACAGACAAAAAAGAAAATTAAAATAGTAAGTATATCATGCTTCAGAAATGTCTAATAGAAAAGCTTTAGCAGCTGAACAAAGTCTCTCTGAAAGTTTTTTTTTATTGACCTGTGTTAGAATAATAGTATCAATATTCATTTTCTGGGTGTGGTATAGAGTAATAGTTAAGAGCAGGGTTTTTGGAATCAGACAACACTTTATTATAATATCGAAAAAATTATTTAAACTATCTAATAAACTTTCAGAATCTCAAATTCCTTCTTTGAAAAATGCACAATTATAGATTTTTATTTTTATTTTTTATTTATTTTATTTTTTTATTATACTTCAAGTTCTAGGGTACATGTGCATAACGTGCAGGTTTGTTACATATGTACACTTGTGCCATATTGGTGTGCTGCACCCATCAACTCGTCAGCACGCATCAATTCATCATTTATATCATGTATAACTCCTCAATGCAATCCCTCCCCCCTCCCCCTCCCCATGATAGGCCCCAGTGTATGATGTTCCCCTTCCCGAGTCCAAGTGATCTCATTGTTCAGTTCCCACCTATGAGTGAGAACATGCGGTGTTTGGTTTTCTGTTCTTGTGATAGTTTGCTAAGAATGATGGTTTCCAGCTGCATCCATGTCCCTACAAAGGACGCAAACTCATCCTTTTTTATGGCTGCATAGTATTCCATGGGTATATGTGCCACTTTACCATGTGCTATTATTTCTAAGTTTTTCCATTGATTCTTTTAAGGTTTCTAAAAAAATTATATATATATTTTTTCAAATAATGCGTATGTTAAATCCTTTCATAAATTTACTTTTTAAAATTACCACTGTGGAGGCAGCATGCAAAATGGGAAAGTGGGCCTGGAAATCAGATGAGAAATTATGGTGTTTAGGATTTATGCAGGATAGATAATAAGAGTTGAAAGGAGAGGGTGGATTTAAGAGAAATTCCAAAAGGTAGAACATGCAGGACTCTGCGATGGGGGGCAACGGACTTGGAGGAATAAAGGATGACTTCCAGGCTTCAGTGTTGCATGACTATGTAGAGAGATAGTTCATTAAGCAATTTTCATGGAAGACAGTAGTCACTCAGGTTACAGCTAAGAGATTAGCAGATTATTGTATTCACAAGTAAAATTAAGGACGCCAGGATTGCTGGGCTATAAGAGTAAGAATAACTTAGAGACTTAAGTCAGCTAAGGCTCCAAACATAAACCAGTTGTCCTTGTTGTTGTGGCAGCTCCATGGGCCCTTGTGTTTGTGGTGACGGCATCTCTCTGTCCCCATCTTATTATCACCCATCAATCATTTCACCCTTTTCCTCAGGTCTATCATACTAATAGTTTCTGCTCACTCATGGCTCTGTATGCTGTCTTCTGAGTATCTTTTGGATTCTGCTCCTGCCAACTGCTTGACTCTTTCCTTAGACTTACAGTTTAAATTTCCTAGGAAGAAAGTTGGCCTAACCAAACGCTGTCCCTGTTGGAAAAGAGTTTTCTTATCAGGGACTTAGCCAGCAGTGGGTTGGTTTCTGAAATGGCTGCCTTGAGGCAGGTATTCACTCTGTATCCAGTTGTGTGAGACAACCAACAGACCAGGGTAACACCGAGGGCCTCTGCAGTCAGCACAGTCTTTGTGGGGGGGACTCACTCTCACAATTTAGAAGCCTATGGACGTAGACACAAGCTGTACTTGTTCTGCCTGCCCTACAACAAGAAGGAAAGGCAGGTTGCGGGAGTGGGAGGCAAGGGGACACAAGTTAAGTTCTGGTCATGTTTCATCAGAGTTACTTATAGTATGTCCCCACAGATAGGTCCTGCAGGTGGTGGGAAATTCTGGCCCAAGGTTGGGAGCCTCTGCAGCATTTTTCAGGTCCCTCTTATAGTACCTACTATATTATAATCTAAATTCACTTGTTTCAAAACACCAGATCATTAGCTCCTTGAGGCCAAGGCTTTGGTTCAATTCACCTTTGTGTCCTCAGTGCCTGACACACAGTAAATGCTTAGTAAATGTTTGCTGAATGAATGAATGGATGAATGATTGTGGTTTGGAGACAGTTAAATTGGTAGAGATAATAATAAGCTATTTTCTCCATTTGTACTTGAAAAGTATTAGAAGGAAAAAGAAATTCATTCTAACTTTTGACATCTTTCCATATATATGTATAATTTACATAACTTCAATTCAACAAATTCTTTAATTTACATTATCTTTACATATTGTTTTTTTTATGTAACATTATTTTGTACATGGATTTCCAAATATTGATGTATCCACATAATCGTTATTTTTATGAGTTTCCATTGTTTTTGTCTACTTACCCATATCCTATTTGTTGCATATTGGGAAACATAATGTCTGACAGCATAAAGACTGGTATATATGTATAAATTAACTTTAATCTCACCAAGAGGTAATCAGTTAACATTTAAAGTACTCAAATCAGGAATCCACACTCCCCTTTCACTCCTGTTCTAATAAATTTCTTTTTTTTGTATTATAAAATAATCGACAATCATGGTAGAAAGTATGGAAGTCACAGAAAATTACAAAGAAACAGATTTTTAAAAACCTGTTGCCTCTGGGTAATCTAACTACCCAGAGGCAAGTACTGGCATCATTTTGAAGTATTTCCTTTAGTCTCTTTTGCTTCTCTATGGTGACTTTTCACTTTCTCCACACTTGTTCTTCCCTGCATGCCATCGGTGTGTCTTTTATTTGTTTGTTTGCTTGCTTTTGTTTTTGTTTTTTGAGATAGGGTCTTGTCCTGTTGCCTAGGCTGAAGTGCAGTGGCACACCATAGTTTATTGCAGCCTCAAACTCCTGGGCTCAAGTGATGATCCCAACTTAGCCTCACGGATAGCTAGGACTACAGGTATGTGCCACAATGCCTGATGATATCGTTTGAATCTGTGTCCCCCACCCAAGTCTCATGTCGAAATGTAATCCCCAGTGCTGAAGGTGGGGCCGGTTGGGAGGTGAGTTCTCATGAGATCTGGATGTGTTGTAACAC